>NC_091288.1:24841424-25516424 GCF_032444005.1 Ranitomeya imitator
GTATTCACGGTGGAAAATGAAATGCTAGGTGAAATCCCAAGAAACAATGAAAACCCTATATTAAGGGTCACCAATCTAACCCAAGAAGAGGTGCGAAACCGGCTAAATAAGATTAAAATAGATAAATCTCCGGGTCCGGATGGCATACACCCACGAGTACTAAGAGAACTAAGTAATGTAATAGATAAACCATTATTTCTTATTTTTAGTGACTCTATAGCGACAGGGTCTGTTCCGCAGGACTGGCGCATAGCAAATGTGGTGCCAATATTCAAAAAGGGCTCTAAAAGTGAACCTGGAAATTATAGGCCAGTAAGTCTAACCTCTATTGTTGGTAAAATATTTGAAGGGTTTCTGAGGGATGTTATTCTGGATTATCTCAATGAGAATAACTGTTTAACTCCATATCAGCATGGGTTTATGAGAAATCGCTCCTGTCAAACCAATCTAATCAGTTTTTATGAAGAGGTAAGCTATAGACTGGACCACGGTGAGTCATTGGACGTGGTATATCTCGATTTTTCCAAAGCGTTTGATACCGTGCCGCACAAGAGGTTGGTACACAAAATGAGAATGCTTGGTCTGGGGGAAAATGTGTGTAAATGGGTTAGTAACTGGCTTAGTGATAGAAAGCAGAGGGTGGTTATAAATGGTATAGTCTCTAACTGGGTCGCTGTGACCAGTGGGGTACCGCAGGGGTCAGTATTGGGACCTGTTCTCTTCAACATATTCATTAATGATCTGGTAGAAGGTTTACACAGTAAAATATCGATATTTGCAGATGATACAAAACTATGTAAAGCAGTTAATACAAGAGAAGATAGTATTCTGCTACAGATGGATCTGGATAAGTTGGAAACTTGGGCTGAAAGGTGGCAGATGAGGTTTAACAATGATAAATGTAAGGTTATACACATGGGAAGAGGGAATCAATATCACCATTACACACTGAACGGGAAACCACTGGGTAAATCTGACAGGGAGAAGGACTTGGGGATCCTAGTTAATGATAAACTTACCTGGAGCAGCCAGTGCCAGGCAGCAGCTGCCAAGGCAAACAGGATCATGGGGTGCATTAAAAGAGGTCTGGATACACATGATGAGAGCATTATACTGCCTCTGTACAAATCCCTAGTTAGACCGCACATGGAGTACTGTGTCCAGTTTTGGGCACCGGTGCTCAAGAAGGATATAATGGAACTAGAGAGAGTACAAAGGAGGGCAACAAAATTAATAAAGGGGATGGGAGAACTACAATACCCAGATAGATTAGCGAAATTAGGATTATTTAGTCTAGAAAAAAGACGACTGAGGGGCGATCTAATAACCATGTATAAGTATATAAGGGGACAATACAAATATCTCGCTGAGGATCTGTTTATACCAAGGAAGGTGACGGGCACAAGGGGGCATTCTTTGCGTCTGGAGGAGAGAAGGTTTTTCCACCAACATAGAAGAGGATTCTTTACTGTTAGGGCAGTGAGAATCTGGAATTGCTTGCCTGAGGAGGTGGTGATGGCGAACTCAGTCGAGGGGTTCAAGAGAGGCCTGGATGTCTTCCTGGAGCAGAACAATATTGTATCATACAATTAATAGGTTCTGTAGAAGGACGTAGATCTGGGTACTTATTATGATGGAATATAGGCTGAACTGGATGGACAAATGTCTTTTTTCGGCCTTACTAACTATGTTACTATGTTACTATGTTAAATGAGAAGGTGTGTCCAAACTTTTGGTCTGTACTATATATATATGTATATATAAGATCTATCATATATTTATGGCAAAATGGAGAGAAATAACAATATCCAATATTTACTGTTGTACGAGATGAGTGAAAGATCAGTTTCCTCTAACTCGAAGAACAAAGGTTTGTTGTATTTCGAAGTCAACGTGAAAGCCTGTCAAAAAGTGGCACAGAAAAATAATCTAATTATGCCTATGGTTTATCTTGGGTGAAGGGTCAGGATCTAAGGTGACCAAGGTGTTTATTGAGGTTTAATGAGTGATGGATGCAGACATGTCGGCAAATCTCTGCTGAGGAAGAAATGGGAGAGGTATGGAGCAATATTCACTTGGTGGTAAAAAGAGACATCATAATTTATATTGATATAATAGGAAAATTAGGAATGATAGCTATTAAAATTACCTTAATATTTTGAGGAATTTTTGAGGGTTAAAAGCGGTGAGTTTCCACCGCCGCTCCCGGCATCTGTTATTGCCCGATGCACTGCCTCTGAGCTAAGTAGCGCTTCCTGAATTGACGGCGCCAGTTGCTCAGAGTTGCTGAGCTCTCTGGTTGGCTGCAGTGCTGTATATGCAGCAAAGTAACTCCAGGGCATAACGGCACCTTGATGGTCACATTAGCATACCATGACAATAAGCTGATTGGTTTCACTGTGCTCACAAAAATCAGCAGTGAGTGGCAACAGTAACTATTGATTGGTAGATGAAGTTTTCAGTATGCAAAAAAAAATATTTTTCGAAATTTTCATGGACGGACAGACACCATGGGAGGTAATTTACCAGTTTTATATACCATTGTTAGCCTAAAGTGCAATGGACCGCAATATGGCAAATTTATAGGGGGGGCACAGAAGATGTATGCCAGCTAACATTTTGTTTGAGCAGACATAGATTTTTGCTAAAAATATGCCCTTTCTGTTTTAAATTCCAATATTTGCAATTGTGATTACACAGCATTTCATCTTAATTATGCCATACATATATTTTTAGTAGGCAAGGAGACATAGACTATAGTGCATATAAAAGACAGCGCCTCACATGTTGGTGAAATAAATCACAATTTACTCTGCCTTCTGTGGCGACGTTTCGATCCCAAAGATCTTTTTCAAGCACCAACATGTGAGGCTCTGTCTTTTATATCTCTATAGTTCATATGAGTCTGAACATTGGCGCTTGAATTGAACTTTGTGAATTGTTGAATGGCTGCTGTTTACCTATTATATCAGCTCCTATAGTTTATTGTGTTGCTATTAGAACAGGGACGCAGGGTCATTGAACAATCGATGTTTGCTAATATGTTGATTACCTGTTGAATAAGTCCATGTAGTTTCTTGACCTGCAAAACACTGAGGGACAAACTATGCCGATTGATTAATTACTCAAACAATGAAAGTTAACCACTTCCCAATTTCCCCCTGACCTGTGGATGACGGTCTGGAGGACAGCTGTGGATCTCTATTCTTCTGCAATGAGACTCTACAGAACAACAGCCAAGGCACCATGGTTCCATCAAGACGATTACAGATTTGACATTCTACAGGAAGCCATCTTAAGGTACCATGATCATAGCTGGAAGAATGCAGATCTGCTCCATTGACCATCACTGAACCCATGGAGATGCTCGGAGATGCCTGCTTAGGACCCTCCAGTCACCTGGCCCCATGAAGACGTTTGGAGAAGCCAGGTTGGGACCCCTGGCCCCGTGGCCCCATTAAGACGTTTGGAGAAGCCAGGTTGGACAATCAGATCACCTTGCCACATACCTCAATGGACTGTCAGCTTCCTAAGCTCCTCTCTGTGGGTGCTTACCTAAAGTGGGGTGCCACTGGTGAGGGTAGTCAGCCCCCAAATCCCCAAAGTTCTAGCTGCTCTAATCTTGATGATCCAGCAGAAGGGTGAGACTCTGTAATTTGCACCATCTTATGTTTTTGCTGGGACTCTTCCATTCATTATTGTCTGTTGGTGGTTCAATAAATAAATTATTACCACACTGTCTTACCCTCACCCTGTGTTGTCTGAGTAGTGTTCTGCCCACAGAAAAGGAGTGCGCTCATTCAGTGGCATGATCCCTGGTCCATGCGGTCTTTCTAAAGACATCTGGACTGGAGGATGAGAGCACCCACTGACCCTCTTGTCTCCACAGCAAAAAGGCATCAAAGTTTGCAACCTTTTCACCCAGGAAACCTGGTGAACATGTACTAATAAATTCCTTGAAGGACATTTCCTAAGGCTGGAATTTTCTATGCCAGTCGTAAACAGTAATATGCTGGAGTAAGATGTGCCAAATCTATCCAGAGGCGCCTGCTTTTATTCCAATTTATGGAGTCAATTAAAGATAACCTCTCGGGTTACCAGTGGTCCTGGCTGCTTTTACAAAACCCCATCAACTTGTTTTCATTACTTATCAAAAGTTGCAAGAGAAATCAATGAAAAATGTGCAAATGTGGTGCGCACTGTAGTTTGTGGCAGTAGGTTATATATTTCCCTTTTGTGTGTAGGGAACGGGGAGGTGATTGCGTTACTGCCCTCGTGAATATGATTTGTGTTTTTGAGAAAGAGCTGAGATACTTCCTCACACCTGGTCATCATCTTAGATATGTTGGCGTATTAAAAAAAAGTGTACAAAAAACCTGTGCCAAATTTCATTTCTGCCCATTTTTACTTGAATTAAATCTTTTACATCAATGAAAGCCATGTTGGGAATAGACTGAAAAACAACAAATAAGGGGGGCTACGGTCACAATTTGTACATTTTTTCCCTTTCTTAGCCATGCATGTCCAATTTTAAATGGACAATGATTAAAGGAATGAACAAAAAAAGGTCCAAAATTGAAAAATTTTCACGTAATTTTACTTAGTATTTTAAATTCTCTACTACAAAAAATTGTTTCTTACTCACATGCGTCAATAATCGGCCCGCAATGCTTGGACTGACCATGGCTCTCCTAACTGGAGCGTGACAGCCTCATATAAACACATAAAGCTGTCGTGCTCCGGTCGGGAGACCCCCGGCCAATCCATGCATTAGTGTTCCATATTCGGACCGATTAGCACAGATATCTGCACGAACCATTATGGAAAGTGGAAAGGAAAAAAAAAAGCCTGTTTAGAAAGTGTTTGTACCACCATTGATTCTACATGTTACATTTTTTGTTCTTTTCCATATTTATCTGTGCCAATTTAATCTTAAAAGGGGTTGTCCACCTTTCGAAACAATTGTTAACTTAAATGCTTGGACTTGCAGCAAAAAATAATTTTTGCAATTAGGTGAATGTTAAAAAAAATGTTGCACTCTTTGACTTCTTTATCCTTTATGTTGCACTGCCTTATTCTGGCTGCAGAATGAGTTAGCTAAGAGACTATCAGTGAGCTCATGCTAATGATCTTACATGGCGTTTGAAACGCCTTTATCTGTCATTTTCTGAGCTCCTCTCAGCTACCCACGGACCACATCAAAGTTTGATGTGCAGGAACCAAAGAACCTGTAAAAGCCAAACGATGCAAAATTTTAATGAAACACAAATGCAATATTATTCTAAAACCCGAATACATTTAAGTTAAAAATAAAAGTCCTCAACGATGGACAATCCCTTAAAAAGAGCAATGATGAAAGATACATTGGCAATGGATAGAAAAACAAAAAAAGAGGGATTCTGTCAGTGTTTTGTTTCCTTCTCGGTCATCTGTGGCACGGACAAAAATTAAAGCAACTGTAGGCATGTTAAAAAAAATCTAAAAATTATCCAATAATTTTAATTAAAGCAACTGTAGGCATGATAAAAAAAAATCCAAAAATTATCCACTAATTTTAATTATTATCTTTAATGCTCTAGAAATAAAATTAGAGCATGAAGTTCTTATTTTTCACAATTCTCAGCATCATGAAAAGTGAAGAAAAAAGAAAATTTGCCACGAGAAAAGTGTGCAAATCGGTTCAACACGTTTCCTTTTTTTTGTTCCCTTTTGTTTAAATCCAGCTAAATTAAAAGCAGCATTTGTGTAATCTCCTCATCCTTGTATATCGCTTTTCTTTGTTTTTGAAGGACAATAAAAATGTATTTGTTTTTAGAGCCTTTTTCGTTTTTTTGCACGATCGCAACGTAAAGACAGACATTACGGAGCTGGCCGCTTCTCCGTAGACATGTTTATGTGACATGTAAGTCTGTAGAGGTACACATAATCCTAATATTTGTTTTAAGACATATGATATGATTTATCATTGCATAAAAAGTCACTATACATCCAGAAGAAGAATCTGTTTTATATCCCGGAATTTTTATACTAAATATATAAACACTGCAGAGAAACCACAGTTGATTTTACGGTTATTGCCCTGTAAAGCAATATGATTTTTTTTTTCATGACACCATTCCCTAAATAGCTAGGTTTAAAAATGCTTATGTATGGCCATTTTGCCAAAGCAAAATGATGTCGAGCGTGCCAGACTTTGAATTCTCCGGCAATTGTAACAGCGCGAATCCCAATAAAACAGTTTCAAATGTTTCAATAGAAAAAAAAAATAATTCTTCGAGAATCACTCTAAGTTGCAAGTTTTTGAGCCGTTTACAAAAAAAAATAACTCCGGAGGTTTTTTGTAATATCGAGATGCTTTTGTTTTTTAGTCTTTTTTTTTTTTTCTTTTAAGTCGTTTTCACATTTAGATTCCCACAAACAGATTTCCTCTGCTATAAATGAACGCGTAAATTATGGATCTTATTCTTTTAACGTCTGCCTGCGGCGTTCCTGCGAAGGTATCGTTGACCCAGCCGGCGTAGAAGATACAATCAGAAGTAAAAACAGAAATTTAAGATACTGAGTAAAATATATTACTTGCCAATTTTCCACAGTAACTTTTCATCATTACTCTAAAATTACTTTTTAATGCAAAAAGTAGTTTCAATCACATTGAGGCCCACATGATTCAGATACTATCATAATCACAATTAGATTACATTACTGCAATCAGGAATGGAGATCATTAAGGGAAAGAATATAAATTGCTTTAGTTTTACAAGTCCTGAGCTAGCAAAATTATAATTAATCTCCATTTATAATCTTTTCTTTCATAGAACTGCAAAGCATGCGACTTTAAGGCCATCAATACAAATTAGAAATAAGTCATAAAGCTCTCCGTGCCGCCACTGGAAATTGTAGAAAGTTTCCTTATTTCCGTCTCCTCTTGTCATGATTCCGGCAGGAACTTACAGCAGTTTGGTGCATTCATATTAGATACTTCTGGCAGTGAATACACAGAGAGGAGCTTGTGTAAGGAGGGGAAATTACACTTGACGATCTCTATTTATGCGCAGTTGGCTGGGTTGAAGATGCGGGTTCTTCGGAAAAGGCTGGAACACAAAAAAAAAAACGAAACCTAAAATCTATAAGTTGTTCTTTATCCCACCAGCCAGACTTTCTTCATTTTAGAATTTTCCATGAGCGATGACTTTTTTTTTATTCTCCAGTTGATAGTTTTTTGGGGGGGTCGAACCCGACAGCTGATACATTACTGCCGATACATGGTCAGCCGGTATCAGATTGTGGCTGGATGATTTCAGCCATATATGTTTAACTATGAAGCGCTATGACGTCTCAAAGTTTTAAGGGTATGTGCACACGTTGCGAATTTGGCCCTGCGGATCTGCAGCTGTTTTCCATGCATTGTATAGTACCATGTAAACCAAATCTGCAGTGCACATGCTGCGGAAAATTCCGTGCAGAAACGTTGCGGTTTATTTTCCGCAGCTTGTTAATTCTTTGTGCGGATTCCGCAGCGTTTTACACCTGTTCCATAATAGGAAACCACAGGTGTAAAAAACGCAGACGAATTCCGCACAAAATCTAGAGAAAATCCGCAGACAACCTGCAGGGAATCCACAAGTAAAACGCAGACTCCGCGCGGAAAAATCCGCAATGGAATCCACACCGTGTGCACATACCCTAAAAGCCACCGGGGACCGAGTTATATGGGAGACTAGTCAGACAGATGGGTTTTCGGTGGCTCCTCTGTGACCGTTGCCCTGGAGTGACTCAGGGAGAGACCTGTCACTCAAGGGGAGCGGGAAGGGAGAAGCCGCCAGGGACTCACCTGCCCAATTAGTCTAAGCATATATGGCTAAAATCATACAACCAAAGGGTGGAACATTCTGCTCGTACATCGGGCAGCGTGTATCAACTATCAGGCAACCTTTAGACTTTATGATTTCTTTTCGTCCTATTTTTTGGGAAGGTGAAATGACCACGATATCGCGATTTTGCAATTTTGATAGTTTTTTCTTTTTGTATTTCAGCGTTCACCAAATGGGATGAATATTATGACAATTTATTATTTCGGACAGTTACATATACGGCGATATCAAATATGTAAATTTTTTAGATTTTCAATAAGTTACAGAAAATGGAGCGGTTTGGACTTATAGGATGTTTTTCTAATATTTTTATTTTTTTCATATTTCTGCTCCTGATTCCACTCTATATATGCAACGCACATATACAAATCTGGGCCCTGAATCCTCATGGGCAGGACATCACCCAGGTGTCCTGCCCCTGAGGATTCACTGGGGTGCATCGAGAAGGTTGGCCACAGTCTAGCACAATTAGGCCCAACAACACCAGTCTCAGGGCTGATATAAACCCAATACTAACGGCATTAATACTCTAATAAGTAAGGGATGATGGAAAATGCTTCAGGGTTATGTTGCCAACTTTCCTACAAGAAATTGGAACAGGTGACTGTGGTCATGCCCATTAAGGGGTGGTAATAGGAACCAAACTAAAGAATGGCTTCCATTTTTTTCCTCTGTATTCAACCTTCCTAAAATAAAAGGTCTCTCTAGAAAATAGAAATTACTTTTTTTGATTTCTATACAGAGATCAAACCATTCAGAGTTACCTTATGCAGCAATTTGATGCCTAAGCCAAGATCTTAAAGGGATATTCTCCTGTCAATGTCTACAATTGAGTGAAGCCCCGTTCCCCAGACTCCTGACTTTCTGCCAGTGGTTGGTGCATTTCTGATGGCTGACAATGTGGAAAAGCAGCGTTTCTGAGCCACTGGCTAGAATTGTGCTCTACTGATGCTGCCTCTGCTTGTATCATCAGGAGGATGCTACAAGCAGAGGCAGTATCAGGAGAGCACAAGTGCACGGAAGTTGGCCGTAGCATTCCATCCAGCTTCAGAGTATTTGCAAGCACTTTACAATTGTATCCATTTATGATGCTGAGAATACTCCATTAAATTGAGTAGTAATTGCACTGTAAAACTAACAAAGTCACTGAGACATTACTAGTTTTTCTGGCTGAGTGCCATTAAGGCCATGTGCACACACTGTGGATACCGCTGCGGAATTTTCCGCAGCGGATTTGATCAAATCTGCAGTGCAAAAAGTACTGCGGATTTATCGCTTTTTTTGTGCGGTTTCCACTGTGGTTTTAGACACCTGCGGATTTTTAACATGGAGCAGGTGCCAAACCGCTGCGGATTCTGCACAAAGAATTGACATGCTGCGGAAAATAAACCGCAGCGTTTCCGTGCGTTTTTTTCCGCAGCATGTGCACAGCGGTTTTTGTTTTCTATAGGTTAACATTGTACTGTACACCGAAAGGAAAACAGCTGCGGATCCGCAGCGTCAAAACCGCTGCGGATCTGCAGCAAAAACCGCAACGTGTGCACATACCCCAAAGGGTTGAGGAACTCCAGTTTCAGAAGCAGTATGAACATGAAGGATACGTACGTGAGTCATGGCTGCTTTGTGATTTGAAGTAAGTCGATGGGGTGCACCAAAAGTATAGCTGGTAATAAATGTTCCTCTTTTGTGCAGTTTGGCTCTAAAAAGGCGTAGAACATGATATAAGAGAATAAGGAAAAGTAGCTACTCTCTAAAAAAGCAAAACAAAAAAATAAGACATTAGGCTCAATAACTTAAGTATCTCTGTCTCTCTCTTGGAAAAACCTCCATTTCTTGTTACTAGGGTGGAGCCCAATTGCATTACTTATTGCTGTTCCTTTCATGATATAAAGTTGTGTTCTTCTCTATCTTTTCTTTTGAGATCATATCCTGAGGAGGGGTGAAAGATGACCAGATTTATAAAAAAAAAAAAAAAAAAAATATGATTTTGTGATACTTTGTCTGGAGAAGTTTCTGCTATATCTATGTGCTTCTTTGTGGCCTCCTAGTGGTTGTGATGTGAATTGCAGGATTCAGAGGGCTTGGCTGGACAGTTGTGTTGTTATTTGCTAGAATTTATTTCGTGAGATATTGTAGTTCACATAAAAGTAAGGGAGGACACATCTGTGTGACGTAAGTGAAGCTTCCAGGTGTCGTCTGTTAGTCATTGTAGATAAGTGCACATTACATTTGCAGTAGTTTTGTGCCTGCTATCTGATATACTACCATGTTCGGTAAATAGCGGAGAACGTTTTGCTGTAAGGATCTAGATTGTCACAATCCAGTTTTTGTTTCACATTCCCGCGAGTTTTATTACACAATCAGAAAGCCTTCTAATGATACAAGACTGATACGTACAGGTGTTAACATCGGAAACATCTGGATATACCCGTAGGTAGCAGAAGACGCAGCACACTTAAACCTTTGGGGAATGGAAGACATCTGCTTCTTACTCTTTAAAATTGATACTAAATTGCAGTTTATCAGATTGCTTTACAGCACGCTGTACTGTACACTGTTATTCTTCTGCAATTATCCAATGCAAAAAAAAAAATAAGACAACGCTAGGTTCAATAAATCCTCACTTAAGTATTAACCATCACCCTCGGAAGAAGCTCCATTTCCTCTGCATTTTCTATGAGAAAAACATACTTGCTGCATGTGAAATATGTATTCTTCCGTTCCTTTATAACAGATGTTAGTGGAGCTGGAACTGATGCACGGCACATGTCAGAAATCCTTTCGAGTATTTGTGTGTAATAAATGTTACGCAGTTGAGATTTTTAAGACAAAAGGGATAGAAATGTATTTTAATTGTATATCTATCTGCAGCAATTAAAGTAGTGTTCTAGGGAATACACTGTGTAATGTCTACTGCAGGTTCCGCAGGGGCGGAGCTTGACACACTGATTCGAAAATCACTAATGAGAGAACCTCTGTGTCATGAACCGCCCCCTAAGGGCCTAAGTGTTTTTTATTGTTTTCAGAAAGACATTGATGACTGATGGGTAAGATATAGGTGGACATTATAGGTCTATCAGTCAAGCATAAAGATTTGGCCATATTCAGAGAACTGATTTTTCATCAATGTAATCTATTTATCATACAAGCAGTTGTGTAGTGTGGGTTGCCAGTGCCCCTAGAAAAGCATGTTTTGTGCCCCTGTTAAGGTCTCACCTAGTTTGGTGGATTCTCTAAGCTGTAGGTCAGGGAGTGCAGCTCAGACCAAAGGCGATGGCACAGCAGAGCTAGAAGGCACGTGAATCAGCAGGGACCAGGACACTGGGGTTGCAGGACATCAAGTAGACAAGCAATGTAGGAAACACCAGAAGACACAGTCTGATTTGTGGATAGACTCAGGAACTGAACATGAATTGCAATCTAGGACTTGCAGCAGACAAATGGTAAAGGCATAATTGCATGCTATCCACAGACAGACGCTCAATTGCAAAGAATTATGCAAATATCAGACAAATGGTTAACCTTCAGGCAGGAGTGATGAACAGGCAAACAGGAAAAAAATGATTAGATATTGCTGAAGCAGTGAAGAGCATGTTATGCACACAGCAGACAAATGGTTAACTGCAAGTTTGAGCTAGGAAGTAAATATTAATAGTTAATAAAATAGTAGGAGTCTGCTGAAAAGATGATTAGTCAGCTACGTGAAGTGGATAATGAGGCAAACTCCTATAATACATGTGGAACTCTATGTTATGCCTACTGTGCTTACTGAACAATAGCTTTCTGAATCAGCCTTAAAAGGCATTGGGTGGTGATGTCAACTGTGGTTGTTGGCAGGGTCGGCTCCAGGTTTTTGAGGGCCTCGGGCGAAAGAGTCTCAGTGGGCCCCCCTCTTTAACACATACCACGATTCATGATGCACAGATACAGCAGAGAAATATAGCACAGCCCACGTAATGTATAGCACAGCCCACGTAGTATATAACACAGCCACGTAGTAAATAGCACAGCCAGGTAGTATATAGCACAGCCCACGTAGTATATAGCACAGACATGTAGTATATTGCCCAGCCATGTAGTATATTGCCCAGCCACAAAGTATATAGCACAGACACGTAGTATATTGCCCAGCCACATAATATATTGCACAGCCACGTAGTATATTGCACAGCCACGTAATATATTGCACAGCCACGTAGTATATTGCACAGCCACGTAGTATATAGCACAGCCACGTACACTGTGTTCCAAATTATTATGCAAATTGGATTTAAGTTTCAAAAAGATTTAATTTTTTTGTTTTTCAAATAAACTCGTGGATGTTATTGTGTGTCAGAGCTCAATGGATCACTGAAATCAATTTTAAACACATGTGATAATTAATTTTCCAGGTGATTCTAATTAAAGGAAAACTACTTAAAAATGATGTTCCACATTATTAAGCAGGCCACAGTTTTTAAGTAACATGGGAAAGAAAAAGGATCTCTCTGCTCCTGAAAAGCATCAACTAGTGCAATGCCTTGGTGAAGGGATGAAAACATGAGATATTTCCCGAAAACTTAAGCGTGATCATCGTACTGTTAAGAGATTTGTGGCTGAATCTGAGCACAGACGTGTTTGTGCTGATAAAGGCAGAATGAGGAAGGTTTCTGCAAGGCAAGTTCATCGGATTAAGAGACCAGTTGCTAAAAAGCCATTACAAACCAGCAAACAGATATTTGAAGCTGCTGGTGCCTCTGAAGTCCCTCAAATCTCAAGGTGTAGGATCCTTCAAAGGCTTGCTTTGATTCATAAACCTACTATTTGGCCACCCCTGAACAATGTTCTCAAGCCGAAACAGTTGCAGTGGGCCCAGACATACATGACGACTAATTTTCAAACAGTCTTGTTTACTGATGAGTGTCGAGCAACCCTGGATGGTCCAGATGGATGGAGTAGTGGATGGTTGGTGGAGGCCACAATGTCCCAACAAGGCTGCAACGTCAGCAAGGAGGTGGAGGAGTCATGATTTTGAGCTGGAATCATGGGGAAACAGCTGGTAGGGCCCTTTAAGGTTCCTGAAGGTGTGAAAATGACCTCTACAAAGTATATAGAGTTTCTGACTGACAACTTTCTTCCAAGGTCTAAAAAGCAGAAACATGCCTTCAGGAGCAAAATCATCTTCATGCTGACAATGCACCATCTCATGCTGCAAAGAACACCTCTGAGTCATTGGCAGCTATCGGCATAAAAGGAGATAAACTCATGGTGTGGCCACCATCTTCACCTGACCTCAACCGTACAGAGAACCTTTGGAGGATCATCAAGCAAAAGATCTATGGGGGTGGGAGGCAGTTCACATCAAAACAGCAGCTCTGGGAGGCTATTCTGACTTCATGCAAAGAAATACAATCAGAAACTCTCCAATAACTCACAAGTTCAATGGATGCAAGAATTGTGAAGGTGACATCAAAGAAGGGTCCTATGTTGACATGTAACTTGGCCTGTTAGGAGGTTTTGGAGTTAAATAGCTGTTTTGTTCAGTGAATGTGAATGCTGCAAATTCCACAAATGAGCATTTTCAGTTCTTTAAAACATATCAAATGTATAGAAATTCTACTGTGCCTAATAATTTGGAACAGTGCATTTTGAGTTTTTATTTATTTTGGAGATTATACTGTTATCATTGGGAGGTTTCTTCAATAAAATTCGATGTATAGCCTAACAGGTGAAGACTTTTATTAGACTGACTGTCATTTGCACCGACCATTTAGGAAAATCAGAGAAAAATATTATTTGCATAATAATTTGGAACACAGTGTAGTATATAACACAGGCAGCCCACGTACGTAGTATATAACACAGGCAGTCCACATAGTATATAACACAGGCAGCCCATGTAGTATATAACACAGGCAGCCCAGGCACGTACGTAGTATATAACACAGGGAGCCCACGTACGTACTATATAACACAGGCAGCCCACGTACGTAGTATATAACACAGGCAGCCACGTAGCAAATAGCGCAGCCACGTAGTATATAACACAGGCAGCCAACATAGTATATAGCACAGGCAGCCCATGTAGTATATAACACAGGCAGCCCAGGCACGTACGTAGTATATAACACAGGCAGCCCATGTAGTATATAACACAGGCAGCCCACGTAATATATAACACAGGCAGCCCACGTAATATATAACACAAGCAGCCCAGGCACGTACGTAGTATGTAACACAGGCAGCCCTCATAGTATATAACACAGGCAGCCCATGTAGTATATAACACAGGCAGCCCACATAGTATATAACACAGGCAGCCCACGTAGTATGTAACACAAGCAGCCCACGTAGTATATAACACAGGCAGCCCACGTAGTATATAACACAGGCAACCGACGAAGTATATAACACAGGCAGCCCAGCTCACCCACCACCACACCATCGCCGTCACCCCCGACCATTGTGGACACAGGATCTGCGCACATGCACTGACGAATGCTGCTCATCTTCTGCTGCTCGCTGCACTGGAACTGGACGGTGGACCCAGATCCTGGATCGTGTCGTGACGCGATCTGTGTGTCAGCGCTGCTCTTCTTAGGATTGACGAGCTCCTCACTCTCACCCGGAAGTGACGACCGCCGGCCCGAAAGTGACTCTTCTTTCCCCATGTTCAGTGATTGGTAAGTATTCCTGCTGCAGTGAGTCCCAGTCAGTGAGTCCCGCTTCCTGCTGCCAGTGCCGGGAATCATATATCCGCTCCTTGACCGGGCCGGCGTCAGCACCCGGCGCACCCGGGCAAGTGCCGGGGCCCTGGCGAGACTGGGGGGCCCATAACGGTAAGACACTTATTATGCCGGCATTGCCGACACTGATGCGCAGCGCATCATGCGCTCCTGGGGGCCCCCGAAGCCAGACTACATCATTCCCGAGTCTGACCCTCCCTCCCTGTGCTAGTGTGCTGTGTGCTGTGTGTGACTCCAGCCAGGACTCGGAGCCGGAGATGGAGCGGGTATATGATTTCTGGCACTAGCGACCCTTACAGTGTAGCACCAGCATCCCTACAGGGCCTCTCTCACTCATCCTGGAAGGGACACGGACATGCTCACCACCATGGCCGCACTGCTATGACCACTGCTCCGGCTCCCAGCTTCCCGCACAGTTCTCTTGGCAATGTAATTGGGGAGCACACAAGCTCACCGCTTATTAAAGGGCCAGCACGTGTACTCCTAAAGTGTCCCCAGCCAACAGCTGGGAGACATTAGGAATATTAGGCACCATCACCTGTAGAGAGGTGCCAGAGCAACCTTAGTGTCTAGTTAGTCTTGCACTTGCTAGTGAGGATCCTTGAACCTGAACCTGCTTTGTCTTTACCTGTACCTGAACCTGTCTGACCTAGCACCTCTAATCCAGAACCCCTCCTGCCAAACCAGCTATCCTATCTGAATGAGTACCTGTTGTCCAGAACTCGTCCTGTCTGAACCAGTACCTGTCTTCCAGAACCCATCCTGTCTAACCAGCCCTCCTTTCTGGATCGAATAAAAATAAGGCGCACAGCTATATAAATATGATATTGACTAGGAGGGTGCAAAAAGCAGTAATAAACAGAACCAGACAAAATATATATAGAGAAAAGCATTACTGCACCACATGCACACCATCCAAATAGTAACAAATATATAGAGAATACTATAGTTTATTAACACATCTAAAACACACCAACAATTAAAACATACTTAAAAAGCACCAAAAACAATACATCACAGGTTGAATAGCCGTATATAATGAGGTAAACACAAATGTCTAACCTAACTGGCGTCATTCCCTGACGAAGCCCGGTTCACCGGGCGATACGCGTGGGATACTTGCTTGCACCAGGTTGTATGCTCATTTAGATTTTGTTATGAGCTTATTTTGTGCCGTTCTTATGGCAGATCGTTTCTACCTCTTGTCCTGCCTATAATCAGGATGTTAGCCACCACTTTGGCTATGGCTGTTTACCTGTGGGGATATGTTTATTTTTCTTTTGTTTCCCCTTCTTGACCTTTACAAGTGGCTGGTTAGTCCTGTTATAGTCATATGGGATATTGCTATATGAGCCAGTTAGGTTAGGCATTTGTGTTTACCTCATTATATACGGCTATTCAACCTGTAATGTATTGTTTTTGGTGCTTTTTAAGTATGTTTTAATTGTTGGTGTGTTTTAGATGTGTTAATAAACTATATTATTCTCTATATATTTGTTATTATTTGGATGGTGTGCATGTGGTGCAGTAATGCTTTTCTCTATATATATTTTGTCTCCTTTCTGGATCAGCATCAGTATCCTTTTTACCAGTGATCCTGTTCCTGACCCACCTAACACTTCAAGTCCATACCATGACCCTGTCCCTGACCCTAGGAGTCAGCTGCTGCCTGCGATACCAGGGACTGCCCTGGTGTGGTACCTGGCGGCTACCTGCGGCACAAGCCGGAGTCATCCATCAGGGGTTCTAGTTAAAAAGTAGGCAACCACTTAGTCAAGCCCCTCCAAGACAAGTCCGACCCATGGCACAGTGAGTCCACACCCATCAGCATGACACGCAGACAGTGAACCAGCACAAATAATTCCCACTGAATGCACTCTTTAAAAAAATATATTAAAGCCCCCTTAGTGCTGCCATAAAAATGAATGACCCCCCTCTTAGGACATCCTGCCCACTTTTTGCAACCACTCAGAAAGAAATAAAGTTTATTATCACATAGCACATAGTTGGAGCTACCAAGTCCTCTTCACTGCGCACATTGAGTTGGCACGAGTGGTGCAATGTAATTTTATCATGCAATGGGGCACTGGTAACCTGTAGGCCATAAGCCAATAGCAGGCTGCGACCAACAGAACAGAGAATAGTGGGTCAGGGTGCCTATGACTCCTGATCTACATCAGAATCCAAAGGCATTAGTGCCATGTCGATGCCGATACAGGCGATTTCCTGGAATTCCTTGGAGCCCAACCAGAAGTCTGGAGCATTTTCACTGTACAAGATCTTTGGTGGTAGTAATAGCGCTACTACTTTTTCATTCTAGTGAACTTTTACGCCCCTATAAATTTTGCCCCTAGGACTACTGCCTGTATTCCCCTCCACCATGATCTCTATTACATTTAAGTATTAAGGCTAGGCTTTCCTTTACCTAAGGCAATTATATGGTTCATTGCCCAAGTCTGAATAAGGCTATGATCTGATTGGGTTTAGACAGTGAACAAGCACAAATAATTCCCACTGAATGCACTCTTTAAAAAAATATATTAAAGCCCCCTTAGTGCTGCCTTAAAAATGAATGATGCCCTCTCAGGACATCCTGCCCACTTTTTGCAACCACTCAGAAAGAAATAAAGTTTATTATCACATAGCACATAGTTGGAGCGACCAAGTCCTCTTCATTGCACACATTGAGTTGGCACGAGTGGTGCAATGTAATTTTATCATGCAATGGGGCACTGGTAACCTGTAGGCCATAAGCCAAGAGCAGACTGCAACCAACAGAACAGAGAATAGTGGGTCAGGGTGCCTATGACTCCTGATCTACATCAGAATCCAAAGGCATTAGCACCATGTCAATGCCGATACAGGCAATTTCCTGGAATTCCTTGGAGCCCAACCAGAAGTCTGGAGCATTTTCACTGTACAAGATTGTCACGGATCCCTACTCCGTGGTGTCACTAATTCGTCATGTGCTTGCTCTCACACGTGACTAGGGGTTGTGCCTGCAAGGGTTAATCTATCTCCCCACTCTCAGTCCAGCATTCAACCTCTGTCCTATGCTGTAATGGGAGCATAAATCACACACCGACCCAGGCCACACACCCGCTCATACGCGCTGCCACCACTCACCGAATACATGGGCGATGAGTCCCAGAAATAATAATACTAATAAAAATATGTCTATCACTCATAAGGCTCACACACCTTAGGCTATGGATTCTTTTAGAACATTCAAGGTTCAACTTGTTAGAGTTTTATACTTTAATAACAAAAGGGTCAGTGCTTACAATAAGAAAAGGTATAAAAATATGATAATAAAAAGACATACAACTTATGTAAAACTGTATCAAAATAAACAGGAGAAAACTTACAGAAAATCATCTAACTGGTAGTTGCTTCTGCTCCCTGAGGGTAGGAAGAATGTAGATTGGATCACACCAGCTTCTCAGGCTGCCCCCATCATGTGAACACAATTCTCTGTCTGCAGCCTAAATTTATAACTTTGGCCTGAGGTCAGGTTTCTAGACCGGCCCTCCAGGTTAATATTATAATTGCGGTCTGTTTGATTGGCCACGGCCGCTCTACTAATGAATATATTATTTTCTCTTTTGAGACACTTGAGAAAAGGTTCTCAGGAATAGATCACCTCAGGCCGCAATTAGCATCTACCCTCCAAGACCTAAGAGGTGCCAAATGTTACCTTCTTCTTGGCTCTAGCTAGACCTCCTGGTGAGATATGGAGACGCAATTTCTACTAGTCCCAAGGAAGTACAAATTAACACCTAGGTGCGACTTGCCTTCAGGACAGATGTTACACTATCACTAGTCACACATATAACCCTAGACATATGTCACTACACACATATATATATATACTGTATATATATGTAGACATATTTCACCACAACGATCTTTGGGGGTAGTAATACCGCTACTACATTTTCATTCTAGTGAACTTTTACGCCCCTATAAATTTTGCACCTAGGACAACTGCCTGTATTCCTGTCCACCATGATCTCCATTGCATTTAAGTATTGAGGCTAGGCTTTCCTTTACCTAAGGCAATTATATGGTTCATTGCCCAAGTCTGAATAAGGCTATGATCTGATTGGGTTTAGTCCTTTATGTAGCATATACACTAGGTCATACTCCCAAAACGTTACATGGAGGCTGATACAGTGGTATCGGTTACCGATAGACTTCCATTCATAGACCTCTTTACTGTCACTCATAGACTTCTAAATAAAATGTATGTTTTCTTGATGATGTGGGATAGAATAACGCAGTCTACCATACTATTCCTTAATACCTTCTAGTCAGACTGAGATGACATTTTTTTGGCTTTTGTCTAACAAAAGAGTTGACACATAGACACATTTGGCAATTAACATGCGCGATTCATATCGTAACCACTGGGTGACCCCATAGTGACACATGTAGCATAAACATCTCCCAACAGAATATCAAAAAAATCGTGTTTTATATTAAAACATGGTCATTTCACGACACTCAGCTTAGGATAAGTTGAGCCAAGAGCAAAGGTAAGGAAGGACACAGATGTAAGTTAGGGGGAGAATGTTTTTCTTTCAGACTGGCGGAGAACTTAGACGTAATTGACCATCGATGACCTCTATGAAGAAACAGCTGAAGTATTAGGATGAGATTACAACAAATCAATGCTCTAAACATGGTTTATATGCTGCAACACAGCAGTCATTAAATGAGATCCGTGTGTACTGCTATGTAAGGATAATTTTAATAGTTCTTAATATGTGCCCATCAGGTTTAAAAGCTATAATCACCGGGTCAGAAAGCTACAATGTGATGTCATGCTGCTTCCACGAAGTGCAATTAAGTTCTACTAAAGTGCTAAAACTTTTAAACACACGTGTGTGATTAAGCCTGCGCTTTACTATAAGAGCATATTACTTTTATGACATATTATTTCTTTAATGGTGATTGGAAGGCAAGTAATGGCATTGGCAGGCCCTCGTAGAAAGGCTTGTAGCATGTGTGAGTGCATTAGGTGTATATATGCCTTCACTAGATTTTATAGTGCTTTACAACAATGCACATCACAGACTGTATTATTTATAAAGGACATCTTAATATACAATTGGATTTGAGAGAGTCTGATAAGTGTCACTGACATCCATTTATCGTTTGTGCACCATCAGTGCCGGTTGGTATGAGCCGCTCCTGAGATAACAATTCCGGAGTTTCTTTACTTAAAACTCTGCATTATGCCATTCCTCTGTTATTTCTCTTGTAATCATAGGAACAACTTGACCACTGGAAATATCCAAGTGAACGATGTGAAACTACGTAAGATTGATTGTTCTCAGTGGTAAAAACAAAGTAATAATCTTGTAGTTATGAGACCTAAGAAAGATAAAATAAGCAATGTTACAAAGCAAGCTATCGAGACGACTTAGGTCCCTTCATCAGTCACGTATCTGAGAAAACACAAATATATACACAAAAAGAGCAGAGACATGACATAATAATAGAAGGTTTGCTTTGTAACATCACTTATTTTATTTTTGCTAGCCATTTTTCTTTTTGTAATTTTTAAAATGTAAATGATGAAAATATAATTTTTTTTCTTAAAATACAAATAAAATGTGTAATTTGTAACTTTAGGCTTCTTAGAGATCTTTTCATCTTCGACTTGCTTAACTGAACACAATAACAGAAATTTTGACCAGGGGTCGCCAAACTGTTACATGCCACTGTACACACACATATAAATACATATTATTATTATTTATTATTATTTATTTATATAGCACCATTAATTCCATGGTGCTGTACATGAGAAAGGGGTTACATACAGAGTTATAGATATCATTTACAGTAAACAAGTTTACAGTGACAGACTGGTACAGAGGGGAGAGGACCCTGTCCTTGCGGACTTACATTCTATGGGATAGTGGGGAAGAGGGAGAAGGTAGAGGCGAGGCGGCGGCTCTGGCGATGGAGAGGCGGCAGAATGGCTATTGCAGGCTGTAGGCTTTCTTGAAGAGATGGGTTTTCAGGTTCCATCTGAAGGATCCGAGGGTAGTGGATAGTCGGACGTGTTGAGGCGTGGAGTTCCAGAGGATGGGGGATATTCGGGAGAAATCTTGGAGGCGGTTGTGTGAGGAACGAATAAGTGTGGAGGAGAGTAGGAGGTCTTGGGAGAATCGGAGTTTACGTGAGAGAAGATATTGGGAGATTAGTTCAGAGATATAGGGAGGGGACAGATTGTGGATGGCTTTGTAGATCAGTGTTAGTAGTTTGAACTGGATTCGTTGGGGAATTGGGAGCCAGTGGAGGGATTTGCAGAGGGGAGAAGCAGGGGAGTAGCGAGGAGAGAGGTGGATTAGATGGGCAGCAGAGTTGAGGACAGACTGGAGTGATGCAAGAGAGTTAGCGGGGGGGCCACAGAGGAGGGTGTTGCAGTAGTCGAGGCGGGAGATGATGAGGGCATGCACAAGAGTTTTGGTAGATTGTGGGCTGAGGAAGGAACGGATTCTGGCAATATTTTTGAGTTGGAGGCGACAGGAGGTGGCAAGAGTTTGGATGTGTGGTTTGAAGGACAGGGCAGAGTCGAGAGTTACCCCGAGGCAGCGGATTTCAGGTGCGGGAGAGAGCGTGATGCCTGATTTACCATTATAGATAGGTCAGGTAGGGGGGATATGTGAGATGGGGGAAAGATGATGAGTTCGGTTTTGTCTACATTGAGTTTTAGGAAGCGAGAGGTGAAGAAGCAGGATATGGCTGACAGACACTTCAGGAATCCGGACAGCAGAGAGGTAACATCTGGGCCAGAGAGGTAGATCTGAGTGTCGTCCGCATACAGGTGGTACTGGAAACCATGGGACTTTATGAGTTGTCCTAGGCCAAGGGTATAGATGGAAAAAAGTAGGGGCCCTAGGACAGAGCCTTGAGGGACCCCAACAGAGAGAGGGTGGGATGAGGAGGTGGTGTGGGAGTGGGAAACTCTAAATGTGTGGTCAGAAAGGTATGAAGCAATCCAGGACAGGGCACGGTCTTTGATGCCAAGGGAAGAAAGAATCTGTAGCAGTAGGCAGTGATGGACTGTGTCGAAAGCAGAGGACAGGTCAAGAAGGAGGAGGATGGAGACCTATCTGTTAGCTTTGGCTGTGAGTAAGTAATTAGTAATTTTTGTCAGGGCAGTTTCGGTGGAGTGGTGGGGGCGGACGCCAGATTGGAGGTTGTCAAGGAGAGAGTTAGATGAGAGGTGGGAGAAAATGTGAGCATGGACATGCTGCCCAAGGAGTTTTGAAGCAAACGGGAGCAGTGATATGGGGCGGTAGCTGGGCATAGCAGTTGGGTCAAGGTTAGTTTTTTTGAGGATGGGTGTGATGGTGGCATGTTTGAAGGCAGAGGGGAAGGTACCAGAAGATAGTGATAGGTTGAAGAGATGGGTTCGGGCTGGAATGAGCATGTTAGTGAGGTTGGGGAGCAAGTGGGAGGGGATGGGGTCAAGTGCACAGGTGGTGAGGTGCGAATTGGAAAAGAGGCGAGTAAGCTCTCCTTCAGTGATGTTGGAGAGGGAGGTTATTAGGGACGGGCAGAGGTCTGGTATATGGAGTCGTTGGGGTCGTGGAACAGTTAGGGTTTGCCTTGGTCGATCTTGTTTTTGAAGTAGGTGGCAAAGTCCTCGGAAGAGATGAGGGGAGTTGGAGGTGGCAGTAGTGGGCGGAGGAGGAAGGTAAATGTACTGAATAGTTGTACACATATACACACACTTGTACATACACACACATACATACATATACACACACATACATATATACACATACATACATATACACATATACAGTACAGAGCAAAAGTTTGGACACGCTTTCTCATTTAAAAATTATTCTTTATTTTCATGACTATGAAAATTTACATTCACACTGAAGGCATCAAAACTATGAATTAACACATGTGGCATTATATACTTAACAAAAAAGTGTGAAACAACTGAAATTATGCCTTATATTCTAGGTTCTTCAAAGTGGCCACCTTTTGCTTTGATGACAGCTTTGCACACTCTTGGCATTCTCTTGATAGGCTTCAAGAGGTAGTCTCTGGGAATGGTCTTCACTTCACAGGTGTGCCCTGTCAGGTTTAATAATAAGGTATGTTGTATGTGGTAATTCCTGAAGAAGGGACCATAAGAGCCCTGAAACACGTTGAATAAACCACTGTTTTAAGTCTACTATCAACTGGAACCTCATCATTATTGCGGCAGCGCGGATTTAATCAACACTTCCTATGGTATACTGCTTCATATGGTCGGTGACCAGCTTGTGGATCTGCGGCAGCCGAAATCTTCACATGCCTGCTTTCAGCTTCACCAGGTGAGCGATTTTCTTGGTGATTCCTCCATTCTTTTTGTGAGATAAGACCCTATTTGCGCTTTGTGTCTCCCTTTTTCCCTTCAAATATTGTTTTGAATCGTTGTCATTTTGGAAAAGTGCACGTCTACCAAGTACAAGGAGTGATGGCGGCATCTTCTTTTTCACTATGTAGTAGAACATCTGTGAATTCATGATGCAGCACATAAGGACATGGCCACCACCAAGTGTCACTGTAGGCACCATGCATTTTTCGAAATTAATTCAGTTCTCATTTATGCTGAGCACGCCATTCATACAGTACATACAGATACCCACACATATACAGGACATATATACTCACACACAATCGCACATACTGTACATACACACATAGATGCGGTAAAGTAAAAGAGCAGCACTGGACATAGACAAAAATATATAAATGCCCTCCTCCAACACATGAGGCAGCATTCAGAATAATTTACTATTGCTAGCCAGTTTTCTTGCAGAGCAAACAGAACAGAAACAGATTGACAGACTCATAGTAACATAGTAACATAGTAACATAGTTAGTAAGGCCGAAAAAAGACATTTGTCCATCCAGTTCAGCCTATATTCCATCATAATAAATCCCCAGATCTACGTCCTTCTACAGAACCTAATTGTATGATACAATATTGTTCTGCTCCAGGAAGACATCCAGGCCTCTCTTGAACCCCTCGACTGAGATCGCCATCACCACCTCCTCAGGCAAGCAATTCCAGATTCTCACTGCCCTAACAGTAAAGAATCCTCTTCTATGTTGGTGGAAAAACCTTCTCTCCTCCAGACGCAAAGAATGCCCCCTTGTGCCCGTCACCTTCCTTGGTATAAACAGATCCTCAGCGAGATATTTGTATTGTCCCCTTATATACTTATACATGGTTATTAGATCGCCCCTCAGTCGTCTTTTTTCTAGACTAAATAATCCTAATTTCGCTAATCTATCTGGGTATTGTAGTTCTCCCATCCCCTTTATTAATTTTGTTGCCCTCCTTTGTACTCTCTCTAGTTCCATTATATCCTTCCTGAGCACCGGTGCCCAAAACTGGACACAGTACTCCATGTGCGGTCTAACTAGGGATTTGTACAGAGGCAGTATAATGCTCTCATCATGTGTATCCAGACCTCTTTTAATGCACCCCATGATCCTGTTTGCCTTGGCAGCTGCTGCCTGGCACTGGCTGCTCCAGGTAAGTTTATCATTAACTAGGATCCCCAAGTCCTTCTCCCTGTCAGATTTACCCAGTGGTTTCCCATTCAGTGTGTAATGGTGACATTGATTCCTTCTTCCCATGTGTATAACCTTACATTTATCATTGTTAAACCTCATCTGCCACCTTTCAGCCCAAGTTTCCAACTTATCCAGATCCATCTGTAGCAGAATACTATCTTCTCTTGTATTAACTGCTTTACATAGTTTTGTATCATCTGCAAATATCAATATTTTACTGTGTAAACCTTCTACCAGATCATTAATGAATATGTTGAAGAGAACAGGTCCCAATACTGACCCCTGCGGTACCCCACTGGTCACAGCGACCCAGTTAGAGACTATACCATTTATAACCACCCTCTGCTTTCTATCACTAAGCCAGTTACTAACCCATTTACACACATTTTCCCCCAGACCAAGCATTCTCATTTTGTGTACCAACCTCTTGTGCGGCACGGTATCAAACGCTTTGGAAAAATCGAGATATACCACGTCCAATGACTCACCGTGGTCCAGCCTATAGCTTACCTCTTCATAAAAACTGATTAGATTGGTTTGACAACTCAAAAATCAAAATAAAAGTTTTTGGGAGGAATATTTATGTCTACCACAATAGTGATAGGGTGGCACCTCCAAACTTTTTTTTACCATCAACTGGGGCACAATCAAAATTGTATTGTAGACTTTAAAATGCAAATCGAATTACCAAGCCAAATGTGAAGAACCTGTCAAATTCGAATATCAGTGGATTTGCTCATCTCTGGATGCTACAGCTTTAAGGAGAATAACTGTGTAACGACTTCCTTAAGACAAGCTGGCTAAATCTCTGAGAACGGCAAGGTGGGTCCCAGAAATAATGGAGTTCTCAAGGACTTGTAAATAAGTTGCCAGTGCTGCTGAAGCCTCCTGATACCTCCCAGGACATCACTGCTGTTGAAGCCTCCTGACACCTCCCAGGTCACCAGTGTTGCTGAAGCCTCCTGAGACATCTCAGGTCACCAGTGTTGCGGAAGCCTCCTGAGACCTCTCAGGCCCTCAGTCCTACTGAAGGTTCCTGAGACCTCCCAGGCCACCAGTACTGCTGAAGCCTCCTGATACCTCCCAGGACATCAGTGCTGTTGAAGCCTCCTGAGTAGGGTTGAGCGAAACGGGTCGTTCATTTTCAAAAGTCGCCGACTTTTGGCAAAGTCGGGTTTCATGAAACCCGATCCGACCCCTGTGCGGGGTCGGCCATGCGGTACGTGACTTTCGCGCCAAAGTCGCGTTTCAATGATGCGAAAAGCGCCATTTCTCAGCCAATGAAGGTAAACGCAGAGTGTGGGCAGCGTGATGACATAGGTCCTGGTCCCCACCATCTTAGAGAAGGGCATTGCAGTGATTGGCTTGCTGTCTGCGGCGTCACAGGGGCTATAAAGGGGAGTTCCCGCCGACCGCCATGTTACTGCTGCTGATCTGAGCTTAGGGAGAGGTTGCTGCCGCTTCGTCAGAAGCAGGGATAGCGTTAGGCAGGGTCCATTAACCACCAAACCGCTTGTGCTGTAGCGATTTCCACTGCCCAACACCACCTTCGGTGTGCAGGGACAGTGGAAGCTACATTTTTTTTTTTTTTCCCCCTCAGCGCTGTAGCTCATTGGGCTGCCCTAGAAGGCTCCCTGATAGCTGCATTGCTGTGTGTACGCCGCTGTGCAAACCAACTGCTTTTTTCAAAGCACAAATCCTCTTGTTCCTTCCTTTCTGCACAGCTATCTTTTTTGTTTGTACACACTTTTTATTTAATTTGTGCATCAGTCCACTCCTTATTGCTGCCTGCCATACCTGGCTGAGATTACTGCAGGGAGATAGTAATTGAAGGACACTCCCTGTTTTTTTTTTTTTTTTTTTGTGGGAGATTAAGATTGACATTTCTGCTAGAGTGCCATCCCTGTCTGTGTCATCTCTCACTCAGTGGGCCATAGAAAGCCTATTTATTTTTTTGCTTGATTTGGGTTATAAAATCTACCTGAAAAAATCACTACATCAATCAGTGGGAGAAAAATAATGGCCTCAGGGCTTGTGTGCCACTCTTGACTCCTGTGTGTGCCATCTCTCACTCAGTGGGCCATAGAAAGCCTATTTATTTTTTTTTTTGCTTTATTTGGGTTCTAAATTCTACCTGAAAAAAATCAATAAATCAATCAGTGGGAGATTAATATTGGCCTTTGGGCTTGTGTGCCAGTCCTAAGCGTGCCATCTCTCTCTCTCAGATAGTGGGCCATAGAAAGCCTATTTTTTTTTTTTTTTATTGGGTTTATAAATTTTCCCTGGAACCAAAAAAAAAAAAGTGGGAGATTAATATTGGCCTCTGGGCTTGTGTGCCAGTCCTGAGCGTGCCATCTCTCTCACAAATAGTGGGCCATAGAAAGCCTATTTATTTTTTTGCTTGATTTGGGTTCTAAAATGTACCTGAAAAAATCACTACATCAATCAGTGGGAGAAAAATATTGGCCTCAGGGCTTGTGTGCCACTCTTGACTCCTGTGTGCATCATCACTCACTCAGTGGGCCATAGAAAGCCCATTTTTTTATTTTTTTTGCTTTATTTGGGTTCTAAATTCTACCTGAAAAAATCAATAAATCAATAAGTGGGAGATTAATATTGGCCTTTGGGCTTGTGTGCCAGTCCTAAGCGTGCCATCTCTCTCTCTCAGATAGTGGGCCATAGAAAGCCTATTTATTTTTTTTTTTTTTTATTGGGTTTATAAATTTTCCCTGGAAAAAAAAAAAAAAGTGGGAGATTAATATTGGCCTCTGGGCTTGTGTGCCAGTCCTGAGCGTGCCATCTCTCTCACAAATAGTGGGCCATAGAAAGCCTATTTATTTATTTTTTTTTGGTTTTATAAATTCTCCCTTAAAAAAAAAAGGGAGATTAATATTGGCCTTTGGGCTTGTGTGCCAGTCCTAAGCGTGCCATCTCTCTCTCTCTCTCAGATAGTGGGCCATAGAAAGCCTATTTATTATTTTTTTTATTGGGTTTATAAATTTTCCCAGGAACAAAAAAAAAAAAGTGGGAGATAAATATTGGCCTCTGGGCTTGTGTGCCACTCCTGACTCCTGTGTGCATCATCTCTCACTCAGTGGGCCATAGAAAGCCTTTTTTTGTTTTATTTGTTTTCTAAATTCTCCCTGAAAAAATCATTTTATTTTATTTGGTTTCTAAATTCTTCCTGAAAAAATCATTTTATTCTATTTTTTTTCTCCTAAAGTCTCCCTGAAAAAAAAAAAAAAAAAACAAATCAGTGGGAGATTAATATTGCCCTTTCTGCTTGTGTGCCAGTCTTGACTCCTGGGTGTGCCATCTCTCTCTCTCTCTCCAATTGTGGGCCATAGAAAGCCTATTATTTTTTTAGCTTGATTTGGGTTCCAAAATCTACCTGAAAAAATCACTACATCAATCAGTGGGAGATAAATATTGGCCTCTGGGCTTGTGTGCCACTCCTGACTCCTGTGTGCGTCATCTCTCACTCAGTGGGCCATAGAAAGCCTTTTTTTGTTTTATTTGTTTTCTAAATTCTCCCTGAAAAAATCATTTTATTTTATTTGGTTTCTAAATTCTTCCTGAAAAAATCATTTTATTCTATTATTTTTTTTTCCTAAAGTCTCCCTGAAAAAACAAAAAACAAAAACAAATCAGTGGGAGATTAATATTGCCCTTTCTGCTTGTGTGCCAGTCTTGACTCCTGGGTGTGCCATCTCTCTCTCTCTCTCTCCAATTGTGGGCCATAGAAAGCCTATTATTTTTTTAGCTTGATTTGGGTTCCAAAATCTACCTGAAAAAATCACTACATCAATCAGTGGGAGATAAATATTGGCCTCTGGGCTTGTGTGCCACTCCTGACTCCTGTGTGCGTCATCTCTCACTCAGTGGGCCATAGAAAGCCTTTTTTTGTTTTATTTGTTTTCTAAATTCTCCCTGTAAAAATCATTTTATTTTATTTGGTTTCTAAATTCTTCCTGAAAAAATCATTTTATTCTATTTTTTTTTCCTAAAGTCTCCCTGAAAAAAAAAAAAAAAATCAGTGGGAGATTAATATTGCCCATTCTGCTTGTGTGCCAGTCTTGACTCCTGGGTGTGCCATCTCTCTCTCTCTCTCCAATTGTGGGCCATAGAAAGCCTATTATTTTTTTAGCTTGATTTGGGTTCCAAAATCTACCTGAAAAAATCACTACATCAATCAGTGGGAGATAAATATTGGCCCCTGGGCTTGTGTGCCACTCCTGACTCCTGTGTGCGTCATCTCTCACTCAGTGGGCCATAGAAAGCCTTTTTTTGTTTTATTTGTTTTCTAAATTCTCCCTGAAAAAATCATTTTATTTTATTTGGTTTTCTAAATTCTTCCTGAAAAAATCAATTTATTCTATTTTTTTTTTTTCCTAAAGTCTCCCTGAAAAAAAAAAAAAAAAACAAATCAGTGGGAGATTAATATTGCCCTTTCTGCTTGTGTGCCAGTCTTGACTCCTGGGTGTGCCATCTCTCTCTCTCTCTCCAATTGTGGGCCATAGAAAGCCTATTATTTTTTTAGCTTGATTTGGGTTCCAAAATCTACCTGAAAGAATCACTACATCAATCAGTGGGAGATAAATATTGGCCTCTGGGCTTGTGTGCCACTCCTGACTCCTGTGTGCGTCATCTCTCACTCAGTGGGCCATAGAAAGCCTTTTTTTGTTTTATTTGTTTTCTAAATTCTCCCTGAAAAAATCATTTTATTTTATTTGGTTTCTAAATTCTTCCTGAAAAAATCATTTTATTCTATTTTTTTTTCCTAAAGTCTCCCTGAAAAAAACAAAAAAAAAAACAAATCAGTGGGAGATTAATATTGCCCTTTCTGCTTGTGTGCCAGTCTTGACTCCTGGGTGTGCCATCTCTCTCTCTCTCTCCAATTGTGGGCCATAGAAAGCCTATTATTTTTTTAGCTTGATTTGGGTTCCAAAATCTACCTGAAAAAATCACTACATCAATCAGTGGGAGATAAATATTGGCCTCTGGGCTTGTGTGCCACTCCTGACTCCTGTGTGCGTCATCTCTCACTCAGTGGGCCATAGGAAGCCTTTTTTTGTTTGTTTTCTAAATTCTCCCTGAAAAAATCATTTTATTCTATTTTTTTTTTCCTAAAGTCTCCCTTAAAAAAAAAAAAAAAATCAAATCAGTGGGAGATTAATATTTACATTTGTGCTTCAGTGACAGTCCTGCGTGTGTGGCATCTCTCTCATTTGTTGCCACCAACAACAGAGTGTGTAACATTGTGCCTGATTTTCGTTGTGGTCTCACTCACCTGTAAAGGGGTAGCTAAATCATACTGAAGTTATAGCTCACCGTGTAATTTGTGTGACAGCAACAAATACCGTTAGTTTGTTTACATTTTTAAAACAATGAGGAAGTATGGTGGAAGAGGTCGTGGCCGGGGGCGTTCATTGTCAGCTGGTAATGAGGGTAGTGGTAGTGGTGGAGCATCAGCTGGTCGTGGGAAAAAAAATATTGCACCTAAGTCTGGAGCTGTGGAGCCAGGTTCGTCGTCAGGCTACACAAGGCCTCGAACGCTCCCTTTTCTGGGAGTAGGAAAACCGCTTTTAAAGCCGGAGCAGCAAGAGCAAGTTTTGGCTTATCTTGCTGACTCAGCCTCTAGCTCTTTTGCCTCCTCTCGTGAAACTGGTAAATGTCAAAGCAGCGCGTCGTTAGTGGATGTTCACGGTCAGGGACAAGTCGCTTCCTTGTCCTCTTCAGCAAAAACAACAACAGAGAAGAATGCAGCAGGCGACACAACGGGTTACTCCATGGAGCTCTTTACACATACCGTCCCTGGCTTAGAAAGTGAAGCAGTTAACAGTCCATGCCCATTACAAGTTGAATCTGACATGGAGTGCACTGATGCACAGCCACAGCCAGACTACTATGCTGGTCCTTTGACTCAGACCACAACATTGCCCTCGCAGGGTGCTGATCAAGAATCAGACCCTGATGAGACTATGCTGCCCCATCACGAACGCTATACCACCGACCGACATGGTGACACAGACGAAGTTGCACACGAGCTACAAGAAGAGGTAATAGATGACCCAGTTCTTGACCCCGATTGGCAGCCATTGGGGGAACAGGGTGCAGGCGGCAGCAGTTCTGAAGCGGAGGAGGAGGGGCCGCAGCAGGCATCAACATCGCAACAGGTTCCATCTGCCGGGCCCGTATCTTGCCCAAAATGCGTGGCAAAGCCAAAACCTGTTGGAGGACAGCGTGGCCATCCGGTTAAAGCTCAGTCTGCAATGCCTGAAAAGGTATCCGATGCTAGAAAGAGTGCAGTCTGGCATTTTTTTAAACAACATCCAATTGATCAGCGCAAAGTCATCTGTCAAAAATGTTCAACTACCTTAAGCAGAGGACAGAATCTGAAAAGTTTCAATACAAGTTGCATGCATAGACATTTAACCACCATGCATTTGCAAGCCTGGACTAACTACCAAACGTCCCTTAAGGTTGTAGCACCCTCGGCCAATGAAGCTAGTCAGCAACGCAACATCCCTTCCGGCAGTGTAGGGCCACCATTTTCCGCACCACCTGCAGTATCTGTGCAGGTTTCTTTGCCAGGCCAAAGCAGTCAGGGTCAGGGAATCACCAGTTTCGTAGTAGGAAACACTGCATCTAGGGCATCGGCGGCAACAATACCATCTCCCACCGTCTCTCAGTCTGCCATGTCCACCGGCACCCCCGCTAGTTCCACGATCTCCAGCTCTCCAGTCCAGCTCACCCTACATGAGACTATGGTTAGAAAAAGGAAGTACTTAGCCTCGCATCCGCGTACACAGGGTTTGAACGCACACATAGCTAGACTAATCTCGTTAGAGATGATGCCCTACCGGTTAGTTGAAAGCGAAGCTTTCAAAGCCCTGATGGACTACGCTGTACCACGCTACGAGCTACCCAGTCGACACTTTTTTTCCAGAAAAGCCATCCCAGCCCTCCACCAGCATGTTAAAGAGCGCATCATTCATGCACTCAGGCAATCTGTGAGCACAAAGGTGCACCTGACAACAGATGCATGGACCAGTAGGCATGGCCAGGGACGTTACGTGTCCATCACGGCACACTGGGTAAATGTGGTGGATGCAGGGTCCACAGGGGACAGCAAGTTTGGGACAGTTCTGCCTAGCCCACGGTCTAGGAAACAATTGGCTGTAGCCGTTCGCACCCCCTCCTCCTCCTCTTCGTCCTCCTGCAGAAGCGAGAGCTCGTCCACAGACCGCAGTCGCACAACCACTCCATCCGCAGCTGCCACTGTTGCACACCAGGTCTCCCATTATGGGGCAGCTACTGGCAAACGTCAGCAGGCTGTATTGGCTATGAAGTGTTTGGGCGACAACAGACACACCGCGGAAGTTCTGTCCGAGTTCTTGCAGAAAGAAACGCAGTCGTGGCTGGGCACTGTAGATCTTGAGGCAGGCAAGGTAGTGAGTGATAACGGAAGGAATTTCATGGCTGCCATCTCCCTTTCCCAACTGAAACACATTCCTTGCCTGGCTCACACCTTAAACCTGGTGGTGCAGTGCTTCCTGAAAAGTTATCCGGGGTTATCCGACCTGCTCCTCAAAGTGCGTGGACTTTGCTCACATATCCGCCGTTCGCCCGTACACTCCAGCCGTATGCAGACCTATCAGCGTTCTTTGAACCTTCCCCAGCATCGCCTAATCATAGACGTTGCAACAAGGTGGAACTCAACACTGCACATGCTTCAGAGACTGTGTGAACAGAGGCGGGCTGTTATGTTTTTGTGGGAGGATACACATACACGGGCAGGCAGTAGGATGGCAGACATGGAGTTGTCAGGTGTGCAGTGGTCGAAGATTCAAGACATGTGTCAAGTCCTTCAGTGTTTTGAGGAATGCACACGGCTGGTTAGTGCAGACAACGCCATAATAAGCATGAGCATCCCCCTAATGCGTCTGCTGATGCAAAGTTTGACGCACATAAAGGATCAGGCGTCTGCAGCTGAGGAAGAGGAAAGCCTTGATGACAGTCAGCCATTGTCTGGCCAGGGCAGTGTACAGGACGAGGTAGCGGGCGAAGAGGAGGAGGAGGACGAGGAGGATGATGGGGATGATTATATTTTTAATGAGGAAGCTTTTCCGGGGCCACTGGAAATTGGTGGCGCGGCAAGGCCGGGTTCTGGTTTTTTGAGGGACACAAGTGACGTGGATTTGCCTGAAACTGCCCCTCAACCAAGCACAACCGCAGATTTGAGAACTGGAACTTTGGCCCACATGGCGGATTATGCCTTACGTATCCTCAAAAGGGACACACGCATAACTAAAATGATGAATGATGACGATTACTGGTTGGCCTGCCTCCTTGATCCTCGCTATAAAGGCAAATTGCAAAATATAATGCCACATGAGAACTTGGAACTAATATTAGCAACCAAACAATCAACTCTTGTTGACCATTTGCTTCTGGCATTCCCTGCACACAGCGCCCGTGATCGTTCTCACACGAGCTGCAGGGGCCAGCAGACCAGAGGCGTTAGAGGGGCAGAAATCAGAAGTGGCGTTGGCCAGAGGGGTTTTCTGACCAGGTTGTGGAGTGATTTTGCTATGACCGCAGACAGGACAGGTACTGCAGCATCAATTCAAAGTGACAGGAGACAACATTTGTCCAGTATGGTTACAAACTATTTTTCATCCCTTATCGATGTTCTCCCTCAACCGTCATTCCCATTTGATTACTGGGCATCAAAATTAGACACCTGGCCAGAATTGGCAGAATATGCATTGCAGGAGCTTGCTTGCCCGGCAGCTAGTGTCCTATCAGAAAGAGTATTCAGTGCTGCAGGTTCAATACTAACAGAAAAAAGGACTCGTCTGGCTACCCAAAATGTAGATGATCTAACCTTCATTAAAATGAACCACAACTGGATTTCGAAATCTTTTGCCCCACCTTGCCCGGCTGACACCTAGCTTTCCTATGAAAAGGTCTTGCCTGTGGACTATTCTGAATGCCTTTTCCAATCTCGTAATTTTCTGCACCTGATTGTCCAGCATACGACATGTTTACACCTCACTAAATGGCCAAACTCCCCACACGGGGCCGTGGTATCGACACTTGGCGACAGCACCCGTGAGAGTGCAGTTTGTCTGAAGAGGTGGGTGAGCCCGCTTTTGGTCGACGGCACTGCCACTGGGTCCCTCCTAGTACAATAAAGTGTCTCTGGCGGTGGTGGTGCGCACCCAACGTCAGACACACCATTGTAATATGAGGGGCCCTGGGCCTGTACCGCCGGCCACAAGACAGTTCCCCCCCCCCAGCTCAAACAGTGCTCTACCACTTGCAAAATTATCTCACAGCTCCACCAATGTTTAGTCTATGCGCTGACATCCTTCAATGCCTGCCACTGACAATACCATTGTATTGACATTTTTGTTATGTTAGGCCTTCGATGCCTGTCTGTGGTCACTCCTTCCACTAGGCCTCCACTGACCACACCACTGCTGCCCGTGTACCCCTGGAACCAATTTAAAATTGCCTACAGCCATGTGTTATTATTTTAGGCCTTCGATGCCTGTCTGCGGTCACTCCTTCCACTAGGCCTCCACTGACCACACCACTGCTGCCCGTGTACCCCTGGAACCAATTTAAAATTGCCTACAGCCATGTGTTATTATTTTAGGCCTTCGATGCCTGTCTGCGGTCACTCCTTCCACTAGGCCTCCACTGACCACACCACTGCTGCCCGTGTACCCCTGGAACCAATTTAAAATTGCCTACAGCCATGTGTTATTATTTTAGGCCTTCGATGCCTGTCTGCGGTCACTCCTTCCACTAGGCCTCCACTGACCAGACCACTGCTGCCCGTGTACCCCTGGAACCAATTTAAAATTGCCTACAGCCATGTGTTATTATTTTAGGCCTTCGATGCCTGTCTGCGGTCACTCCTTCCACTAAGCCTCCACTGACCACACCACTGCTGCCCGTGTACCCTTGGAACCAATTTAAAATTGCCTACAGCCATGTGTTATTATTTTAGGCCTTCGATGCCTGTCTGCGGTCACTCCTTCCACTAGGCCTCCACTGACCACACCACTGCTGCCCGTGTACCCCTGGAACCAATTTAAAATTGCCTACAGCCATGTGTTATTATTTTAGGCCTTTGATGCCTGTCTGCGGTCACTCCTTCCACTAGGCCTCCACTGACCACACCACTGCTGCCCGTGTACCCCTGGAACCAATTTAAAATTGCCTACAGCCATGTGTTATTATTTTAGGCCTTCGATGCCTGTCTGCGGTCACTCCTTCCACTAGGCCTCCACTGACCACACCACTGCTGCCCGTGTACCCCTGGAACCAACATCAGAAAATATAAAAATAAGTATTTTGCTTATAAAAAAGAAAATACTGGAGAGATATCAAATGCTGACATTTTAACATTAAAAACAAACACATACAACAAAAATCTGGTACAGTACTAAAAATGGCCACCAGCTACAATAACTTTCTCCTGCAAGTAGTTAACTGAAAGGTTTTTTCAATTTTAAACACAGATATGGCATCCACCGAGTGTTGTCCTGTCGCGTCTTCTTTATATTATTGCCAAGAAGATGCAAAACAATGAAAATAATAAAATCATTATTTACCAAAAAAATAGAGTAAGTCAAAACCACATTGCAAATAAACATTCATTACAAATAAAGATGCAGGGCGCGTCCGAGGGTGAGTATATACCTAATAAGAATATAATCACCCTCGGACGCGCCCTGCTTCTTTCCGACAGCCTTCCTTCCTAAGAATCAGCCCTTCCGTGGTGTAGAGAGAGGGTTTGTTACACTCCAAGGTGTTCCCCAGGTTGCCTTTCCTGAGCTTCGATCTTCCGGCTCTCGTTTAGTAGTTGTTGGAAACTACGCTGCATTAGGCCTACAAATTGGGTATGGGGTGTAGAGAGATGGTGTGTTCCACTGTAGAGAGATGGTGTGTTCCACTCCAAGGTGTTCCCCAGGTTTCCTCGCCAATGCTTCGATCATCATGCTCTCGTTTAGTAGTTGTTGGAAACTACGCTGCATTAGGCCTACAAATTGGGTATGGGGTGTAGAGAGATGGTGTGTTCCACTCCAAGGTGTTCCCCAGGTTTCCTCGCCAATGCTTCGATCATCATGCTCTCGTTTAGTAGTTGTTGGAAACTACGCTGCATTGGGCCTACAAATTGGGTATGGGGTGTAGAGAGATGGTGTGTTCCACTCCAAGGTGTTCCCCAGGTTGCCTTTCCTGAGCTTCGATCTTCCGGCTCTCGTTTAGTAGTTGTTGGAAACTACGCTGCATTAGGCCTACAAATTGGGTATGGGGTGTAGAGAGATGGTGTGTTCCACTCCAAGGTGTTCTCCAGGTTGCCTTTCCTGAGCTTCGATCTTCCGGCTCTCGTTTAGTAGTTGTTGGAAACTACGCTGCATTAGGCCTACAAAATGGGTATGGGGTGTAGAGAGACGGTGTGTTCCACTGTAGAGAGATGGTGTGTTCCACTCCAAGGTGTTCCCCAGGTTTCCTCGCCAATGCTTCGATCATCATGCTCTCGTTTAGTAGTTGTTGGAAACTACGCTGCATTAGGCCTACAAATTGGGTATGGGGTGTAGAGAGATGGTGTGTTCCACTCCAAGGTGTTCCCCAGGTTTCCTCGCCAATGCTTCGATCATCATGCTCTCATTTAGTAGTTGTTGGAAACTACGCTGCATTTGGCCTACAAATTGGGTATGGGGTGTAGAGAGATGGTGTGTTCCACTCCAAGGTGTTCCCCAGGTTGCCTTTCCTGAGCTTCGATCTTCCGGCTCTCATTTAGTAGTTGTTGGAAACTACGCTGCATTAGGCCTACAAATTGGGTATGGGGTGTAGAGAGATGGTGTGTTCCACTGTAGAGAGATGGTGTGTTCCACTCCAAGGTGTTCCCCAGGTTTCCTCGCCAATGCTTCGATCATCATGCTCTCGTTTAGTAGTTGTTGGAAACTACGCTGCATTAGGCCTACAAATTGGGTATGGGGTGTAGAGAGATGGTGTGTTCCATTCCAAGGTGTTCCCCAGGTTTCCTCGCCAATGCTTCGATCATCATGCTCTCGTTTAGTAATTGTTGGAAACTACGCTGCATTGGGCCTACAAATTGGGTATGGGGTGTAGAGAGATGGTGTGTTCCACTCCAAGGTGTTCTCCAGGTTGCCTTTCCTGAGCTTCGGTCTTCTGGCTCTCGTTTAGTAGTTGTTGGAAACTACGCTGCATTAGGCCTACAAATTGGGTATGGGGTGTAGAGAGATGGTGTGTTCCACTGTAGAGAGATGGTGTGTTCCACTCCAAGGTGTTCCCCAGGTTTCCTCGCCAATACTTCGATCATCATGCTCTCGTTTGGTAGTTGTTGGAAACTACGCTGCATTAGGCCTACAAATTGGGTATGGGGTGTAGAGAGATGGTGTGTTCCACTCCAAGGTGTTCCCCAGGTTTCCTCGCCAATGCTTCGATCATCATGCTCTCGTTTAGTAGTTGTTGGAAACTACGCCGCATTGGGCCTACAAATTGAGTATGGGGTGTAGAGAGATGGTGTGTTCCACTCCATGGTGTTCCCCAGGTTGCCTTTCCTGAGCTTCGATCTTCCGGCTCTCGTTTAGTAGTTGTTGGAAACTACACTGCATTAGGCCTACAAATTGGGTATGGGGTGTAGAGAGATGGTGTGTTCCACTCCAAGGTGTTCTCCAGGTTGCCTTTCCTGAGCTTCGATCTTCCGGCTCTCGTTTAGTAGTTGTTGGAAACTACGCTGCATTAGGCCTACAAAATGGGTATGGGGTGTAGAGAGATGGTGTGTTCCACTGTAGAGAGATGGTGTGTTCCACTCCAAGGTGTTCCCCAGGTTTCCTCGCCAATGCTTCGATCATCATGCTCTCGTTTAGTAGTTGTTGGAAACTATGCTGCATTAGGCCTACAAATTGGGTATGGGGTGTAGAGAGATGGTGTGTTCCACTCCAAGGTGTTCCCCAGGTTTCCTCGCCAATGCTTCGATCATCATGCTCTCGTTTAGTAGTTGTTGGAAACTACGCTGCATTGGGCCTACAAATTGGGTATGGGGTGTAGAGAGATGGTGTGTTTCACTCCAAGGTGTTCTCCAGGTTGCCTTTCCTGAGCTTCGATCTTCCGGCTCTCGTTTAGTAGTTGTTGGAAACTACGCTGCATTAGGCCTACAAATTGGGTATGGGGTGTAGAGAGATGGTGTGTTCCACTGTAGAGAGATGGTGTGTTCCACTCCAAGGTGTTCCCCAGGTTTCCTCGCCAATGCTTCGATCATCATGCTCTCGTTTAGTAGTTGTTGGAAACTACGCTGCATTAGGCCTACAAATTGGGTATGGGGTGTAGAGAGATGGTGTGTTCCACTCCAAGGTGTTCCCCAGGTTTCCTCGCCAATGCTTCGATCATCATGCTCTCATTTAGTAGTTGTTGGAAACTACGCTGCATTAGACCTACAAATTGGGTATGGGGTGTAGAGAGATGGTGTGTTCCACTCCAAGGTGTTCTCCAGGTTGCCTTTCCTGAACTTCTATCTTCAGGCTCTCATTAAATTGTGGTTAAACGGAACAACTGCATTTGGCGTACTAGTTGGTTTGGGGCCTACTATCGGTGTCTGCCACTCCTTGCTGTTCTCCTCCACTGAACAAAGCTGTGCCGCCTGTTTACTACTGTTGCCAATTTTGAACTGCATTTCGACTACTTACTGATTTGGGCCTACTCTCTGTGTCAGCCTCTCATTCCAGTTGTCCTCCACTGCAATGCCCCCTGATTAGTCCTGTGTTACCAATTTTGAACTGCATTTAGCCCACTTTATTCTTTGGGCCTATATCTGTGTTTCCTCCTCATCCTGCCCATTGCCCAGCCAGTGATAGATGAGTCTGCTGGTACATTGACCCATAACGCAACATTTCCCGTGCACGCTACACTGCAAGATTGTGACCCTGCTGAAAGTCAGGTCCCCCTTCCCGCATACCATACCACCTTACACCGGGACAAACAGGAAGGTGCAGATGAAAGTGCAGGTTCCTTCATCAGGTGGGGGGAGGAATACTAGTTGGCGACGTCACTGGCACAGGGCCTCTCATAGTACGCAAAAGTGTTGCTGCCGGTGGGAGGCGCCCCCGCCGTGCAAACACACCGCTGTACTTTGAGGGGCCCTGTGCCAGTGCCAATGCCAACGAGTGGGCCCCCCCTGCTTGCTCAGGTTCACAGCACTTGCAAAGTTGAAATACTTACCTCTCCCTGCTCCACTGCCGTGACGTGGTCCAGATTTCCTGGGCCCACTAATTACTTGAACCAGCCCTACCCACCACAACTTTAGCCAAATGACCCCCAATTTCAAATGCCTTCCAATTATTATAAGGTAAATTACGCTTGACAAGCTTCATTAAGAAGAATGGATGGTTTTGACATTAAAATGGGCACTCTAGGTGTTTTCCTGGCCCCCACTCACTGCCGACTATGCTGCCCCATTGACTTGCATTGGGTTTCGTGTTTCGGTCGATCCCGACTTTACGTCATAATCGGCCGATTTCACTCGACCCGACTTTTGAGATAGTCGGGTTTCGCGAAACCCGGCTCGACTCTAAAAAGGTCAAGGTCGCTCAACTCTACTCCTGAGATCTCAAAGTCCACCAGTGTTGCTGAAGCCTCCTAAGACCTCTCAGGCCCTCAGTGCTACTGAAGGTTCCTGAGACCTCCCAGGCCACCAGTACTGCTGAAGCCTCCTGATACCTTCCAGGATCCCAGGACATCAGTGCTGTTGAAGCCTCCTGAGACCTCCCAGGTCACCAGTGCTGCTGGAAGGTTACTTCTGTGTTGTGCCGATATGCTCCATCATCAGAACAAGCCCCGACATCCAATTGTAAATTTAGGGGCTGGAAAAAAATTGATTGATGGAGTGTGCAGAGGTATGGTTATAGGAAAAAAATGCTGACATCATACTCTTGGAGTTACATCAGTAAAATGTAGAAAGTAAGCACTTGTGTTATCTGGCCACATGTTAATGTCTGCGGTATTGGAGTTGGACCACACGCGGTTCCATAGAACTCAACTTTAAGAACTTAGATACTTATAGAACCATTAAATAACCATTTAGGGACCAGGTTTTGCAATTTGTAATACAGGCAAGAAAGGCATCCACGTTCTGGTTGTAATCTACTTCTAATATACATATAAGGTCTATATTGAGTGTCGAGCATACAGTACATGAATGTAACATAGTAACATAGTTAGTAAGGCCGAAAAAAGACATTTGTCCATCCAGTTCAGCCTATATTCCATCATAATAAATCCCCAGATCTACGTCCTTCTACAGAACCTAATTGTATGATACAATATCGTTCTGCTCCAGGAAGACATCCAGGCCTCTCTTGAACCCCTCGACTGAGTTCCCATCACCACCTCCTCAGGCAAGCAATTCCAGATTCTCACTGCCCTAACAGTAAAGAATCCTCTTCTATGTTGGTGGAAAAACCTTCTCTCCTCCAGACGCAAAGAATGCCCCCTTGTGCCCGTCACCTTCCTTGGTATAAACAGATCCTCAGCGAGATATTTGTATTGTCCCCTTATATACTTATACATGGTTATTAGATCGCCCCTCAGTCGTCTTTTTTCTAGACTAAATAATCCTAATTTCGCTAATCTATCTGGGTATTGTAGTTCTCCCATCCCCTTTATTAATTTTGTTGCCCTCCTTTGTACTCTCTCTAGTTCCATTATATCCTTCCTGAGCACCGGTGCCCAAAACTGGACACAGTACTCCATGTGCGGTCTAACTAGGGATTTGTACAGAGGCAGTATAATGCTCTCATCATGTGTATCCAGACCTCTTTTAATGCACCCCATGATCCTGTTTGCCTTGGCAGCTGCTGCCTGGCACTGGCTGCTCCAGGTAAGTTTATCATTAACTAGGATCCCCAAGTCCTTCTCCCTGTCAGATTTACCCAGTGGTTTCCCATTCAGTGTGTAATGGTGACATTGATTCCTTCTTCCCATGTGTATAACCTTACATTTATCATTGTTAAACCTCATCTGCCACCTTTCAGCCCAAGTTTCCAACTTATCCAGATCCATCTGTAGCAGAATACTATCTTCTCTTGTATTAACTGCTTTACATAGTTTTGTATTATCTGCAAATATCGATATTTTACTGTGTAAACCTTCTACCAGATCATTAATGAATATGTTGAAGAGAACAGGTCCCAATACTGACCCCTGCGGTACCCCACTGGTCACAGCGACCCAGTTAGAGACTATACCATTTATAACCACCCTCTGCTTTCTATCACTAAGCCAGTTACTAACCCATTTACACACAATTTCCCCCAGACCAAGCATGTGAATGTCACGACGAGCAGTAACAAGCGCCCAACCGCCCGCAGTTATCTGAATCAGTCTCATCAGCCTATGACATAATTCTGTGTATTATTTATACCAATCACCGCCGCCTTTAATATATTACAGAATCACAAAGCAACGTGTTCTACTCCTTGATAATTCAAACATTAAAATTCTATTTTAATAATCCCATCCTTCAGGCTTTGCCGGCTCTTTATGTATTAATGCAGAAATTATCCTAAACAGTTAGATTATAATGTCTTTAAAGATTAGACACTCGGTGATGAATATTAACATCTCCACTTCTCCGAAAAATCTGTGCTAATAATATCTTAGATAATACATTTACTTTACATAGTGCAAGGTCCAACTCCAAGAACCGTCTCCAGGATACTTGGGATTCAGATCCCGCAATGTGCTTAGCCAGCGACATTTAAATATACGGTCGGACAACTCTTATTTTTTTATTTGCATATTTTCCTATCTTAATTCCCCGCTCGTCAGAAGCTGACTAGGACCTCTTAGCCCGATCGTTTTCTAATCCTAATTCAGTAGGAGGCATGCAAATATATATAAAAAGTAATGCGGGATTAGCGGTCCTACGCCAAAGGAGGCTGGATCCTGCTCTTGGTGGTCTTGGCCGTGTCTTTATTTCTTAACGTAATCGTCAATCTGTCAAGAAATTCGTAATTCTTGACTAAGTGCAGATGCACATATATTTGTACTCTTGTGAAGGGCTAGACCGAGCCCATTAATGAGAGGAGGAAAGAGGTGGTAAACAGGTATGTACTACATGTTCCTCTGTCAGTCAGACCTCATAGAAGTCACCTGCTAGTCTTCAAATCTAGAAATTAGTGATTCTGAAATAAAAGAAGATAATACACAATCATAATACCTGGTGCATGTGAAATACACTATATTACCTTAGTATTGGGACATGGCCTAATTATTGAATTTAGTTTTTTCATTTACTCCTACTAAATGTTCCTCCATCACTTGTGTGTATTGAGAAGTAGAAGGAGGGATAATGCTATGGGCTTGTTATCAGGCATTGGCCTCGGCCTCTTTGTTCCAGTGAAGGGAAATATTAATGCTGCAACAAAAGACAACAAAAGACATTTTGGACAATTGTAGCTTTCAGCTTTGTGGAACAAGTTTGGCAAAGGTCTTTTCTGTTCCTCATGACTGTGCCCAGTGCACAAGATCCATATGTGGTGCTCCAGGGTCCTGGTTGTCACTGTAGCATTGCTTTCCTCATGGGGAGAGTGAGGTTACGCTTGAGGGCAAAAAGGGATAACTACAACCAGGTACCACAAACATGCAACACATTCACACTCCAGGCCACCAGGGGGAGTGTTATGAACAGGTGATTCGGAACCACAATGGACCTGGTGGTTACGAGCACAGAAAATGACCTGATAGTTGCTAATCACATAGGACAAGCTCTGAGACGTGGGAACTCTGCTGACCGCAATTCCTAATCCTATCATACCACACTAAAGGCAGCCGTGGAGCGTTCCTGATCAGACCTAGACGCCTCAGGCACAGCCCGAGAAACTAGCTAGCCCTGAAGATAGAAAAATAAGCCTACCTTGCCTCAGAGAAATTCCCCAAAGGAAAAGGCAGCCCCCCACATATAATGACTGTGAGTTAAGATGAAAATACAAACACAGGGATGAAATAGATTTTAGCAAAGTGAGGCCCGACTTACTGAATAGACCGAGGATAGGAAAGATAGCTTTGCGGTCAGCACAAAAACCTACAAACAACCACGCAGAGGGGGCAAAAAGACCCTCCGCACCGACTAACGGTACGGAGGTGCTCCCTCTGCGTCTCAGAGCTTCCAGCAAGCAAGAAAAACCAATATAGCAAGCTGGACAGAAAAAATAGCAAACAAAAGTAACACAAGGAGAACTTAGCTTATGCAGGGCAGACAGGCCACAAGAACGATCCAGGAGAAAGCAAGACCAATACTGGAACATTGACTGGAGGCCAGGAACAAAGAACTAGGTGGAGTTAAATAGAGCAGCACCTAACGACTTAACCTCGTCACCTGAGGAAGGAAACTCAGAAGCCGCAGCCCCACTCACATCCACCAGAGGAAGCTCATAGACAGAACCAGCCGAAGTACCACTCATGACCACAGGAGGGAGCTTGACCACAGAATTCACAACAGGGGAGCTTTTGATCCTACTTGCTAGGTGACTCCCCATATATATATAACTGGTAGTCTGTAGGGAAAGTTAGTCAGTTCCTGCCAGAGACAGAGAGGGAGAAGGAGAAAAGTCTTGCCAGGAAACAGACTGGATGAGTCTGAGGCAGAGGAGGGTTTTACGGAGCTGTGTAGCCTCAGTGTAGCAGCTCCTGGAAAGAGACATTTAGAAGGCCGAATTGATTGCAGTGAACGTGCAGGAGAGCAAAGCACAGGAGAGAATACCGGGGGAGACCAGCCGTGAGCAGGCGGCCTCCTTCTTAAGCGCAGAGACTGGTAGCTGGAACACCGAGATTGTAAGGACCTCTATGACTTACATCAAAGAGTCGGCAGGACTGCCGAACTTTAAGTTACCTGTTCGACCTAACATCCAGGAGGCACATTGGCACCCCTCGGAGGCTGGGGCGTGCTAGAGTCCCTATAAACAGCCTCAATCCACCAGTCATACGGGTTATGTCCTTTCCTATCCGGGGGACAGAGAGAGATAACACCTGTGAGGACCTTATGTGGAGCTTTAAGCCATAAGGAACTACAACACCACGGTGCTAGAGGAAGGCTTTTGATTTCCACCTGGGTAAGAGGACTCTTACCTTGCCCTCAAGCCGGCCTGACTCTGCCTGCCCTGTGATCTGGTGCTCTGGACTGCGGATACTGAAGTCTTCAGTAAACCAAAGTAAAGAGACTGCAAACCTGTGTCCTCATTCTTTACTGCACTCCTCACCATCTTACATCTACACACTGGGAGCCCTGGTGACATACTTCACCTGTGGGAAGGTATACCAGCTAGCTGCCCTAACTTCACCCCAGAGGATCCCTTAAAGCAGCGTCGGTCCCCATTGACCGAATACCACAGGTGGTGTCACGAACACAAACTTTATGGACCGGGTCACCACCGTGACATCCCCCTGGGAACCGCAGGACCCGGTACCAAGTACCCCACGGCCCTGTAGGCGCGTCACATACAGACATGGAAGGGGAAGTTTGGTGGAAGAACATGAAGTACACAGACCGGACCCTAACCCCATCCAAAATGTTTGGCCTAAACTAGAATGGAGATTATGAACCGGACCGCCCCCAACATCAGTGTATGACTCCACAAATACAATTTTGGCTGAAGGGTCAAAAGTTCCAAGAGACATATTCCAACATCTTGTAGAAATCCTTCCCAGAAGAGCAGAGACTAAAAAAGGATCGACTCCATCTTAATGTCTATGTCTGTAGAATGGGGTGTAATGTGGAGGGGGTGCATACTTTTGTATGTCTATAGCTGAGTTTTGTTATTGAACTTCTTGGTACTGTGTTGGTTGTGCATTATAATAACTCTGAGTGATAACGAGAGGGCTATTTTGATGTTACAAGTGATGCATAAGTTTTTCTCTTTACTCCCAGCCACACATGTTCTTCATTGTTGGCTACTTGTTGGCTTTACTTTGCTAGGAAACAGTGATAATTGGTATTTTCAGTTCTGCAACTTCAGCATTTTTAATGGCAGCCTAAAGTACTATCAGTACTCATCACAGGTTCAGGCTACTGCATTTACCTTGCTTTATGATTCACACTACAGATCTCCTTGTTCTGGTTGACTCCTGTGTATAAGCACAAGCTCAACAGAAATTGGGTATGATGATTGCGAAAAGAGAGAAATGGAGAGCGAGAAACGGAGAGGAGAAGATGAGACATCTTGCTTGGTACAGATACTGAAAGAGGAAGAGACAGAAAAAATACATGGATTCCTTCAGCCTGAGAGCTAACAGTAAGTAAGCAAAGCATAGGAATCAATGTATAAGCTGTAGTCAGCAGTGGGTTTTCTGAATGATACCAAGTTAGAGAGCAAATTAAAATTTTATGGTGTATCCGAAGGAGAGTCCTTATGTCCTGAAGCATCATTTTCATGAACAGAAGTGCAGAGAATAGTTTGTGAGATATAGCAGAGCTGAAATAAATACCAACTCATTGAGTTATCACTATGTGTTATTTGTAGTTTTGAATAGGACCTTATTACGTATTACATTTTTAGTGAAAGTCATTGCAAGGATGTAATATATAGACCTTGCATAAGGTGTTTAGGTAGGGAACACAGGGTTGTAGCTATATTGGGTGCATAGGTTTCAGTCGCTCCCAGTTTCGAGCCTATGATGCCTAAAGGCTCCCTTGCCACATTAGAAGTCACCAGTATTATAATTAGTACATAGGAGATCTTGATAATTATTTTATTTTGCATCCAAAGTGCTTCAGTTAACACCTCGTGGTGACCAGCCCAGATTTTCCTACCTATGCTCCTCATGGGCGGAGTTAACCACTATTTTCTACTAGCACCACAAATTAAGAGTTTAAGCAGCTTAAGGGTCATTTCAACATTTCAAATGAATGGAAAAAAGGGAAAGAACTGGAAAGGGTCTTCTCTTCACCACATTGGAATCCTAGAAGACCACCAGTAGTCAGTCAATGACCCAATCAAGCCAGAAGAATGGGAACCAGTTGTCACACATGTGTGTGGAGTATTTTTATGAAGTCTAATGGAGTCATTATCTTAGCAGTTTCCATGGAAAGGACCATACGCAAGTGTCGTCTTCTCTCCTGTATGAGTTTCTGAGGGATTTAGAAGGACATGCTCTACGGTCCTAGACGTGAAATAAGAGATAATTATTTTTAGGGCTGCGAAGTGGTTTAAAAATAATAATAAACAATATATATTCACCTGTCCTAGGTTTTCTTCTCACCTGTCCTCTGCCAACGGTCTTTGAAGCTTCCATGGCTCCCTTCAGCACTGAAGTCTATGATTGTCCTCATCTGATTGCATGGTAATGTGGATACACGTCATTGACGTGGCGGAATAAGTAAGAATAGTTGAGTTGTGAACCTAGGACAGGTGACTATTTAATGTATTATATTTTAACCCCTTCCCTCTTCTCTCCTGGAGTCAACCAGTATAGGGTGCATGAGCCACTACAAGGTGGAATCCTTGTTGAGCACAAGCATGGCAATCCCCAATTGTAGCAATGGCAATTTCATCTTTGATACATCTATTTGCAAATATTGCATTAACAAATCTTCCCCAAAATATACTGCCATCATTTGTGTGGCTCTTTTGTGCTATTGCTGCCTTACTCTACTCAAACTTTTCTCCCCTGTGAGGGCAGATGGGGATGGGAGCTCTCATTAGCATTCCTGCCTAGTTGGCCATGAGCTTTGATAAGTGCCTAGCAGAGAAATATCTATTTTTATTGCGAGACGGATCCTCTTAGTTTGTCTGTTTTTAGCCGAATCAGCGCTTACAAATGCTAATTGTCCATTACCATCTTGGAAGTCGCAGGGAGACGTCTGTCTTGTGCCCGCGCGGTGGGAGCACATAGGTTAATGAGAGGTGTGAACGGTTTTATGTCACAAACCTTGTAGAGAAATTTCTAGTCATAAATAATATTGTGTCTCGTATTGGTCGCTGTCTGGGATGGAGTCTCCTAAGTGCTGCCCATCTGTACAAATTACACATGTCACTAGTGTTAGTAAAGGGCAGCTGTCACCAGGGAATTATTTTTTATATTTTCATCAACTGATGAAAGTTGCCAAATAAAATTGTAATTCAATCCCGAGCTAATTTTAAAGGGTTTTTTTTCCCATTTTCACTAATGGATATTGTTGGATAGTACTTGTAAAAACGAGCACTTTTGCAATTTGTTGCTTATCCGAATTTGCAACCGTTCTTGAGATATCATCACTTTTCTTTTCGCTTGTTTACAAGTCATTGCCAAGGAGACCGACCACTACTGTTGCCTAGCATGTAAGCAGTGCACTAAAGATGGCAAGGATTACAAGCTAACAATACATTCCAGCGATCTTGGTTAGCTTCAAAGCAGTACTTACAAGCTTAATGGAAAAGAGTTTGTAAAAACTGTGCATCTTCTGCTGCCTAGCAGCGGTGGTCGGTCTCCAAGGCAGCGAGGTGTAAGCAAAAGAAAAATGCTAATATCTCAAGAACGATTGAAAATTTGAACAAACCACAAATTGCTAAATTGCTTGTATTTACAAGCACTCTCCAATAATATCTATTTACGAAGAGGGGGAAAAACCCTTTAATTGTAATATATAAGTGCAAACATTTCTTTTCGATGCTGGGGTCAAACAACAATTGCTTTAATTTTTTTATACAATTAAACATTTTTCGCAGCATTGTTTCATGTATTTTGCACCGTTTGAGTTACAGTTGAGTGAATCGATTCATAACAAATCAAATTTGTATTGAATTTTCCCCAAATTTCAGATTTTGGCAAAAATATTTGGGGTCCAATTCACAAGAATCTAGCTAAATGAATGGAATGGGTTAAAAATAAATAACACACTCTCGTGTCTAACTCTCATGACCCCACTATATGGAAGAATGACTTTTGGATAGTATGGAGCTTCAGTCGGCTCCTCTGGGAGCGGTTTATCTCCCAGAGAACAACATGATTGGTTGTTGGAATCCAACAGGCGGGATCGTTTTCTCTCCCTCTCTTCAACACCTCTAGATTTAAAGCTATTGTCACGTTGACCTTTTGCATAAACTTTCACCTGTGGATGACCTACAAATATCAAATGTCAACCCAATCCTAGCATGCCCGGCTATTATGTAATCTCTTTATGAAATGAGATTACCCTAAACGCTTCCCTTATAAAGACGCACTATGATCATTTTAGCTTTAATTTTAAATAAAAGTTGACAGAACAGATTTAAACGTAATTTCAAGAATCACTGCAAATCCTTCCAGGGATTTAACACTGAACCGAGAGCCAAAAAAGTCGGAGCGGTTCAAAAAGTGGAAGAAAAACTGATTGCATTAACACCGGTATTTCATTGTTTTGTTTCGTATCTTAGAAACTTATTATGTTGTGGCAACGAAACTTTCTCATGGAGTACAATTTTTTTTTTTTTTCATTTTTTTTATTGAGCCGCGGGGTAAGATTTATAGACTGGTAACTAATACGTTTGTGTTGGTTTTGGTGCCTTGTGAAGGACTTTCTCCATTTTACACCTATTTTTCATTTACTTTGTATAGAAAGCGCTAAGTCTTCGCTTTGTTTTGCCAGGAATTGTAGAAATTGTAATAAATTTGGAAACATTACATAGTGATAGAGCCATGCTTTTTTTTTTTTTTTCTTATCCCTGCGCGCAATTAACCGCTTTCATGTCGGCTTATTTGTTTTCTTTTCATAGTGACATGCTTTGAAAGGAACAAGTCTGCTCGCTGCACTTTTCACTCAGTTTGAAAAGCTCCTTAATGTACGTCTACAAAAAAAAAAAGAGAGATAACAATCTGCAAATCCCGCACCTGTCGGTGTGACCTGGCAGATTAACTCAGCAGTAGAAGTCAGCGGCTTTGGCTCAGGGATTGTTAGAGCCGCGGTTAGTATCAGACCCGTATCAGAAAATCACGACTTAGGGAATAATCCAGTTGTAGAATTTTTTTTTTGTCTAAAATATAGTCAAGAAAATGTAACTGACAGAAGTCACATCTGTGTATGTGATTGCTGCTTATACATTACGTAATCTGCCCGAAAAAGGTTACTAAACTTAACAAAAATGACTTCTAAAATAAAAATGAATAAAATAATATGGAAATAGAGAAATGTAAAAATTCAAATATAAAAATCGACTTTTAATTATGATCAATCACCGACAGTGCGGTCTAAAAATTGCAGACGTGATGTATTTCCACCAAGCTTTTTTCTAAAAAAAAGGTTGGGAGTCCCAAAGTTTGGACCCCCCCTTTCTACCTAATTTGACATCGATAGCATCATTGACACTTTTCAGGGAACTGCCAGAGTGGTAGACTATATAGGTCCTAGTACAACGAGAAAATTGATGCCTGCCTTGTAGTAATCAGAAACAGGTGGGCAGTACTATCTGTACCTACATCAGTTGTGGTGGAAATATGGAGGCAGTACTATCTGTATCTACATCAGCAGTGGTGGAAACATGGAGGGAGTACTGTCTGTACCTACATAAGTAGTGGTAGAAACAGGGAGGCAGTACTCTCTGTACATACATCAGCAATGGTGGAAACAGGGAGGCAGTACTATATTTACCTACATCAGTAGCGGTGGAAACAGGGAAGCAGTACTATCTGTACCTATCTAAACATCAATAGTGGTAGAAACAGGGAGGCAGTAATATCTGTACCTATATCAATAGTGGTGGAAACAGGGAGGCAGTACTATTTGTACATACATCAGCAGTAGTGGAAACAGGGGGGCAGTACTATCTGTACCTACATCAGCAGTGGTGGAAACAGGGAGGCAGTACTATCTGCACCGACATCAGTAGCGGTGGAATCAGGGAAGCAGTACTGTTTGTACCTACATCAGCAGTGGTGGAAACAGGTATGCACTACTATCTGTACCTATCTGTACATCAATAGTGGTGGAAACAGCTTGTCAGTACTATTTATACCTACATCTGTATTTGGTAGAAACAGGGAGCCAGTACTATCTGTACATACATCAGTAGTGGTATAAATAGGGAGGCAGTACTATCTGTACCTACATTAATAGTGGTGGAAAAAGGGAGGCAGTACTATCTGTACCTACATATCAGCACTGGAGGAAACAGGGAAACAGTGCTATCTATACCTACATCAGTAGTGGTGGTAACAGGGAAAAAGTACTATCTGTACCTATCTGTACATAAATAGTGGTGGGAACAGGGTGGCAGTACTATCTGTACTTATTTGTACATCAATAGTGGTGAAAACAGGGAGCCAGTACTATCTACTGTCCAGAATCCCAGAGTATCAATCGGCCATGTCCTCCTTCTTCAACTCTCGTTCCCCAAACTCAATGTGGACAAGTCTGAACTCATCATCTTTCCTCCATCCCATAGATCTTCCTTACCTGGCCTCTCTATCGCAATTAACAACATCATGCTTTCCCCCGTACCGGAAGTCCGCTGCCTCGGAGTAACCCTTTAAGCTGTCCTGTCCTTCAAACCGCAGATCCAAACTCTTTCCACCTCCTGTCGCTTCCAGCTCAAAAATATCTCCAGAATCCATCCTTTCTTCAACCCTCAATCTACTAAAATGCTTGTGCATGCCCTCAGCATCTCCCGCCTCGACTACTGCAACATCCTTTTCTGCGGCCTCCCTGCTAACACCCTTGCACCTCTCCAGTCCTACCTTAACTCTGCTGCCCAACTAATTCATCTCTCTCCTCGCTACTCCTCCGCTTCCCCCTCTGCAAATCCCTTCACTGGCTCCCATTCCCTCAGCGTATCCAGTTCAAATTACTAATACTGACCTACAAAGCCATCCACAACCTGTCTCCTCCATATATCTCTGAACTAATCTCCCGATATCTTCCCTCACATAATCTCCAGTCCTCCCAAGACCTTCTCCTCTCCGCCACACTTATCCGCTCCTCACTCAACCGCCTCCAAGGCTTCTCCCGAATATCCCCCATCCTCTGGAATTCTTTGCCCCAACACGTGCGACTATCAACCACATTCGGATCCTTCAGACGGAACCTGAAAACCCACCTCTTTAGGAAAGCCTACAGCCTGCACTGACCCCGCTGCCTCCTCACCACTATCGGAGCTACCACCTCACCAACACCGGAGCTCCTGCAACCCTCAACCTATTGTCTCCTTCCCCACCATCCTGAAAAATGTAAGCCGGCAAGGGCAGGGTCCTCGCCCCTCTGTACCAGTCTGTCATTGTTAGTTTGCTTACAGTAAGTGATATCTGTAATTTGTATATAACCCCTTCTCATGTAAAGCACAATGGAATCAATGGTGCTATATAAATAATAATAATAATACTATCTGTACTTACATCAGTAGTGGTGGAAACAGGGTAAAATACTATCTGTACCTATCTGTAACTCAATAGTGGTGGAAACTGGGAGGCAATGCTATCTGTACCTACCTGTACATTAATAGGGGTGGAAACAAGGAGTCAGTACTATCTGTATCTACATCAGTAGTGGTGGAAACAGGGAGGCAGTACTATCTGCACCTATCTATATACCAATAGTGGTGGAAACAGGGAGGCAGTACAATCTGTACCTACCTGTACATCAATAGGAGTGGAAACATGGAGGATGTGCTATCCGTACCTCCTTCAGCAGAGGTGGAAACAGAGTCAGTACTTTCTTTACCTACATCAGCAGCAATAGAAACAGGGAGACAGTGTTATATTAATCTACATCATTACAGGCAGATGCAATTATAGAGGTATATATATGAATTCGTGGACAAAAAATATATTGCTCCTCTATCAAGGTGTGACCATTATCAAATTAAACAAAATATATAATCCCCAGGCTGCTATAGAAAATGATATCTATTATCTATCTATATGGCTAGCTGTGACATCCTTTTACTATCCAGCTTCACCACAAAGTGGCTGCTCCATTCCCTGCTTTAGCTTTTATACAGACTCAGACAGTCCCTTTTGATCCCTTGTGTTGTGAATGATAACTGCGAATCATCATGACAAAGCTGCCCAGCTGCACCCGAGGACATGTGATTTTTCTGTGGCTGATGCAATCTTCTGCCAGGTGTAAAAAGGCTGTGGCCATTTGGGGCAACTCCCACAAAGCTAATTGAATAATGTACAAATTTGCCAGATTTAGCAAATTCCTTAAAAACTGAACACAAAATCAATTCACTTTGCTCATGTCTAGTTTTAACGTATTCATATGGCCCAGATAAAATATTTGAACTGTATAATGTGCCAAAAACACATATATGCACATTTTTAGTATCCCTGCACCAAATTATTTAAAGGATTATCTTTGCTTCTGTCTTCAGGAGCATATTGCTCCATTGCTCCTAGCTTCCTACTTGCCTGGGGGCGGAGTGTTCCTGAAGATTGACAGTTCAGACCAGCGGCAGTGTGGTCACCTGCTGGTCTGACTGTGTCCTCTCCGATGCTTCCAGCAGAGAGAGTTTTGCCCTCTGTAGTATAGGAGAGGCGCCGGGATATAGAACCCGGCCAGATCCAGCATGTTTCAGAGGAGCGCTTGCAAGCTGCATAGCAAACAGCTTGCAAGTGCACGTCCTTGCCTAGGAGACCAGTCACCCTGAGGTGGCAGGTAACCTAGGCAATGAGCAATAAACTATATAATTAAAAATCCCTGCATTCTTGAGAGCACAGAAGATTTTTAATAAAATGTTTAATTGCAAATTTGCAATCACAAAAATTTTTCCCATTCGGTTTATCGTTTTTCTAAACTTTTTCATCCCGTTGATAAAACTTTTCTTCCAAAAATGTAACATTTTCCTCCTTCCAGTCACAGCGGTCTATTCCAAATGCCCTCATGTATAATTACAGCAGAAATTCTCTTATGCGATATCTCCCGAAATAAAACGTCTCGCTGCCTGCAGGTGCATTAAATCCCATTAATAAGCGATACTTATACCGCGCACCTCATTGCCGAATACAAAGGGACAGATTAAAAACCGCAGCTGATATGCAAAGTATAACGTATTAAAGGTTCTTACGGCGCAGTGTGCCTGTTCCTGGCTTAAAGTGCTGTTAAATGAGGGGGGATTGAGGATTGTATTGAGACGCCCTCACTTGTCAATGCATACGGGTCACTTAGACTGACACGCGGTGACATGTAATAACGTCGGTGAATGCGCGTTCTTAATCAGCTCTGCGCAGCGACAGGGACTACCCTGCACAGCTCTATTAGACGATATTAGCATCAGATCACAGAGCGAGGCCACAGGCTGAGGATCAGGAGAAGATTTTTTTTTTCCCAAAAAAAAAAAAAAAAAGAGGTTTAAGGTTAAATTAGGTGATTTCCAGAATTTGCTTAAAGCTTATGCAAAATCCTCTTGCAGTAAAACCCTGCATAATTCTCCCTTAGATTTGCCGGAATCTTAAGAGGCAGGGTAGGTTTCAAGGTTTCTAATTTCTTCTTCTGCTGGTCCCCTTATCCGTCGAGACAAACCTTACTAATTAAACCTGCGCCGTAATGGAACAATATGTGCCGTCTGTAAACACTCTGAAGCAGAAAGGAGGTGGAGGTGGGGGGCTGACGAGACCGGCTGGTGGCGACCGGGAGAGCGTTTAGATAAAGTCGTTGGACTGCCTTGCAACGGAACGCAAGAAAGAAGCAAATTCCGCCGTCGTATCCATTATTCAGGCGGCTTGCTCTGTTCGCCGTGTCAGATGGAGAACTGATGAGTTGCGTTCTGGTAAAGACAGTAAGCGGATGTTAACTTCCTACTGAGAGAATTTCTCCAGGTCGAATGAAAAACGTTCTACTAATCATCTAGCCCATGAAAGTGCCAGCTGCGGCCCGTACCAGGATTATCATTCTCCCAGACCTCTCACTGAGCTTTTAGCTAAATGAAAAATCTGCCATAGCCCAGGGAGAAGGCATTCAGCAGATAAGAAAGAACACTGTTTACTAAGAAGCTGTGCTGGTGCAAATAGAACAGGTTTTTCTGTGATGTAAAAATCATAAGAAAACCATTAGGTTAAAAAAGAAAAAAGAAAAAAAGATCAATGTATTTACACGTTTCATTTGCAGCAGTTTTTATGGGCTCATTAATTTAACATTTCTCTCTACCTTCTGTCCTCGGGGTTGTCTTATGATTTGTTATTCTGCTGCCTTTTTTTCTTTCGCTCGTAACACTTGGTTACATACTGTAAATTGTCATCATTTGAAATAAAGCAACATTTTTATTATCTGTTTTAACTAAATATTCATCAAAAGGAGAGGAAGAGAGAAGAGGAGGTGACAGGCTGATTGAAATTTACGTTGCTTATAGTGCACGGGAATGGAGGTCGTTTGTATCCTGCAACGGGAAACTTCACGTGTGATAGGATATTGGATGATGGCTTTTATAGCTCCTCGGGGGAGGTGGGCTTAGAAAGTTGATGTTTTTGGAACTTATAGTTTGGACAATTTTAGATCAAAGAGGCTCTTGCCATTATTGATTCCCAACCCTGGCCGCCAGTCACAGCGATTTTCAAGAATAGATCCTACTAAACATGAGAGTTCCACTTATTGCATTATGTAAGTCTGAAACCATTTAGTGTATACAGAGGATTACACCCTAAAATGCTAAAATTGAAAAGTTTACTTCCCTTGCCAAGGTTACGGATCATCGCTGCAGTCTGATTCCTAAGGAAGAAGTGTGTGCTTGCAAGCTGGTTGCTTTACAGCTTGCAAGTGCTGCCCTGAAGCTACAGATACAAAGCTATCTCTGCTTGAAGCATTGAAAAGTACCAGCAGCATGACCATGCTAAAAGCCCAAGCTGTCAATCATCAGGGGCACATTATCCCTAGCTAACAGGAAGGAAGTCAAGGGACAGAGTGTCTGCTGCAATGCAGGTAGGTGCAAGCTCCACTAGATGGCTATAGAGTGGAAGGAGGGCTGCACATAGACAAAGCAGGCCTGTCGTGCAGCAGCGAGGCTACCACTAGGTGGCAGCAGAAAAGTCAAACAAGCCGGGTAGATATAGTCAGTAGCGCAATACCAAAGGAATAGACAAAACACAGAGTCAGAGACAAGTCAAAAGGTCAATAAAAGCCAGGAGCGGATAAGCCAAAGACAGAAGACCAAAGCAGGTCATTATACAAGCCAAGTCAGAACCAGGGAGTAAACACATAAAAGGGAAACACTGAGTCAAGACAGGGATAGGGTAAAACAGAGGGTTTCAGGCCGCTAACGCAGCAGGACAAATCAGGATATACCAGAGTCAGCTACACACGCCATGAGCAGAACTATAACTGACATGGTCTGCAGGACACAGCGGGGATAAATAACAAAATCTGAAACCAGACTGAGGCTGAGAAAAGTTAACCTCTGAAATGATCAGACCGGTAAAAGGGAAGGCAGGACTCAAAACCCGCTCTGGATCATGACACAGAGGAGCGGTGTGCTTCAGAACAGAGAACGTAAAGGGGTTGTCTAGGATTGGTATTCAAGTCTGCAGTCACTCTAGCAGAATCCTGTGTACAGTGAGCGCACTGTGAGGATTTTCCTGTAACGGCGCTGGGAGTTGGCAGGTGTGTGAGCTCAAGCATACGATTTGCATACATGTGTCACTTGGAAGTACACAGCTTCGCTCAGTACAAGTAAATTGAGCTATACCGAATGCATTCAGTTGGAATATGGTTGCAAGTATGTAAATCTCCCACTCCCAGCACTTGAGAATCCTCACAGTGTACACTTTGCGCACTGTGAGGATACAAAAGTCTGCAATCACATAGAGTAACTGCAAACTTGAGCCTCAAACAAGGAAGACCCCTTTAAGAAAATTATTTTCTTAAGAACTCATGATATTTATTCAATATTTTATTGTGGCATGCTATCGAAATGCTCTACAGGCTGCAATCTGCATCACAACCATTGGGTGACTGCCTATAGATACACATAGCATAAATATCTCCCAACAAAGTACCGCAAAATCATCTGTTTTTATTAAAAGTGGTCATCTTGTGCCAAACATTGAGATATTTTGAGCTAGGGGGGAGGTAAGAAAGGACATATCTGTAGATCAAATTTTCTCCTACTCCATCGTTTCCATTGGAACCCAAAATTGCAAAAATCCCTCCTCCGTTACAGGTCTCCATCAAGGATAAGAAATTGGAAAAAGGTGGAATTGTAAACACATACTGGATGGGCGCCTCTGCTTTATTCTGATGCTGGCATACCCTGATGACTGCAGCTAATCAGTGCTTACTGATCGCCTGCAGCCTTGACGTTCTATGCAATCTCGAAGAGACACTAAATGGAGCAGCAACGTTCATCTGGTAGGTGTGTGATTTTAATACCGTAGTTTGTGTTTTACTTTTTTGAATCATCTTACGTCCATTGAAAAACTTTTAAAACTAGTGGACAACCCCTGCTGTTAAGGAATCCGTGCCATTCTTCAAAAGAACCTGTTAAAATGTATACTTTGACAATAGTCTACATTTTGTGAAATTAGCTAAATTTGTCAAAAACTAAGCAAAACAAGAAGCAAACAAGTGTACGGCAAGCTCTTGGACTACAGATATGTTGGTATAGATGTCACTTCTTAGGTTTTGTCACAACTCCGATATTTCAGTTCTGAGATGACATAAGTGCGGCCATGAGGATTTTTTTTCCGATTGAACCCATGTAGCGGTAGCTGCACTTCATAAAGTGACAGCACTATAGTTTTCGTGAAGGTTGTCAGTGGTGTTTTATATGCTACTGCGCACACCCCGACTATTGATTACTTTTGATGAGTTCAGAGCTTTGTTACATACACAGTTGTTTTAGGTTACACGGGTCATTATATGCAGGATTGAGCGATACATAGTTGGTGATGGGCTAGTCAATCACTAGGATTGGAACATGGTCGCACTTGACTGCTTAAATCCTCAACATATACAATTACCAACAGGACTGGGATTTATAAATGCTATCAAGTTTATAATGAGTAACTTCAATTTGGAGGGGAAAACTAAATCTTTACATATTGAAGTTTTCTAGCCATGAAAGTTTTTTTTATCCTCTTAAGACTAGTGAGTTTATTTTATGTGTATTTAAAGAAACACTCCTCCTCGTCCTCGTCCTCCTCCCATGAAAGTTTTTTTTATCCTCTTAATATATTCCAGTCATCATATTATATAGCACTGTTCACTTAAAATTGCTCATTTTGCCTTTCTACCCAGCTAATTTATTCTCTTTTCCATTAGATCTACGACTTCATGTGATTAAAAAGGAACTTGTCAGCACGTTCTCACATATAGAACTAGTAGTATCACTATATAGGCACTTATCCTCTTAGCAAAATAATACTTTCTGTTTTAGCAATCCGATGTGCCAATCATGAGAAATCGATGTATGTAAATCATACAAGTTTTGTATTCGAGATCTATCAAAAGGCTTGCTCTACACAATTTCCCTCCACCAAATTCCGCCCACTTTTCAAAAAATTTGAGGATCTGGTATAAAAACGCAAACATTGCAAAATTTTGGCAAACTACTGTACATGTGCAAAAATCTGAGATTTTTCTATGATAGTTTTCTGGACAAATGTGTTGATTAATCGTCCCCTTTTTATGTGAGTTCTTCAGATTAAACTATTGGCAATGTGGGTGACTTTAGTCTTCTGATCCACTGGTAAAGGTCCATTTACCATCTCTATAATTGAGCAAATGAGGGTTTGTAATTCTTCTCGATCAAGAATATTGGCTTGTGTACACATATCAGGCATCAGCCAATAGATTAACCCCTTAAGCCCCGAGGGTGGTTTGCACGTTAATGACCGGGCCAATTTTTACAATTCTGACCACTGTCCCTTTATGAGGTTATAACTCTGGAACGCTTCAACGGATCTTGGCGATTCTGACATTGTTTTCTCGTGACATATTGTACTTCATTTTAGTGGTAACATTTATTCAATATAACTTGCGTTTATTTGTGAAAAAAACGGAAATTTGGCGAAAATTTAGAAAATTTCGCAATTTTCCAACTTTAAATTTTTATGCCCTTAAATCACAGAGATATGTCACGCAAAATACTTAATAAGTAACATTTCCCACATGTCTACTTTACATCAGCACAATTTTGGAACCAAAATTTTTTTTTTTGTTAGGGAGTTATAAGGGTTAAAAGTTGACCAGCAATTTCTCATTTTTACAACACCATTTTGTTTTTAGGGACCACATCTCATTTGATGTCATTTTGAGGGGTCTATATGATAGAAAATACCCAAGTGTGACACCATTCTAAAAACTGCACCCCTCAACGTGCTCAAAACCACATTCAAGAAGTTTATTAACCCTTCAGGGGTTTCACAGGAATTTTTGGAATGTTTAAATAAAAATGAATATTTTACTTTTTTTCACACAAAATTTATTTCAGCTCCAATTTGTTTTATTTTACCAAGGGTAACAGGATAAAATGGATGCCAAACATTGTTGTACAATCTGTACTGAGTACGCTGATACCCCATATGTGGGGGTAAACCACTGTTTGGGCGCATGGCAGAGCTCGGAAGGAAAGGAGCGCCATTTGACTTTTCAATGCAAAATTGACAGGAATTGAGATGGGATGCCATGTTGCGTTTGGAGAGCCCCTCATGTGCCTAAACATTGAAACCCCCCACAAGTGACACCATTTTGGAAAGTAGACACCCTAAGGAACTTATCTAGATGTGTGGTGACCACTTTGACCCACCAATTGCTTCACAGAAGTTTATAATGCAGAGCCGTAAAAATAAAAAATCATATTTTTTCACAAAAATGATCTTTTCGCCCCCAATTTTTTATTTTCCCAAGAGTAAGAGAAGAAATTGGACCTCAAAAATTGTTGGCCAATTTGTCCTGAGTACGCTGATACCCCATATATGGGTGTAAACCATTGTTTGGGCGTATGGCAGAGCTCGGAAGGAAAGGAGCGCCATTTGACTTTTCAATGCAAAATTGACTGGAATTGAGATGGGACGCCATGTTGTGTTTGGAGAGCCCCTGATGTGCCTAAACATTGGAACCCCTCACAAGTGACACCATTTTGAAAAGTAGACCCCTTAAGGAACTTATCTAGATGTGTGGTGAGCACTTTGACCCAACAAGTGCTTCACAGAAGTTTATAATGCAGAGCCGTAAAAATAAAAAATCTTATATTTTTTCACAAAAATGATCTTTTCGCCCCCAATTTTTTATTTTCCCAAGGGTAAGAGAAGAAATTAGACCACAAAAGTTGTTGTGCAATTTGTCCTGAGTGCGACGATACCCCATATGTGGGGGTAAACCACTTTTTGGGAGCATAGCAGAGCTCGGAAGGGAAGGAGCGCCATTTGACTTTTCAATGCAAAATTGACTGGAATTAAGATGGGACGCCATGTTGGTTTGGAGAGCCCCTGATGTGCCTAAACATTAAAACCCCCCACAAGTGACACCATTTTGGAAACTAGACCCCCTAAGGAACTTATCTAGATGTGTTTTGAGAGCTTTGAACCCCCAAGTGTTTCACTACAGTTTATAACGCAGAGCCGTTAAAATAATTTTTTTTTTTCGCAAAAATTATTTTTTAGCCCCCAGTTTTGTATTTTCACAAGGGTAACAGAATAAATTGGACCCCAAAAGTTGTTGTCCAATTTGTCCTGAGTACGCTGATACCCCATATGTGGGAGGGAACCACTGTTTGGGCGCATGGCAGAGCTCGGAAGGGAAGGAGCGCCATTTGGAATGTAGACTTAGATGGATTGGTCTGCAGGAGTCACGTTGCATTTGCAGAGCCCCTGATGTACCCAAACAGTACAAACCCCCCACAAGTGACCCCATATTAGAAACTAGACCTCCCAAGGAACTTATCTAGATGTGTTGTGAGAACTTTGAACCCCTAAGTGTTTCACTACAGTTTATAACGCAGAGCCGTGAAAATAAAAATTCTTTTTTTTTTTCACAAAAATGATTTTTTAGCCCCCAGCTTTGTATTTTTAGAAGGGTAACAGAATAAATTGGACCCCAAAAGTTGTTGTTCAATTTGTCCTGAGTACGCTGATACCCCATATGTGGGGGGGAACCACTGTTTGGGCGCATGGCAGAGCTCGGAAGGGAAGGAGCGCCATTTGGAATGCAGACTTAGATGGATTGGTCTGCAGGAGTCACGTTGCATTTGCAGAGCCCCTGATGTACCCAAACAGTACAAACCCCCCACAAGTGACCCCATATTAGAAACTAGACCTCCCAAGGAACTTATCTAGATGTGTTGTGAGAACTTTGAACCCCTAAGTGTTTCACTACAGTTTATAACGCAGAGCCGTGAAAATAAAAATTCTTTTTTTTTTTCACAAAAATGATTTTTTAGCCCCCAGCTTTGTATTTTTACAAGGGTAACAGAATAAATTGGACCCCAAAAGTTGTTGTCCAATTTGTCCTGAGTACGCTGATACCCCATATGTGGGGGGGAACCACTGTTTGGGCGCATGGCAGAGCTCGGAAGGGAAGGAGCGCCATTTGGAATGCAGACTTAGATGGATTGGTCTGCAGGCGTCACGTTGCATTTGCAGAGCCCCTGATGTACCCAAACAGTAGAAACCACCCACAAGTGACCTCATATTGGAAACTAGACCTCCCACGGAACTTATCTAGATGTGTTGTGAAAACTTTGAACCCCCAAGTGTTTCACTACAGTTTACAACGCAGAGCCGTGAAAATAAAAAATCCTTTTTTTTCCCACAAAAATGATTTTTAGCCCCCCAAATTTTTATTTTCCCAAGGATAACAAGAGAACTTGGACCCAAAAAGTTGTTGTCCAATTTGTCTCGAGTACGATGATACCCCATATGTTGGGGTAAACCCCTGTTTGGGCGCACGGGAGAGCTCGGAAGTGAAGGAGCACTGTTTTACTTTTTCAATGCAGAATTGGCTGGAATTGAGATCGGACGCCATGTCGCGTTTGGAGAGCCCCTGATGTGCCTAAACAGTGGAAACCCCCCAATTATAAATGAAACCCTAATCCAAACGCACCCCTAACCCTAATCCCAACTGTAACCCTAACCACACACCTAACCCTGACACACCCCTAATTCTAATCCCAACCCTAATCCCAACCGTAAATGTAATCCAAACCCTAACCCTGGCCCTAACCCTAGCCCTAACCCTAGCCCTAACCCTAATGGGAAAATGGAAATGAATACATTTTTTTTAATTTTATTATTTTTCCCTAAGGCTAGGTTCACATTGCGTTAGGGAAATCCGTTTAGCACTAGCGGATTGCGCTAACGCAATGTCTTTTTAGGTGTCGTGTTTAGTGGTCGCGTTAACGTCCCCGCTCTGGAAGATCGGGGATCGGACCTCGGACGCGCCGCGGACGCTGCAAGCAGCGTCTGAGGCGCGCCACAAAAGAATGGCACCTTGCTAGCGCGAGCCGAAAATGGCACGCTCTAGCGATGCGCTACACCCGAAAATGACATTGCTGTCAATGGTTGTGCTAACGGACCCGTTGCACGGCGTTAATTGTGACATTTTCACCGTGCAACGCTGTCCGTTAGCGTTAACCCATTAACGCAATGTGAACCTAGCCTAACTAAGGGGGTGATGAAGGGGGGTTTGATTTACTTTTATAGCGTTTTTATATCGGATTTTTATGATTGGCAGCCGTCACACACTAAAAGACGCTTTTTATAGCAAAAAAGTTTTTGCGTCTCCACATTTTGAGACCTATAATTTTTCCATATTTTGGTCCACAGAGTCATGTGAGGTCTTGTTTTTTGCGGGACGAGTTGACGTTTTTATCGGTTACATTTTTGGACATGTGACAGTTTTTGATCGCTTTTTATTCCGATTTTTTGTGAGGCAGAATGACCAAAAACCAGCTATTCATGAATTTCTTTTGTATGAGGCGTTTATACCGTTCCGCGTTTGGTAAAATTGATGAAGCAGTTTTATTCTTCGGGTCAGTACGATTACAGCGATACCTCATTTATATCATTTTTTTTATGTTTTGGCGCTTTTATACGATAAAAGCTATTTTATAGAAAAAATAATTATTTTGGCATCGCTTTATTCTGAGGACTATAAATTTTTATTTTTTTGGTTATGATGCTATATGGCGGCTCGTTTTTTGCGGGACAAGATGACGTTTTCAGAGGTACCATGGTTATTTATATCCATCTTTTTGATCGCGTGTTATTCCACTTTTTGTTCAGCGCTATGATAATAAAGCGTTGTTTTTTGGCTCGTTTTTTTTTTTTTTTCTTACGGTGTTCACTGAAGGGGTTAACTAGTGGGCCAGTTTTATAGGTCGGGTCGTTACGGACGCGGCGATACTAAATATGTGTACTTTTATTGTTTTTTTGTTTTTTTTTTTAGGTAAAGAAATGTATTTATGGGAATAATATTTTTTTTTTTTCTGCTTTATTTAGGAATTTTTTTTTTTACAAGTGTGGAAATTTTTTTTTTACTTTTTCACTTTGTCCCAGTGGGGGACATCACAGATCACCGATCTGACAGTGTGCACAGCACTCTGTTAGATCGGTGATCTGACATACAGCCGGGCAGGATTAGAGCTGCAGCTGCAGCCTGATCCTGACCCGGAAGTACTCCCTGCGGGACCCGGATGCAGCCCGGCGGCCATTTTGGATCCGGGGACTGCAGGGAGAAGACGCTCGGTACACGGTGAGTACATCACCGTGTACCGATCGTCTCAGGGAAGCCCGCAGGGAGCCCCCTCCCTGCGCAATGCTTCCCTGCACCGCCGGCACACCGCGATCATCTTTGATCGCGGTGTGCCGGGGGTTAATGTGCCGGGAGCGGTCCGTGACCACTCCTGGCACATAGTGCCGGATGTCAGCTGCGATAGGCAGCTGACACCCGGCCGCGATCGGCCGCGCTCCCCCCGTGAGCGCGGCCGATCGCATATGACGTACTATCCCGTCACTGGGAATTAAGTCCCAGGTCACCTGGATGGGATAGTACGTCATATGAGATTAAGGGGTTAACTAGCGAACACTTGAATGTCACATTGACGCATCTTTAATATGACCTATAAAATATATGTTTGCATCAATGTGGAAAAGGTCCTCTAAGCAAGCGTTGATTCACTTGTTATATTGCTGCTCAGTGAAGCACTTGCGCCTCTGCGTACGGTTCTTCTCCTCCTGCAGAGATGCCAGCGTACTCACCACAATAGCCCACATCCTGCTCCATCTCCCCCTTCCGGGTTTGCAGCTGCCCAGGGTGCATGAACTGCACGCAGGTCCCCGGGCACTGTGCTTAGGGCGCACGCACACTTCCCCTTTGTTAAAGTGGTCGCACGTGTTTCCTTAAAGTGTCCCCAGCCAATAGCTGGAGGACATTTACTATTTAAAGCACCTCCTCCAACATGGATCTGCCAGTGTTAATCTCAGCCGCTCCTGCTGCACCTCCCAGTGCTCATCTAAATGTCAGCCTGAACGGTTGCACTTGCCAGTGCTCATCTCAATGTCAGCCTCTACCGCTGCACTTCCCAGAGCTCATCTCAACGTCACACGGTCCGGCTACTCCTGCCAGTGCCTCCTGCCAGTGCTCATCTCAATGTCAGCCTGTCCTGTTGCACCTGCCAGTGATTATCTTAACATCAGCCAGTCCCGCTGCACCTGTCAGTTCTCATCTCAATGTCAGCTGGTCCCATTGCACCTGTTAGAGCTCATCTCAACGTAAGTCGGTCCTGCTGCATCTGCCAGGGCTCATCTCAATGTGAGCAGGTCCCGTTGCACATGCCAGGCTCATCTCTATTTCTTCTGGTCCTGCTGCACCTGCCAGTGCTCACCTTTACGTCAGTTGGTCCACTTGTACATGCTAGTGCTCATCTCTCCATCTTCGCTCCTATCTGCACCCATGGTACCTGTCTTCTTACTCCACTCCTGCCTGCATCTTCTGGACATTCCCTCGGCCCAGCCCAACTGCCTGTTCTGAGGGGGGTTAGTTGCTATCTACCAAAGGTCAGAAATGGAGTAGCACCTGGATCACCTCCCTTGTCTCTCCTCAGATCTCAGTATCATATGCTGCTCTGTATCCATGGTCAGATTGGGTGAGGCTCCTAGTCATGCTCCTCCAGGTCTTCCTTGGGCTCCAGCACAGTGATTCCACCACCCAGACCGTTACACTCGGCACTCGTTTGAACAGGAGACACTTGTAGAAATGTAACTTTAGTTTTTTTTCATGTCATCATTTCTGAGCACCTTCAGAAAAGGAAAACCACTAGGTTTTGTTCTCAATGTGGGCCCAAGTGTAATGTCTAGAGGGAATGTAGACATTGTTGTCCCTGTTGGGCTATGATGCCTGGGAAAACACAAACATCCCTCTTTTGCATTCAAGAGCAGCAATACAATAAAAATGTGACCACATATTTTGTATCGGGGCCCAAGAGCTTCCAACTTTACTTTTAGTTGGTTGGTGTGTTCATTGTCCCGATTGCCCAGTTGGCGTCTGAGAGTCATTGACTAAATAGTGTGGGTCAAAATGAATCCAGCAGTCTGCATTTACTGAAGTGATTTTGTAGTAATATTAGGTTTCTATTCTCATTGTTCACGTAAAGGTTTCCTTTAACAAATTATAAATGCATCGTTCTTATATTTATAGATTGATTCATCTCAATCGCAGAACTTGTAGGGAAATTCCTTTAATAGTAAGAAAGATGAATTCACATAAAATGAATATAGATACTAATAAAATAATCAGGGGCTGAGGTTAATACTCTGTCTATGCCAGGAAAGTACGCATTGTATTGGATGGAAAATCAATGGAAAAAACATCACAATTTGGCCAAGATTCTAGTATATTACATCAGAGATCCCCCTTGCCCTAAACGGTGGGACCTCGGAGAGTAATAAATTACTATACATCAGATTATAAGCCTAAGGCACTAAGGATATGATGACTAGAGGGAGAATTGTGGAAGTCCTGGAAAAGAAAGCGAGGTGTATCCAGGCCAAGTCATGGACACCTGGATAATATACTCAATGTAAATGATGATAGGACACAGCTGTATGTTACCAAAAAGCATCCAAGAGAGTAAGAAGTTCTCTACTTGCAAAAAAGAAGTCAAAATAACAATGGTTTAACATTTTCATTCTTCTAATAGTCAAAATTGGTACTGTAACAAAAAAAATGTTTTTAAGTAATCTAATGTGGCCTTGTTATGAGTCACCTTCAGGGCTCAAAGAAAAGTTCAAGCAGGGTTCTCTTTTTGGACCTCTAGGGCATGTTCAGATGCTGGGTATTTGATGTAACTTTATTGCAGAAATGGAACAAATTTTAGTTGTTTCTGCAAAAAAAATCCACAATGTGAGCATTTACCCTTAGATTACTTCTGTAATTTTATGTCAGATGTTTACCTTGATGCAGGATCAGCTGATGGGTAGATACAACTCTGGAGCTAAAGACTCTTGCTAGCTCTGCGGGGTAAGGAGGAAAAATGGAGAACCTCTTTCCAGAGATTGAAATGAAGGAGCTGCGAGACATTTTTGTAAGAAGTTGAGGTTAGCGGCTAAAGTGGTTTTATGACCTCCATAAAATAGGAACCAAAACTTGTAACATCTCCAGATCCCCAGCCACATCTTCTTGTTGCAGTCACTAATTGCTGTCTGGGTCTCATCACCTTGAAATATTATTTCTTTTGGTGTAAGGTAAGCAAGAAATAGTAAGAATAAAACAAATCAATATTATTTAGTATTAAAGGGGTTGGTCTTCGGATAAAAAATATGTTTTAACCCCTTAAGCCCCGAGGCTTCAATGGATCCCAGTGATTCTGACATAGTTTTCTCGAGACATATTGTACTTCATGAAAGTGGTAAAATTTCTTTGATATTACATGCATTTATTTGTGAAAAAAATGGAAATTTGGCAAAAATTTAGAACATTTCACAATTTTCCAACTTTTAATTTTTATGCCCTTAAATCACAGAGATATGTCACACAAAATACTTAATAAGTAACATTTCCCACATGTCTACTTTACATCAGCACAATTTTGGAAGCAACAATTTTTTGTTAGGAAGTTATAAGGGTTAAAAGTTGACCAGCAATTTCTCATTTTTACGACACCAGTTTTTTTAGGGACCACATCACATTTGAAGTCATTTTGAGGGATCTATATGATAGAAAATACCCAAGTGTGACACCATTCTAAAAACTGCACCCCTCAAGGTGCTCAAAACTGCATTCAAGAAGTTTATTAACCCTTCAGGTGATTCACAGGAATTTTTGGAATGTTTATAAAAAAATGAAGATTTCATTTTTTTTCACAAAAAATTTACTTCAGCTCCAATTTGTTTTATTTTACCAAGGGTAACAGGAGAAATTGTACCCCAAAAGTTTTTGGTCAATTTGTCCTGAGTACCCAGATAACCCATGTGTGGGGGTAAACCACTGCTTGGGCAGAGCTCGGAAGGGAAGGAGCGCCATTTGACTTTTCAATGCAAAATTGGCTGGAATTGAGATGGGACACCATGTTGCGTTTGGAGAGCCACTAATGTGTCTAAACATTGAAAGCCCCCACAAGTGACACCATTTTGGAAAGTAGACCCCCTAAGGAACTTATCTAGATGTGTTTTGAGCACTTTGACCCACCAAGTGCTTCACAGAAGTAAGATTATAATGTAGAGCCGTAAAAATAAAATATAATATTTTTTCACAAAAATGAAATTTTCGCCCCCAATTTTTTATTTTCCCAAGGTTACCAGAAGAAATTGTACCACAAACGTTGTTGTGCAATTTGTCCTGAGTATGCTGATACCTGATATGTGGGGTTACACCACTGTTTGGGTGCATGGCAGAGCTCGGAAGGGAAGGAGCGCCGTTTGACTTTTCAATGCAAAATTGGCTGGAATTGAGATGGGATGCCATGTTACATTTGGAGAGCCCCTGATGTGCCTAAGCATTGAAACCCCCACAAGTGACACCATTTTGGAAAGTAGACCCCCTAAGGAACTTATCTAGATGTGTAGTGAGCACTTTGACCCACCATGTGCTTCACAGAAGTTTATAATGTAGAGCCGTAAAAATAAAAAATAATATTTTTTCACAAAAATGAAATTTCGCCCCCAATTTTTTATTTTCCCAAGAGTACCAGAAGAAATTGTACCCCAAAAGGTGTTGTGCAATTTGTCCTGAGTACGCTGATACCCCATATGTGGGGGTAAACCACTGTTTGGGTGCATGGCAGAGCTTGGAAGGGAAGGAGCGCCGTTTGACTTTTCAATGCAAAATTGGCTGGAATTGAGATGGGACGCCATGTTGCGTTTGGAGAGCCCCTGATGTGCCTAAACATTGAAACCCCCCACAAGTGACACCATTTTGGAAAGTAGACCCCCTAAGGATCTTATCTAGATGTGTTGTGAGAGCTTTGAACCCCCCAAGTGTTTCACTACAGTTTATAACGCAGAGCAATGAAAATAAAAATTCTTTTTTTTTTCCACAAAAATTATTTTTTAGCCCCCAGTTTTGTATTTTCCCAAGGTTAACAGGAGAAATTGGACCACAAAAGTTGTTGTGCAATTTGTCCTGAGTACGCTGATACCCCATATGTGGGGGGTAACCACTGTTTGGGCGCATGGCAGAGCTCGGAAGGGAAGGAGTGCCATTTGGAATGCAGACTTAGATGGAATGGTCTGCAGGCATCACATTGCATTTGCAGAACCCCTAATGTACCTAAACAGTAGAAACCCCCCACAAGTAACCCCATATTGGAAACTAGACCCCCCAAGGAACTTATCTAAGTGTGTTGTGAGAATTTTGAACCCCCAAGTGTTTCACTACAGTTAATAACGCAGAGCCGTGAAAATAAAAAATCATTTTTTTCCACAAAAATTATCTTTAACACCCAGTTTTGTATTTTCCCAAGGGTAACAGGAGAAATTGGTCCCCAAAAGTTGTTGTCCAATTTGTCCTGAGTACGCTGATACCCCATATGTGGGGGCTAACCACCGTTTGGGCGCATGGCAGAGCTCCTGAATACGCTGATACAACATATGCTGGGGTAAGCCCCTGTTTGGGCGCACGGGAGAGCTCGGAAGGGAAGGAGCACTGTTTTACTTTTTCAATGCAGAATTGGCTGGAATAGAGATCGGACGCCATGTCGCGTTTGGAGAGCCCTGATGTGCCTAAACAGTGGAATCCCCCAATTCTAACTAAAACCCTAACCCAAACACACCTCTAATCCCAACCATACCCCTAACCCCAATCCTAACCACACCCCTAACTCCAACACACCCCTAACCCTAATCCCAACCAAAACCCTAACCACACCCCTAACCCTGACACACCCCTAACCTTAATCCCAACCGTAAATGTAATCCAAACCCTAACCCTAGCCCCAATCCTAACCCTAGCCCCAACCCTAACCCTAATCTTAGCCCCAAGGGAACAATATATATATATTTTTTCTTTATTTAGGAATTTTTTTTTTTTTACTCTTGTGAATATTTTTTTGTGTACTTTATAACATTGCCCCAGGGGGGCATCATGTTATAAGGTCAGATCGCTGATCTGACACTTTGCAGAGCACTGTGTCAGATCAGCGATCTGACATGCAGGGCTGCAGGCTTACCAGCGCTTGCTCTGAGCAGGTGCTGGTAAGCCACCTCCCTGCAGGACCCGGATGTAGCCCCACAGCCATTTTGGATCCGGGGCCTGCAGGGAGGAGACACTCGGTACAAGGTGAGCACATCGCCTTGTACCGAGGTACACAGGGAAGCCCGCAGGGAGCCCCCTCCCTGTGCAAGGCTTCCCTATGCCCCCGAAACGCTGTGATCATGTTTGATCGCAGTGTGCCGGGGGTTAATGTGCCGGGGCAGTCCGTGATGTCAGCTGACACCCGGCCGCGTTCAGCCGCGCTCCCCCCGTGATCGCGGCCGATCGCTATGACGTACTATCTCGTCCCTGGGAATTAAGTCCCAGGTCACCTTGACGGGATAGTACGTCCAATGGGATTAAGGGGTTAAAGGAGTTAGACTGTTTAAAAATAAAATAATATTCTTCCTCTTCGATATCCTATAGCTCCTGTTTCGACTCTTATTCAGTCCCCGTCTGTCTTGCCCCGTCTGTCTTGCTACACTAAAAAAGCCAGCATGAAAATAACTTCTTCAGAAGGAAGACGACTTGATCTCTGGCACCAATTTTTAGATTTGCCAATTCTAAAAGTCATGATCAACTATTTAATGAACCTTGCCACATGTCTTAGGATAAGAAGCCAAACCATAAACTCCATCTGCAAAAGTGTTTGGGGGTGTTTGCCTAACATCAGGGCAAAGCAGGAGATCTGATTTGAGTGGTCTATGATTGAGAGGGTCCAAGGAGAAACGTTCCCCCTTAGGCTACTTTCACACTAGCGTCGGAATCTCCCCGTCGCAATGCGTTGGGGAGAGATTCCAACGCTAGCGTTTAACGCATTGCACAATGGAGGCAGCGGATGCATTTCTCCGGCACATCCGCTGCCCCATTGTAAGGTGCGGGGAGGTGGGGGAGGAGTTGCGCCCGCGCATGCGCGGTCGGAAAAAGCGGTCCGTCAGGAGCAAAAAACGTTACATGTAGCGTTTTTTGCTCCCGACGGTCCGCAAAAGCACGACGCATCCGTCGCTCGACGGATGCGACGTGTGGCAATCCGTCGCAAATGCGTCGTCAATACAAGTCTGTGGGGAAAAAAACGCGTCCTGCAAGTACTTTTGCAGGATGCGTTTTTTCTGCAAAACGACGCATTGTGACGGATTGCAGAAAACTCTAGTGTGAAAGTAGCCTAAGACATGCAAGAAAATTTTCCCTCAACTGTGGCAAGTCACAGCTGCAATCAGTGATTGTCAGAGAGGACATCTGTTGCTTTTTCTGATGTGTTAAGACAGGACTGGAAAGTAAACATCAACCGGAACTTGAGTAAGTGTAGAAACAGGAGTTGGGAAGATGAATATCTCTTTATCGTTTTTGTAACCAGCATGATAACTTTGCAAAATATATTATTTATCCTTTGAACCTCTTAGCTATGGGGTCAGGAAACTTTTTTATTAAGTAGGTAAAACAACATTAATCTTTCCCTATCACAACTAAAGTTTACTTTTGATCTTATCGCCATCACAAAAAATCTGTAGAAATCTGCATATGTTTATAGAGAGGCAACAACATTTTTGAGTGTAGCCCTAAACTACAGTAAATATCTATTTATACTTTAAAAAAAGAGTAAACATTTTTTATTTTAAAAAAATATTCCGTATATTTACAACTTGAAATGAGTTGATGTCACACCTGAATGGCATATGCCATGATACAAAGTCATATCCAGTTATCGTTTTGGTGAAAATGAATACATTATCTTCAAGTCAGAAATTGTTATTTGACAAACACTTTAAAGGTTGAAGAGAAATATCTGAAATATTCCCAACCTATTTTTAATAGGTAAGTGACTTAACAAACCGCATCCACAATGTTATACTTCAAACAGAAAATCCTGAGAATTTACCTAATGCTATGATAATCCTGTTACTGCTTTGGACTTGGAAATCATGACAAATATGTGTTGGACGTTCAGTTGATGTTTCATACGGAATGTATACGGTATAAAGACACTAAAAAGAAGAATTCAATATTGTTTTTTACAATTATTTATTTATTATTAGCATGTTATAGTGCAGCTTGAATCTCCTGGACCAGGATGTAAAATCTACCTTCACAATTACCATGTGCCATGTTCCTCAAGGTCCGGGTGTGCCTGCTTCTTCTGCTGTTCAAATATTTTTATTAAAAGGATTTAACTATTTATAAGCCACGAATCAGTCATTATAACTTTAATCTTAATGATAATTTTGTTGTGATATAGCCTGGCGGTCGAAAGGGAAAACAGAATAGCAAACTTGCTTGGGAAGAGGGGAGGGAAGGGAAAAATATGAGGAAAAGGTGAGACAAAACAGATTAAAAAGGAGTAAGATTCTTATTTATGTTACAAATTGAACAGTAGGGGTGCAACGTTAGTCCGCCTCTACGTGGTGCACCCTGGATAAAGCTAAAGGACTAACAATCTTGACGACCAAACAATCAAATTACATCTAGATCTCTTGGTCAATATGTTTTACATCATTTCAACTCTTATTTCTGTTCCTTTGTCCCCTTTCAATCACTGTTTATTGTTCGTTATTCATTCTTATATAATGTTAAAATATATGTTCATACGATTAAATAAATAAATTGAACAGTAACATCGGTACAAATTAAAGGGGATTTCTGGGACTTTAACAAAAGGCAAGTAATTAGTAACAGAGGCAACTACCTGTCTCTTAGACCCAGCTCCGGTCATTGACCGCTCCTGCCAGAGATTCAGCTGCTCCCAGTAAACAGAGCAGCAGTTTCTCTTCCTTTTGACAAGTCGGGACTACTGGTGTCATGCTAATTGACAGCCGACTTCCTCCAATTATCTCGATCCTCGAATCCACACGTCCATTTCTCGGCTTAACTTTCCAAGCTCCCGGGGCTGGTTTCTGGTCTGATCAAGTTAACAGACTGGGTTTATATCTAACGAGAAACTGGTGACAGTCCTAACAGGCTGACCATGCACTCTTTCACTAGTGCTAGTGAAAGGGACCTCTCAGGCTTTCAGGGTTGTGGGCGAGTGTGGTGCCACGTCAGTGACTTCGTGTGCCACATCCTCTCACTAACCAAGCCTCCCTGGGCCCATGTGGAGAGGGAGTGTGTGTAAAACTGTACCAAGCTGACCTTGTGTGGCCCCAGTGAGTGCAGAACATCACGTTGGTGAAAGTGGGGAGACCGTAGGCGAGGAGGATGTTGTGGCTTCACTTAAGGTATGTTGAAAATACCCCTTTAAAGAGGACCTACCAACTCCTAAAAAACTTCGTGAAGTAAAAGGAGGCCAAACTATGAAACTTTTCTCAAATATATGTTATTTGGAAAAGTTGAAAAAAATATGTTTGAAAGATAGCTAAAAGATACCACAGTGTAAAGGACTGTGAGTGTGCAGCATGACACAAGAGAGATATGTGCTCCTGTGTTACTGCTGTCTTTTACTTTATGCAGAATTTTATTATAAAGAGGTAATGTAAAATGGATTCCAGTGAATTCTGGGGCTGAAGGAGGAGACAACTCCTTTCACAGCTTCCCTTAATTATCTGCTTGTGTACAGTATGTAGTTAGAGACTCAGACTAACCATGTTCAGGCAAATGAAAGCTACATTTGCAAACTAATTGTTTATAAGCAGCGATATATCTTCTTGTAGATTAACCCTTTAGAAGCAGTTATGTCTTCTTCTGAAAGACCCACCCGTTAGAACCAGCATTGGCTCCCTCTTTTTTTCTGAGCAACATCACAGACATGGACATAATTTTGCAAGACTGATAAATTAAAATATTTTGTCTGTAGTAAAGTTCAGGCTCCTGGACTGCAGAGAGACATTCTTGCTTATTTGGATGTATTGGTAAATTAATACACCATGTTTGTGATTTTTTTTGGGTGGGTTAATTTGTGAGAATGTAGGTAAATTTATTCCTCCCATTGTATTCTTTGGATCAGCGAGTCATCAAAACAGAAAAACAAGTCAAATACTGCCAGATCTGAGGACAAGGCTTTATTTTGCCGTTTAGTTGTTGTATTGAATCAACCCACATACCCCGGTTTCTTTCATAGCTTGCATCTATCAGAGAAGAAAATCTTTCGCACTCACTCTGGTAGAGTAAAAGTAAAACCTGTGTCCCTTAAATCCTGATGGAAATCACCTGATTTGCTAATGACAGTTTTGAAAAAAAAAACTTATAATTGTTTTTACTGTCACTTTGTATGTTTATCCCATAGTCGATAAGTCCAGTTTAAGGGGATTTTTTTAAGTGAAGTAAGTAATTCCGATTCCCTGGTTGACTTGTCAGCAGTTAAATTAAGACTGTGGAGTCCAGAGGATGAAGTGTTATAATAAGGACACATGACAAAAATCTGTTTTCACAGGATGTCTGTAAATTAAAAAACTTTATACTGACTTATGCACTGTCCGTGCTTATTCCCTAGGACAGTGATCTCCACCTTGTGGCTCTCCAGCTGCTGATAAAGTACAACACTCATCGTTCTGGAACTGACACAAATGCTAGGAATTGTAGACTTGCAACAATTGGAAATCATAGGTTAATCAATCCTGCCCTACTGTAATTAGACGCAGAGCATAATAAATGTAGGATGTAAAAAAAATAATACCTCACTACCCATCTGTCTCTACTCCCATGTCGCCCCTCAGCCTCTGCACCTCGTCTTTGCACCTTCTTTCGTCATGCATATCTTCTTCAGCCTTCTTCACTCTAGGTCTCTGATGTCACTGCACAGGATGCCATTACAGCTCACATCATGATGTCCCATTTACGGATGGGAGAACCTGAAGGGAAAAGTTCGGGGTCTGTACCGAACATGTAGCAAGGACCCAGAACATGGACTTCTCCAGGAAGTCTGTATTACTGTTCATAATCGTCAGCCTGACAAAATAAAAAAAGCAAAGTTATACTCACCTTTCTGCCGGTAATCCATTGATGGCCATGCCCTTAGACAATCCGAATGGTTTGTAGATCAGTCACATCGGTGATGCAACCGCTCTCCACGCCAATTGGCCCACACTGCCAGAGCGTGAGAAGCTCTGCCTGTGACCGACAGTGACATCATTATGGTTACCGCCGGTCACGGGCAAAGCTTCTCACGCTCTGCTCAGTGTGTTCTGTCTGGCGTGGAGAGCAGTCACATCCAAACCATTCAGATCATCAAGGAACATCACCATTAATGTATTATCGGCAGAAAGATAAGCATAACATTGCTTTTTTTTTTCATTTTTGGTGAATAAATGAGTAAAAGAGGGTCTGGGAGTTTTTTATTGCAAATAAAAGATTCTGAAAATACGAGGCCCCAGCTATCTTATTTACCGCTGATCACAGCCAGTGTTTCTCACGCTGTCATACAGAAGACAGTGTGGGAAACTCCGAATATTCAGGCTCCCCCATTCATTTGAATGGGGACTGGGTTCAGATTTGAGTTCGAATATGCTTTGTTACCTGAACCAAACTTTTTTTTTATGTTTGGCAAAACCCAAAGAACCTGAACATCCACAGGTCCGCCCATCACTAGTCACAATGTTATGACACATGAGACGCCCAAGGCCTTATCAGTTCCTCTGGAAACACACGTGGGTGTTGTCATGTGTCATGAAAGCATCATCGGTTGTGCCAGAATTTCAAGCCTAGAATGAAGAAGGGAGAAGAAGATGCACCCACGGAAAGTAAAGAAAGAGGTGTAGCGTACTGACCGGTGCACTGCATGGGTGGCAGGTCAGGTGAGTGTTGAGGTAAGTATTGTCTAAGGATTGACAAATGGTAGCTATTGAAGGCCGCCGTATTGCTGAATTCACAAATTACAAAAAATCCATATTCTAGAGAATATATATTTTTGAAAATATAGACAAGAATTCAATTCTGCTAGAATAAATTTGCTTATCTCTACCCCTATTTTTCTTTTCTATACCCCAAATGTGGCTCATAATACCCTTAAATACCCTAATGGAGCTTTAATATACATGTTTGGTAGTTCTATTTTAAAGGGGTTGTTTAGTTTTAATTCAACACACATCTTGGGGACATGATCTTGTGACACCTACTAATATATAAGTAATTCAGGTTCTCCTCCTTCATCAAAGACTACACAGCTTTCCTGTTCTCACAATGGCTACTGATGAAGGATCATGTGACCAGTCTATCAGTTTCCTCCAATAGAAAAACACTGCGCTGTTTTTCGATAGGAGGAGGCTGGTCACATGCTCCTCCATCAGCAGCCATTTTGACAGCAGGAGAACTGTGAAGTCTGTGAGGAGGGCTACAGTACCAACCAGGAGGAGAAACCGTAATACTTATATATTAGTAAGTTGAACAAAATTATGTTTCCAACACATTTGTTAAAATCGTGATAAAGTGGACAACCCCTTTTAAGGAACTACTACAACCTATAAAACACATTCTTACTACATCTAAGAACAAAATCCTTCATATTACAATTCCTTATGATCTTTTATTCCATGTTCCACTCACTTATTAAATACCTGTTCTATTGACATAAGGTTATATTCAGCATTTGTGAACCCTAAAGGCCGAATTCCAAATTTGCGGCACATTACAAAGCATCCTAAGGAATTTGGTTGAAATTTTTTTTTTTACCATAACGAATCACTTTGCCCACACCTCCTCTCGTAGGTCTAATTTTCTGGAATAAACCATAACTTTCTTCTTCCTGAGAACAGTAAATTAGATACTCGCAAAAACGCATTGTTACGACCATTACGCTCCGCAGATATAGAGCTGAAGCTGCTACAATTAAAGCAAGAGATCCTATCTCACATAGATGCTTATAGAGAATTATTTTGTGCTGACATATAACTCTGCAATATAGAGACATATGAGGTCATAAATGCAGCCTGCTATATGTAAGGAAGTCAAGCAAGCAAATGTATTTGTATGATGGACTGTTTTCCAAGCATTTAATTGCATTGCCGCCGTGCACCAGGGGCAAGTGGATGAGAAATGATTTTGCAGAAAACAATTGGCTGTATGCAAATGTACAAAATTATATCAGACGTACAATTGATGTCATATCTTTAACATTGTCTGTGCTGCAAAAAGCAATACAGTTTATTGTTTAATTGTTTATTGGCTTAACTGAAATTCTGCAGAAGTTAATTGACTTTTTTTACACCCGAGCTTTGCAGACACAATTAACTGAGGTCTCTTTCAGTTCCTTATATACGGAGTAAAAAAAAAAACCACACACACTGAAGATAAACTGCCGCCTGAATAAGAGGTTTTATTGTCTCAATATAAACTGGAGAATATCTTCTAGTATTCTTGTAAGGTTCTTCGTTATACTCGAGACGAAACGTATTGTGTTCTGTACCTTATCCACATTACAGTGTTGTATCTGTGGCCTCGTTTAGATCTAGAGTCATTGGAATAAAAGTTGGTTTTAATTTGTACCTTGGATTTACAATATTGCTTGACTGATTAGCTTTTTCTTTTAGCAGTTGATAACTTCCCAGTTCCCATTTCATTTTATTTCCTTTTCCTATATTTGTTTCCCTTTCCTTTGACCTCTCTTTTCCTGTTCATGTCTTCTTTTCCATTTCTTCCCTCCATCATCTTCCTTTTCTTCTTCCTTTCTTCCTTCTTTGCCTTTCTTCATCTTTTTGAGCCTTGATTTCCCTTCATCCCTTCCCCTTGCTTTCCTTTCCCTTTCCTTTGCATTTCCACCCTTCGTTTTGTTTCATCTTTATTTCCCCCTCCCTTTTTTAAACAATTCTTTTCCCACTTTTCTTTCTGCTCCATTCCTAACCTTCCTTCCTGCATTCCTTCCATTTCTCCTTTCTTTTTATCGCCTTAATTCCATCTTTCCATATTTTTATCCTTTCATTCTCTTTTAAATTGTTTTCCTTCTCTTTCACTTCCTTTCTGTTCTGTGCCACTCTCTTCCCTTTAATATTTTTCTTTACCTTTCTTTTGCTTTCTATCTTTTATTTTACATCAATTATTGTAATTGTTCTTTACTTTCTTCCCATTTCCTCCAAACCTTCATCCCTTCAGTTTCTTTTTATACATTTGTTTTTCCTTTCCTTTGCTTTTTCTCTTTTTTATTCATATTTTTTTTCATCCCTCCCTCTGCTTTTTCATCTGTTCCTTTTCCTTCATTGCTTCCTTCTCTGCTTTATCTAACTTCCCTTCTTTTTTCCCACTTTTGCATTTCCACCCCATTTGTAAATCTTTGCTTTCTCTTTACTTTCTTTCTTTTCAATTTTATTGTATCTTTTTTTTCTGCTTTTCTTTCTGCTCTTAGCTTCCTTTCAATCTTCTCTTTGGGCTTCTAATTGCTTTCCATCTATTTTTTACTGCTGCCTTTCTTCATTATTATCCCGTCCTTTCCTATTCTTTTCATTCCCTTCTGTTCCTTTCTATCAATTCCTGTCCTTTTTTTCATTTTACCTTTTTCCTTTCCATGCGTTCCTTTTGCCATCTTTACATTATCCATTTCACATCCTTTCCTTTCTGCCCTTTATGTTCCATCTTTCTTTCCTTCACTTTCTCCAACTTTCCTTTTTTCCGTTTTTTTCTTTTCAATCCTTTTTTCTTTTCATTCCTCCATTTCTTCCCTATATTCTTATACCACATTTCCATCTCTTTCTTCCTATCACTTATCTTCCTTTCATCTTCCTTCTATCCTTTCCTCTTTCAGCTCAAATGTACTACTCTGGGATTAGTCTACAGCACATCCAGAGTGTTCAAGCTTCCACAATTGGATCACTTGTTCCTTGATTTTGTGATCTCACCGGTACATAGTGAAAGCTTTCATTAATGACCATCTAAGGACTTGGAACCATCAGAAACACAACTTGAGGTTTTGGGTGCCCAATTTAAAAAAAATCTATTAAAGGAGGACATCTCATAGGCCATGTGCTATTTATAATGCTGGTGCATTTTTTAGGCATTAACGGGGCATTTGGACCATGAGGACTATTGGTGTGGCTTCTACTTCTACATCCCATTGTTCCTCTCCTGCATATCAGTGAATTTGTAGTAGCATGAGAGCAAGGAAAAGTCCATCACTGTAAATGTTCCTACAGTGACCATGTTTGTCGTAGCGAATTCAACTCCAGTGAGAATATTGGTCACCAATGTAATGCAAGGAAGGGTCGAAGTCCACCAAAACTGGAGCCGTCCCTACTTCTTTCTGGACGGGCTCATAAACACAGGTCTCTGTATGATATCCACATGCCCTAATTTTACATCTGGAAGGGGTAAGTCTTCATAACATGACACCTTTAACTACATTGAGGCCAATCATGGCAGGTCTCACATCTAAGGATTCTTTCACACTTCAGTTGTTTGGCGTCAGTCACTTCCGACATAGTGACGGATCGACGGATCCGTCACAATTGTTGAGAAAATGGTTCTAACGGATCCGTTTTTTTGACGGATCCGTTACTTGGGGGTTGTCTGGGAAAAGTATCTACTTTTTGGAGCATGCGCAATTGAAAAAGCGGATTGGGGCGACGGATCCGCCGAAATGATGGTCGCTACGGATTCGTCGCCCATAGGCGGCCATTCTATGGAATGGCAGACGCAATGGATCCGTCGCGATCCGCCATTTTGGCGTTGACAAAAAACGTTATAATGTCCGTCTATGTCTAGATGACGTCCGCCAAATTTCAACGGATCCGTCGCATGGCGGATGGAACGGACGACCATCCGTCACAATCCGTCGCTAATGCAAGTCTATGGGAAAATAGCGGATCCGTAAAAAAAAATGTTATTTGAGGAAAATGGCGGTTTTAGACTGACACCAAACAACTGAAGTGTGAAAGAGGCCTAACCCATCAACAAAAAGGCTCTAGCGCAGATTTCTGCTGCAATTCCTAAGCTGTAGCATTACATTTATGACCAGATTTGTAGACACAAGCGCAGCACTCAGGACAACTGAGTTACTGAGGAATAATCTGCAATCAGACAGTCACTTTCATGTTAATCTTATTAGAAGAGGACATATTTGTTTTAGATTTCAATCCTATGATCTTCAGAATTACTCGTCACAAGAGGCACTTTAGCAAATAAATACAATCTTAATATCCTCCGATTTTACTCTGTGATTGGCACTAATCCGCACAATCAAGAAAGATGAGATTACTAATTTTTTGCTAATTAATGTAATATCATCAGAAACAAAAACCCTGTTTCCTAGATACTAAATGATTACACGACATCTTTGTTAAAAAAAATAAAAATTCTCCAATTTCAGACGATCCCGTAGTTGGCCTTTATTCAGCTTTTATAATATCTGTTCATCAGGAGAATTTTCCATGTACAGCTGTGAGCTTTGCATTAATGTAATATAGTATAATTTTTGGCAACCTGCTCTACTGCCCAGTATGTTATACATTTTTAGAATATTTCAATTTCCACAGATTACAAATTCTTACAAGGGTTGCTTAAAATCTTCAGGATCCTCAACTATTAGCCAGAGCAAACAGTGGCGGCTAAAGAGAGCATCTCTTACCCTGGAGGGCTCAGCAAGTACAGTTAGGTCCAGAAATACTGTATTTGGACAGTGACACAAGTTTTGGAATTTTAGCTGATTACCAAAACATATTCAATATACAGCTATATAATCGATCTGGAGATAAAAAGTGCCGACTCTCAGCTTCAATTTGAGGGTATTCTTATCCTAATTGGAGCTACAGAGGAGCATAGGGAATGGAATAACCTAGGGATGCAGGATCAGACTACATGTTGGGATTGTTTGTAGTCTGTAACCATGGGAACACATTATTCTGCATTGGCACTGTAGGCATACCACCCAACTTTTGAAGAACAGAAAGAGTGACAGACTATTCGGCACGATATACGCTCTACAGAAAATTTTGACCATGCCCAAGTCACACACAAAGCCGCACCCATTTACCATTTCTTTCAGAGAGGGACGGTGGCAGTGAGGCATGTTCAACAGACTTTAAGACATAGACCTAAGTCTGGGACTGTCCGCTGCATCATGGACATTTAGGACTAGAGATGAGTGGATCGATTCATGGGAATCTAGACCAGTATCAAGGTAAGTGACATGAGTTGTGGAAGTTAGGACAAAGCCCTGACCTCCCGGGACAGCAGGACAGCTCCCTCAAACCAAGACAGTCCCGCTGTATATGGGACAGTTGGGACTTTAGATGAGTGGATCTAATCACGGGAATCTGGTCCACTATCAAGGTAAGTGGTCTGAGTGATGGAAGTTAGGACAAAGCCCTGACCTGCCGGGATAGCAGGACAGCCCCCTCAAACCAATTGAGTCCCGCTGTGTATGGGACAGTTGGGACTATAGATGAGTGGATCTATTCATGGGAATCTGGTCCACTATCAAGGTAAGTGGTGTGAGTGGTGGAAGTTAGGACAAAGCTCTGAGCTGCCGGGACAGCAGGACAGCCCCCTCAAACCAAGACAGTCCTGCTCAATCTGGGACAGTTAGGACTAGAGATGAGTGAATCAATTCACGGAAATCTGGCCCAGTATCAAGGTAAGTGGTGTGAGTGGTGGAAGTTGGGACAAAGCCCTGCCAGCTCCCTTCACCCGAGACATTTCCGCTGAATCTAGGACGGTTGGGAGCTAGGCTGTGTGGGGAAAATATTTTGAATCAAAAAGTTGCTTCATTATCGAGCATATAGACCAAGCTGCAATACCAGGGGTTGGCTATAAACAAATGTGGCACTGTTTTAAGAAAGTAAAAATAACCCAGAGCAGAATATTAACACCAAAGCCATTTACTTTGCCGTGTTTATTACATTTCAGCAACAGAAAAAAAAGCATTTCTTCAGATTTTTCAGGACAATACCTCGTGGTCCTGTGTTTTATCGCTCGGTGTTCATCATGTATTCTGACTTGTAGCTCTGCAATGTACCTTAACCCAATTCCTTACAGATTGCCATAATTATGACTTGTTACAAAATAGCAAGGTTGTGCATTCTAATAGAAGAGAACGGACGGCAAATACCAAGAGATGTAAAATGTAAAAGTACAGAGGATCCAGTGCGGCGTGTGGAGTGCTAATCTGCAGAATACATTACCGCCTATTTCCTGTCTATCTCTATTATAAGTCCTATTTGGATCTTAAATTACAATACAGAATACTTTTATGGAGCACATTAACTGTTTCCAATAACATGTCGTAGTTTTATGTCGGCGCTCGCCAATGGCGCCGAGTCTCTTCCGATGATTTTGTATGTAAAAAATATGCAGGTATAAAATATTATATCTGCAAGTAATATAAAGTACCTGTCAAAATATTGTAAAACGCAAAATTGCTCCCCATGAGATGGACTTGCTATAATAGCATGACAGGGAACTACATTTCCATTATAATTATAGGAAACGAGTGATGTTACGTTTTTATAATTTAAAGCGGTATCCTCTGATGTGACATCTTCTCCGAGCTGAATTATGCATTCGCCGGCTTTTAAACAGTTCTCCTGGCACAAGTCAGCGAAGATGAAGTTGTCTTTCTAAAATAATTGCTCTGCAAAGCATCCATTATACCTGGAAAATGTAGAACTTGACTTCTACAAATTATACACTAGCCTTTAATGGTTATTTTGACAGCTATTAGCTTTCCATGTTTGGCAAAAAAAAAAAAAATCTAGCAGAAAAAAAATGTCGTAAAGTAAAAGTATTGATGTGATATGTCACATGCTGAATCTTAATGTAAATCTTTCTTAAGGCTGTTAATGTTAATTGAAGATGTTATTATGACTTGTAGGTAGACTCGAAATTACAAGTTCTTCAGTGCTCCATGCTTTTGGAAAGAAAACAAACATAGGATGTTATTGCCGATTTACATTGTCTATGATTACCCAGGTCATAGTACTGGTGGTGGAATAAAAAGATATTGATATCACAAGGTTTTTGGAATAATAATGATTAGAATTGAGCTAAAAGAATTGTGATAACCTGATTGAGTGGCCACATCGGTAGTCCGAGGCCACCAAACCATCTCCTGCATTCTGGCTTCTTCAGTGTCTCTTTTGATTAGTTAGTCTGACGTTATCCTTGCAGTGTGCATGGGGATGCCGTCAAGTTGAGGGTCGCATGGCTTTGCTCATGTGGCCATGGACAACTGACCTGACTATGGGCCATGGTCCTGCAAATCTTTTTGCTCAACTTCAATAACAATGATTATTTGTGTCATGATATTGGTGGTCTATTCTTACATTTTATTTCTCATATCATGCACAATGACCCTGCAAAAATGAATGTGACCTAAGGTTGTGCATATCTTTGTGGCATCTATTTCCTAACAGAGAAAGAGGGGAAGAGCAAGTGTGAGGTTCTCTAAGGGGCTACGATGGAGGAGGCCCCAGAACAGTTGCCCCATTTAATAAATAAGCCATGAGAATAAACCACCAGCCTGAACCTGAATTTCCCTAAAGTAGTCTAACTTGGCATCACTTTGCCTTCCCGGGTATGAATGAAGCTGGGGAGAGAACACCAGCTTCATTGGGCATTCTCAGTCTGGTAGATAGATCAAAGATGCCAACGCCATGTACTGAATAGAGAATGCAACATAGTAACATAGTTATTAGGGATGAAGTAAGACTTTAAGTCCATCTAGTTCAACCCATAGCCTAACCTAACATGCCCTAACATGTTGATCCAGAGGAAGGCAAAAAACCCCATGTGGCAAATAGTAGGCTCCACTTTGGGGAAAAAAATTCTTCCCGACTCCACATACTGTAATCAGACTAGTTCCCTGGATCAACGCCCTATCAAGGAATCTAGTATATATTCCCTGCAACATTATACTTTTCAAGAAAGGCATTCAGTCCCCTCTTAAATTTAAGTAATGAATCACTCATTACAACATCATATGGCACAGAGTTCCACAGTCTCACTGCTCTTACAGTAAAGAATCCGCGTCTGTTATTATGCTTAAACCTTCTTTCCTCCATACGTAGAGGATGTCCCCTTGTCCCTGTCTCAGGTCTATGATTAAAAAGATAATCAGAAAGGTCTTTGTACTGTCCCCTCATATATTTATACATTAAAATAAGATCACCCCTTAGTCTTCATTTTTCCAAACTAAATAGCCCCAAGTGTAATAACCTATCTTGGTATTGCAGACCCCCCAGTCCTCTAATTACCTTGGTCGCTCTTTTCTGCACCCGCTCCAGTTCAGCTATGTCTTTCTTATACACCGGAGACCAGAACTCTGCACAGTATTCTAAGTGTGGTCGCACAAGTGACTTGCATAGAGGTAAAATTATGTTCTCCTCATGAGCATCTATGCCTCTTTTAATGCATCCCATTATTTTATTTGCCTTTGTAGCAGCTGCCTGACACTGGCCACTGAATATGAGTTTGTCATCCACCCATACACCCAGGTCTTTTTCATTGACGGTTTTGCCCAGAGTTTTAGAATTAAGCACATAGTTATACATCTTATTACTTCTACCCAAGTGCATGACCTTACATTTATCCCCATTAAAGCTCATTTGCCATTTATCAGCCCAAGCTTCTAGTTTACATAAATCATCCTGTAATATAAAATTGTCCTCCCCTGTATTGATTAACCTGCAGAGTTTAGTGTCATCTGCAAATATTGAAATTCTGCTCTGAATGCCCCCTACAAGGTCATTAATAAATATGTTAAAAAGAAGAGGGCCCAATACTTACCCCTGTGGTACCCCACTGCTAACCGCTACCCAGTCCGAGTGTGCTCCATTAATAACCACCCTTTGTTTCCTATCCCTGAGCCAGCTCTTAACCCACTTACACATATTTTCCCCTAGCCCCATTATTCTCATTTTATGTATCAACCTTTTGTGTGGCACCGTATCAAAAGCTTTTGAAAAGTCCATATACACTACATCTACTGGGTTCCTTTGGTCCAGTCCGGAACTTACCTCTTCATAGAAACTGATCAAATTAGTCTGACATGAACGGTCCCTAGTAAACCCGTGCTGATCCTGGGTCATGAGGTTATTCCTCCTCAGATACTCCAGCATAGCATCCCTTAGAATGCCCTCCAGGATTTTACCCACAGTAGAGGTTAAGCTTACTGGCCTATAATTACCGAGTTCAGTTTTTGTCCCCTTTTTGAATATTGGCACCACATTTGCTATACGCCAGTCCTGTGGTACAGACCTTGTTATTATGGAGTCTTTAAAGATTAAAAATAATGGTCTATCAATGACTGTACTTAATTCCTGCAGTACTCGAGGGTGTATCCCATCCGGGCCCGGAGATTTGTCAATTTTAGTGATTTTTAGACGCCGCTGTACTTCCTGCTGGGTTAAGCAGGTGACATTTAATTGGGAATTTTTATCACTAGTCATTTTGTCTGCCATGGGATTTTCTTGTGTAAATACTGATGAAAAAAAGTCATTTAGCATATTGGCTTTTTCCTCATCCTCATCCACCATCTCACCCAGACTATTTTTAAGGGGGCCAACACTATCATTTTTTAGTTTCTTACTATTTACGTAGTTAAAGAATATTTTGAGATTATTTTTACTCTCTCTGGCAATGAGTCTCTCTGTCTCAATCTTTGCTGCCTTGATTTGCTTTTTACAGAATTTATTTAATTTTTTGTATTGTATGTGAATCATGGCCCTTGATATAATAAGAAGTAGCGCGACAAAGACGATTTTGTGCAAGTGAAAAAACATATTTTTAATCTGGCAAAGGTGTCTGTACAGAACTCGGGCCAATGCTTCGGTCATCAGACCAAAGTGGTCATAGGAACATGAGTAAATAGTAATAACAATGAACTAGGGGTAAGGAACAAAAGATTAATGATGGAACTAAAATATTTCCAAGGAACAATATGAAAATTGAATAGAAACTGCAATGTGTGGAGTGGTTATAGAAGGGGAAAAAGGAAGAAGAAAACAATGGGAAGAAAAAGAGACCCTTGGGCGTGAATTCAGGATCTGAGTTAGGACTAGTCTGAGGAAAGCTGTGCCATAGTGGACTAGTCCTGGCTCATTTAGTCATCCTATTTTCACGTACTAATGCTATACGTGTTTCTCACAGATAGCTCTCGTACCTAGTCTATAGTCTTTAGAGCCATTCATATGTCCGTTTTTTTCCTTGGATTGATTGGTCTGCAGAAAATCATGGACACATGTCCAATTTTGTTCTGAGGGTAGGGTCAAAATTAGCAATCCAAATAAATGGGTCTGTGAAAAAAATCCAACCGCACGCAGATGACATCCAAGTATGGTCCAATTTTCATAGACTGTCAGATTGGAGAAGGTTGATAAACTTTCGTTTTTTTTATTTCCCCAAATATGAGAAAAACAGATGACACTTGGACCACGCACTGATCGAAGTCTGTCCGTTTTCTCGTACGTGGAAAAATTGTACGTATGAATGAGCCTTTGCATGTAATAAATTGTTCCTAAAATATTGATATTTATGATATGGAAACCTTTACATGGAGCATCAAGCAATGTACTGTAATTCAAGGAAACGGCAATTTACCATTAGATTGGAGCTGGTTTGGCGGGCTTGAAAGGACCGGACATGTTCCCTATAAACCTCCTGCACATAGTTGTGTTACGACTTTATGTTTGATGGACTATAACGTTATCTCCCTCCAATTTTTTATGGAAGGATACAGGACATGGCCACACAAATTATTTTTTTTCTTATGGACTCTACTGCAGCTCCTATGGATCCATAACACTCATATACAGCCAACATATGCAGCTTTGCTTTATCTTCTACATGTAAACAACAAATTCAGCTTTCCTCTCCCGAGTCATTATTTGTCCATGTTCTTCTTCTTCTTAATATGCAGGAAAAGTTGCCATTTTTTTTTTTTAGTTGAAAAGTTGTAAGATGACAGCCGATGTCTGCAAGGTGCCTGGAGTAAAACAACAGATGTATCAGCAAAAAAATATTTGCTTCAAAAATATTCTGATAATGGGAAATGGAGCCACTATGGACATCTATGCACTGAGGCTATTTGCAGGTCAGCAGGTTGTACTAATTGCCAAAAGAGTCTCCCTCAAAGGGTCCTATTAATTCATATTTAAACAGTCCGGTCACATTCTTTTAAAATATGTTTTTTTCCGCACACCTTGCCTGTTTATGCAGATCGCATCCTAAATGGTTTGTAATATCCAGCCTTGTCCTACATCTTACGTGTCCGGAAGCCACGATGCAAGACGGGGGCTTAAATGGCGAGAAACAATCATCAGATAAGGCAGATTCTTACTGAGCTAAAACCCATCCCTTTGTGATCCCTGAGTATTTTCTTCCCATATCTCTGGCTGTTTTCTTTCAAAGAACATAACATGACTCAAAGGCAAACGCGCTTGACTCAAGGTTACCGGCAGTCGTGGATGTGGGGTGGAATTGTAGGAAATTTCTTCATACTTCTAATCAAAGGAGATAAAATTCAATGTTGAAAACTGATAACATGATGTGAAAGAATTGGAGTATAAATTGGCAAAATATAAATGTTTAGGGGGTTTTCTCAATATGCTTTGTTTGGTCGTTAGCGTTGTATCATGGATTTCCATAATATATATAAAAAAAATTGTGTAAGTTAATATTTCTATATCTCGTGTCAGGATGTTGTCCTTTAGATTAAAGATTAGGACCAGAAGGAGTCATTGCATTTATTAAGTATGCCTGTGAACAGCCAATCAAGAAGCCAAAAAGCAAAAGCCCTACCCACCTCATTCTCCATTGGGTCCTCTTTTCCCACCCATGCTTAAAATCTGTTTGTTGGGTGCAAAACGGCCTTCTACAACATTAAAGCTGTATTTTCATCAGAGAAACATGGCACAGCTCTCGGATATGGCATGAAACTGTCTAAACAGGTTCAACCACAAGGCCCTCCACTAGAGTTGATGCAATCAATTTGCAGGACCTGGTCAATTGGACATGTCAGTAATGACGGGAGCTCTGAAAGCTACCTCCTTCTTCCAGCATCCCCAGCTACTTTTTAGATTAGTCAGCCTGGTTGTGATGTAATGCACATGTGATGTCATGCCAAGCCAGCTAATCAAGAGAGAAAGTTTTGCCTGTAGAAAAAAAAGCAGCAAAAAACGTAACATGAGAATACAGCCTAAAGCAAGATGAAGATGCAATGATCTCTATATTGTTATCTTTCAAAATTAAAAAATTAAAAAAAGGGAAATGAGCCGATGCAAAAGTTTGGCCACCTTGCATGGTTAGTACCTAGTAGCACTCCCTTTTCACAAATTGTAAACGCTTTTTGTAGCTAGACAAGAGTCTTTCAATTCTTGTTTGAGGGATTTTCATCCATTATTCCTAGGAAAATTCTTTCAGTTCCGTGAGATTCCTGGGTAGTCTTGCATCCTCTGCTATTTTGAGGTCTAGCCGCAGATTTTCAATGATGTTCAGATCAGGGGACTGTGAGGGCCGTTGTGAAACCTTCAGCTTGTGCCCTTTGAGGTCGATCCATTTGTAGAAGCCATCCTCTTTTCACCTTCAGCTTTTTTACAAATAGTGTTATGTTTGCATCAAGAATTTGCTGAAATTTCATTTAATCCATTCTTCCCATCTACCTGTGAAACGTTCCCCATGCCAATGGCTGCTACACAACCCCAAAGCATGATTGATTCACCACCAAGCTTAACGGTTTGCAGGATGGTCTATATGGGGGCAAACATTTTGATCAAGAAAGGGTTATTCCAGTAGTGGACAACCCATTTAAGATCATCAAACTGTGAGCTCTCAAATGCTGCAAGCAGAGGCACCTTTGTCTTTCTAGCATCGAAGAGGCCTAGCGACGCTGTTGGCCGGATCCAGTAATGCAGCCAAGAGGAAGACCAGCAACCCCGATGGCTTGATACTGTGAAAATAAACAAGGAAAAGACCCTGTTGGACATATCTAGGCTTGCACAAGATCGATCTTCCCACAGATCGTTCATCCATTATGTCACCGTGGCTCGAAATCGAGCACAAGGCCGTTAAAAAAAAATTGCAAAGTTGCTTGTTTTTTCAAGGACTTTACAATTTTGCCCATTTAAGAGGAGACAACACCTTTAATAGGTGGAATAAATACATTTTTTTTTATTAATGGTGTGTGTGTCTATATATTTCATGTTTTTCCATAAACGTAGGCTAAACCCCTCTTCTGTCAGATCACATCATTCTTCTTTTTCTCTATGGGATCATATTATATGACAGTCTACAGCAGCCTCGTACTAACTACAAAGCCCTGAGATTGAGTCAAATGATAAATTTGCAAAAAGAAAGAAAATTTGAATAAATAGATCTTATTTGGTGTCAGATGTGTAAAATTATAGCTGTTTGCTGAGGATTGAGTTACAATCGAGTATCTGAATAATAATCCCCATGGTTTCGGCATATGTTCCTTAATTGTCTGAGGAGAACATTCCATGAGTACCCTGCTGTCATGTCCCATGGGCATTTGATTATCTATTACAGTGGGGACTTGCTGATTTGGTGATTGGCTTCCGCTGTAAGCCGTAAATCAAACTAGTTTTGCTCTTCTCTTATACACTAAGATTAAGTCTTAATATACTTAAAAAGAAACTAAAAAAAAAGCGGGAAAAAAAACAAAAACATAATAGCAACTTTTAACATGATGGTTTCCTCTATGGTGACCTGTTCAGTCCAATAGTGCATTAAATACCTATAGATATACTGTATATTTATTTTGTCTTCTATCGACAGAGCATTTAATGGATTAGTCTCTAACTTGTGGCTTTTCAATTATTGAAAGTCTACAACTTTTAGCATGCTGGTAGTTGTAGATTTGCATCAGCTGAATACCCATGTTCTTAATGTATAGAAAATACTGATAAATTTGGGGGAAGAGGTATATAAGAGGACTTGTTTTACATGTGTAGTGTATGGCTCCTATCTCCATTACCCACTTGAGAATAACACAGTGACTTACAAGGACTTGGCAAAGTCCAATAGAAATAGAATTTTACACTCAATAAAACCAGTCAATCTGAGTTCTGATGTGTCAAGTCTACATAGGCACAATCCTGGCAGTTGAGCAAACTATTAAGGCACAGAGTTTGGTGATGAAACATCAGAGTTGTTGCACAGAGCTTGATGGTTACATTTTAATTTTAAGGCACAAAGCTTGATGGTTACATACCAGTTGAAGCACAAAGGTTGCCGGTTGCACATCAGAGTTGAAGCAAAGAACTTGATGGTTACACATCAGACTTGAGGCACAAAGCTTGGTGGTTACACATCGGGTTTGAGGCACTTAGACAGGTGGTTACATATAAAAGTTGAGGCACTTAGCTTGGTGGTTATATATTAGATTGGAGGCACTGAGCTTGATAGTTACATATCAGAGTTGAGGCACTGAGCTTGATGGTTACAGATCAGAGTTGAGGCACTTAAACTGGTGGTTACATATTACAGTTAAGGCACTTAATTTTGTGGTTGCATATTAGCGTGAAGGCACAGAGCTTGACGGTTACATATCAAGGCACAAAGCTTGATGGTTACATACCAGTTGAAGCACAAATGTTGCTGATTGTACATCAGAGTTGAGACACAGAACTTGATGGTTTCGCATCAGACTTGAGGCACAAAGCTTAGTGGTTACACATCAGAATTGAGGCACAAAGCTTAGTGGTTACACATCAGAATTGAGGCACTTAGACTGGTGGTTACATATTACGATTGAGGCCCTTAGCTTGATGGTTACATATTAGAGTGGAAACACTGAGCTTGATGGTTACACATCAATGCACAAAACTTGATGGTTACATATCAGTTGAAGCATAACTGATTGCACATCAGAGTTGAGGCACAGAACTTGATGGCTTCACATCAGACTTGAGGCACAAAGCTTAGTGGTTACACATCAAAGTTGAGGCAATTAGACTAGTAGTTGCATATTACAGTTGAGGCACAGAGCTTGGTGGTTACATATTAGAGTGGAGGCACTGAGCTTGGCGGTTGCACATATTTGAGGCATAGTACTTGATGATTATACATCAGAATTAATGCACTGAGCTTGATGATCACACATCAGAGTTGAGGCATAGAACTTTTTGGTTACAAGCAGAAGCAGTCTTTCAACAATATAACTCACAACAGACATGGCTTTGCAAATTTGCTTGTTTACCCTCACAGGTGACCAGGGCATCTTGGCTTCTACCTGCCTATGATACAATTCAGCAGGCCCCATAGTAGCAGCATCCAGAAGTGGTCAATTGCATAGGCAGAGGTCCATATCTATCCTGTTAAATTTTGAGGCTAATGTTTCTCTCAGAAGACCCAACAACAACCACAGATCCTCCTCACTGCTCCTATTTCCGAACAGGACAGGAGCCCCATGTGCATCACTCTGCCCTCTATCACTCTCTGGCTACTTTAAGAAGAGGAGTGCAGAACCAACACCACCTAGAATAAAGCCTGTACACAGGTTCTGGAGCAATATAACACATTACAGGTCAGGGGCGAGGTGATAATTGTTTTGTTCATGTGGGGAATTTTCTGTGTAGGCAACTTTCCTTGTGGGCAATATTCCTGTGGGCATTCATGGCTGTGGGCTTTTTTCTGTGGGCATTTTTCCTTTGGGCATTTTTCTGGTTACCATCCACATCTATAACACCTCAATACATAACAAGGCATAGTCCACCATGTACATCACTGACGGTTTGCCATTTAAGTGTACATTATGTAGGAAGGGATCATCCAGTGACATTGCCCATAAGAGCACCTCCATACAGAAAGGACTTATGCAGCTGTATTTTGCCTAGGAGGCAGTCTGCTGCAGCAGAAAGTATTCTGCAACTATTAAACCCCACCATTCTGCAATCTAAATCCCACCTATACAAAAAAACACCCTCCATTCAGAGATCCACAGTAATCAACTGTAATCTATGAGGGAATCTGGAAGAAAGGGCAACATTTCTCTGCACTGCCACGTATGGGCAGATAAAGTAATGCAGCGTTTTCACAAATTAATGCGCTTTCCAAGAGCGTTACTGTGCTATTATATGAGCCTGGTAGATCTTACAGAAAAATAGAAGCTCTTTGTAGCTGTTCTGTTCTATAGCTTAAAGAAATTGTCTGGAACTAAGGTGGTCCAATACACAATAGATAGCTGTTGGCAGAATGATGATTCAGGAGATCGTTTAGCTGGAAGCTACTGAATATCTCCCAAATCCTCCATAAACAGGAGTGCATGTTCTGCTGAGCGCATCTGTGTTCTCTACGAGAGAACTGCTGACAGTCTTCGCCATACTGGGCACTCCTGTGTTCTCTACGAGAGAGTTTCTGACAGTCTTCGCCATACTGGGCACTCCTGTGTTCGCTACGAGAGAGTTTCTGACAGTCTTCGCCATACTGGGCACTCCTGTGTTCGCTACGAGAGAGCTGCTGACAGTCTTCGCCATACTGGGCACTCCTGTGTTCTCTATGGGAGAGCTGCTGACAGTCTTCGCCATACTGTGCATTCCTGTGTTCTCAATGAGAGAACTACTGCCAGACTCCTTCATACTGAGCACTCCTGTATTCTCTACGAGAGAGCTGCTGACAGTCTTCGCCATACTGGCCACTCCTGTGTTCTCTATGAGGGAGCTGCTGCCTGACTCCTTCATACTGAGCACTCCTGTATTCTCTACGAGAGAGCTGCTGCCAGACTCCTTCATACCGAGCACCCCTGTGTTCTCCATGAAAGAGCTGCTGCCTGACTCCTTCATAACGAGTACTCCTGTGTTCTCTACGAGAGAGCTGCTGCCTGACTCCTTCATACTGAGCAGTCCTGTGTTCTCTACAAGAGAGCTGCTGCCTGACTCCTTCATACCGAGTACTCCTGTGTTCTCTACGAGAGAGCTGCTGCCTGACTCCTTCATACTGAGCAGTCCTGTGTTCTCTAAGAGAGAGCTGCTGCCTGACTCCTTCATACCGAGCACGCCTGTGTTGTCTATGAGAGAGCTGCTGCCAGACTCCTTCATACCGAGTACTCCTGTGTTCTCTATGAAAGAGCTGCTGCCTGACTCCTTCATACCGAGCACTCCTGTGTTCTCTACAAGAGAGCTGCTGCCTGACTTCTTCATACCGAGCACTCCTGTGTTCTCTACGAGAGAGCTTCTGCCTGACTCCTTCATACCGAGTACTCCTGTGTTCTCTACGAGAGCTGCTGCCTGACTCCTTCATACCGAGTACTCCTGTGTTCTCTACGAGAGAGCTGCTGCCTGACTCCTTCATACCGAGCACTCCTGTGTTCTCTACGAGAGAGCTGCTGCCTGACTCTATCATACCGAGCACTCCTGCATTCTCTACGAGAGAGCTGCTGCCAGACTCCTCCATACTGAGCACTCCTGTATTCTCTACAAGAGAGCTGCTGCCTGACTCCTTCATACCGAGCACTCCTGTGTTCTCTATGAAAGAGCTGCTGCCTGATTCCTTCATACCGAGCACCCCTGTGTTTTCTACGAGAGAGCTGCTGCCTGACTCCTTCATACCGAGTACTCCTGTGTTCTCTATGAGAGGGCTGCTGCCTGACTCCTTCATACCGAGCAGTCCTGTGTTCTCTAAGAGAGAGCTGCTGCCTGACTCCTTCATACCGAGCAGTCCTGTGTTCTCTAAGAGAGAGCTGCTGCCTGACTCCTTTATACCGATCACTCCTGTGTTCTCTACGAGAGAGCTGCTGCCTGACTCCTTCATACCGAGCACTCCTGTGTTCTATATGAAAGAGCTGCTGCCTGACTCCTTCATACCGAGGAGTCCTGTGTTCTCTACGAGAGAGCTGCTGCCAGACTCTATCATACCGAGCACTCCTGCATTCTCTACGAGAGAGCTGCTGCCAGACTCCCCCATACTGAGCACTCCTGTATTCTCTACAAGAGAGCTGCTGCCAGACTCCTTCATACCGAGCAATCCTGTGTTCTCTAAGAGAGAGCTGCTGCCTGACTCCTTCATACCGAGCACTCCTGTGTTCTCTACGAGAGAGCTGCTGCCTGACTCCTTCATACCGAGTACTCCTGTGTTCTCTACGAGAGAGCTGCGGCCTGACTCCTTCATACCGAGCAGTCCTGTATTCTCTAAGAGAGAGCTGCTGTCTGACTCCTTCATATCGATCACCCCTTTTTCTCTACGAGAGAGCTGCTGCCTGACTCCTTCATACCGAGTACTCCTGTGTTCTCTACGAGAGAGCTGCTGCCTGACTCCTTCATACCGAGCAGTCCTGTGTTCTCTAAGAGAGAGCTACTGCCGACTCTATCATACCGAGCACTCCTGCATTCTCTACGAGAGAGCTGCTGCCAGACTCCTCCATACCGATCACTCCTGTGTTCTCTACGAGAGAGCTGCTGCCAGACTCCTCCATACCGATCACTCCTGTGTTCTCTACGAGAGAGCTGCTGCCTGACTGTATCATACCGAGCACTCCTGCATTCTCTACGAGAGAGCTGCTGCCAGACTCCTCCATACCGAGTACTCCTGTATTCTCTACAAAAGAGCTGCTGCCAGACTCCTTCATACCGAGCACTCCTGTGTTCTCTACGAGAGAGCTGCTGCCTGACTCCTTCATACCGAGTACTCCTGTGTTCTCTACGAGAGAGCTGCTGCCTGACTCCTTCATAACGAGTACTCCTGTGTTCTCTACGAGAGAGCTGCTGCCTGACTCCTTCATACTGAGCAGTCCTGTGTTCTCTACAAGAGAGCTGCTGCCTGACTCCTTCATACCGAGTACTCCTGTGTTCTCTACGAGAGAGCTGCTGCCTGACTCCTTCATACTGAGCAGTCCTGTGTTCTCTAAGAGAGAGCTGCTGCCTGACTCCTTCATACCGAGCACGCCTGTGTTGTCTATGAGAGAGCTGCTGCCAGACTCCTTCATACCGAGTACTCCTGTGTTCTCTATGAAAGAGCTGCTGCCTGACTCCTTCATACCGAGCACTCCTGTGTTCTCTACAAGAGAGCTGCTGCCTGACTTCTTCATACCGAGCACTCCTGTGTTCTCTACGAGAGAGCTTCTGCCTGACTCCTTCATACCGAGTACTCCTGTGTTCTCTACGAGAGCTGCTGCCTGACTCCTTCATACCGAGTACTCCTGTGTTCTCTACGAGAGAGCTGCTGCCTGACTCCTTCATACCGAGCACTCCTGTGTTCTCTACGAGAGAGCTGCTGCCTGACTCTATCATACCGAGCACTCCTGCATTCTCTACGAGAGAGCTGCTGCCAGACTCCTCCATACTGAGCACTCCTGTATTCTCTACAAGAGAGCTGCTGCCTGACTCCTTCATACCGAGCACTCCTGTGTTCTCTATGAAAGAGCTGCTGCCTGATTCCTTCATACCGAGCACCCCTGTGTTTTCTACGAGAGAGCTGCTGCCTGACTCCTTCATACCGAGTACTCCTGTGTTCTCTATGAGAGGGCTGCTGCCTGACTCCTTCATACCGAGCAGTCCTGTGTTCTCTAAGAGAGAGCTGCTGCCTGACTCCTTCATACCGAGCAGTCCTGTGTTCTCTAAGAGAGAGCTGCTGCCTGACTCCTTTATACCGATCACTCCTGTGTTCTCTACGAGAGAGCTGCTGCCTGACTCCTTCATACCGAGCACTCCTGTGTTCTATATGAAAGAGCTGCTGCCTGACTCCTTCATACCGAGGAGTCCTGTGTTCTCTACGAGAGAGCTGCTGCCAGACTCTATCATACCGAGCACTCCTGCATTCTCTACGAGAGAGCTGCTGCCAGACTCCCCCATACTGAGCACTCCTGTATTCTCTACAAGAGAGCTGCTGCCAGACTCCTTCATACCGAGCAATCCTGTGTTCTCTAAGAGAGAGCTGCTGCCTGACTCCTTCATACCGAGCACTCCTGTGTTCTCTACGAGAGAGCTGCTGCCTGACTCCTTCATACCGAGTACTCCTGTGTTCTCTACGAGAGAGCTGCGGCCTGACTCCTTCATACCGAGCAGTCCTGTATTCTCTAAGAGAGAGCTGCTGTCTGACTCCTTCATATCGATCACCCCTTTTTCTCTACGAGAGAGCTGCTGCCTGACTCCTTCATACCGAGTACTCCTGTGTTCTCTACGAGAGAGCTGCTGCCTGACTCCTTCATACCGAGCAGTCCTGTGTTCTCTAAGAGAGAGCTACTGCCGACTCTATCATACCGAGCACTCCTGCATTCTCTACGAGAGAGCTGCTGCCAGACTCCTCCATACCGATCACTCCTGTGTTCTCTACGAGAGAGCTGCTGCCAGACTCCTCCATACCGATCACTCCTGTGTTCTCTACGAGAGAGCTGCTGCCTGACTGTATCATACCGAGCACTCCTGCATTCTCTACGAGAGAGCTGCTGCCAGACTCCTCCATACCGAGTACTCCTGTATTCTCTACAAAAGAGCTGCTGCCAGACTCCTTCATACCGAGCACTCCTGTGTTCTCTACGAGAGAGCTGCTGCCTGACTCCTTCATACCGAGTACTCCTGTGTTCTCTACGAGAGAGCTGCTGCCTGACTCCTTCATACCGAGCACGCCTGTGTTGTCTATGAGAGAGCTGCTGCCAGACTCCTTCATACCAAGTACTCCTGTGTTCTCTATGAAAGAGCTGCTGCCAGACTCCTTCATACCGAGTACTCCTGTGTTCTCTACGAGAGCTGCTGCCTGACTCCTTCATACCGAGTAGGGTTGAGCGAAACGGGTCGAAATTGTTCAAAAGTCGCCGACTTTTGGCAAGGTCGGGTTTCATGAAACCCGACCCGACCCCAGTGGGGGGTCGGCCATGAAGTCGGCGATCTTTTGAATCTGGAATCGGAATTCCGATCCCGATTCCCGATATGTTTAAGATATCGGGAATTGGTATCGGAATTCAGATTAAAGTGTAAAATATAGAATTAAAATAAAAAATATTGCAATACTTACCCTCTGACGCGCCCTGGTACTAACCGGCAGCCTTCCTCCTTCGAATCCGCGCTTCTAGGACCTTGCCGTGACGTCGCGGTGACGTCGCGGCTTGTGATTGGCTGCGCGGCCGCCCATGTGACCGCTCGCGCGGCCAATCACAAGCCGCGACGTCACCCGCGACGTCACCGAAGGTCCTGGAAGGGCTGATTCTTAGGAAGGAAGGCTGTCGGAAGGAAGCAGGGCGCTTCCGAGGGTGAGTATATACCTAATAGGAATATACTCACCCTCGGAAGCGCCCTGCTTCCTTCCGACAGCCTTCCTTCCTAAGAATCAGCCCTTCCAGGACCTTCGGTGACGTCGCGGGTGACGTCGCTGCTTGTGATTGGCCGCGCGAGCGGTCACATGGGCGGCCGCGCGGCCAATCACAAGCCGCGACGTCACCCGCGACGTCACCGAAGGTCCTGGAAGGCTGATTCTAAGGAAGGAAGGTTCCCGGTTAGTACCAGGGCGCGTCAGAGGGTAAGTATAAGGATATTTTTTATTTTAATTCTATATTTTACACTTAAATATGGATCCCAGGGCCTGAAGGAGAGTTTCCGCTCCTTCAGACCCTGGGAACCATGGAAACCCAATGCACTGCATTGGGTTTCGAGTTTCGGCCGACCCCGACCCCGACTTTTTTATAGGATCGGCCGATTTCACTCGACCCGACTTTTCCAAAAGTCGGGTTTCGTGAAACCCAACCCGATCCTATAAAAGTGAAGGTCGCTCAACCCTAATACCGAGTACTCCTGTGTTCTCTAAGAGAGAGCTGCTGCCTGACTCCTTCATACCGAGTACTCCTGTGTTCTCTACGAGAGAGCTGCTGCCTGACTCCTTCATACTGAGCAGTCCTGTGTTCTCTAAGAGAGAGCTGCTGCCTGACTCCTTCATACCGATCACTCCTGTGTTCTCTACCAGAGAGCTGCTGCCAGACTCCTTCATACCAAGTACTCCTGTGTTCTCTACGAGAGAGCTGCCGCCTGACTCCTTCATACCGAGTACTCCTGTGTTCTCTACGAGAGAGCTGCTGCCTGACTCCTTCATACCGAGCAGTCCTGTGTTCTCTACGAGATAGCTACTGCCGACTCTATCATACCGAGCACTCCTGCATTCTCTACGAGAGAGCTGCTGCCAGACTCCTCCATACCGATCACTCCTGTGTTCTCTATGAGAGAGCTGCTGCCAGACTCTTTCATACCAAGCACTCCTATGTTCTTTACGAGAGAGCTGCTGACAGTCTTTGACATACTGAGCACTTCTGTGTTCTCTATGAGAGATCTGCTGACAGTCTTCGCCATGCTGAGCACTCCTGTGTTCTCTACGAAAGTGCTGCTGCCAGACTCCATCATGCTGAGCACTCTTGTGTTCTCTGCAAGAGTTCTGCTGCCAGACTCCTACATACTGAGCTCTCCTGTGTTCTCTACCAGAGTGCTGCTGCTAGACTCCTTCAAAGCTGAGTACTCATTCATTGTCTATGAGCGAGATGCTGTCAGACTCTTCCATACTGAGCGCTCCTGTGCTCTCTACAAGAGACACGCTGCTAGACGTCTTTGGCCATTGCCAATCTCACCAAGAATATAAGTATTGGCAGTCCAAAATTGGACAGGTCGGATGGATCCTTATGTTCTCTAATATCAACTATCGGAGGAAAATTTGGAAGCCCCCTAACACGTTAGGCTATAATAATAATAATAATAATTTTATTTATATAGCGCCAACATATTCCGCAGCGCTTTACAAATTATAGAGGGGACTTGTACAGACAATAGACATTACATCATAACAGAAATACAGTTCAAAACAGATACCAGGAGGAGTGAGGGCCCTGCTCGCAAGCTTACAAACTATAGGCTATCAGATGAGCTCTCTATATCGGCAGGTTGGCCAGGCGTGTACAGGAACTTTAAGGGAACACTCTCTAATAACACAGAATTAGGACATCTGGTAATAGGTTTTCTAAACTAGACATCCCCTGGAAGTCTCTTTGAGACAAGGCACTCAGTGTTTCTCAGTGTCTATAAATAAATAATTTATAAAGTGCTGTTATTTTCTGTACAAAACTCTCATCTCCGCTCAGGTTAAGATGTTCAGTGAAAATTGGGACAACAAAGCAGAAGGTGACCTGCCAATGACAAGCACATTGGAGAGCTCCGACCTCCTCATCAAAGTAGAAAGAAGAAATCATGCATTTTTCAGACAAATGGAACGTACTATGTATAATTTACCACTTGTAGGAATGTAGATTACAAATGTCTTGTAATTCATGCTTATGTAGAGTTCTTCGTTCATGCGAACCTGTATCGTACGACATTTCTTATTCATAAGGCAAATTATTTAGAGTTTCTGCTTCTCTACTGAGGTTTTGTACCAAGAAGAAAAAAAAAAAGATTAAAATTGAACCAAGGTAAAAGTAAAACAGGCGTCATTATTTTTGCATCTTCAGGTTTAAATACCAATAGATGAATTGCCCGCTGATTTAATTGACTATTAATTAACCCTTTAAGCGCTATTTCATCGTTAAGGATGGCCGGGCCCCTAAGCAACTAACCCTTTCAGCGTTAATGACAAGGGTGAGCGACTAATTAAATTGTATCACAGTCAGATGAAGGAGTAGTCCAATTAATTCAAGAATCAGTCGGCCAATTAGAAATGCCATTGCCAAATAACGGAGTATGTGCTGGTTCACAAAACCTAATAATCACTAGAAATAGGAGCTTACTTTTTAATTAACCCTCGTACAATTAAAGAAGGAGAGATTGTCGCAACTGGCTCTTCTGCCCATTCTTACTAATATGTAAAAAGAAAATTTTGCTAGGTTCACGGATAACACCAGGTCTGTGACAATCAGAATCTGGCAGTGTTTTCAGACATGACCATTTATTATTTTAGTGGTTTGCATTTTTTTTAAGAAATTAGTAGAGAAACATATGTGTAGTTAGAGGACTTTGTGTTTATGGATAGTGAAGATTTAGAGGGTAGTAAAGGACTTAGAATCTACACAATGTCTAATCTGTTGGCAGAATATAGCGCAAGAGGAGCTTAGGAGTCCAGTAGGTGGACTTGGTAGAATTTTAATGTATAAATATAGCTCATACTGAATCTTTTCCAACAAAACTCTATATTAAGCTGCTCAGTTTCTCTTGCTGTGTACCATGCTGCCCAGAGATAAGACTACATTTACAACTAGCGATGGGTGAACCCGAACAGTAAAACATGACAATACAAAAGTTACATCAACCAAACAAATATGAACCCCACTTGCCACAGCTACAGGGCAAGTGGGAAGAACCGGGCAAAGCACCAGAATTGGAGCATCTAATACATGTGCCGTTTCTGGGCAGCTGTGGGCTGCTATTTTTAGACTGGAGGGAGTCAATATCCATGGCCCCTTACCAGCCTGAGAATACCAGCCCCAGCTGTCTGCTTTAGCAAGGCTGGTTGTCAAAAATAGGGGGGATCCCATGCCATTTTTTTTAACATTTATTTAAATAATTTAAAAAAACTGGAGTAGTGACCCCTCCATTTTTATTAACCAGCCTTGCTGAAGCTGACAGCTGAGGGTTGCAGCCTCCAGCTGTGAGTTTTAACTGACTGGTTATCAAAAATACAGGGGAACTCACACCGTTTCTTTTTTTAATATTATTTATTTAAAATGCAGGAGCCGAGCAATGAATACTCCCATCAACCACTCCTGCTCTCACTATTAGCGGCAGCTGATGGGAACAGTAGTCCCATCAGCTGGCACCAATGACCAGAAGTAAACTTTACACCTCCGATCACAGCTGCTCGCTCACGCTGTCTTTTGATAGCGTGGGAACCGTAATTGTCTGACATGTGATGTGTGGTGATGATATTACCGCCGATCAGAAGCTGCACTGTCATGCACATGACAGAGTGACAAACATTGTATGTTCGGGCCCCCCATTCACTTGGTCCAGGTTCAGATTTGGATCCAGGTACTGTTCTTATACCCGAAACCAAGCTTTTTTTAACTGTTCGGCCGAACCCGCTGGTCTCCAACATCCAGGGGTCCGCCCATTTCTATTTGCAACATGACACGTACCCTTTAAAGTCAAGGGGTAAGGAGCTCATCATCACAGTAAATAATTATTTTATTAAATTGTCTCAAATTCGTCAGCTGCATAAAAGGGAGATACTTTTGTCGGAGGTACAATAAAGTATGGTCATTAGTTAAATGAAAGTTCACCTAATGTAGTCTTAAAGGATGTTTTTCTTTTTGAAAATTCCTGTCCCTCAGGAATTTTCCCCCCTTTTTGGGTTTCCACCATTGCTCCTGGTGTCTATTATTGTGTGCTAAAGTCAGGTTGACAGCGCTGCTGCCAATCAATGAGCGCAGCAGCTCGGCTTGAGTTGACGGCACAAGCTGCTCAAAGTTGCTGAGCTCACTGATTAGCTGCAGTGCTGTCAAGGAGACATCAGCCCTACAGGCAATAATAGAAACCAAAGCAGGGATGAAGTCTCCACACTGGACCCGGAGAGGGTTGATAGACCACAGTCAAGGTGAAGGAGTACAGTTTTAAGTTGACCAAAGAAGTTAGAACGCAATCGACTAAGTCAAACTATTTTTGTAAATCAAAGTTTCTTCCTAATAGTTATTTAATTATTGGAGATTTGGCTAGAACATTCACATTTCTATCTTCAAGCCAATGGACAAGTACATAATGGCTCCAAAATTCGTGAGCAGGTTACTGGAGACCTTTACATCCAGGGAACTAGTCTGATTGCCGTATGTGGAGTTGGGAAGGAATTTTTTCCCCAAGGTGGAGCTTACTCTTTGCCACATGGGTTTTTTTTGCCTTCCTCTGGATCAACATGTTAGGGCATGTTAGGTTAGGCTATGGGTTGAACTAGATGGACTTAAAGTCTTCCTTCAACCTTAATAACTATGTAACATGCTTGGCGCCCCAGGGAATTTACCCCTTCCATATAATGCTGCTCTTTATGTTTTGGAGGAATGTAAAAAGGACTTTGCCAAATTAAATAATTTTAGATTTAACTGAAAGATGATAAATCAGTCCGATAGAAAGCGAAACCATGCAAGTGACACTTTTTCTGACATCCTTCATGTTAATGAAAGCAAATGACACATGTTTTCCTGCACATGTAAGTCATACTCTAAGTAATTACATTAATACATTAATTAGCATTCAATATTGATTGGCCGGACTGCTGGCCGCCATAAATTTTCTAATGATTATCGAACAAGGGCCATTCATATGTCTGTGTGATGGGGAGCGCTCCTCTAACGTATGGAGCCGTCACTACAATTCATCTCTGGGCAGTTATGGCTAATAAAAAATGTCTAATTAAAAATCTGTTTGCAAATTAGATTAGTGGTCTGAGAGGCCATTTTCCTCGATTGGATAAGATGATATGACGATCGCCCCAGACCATTATTTTAGATTTGAACGGGCTAAGTTCTTACATCGATCAGTCTATATTCTGATGTCGGGTGCCATATATAATTGTTTAATATGCTAGATGTTATTGTCAAACGCTAACAAAATAAGCAATCTCGCATAATTTCTGCTCTTCTCACGGTCGCCCCCTACAGGAAAGGCAAGTGACAACTACATCACTTACATTAAAAGTTTAACTTATCGAAATATCCATTGACTTGACACTATAATTTGGAATTTGGATTATTTCGACACTAGATATTATAAAACTGATAGGGGAATGTTTAAATATACCTATCCATGGGAAATGTGATTCTCAGTATTGGTATATTGTATACAGGAAGGGTTGTATAAGTTGATATTAGCATAAATAATCAAATTCATTACGAATTCCCTGGAAATTTCAGATTCATCAGAATTGATATTTTTTAGGGATGTGATTTGTGCAAATCCAACAACATGGTAGACAGCCAGCTTATGTATTTCTGGATTCTTTATTGGGCTGGGAAAAGCTGAAAAAATAATGTAATATTAGTTTCACCTATCCTAGGGCTGCCCGTTATCTGTCCTGCCTCCGCAACACCCCGCCTGGTCCTCCACTTGCTTTGGGTCAATCCTTTGGTTGGTTTTTGGTCCTTATCTTCCAGAACTGGTTAGACCTCACTGTGGTCACATGGGGCCAAGTCAGCGCCAAAACATTTGGACCAAACATTGAAAAAGAATCTGAAAACTATTCCGAAGCAAGTGGATGACCCGATCGGGAGCTGCGGCAGTAGGACTCGTCATGAGGCTTAGGATAGGAGAGTAAAAACATTGACATTTCTAACTTTTTTTGCTGGACCTTTGTTTATTATTCTTTCTTTGAGTTCGGGAGAGACCCCAGACAATAATAAATGTCTTTTCAGGACATATTTTGTTAGGACTACATTATATTTACACCAAACTAAATCTGAGGCATGTTTCAAGCTTATATGTTTTTTGGGGGTTGTCACCAAAGCAGGATATACAGGGAACAGTCAGTTTTGGGAGATCTGCCGGGGCTGTAAAGACATCAGCCAAAAAATATTCTCTATGAGTTGTTTATTGTTAGGTTCAAACTAGACAGAAGCTACAGAAAGGGACAAATCAGGAGTTGTAGTGATATTCCTCTTTGTTAATGTGTTCACAGCTACATTCCCTGCTTAGGCTTTTATACAGGCTATGATAGTTTCACCTGATTGGTTGGGCTATACCATGTGATGATAGTTAAACCGACCGACCACGCCTGATGTCATGTGAACGTTATTTGAAACAGATACTCCTGAGGAATAAACAGCAATGGAGGGTGTTGTGCTGTAAAATAGGTGCCGGTTTTATTAGATATATCTGTTGGCTGTTCCCACATGCGGACCGCAGTTATTTCCCCATTGTCAGGGGGAGGGAGTTTAAAGCTTTATTTTCATCTTTATGAATGGGTTTTGTCGGATAGTGCTTGTAAATACAAGCAATTTTGACATTTCCAGCTGTTCTTGAAATACAAACACTTTTCTTTTGTTTACAGGTCATTGCCTTAGAGACCGACCACCACTGCTGGACAGCAGAACGTGCACAGTGTTTGCAAGCTCTTTTCTATTGAACTTGTATGCACCGTTCTGGAGCTAACATTGAGCTGTAACTTCTAAATTCTTGCGACATAAACAGCAGTGGTGGTCGGTCTCCTAGGTAACATGCAGTAAACAAAAGAAAAGTGTTAATATCTCAGAAACGACTGCAAATTTTAATAGACAGTAAATAACAATGTGCTTTTTTTTTACAAGCACTATCTGACAATATCCATCTTTTACGATGGGAATAAGCCTTAAGTCATATTTCTATTATACCTCCACGTTTGCTGAATTATTGAAACTATGTTACAAATCTATTAATCCATAAAGCAGCTATAATATATTGAGGCTTTATGGCCAATGCTGTATGAATTAGAATCTAATAATATGCAAACATATTAAAAGCAACAAACAGATTAAATCGAAAAGTTTAACAAACCCGGCTCTGCTTTTATTTTCCAGGTCTTTGAGTTTCCGTGCGCATTTTTTTTTGTTTCCCACTTATTTTGCCCATTAATACAGACTTCAAGTCTCTTTTCTTGCAGATATATTGAAGCTTTATGTACATTTCTCCTTTTAACATCTTCCCCTCAGGGCATGAAATACATAAACTGACCCCGGCTTGAAAAAAAAAACAAAACACAAAACTCTAGTAGAACAAAATGTAACAAGCCTTGTATGTTTGCAGAAACATTTTCTTATTCTGACAGGGACTGAACGCGGCTATTTGAAGTCTGCAAGCTGGACATAGATAATGGTGCATCTTGAGACCATTGTCATTCTTGTCAATAAAACGGCCTCGGGGAACGCTCAACAAAGCCACCTTTTTTGAATCAACATTTTTCTGTCTTGCTAAGACATCTGTAAAGCTCCGGTCTGCGAGGTCACGTTATTTCATTCTGATGTGTCTCCGTGATAGCATCATGCCGACGAAAAATAAATATAAAATAACATTTGACAGAACGACAATGCCGACGTCTCCTTATCTTATTTACTAGACTCTTTCAATAACAAACACTTTTATTCCATATATCAAAGACTTTGCGGGGTGGGGGTATGAAGCCGGTATTTAGCATTTATTTTTGCTTCATCTGAAATCCAATATTAAAAAAAATTACAGAATATTATAGGAACTGAAACATATATATTCTAACAGAGATGAGCGAATTGATCTAATGTGAATGGAATTTGTGTTGAATTTTATGAATTTTAGGAAATTTGCGATTCGACTTGCTGCCTACCGTTTTGCACAAAGCTTGCATCTGGCAGAGAAGGCTCTTATGACCTCAGGATCGGCCACGCGGACTTCTCTATAATTTATATCAGCTACCACATTACTTAGTAAAGCAGATCACAAGGTATAGCACAGCCAATCAGGAGGAACTATCAGAACCTGTGTAAAAGCCCAGGTAGGGAATGCAGTGGCTATTTTGTAATGAATCTGGATGGTGGGAAGACGTTACAGCTCAACAATAAAAAAAGAAAAAGAAAAAGCCATAAAACACTGAATTTCTACATTCCACTTATAGGGAATGTTGATGTTTATTATGAGATGTAATTTTTTAAAATTAGTTTTGCTTTAGTTTGCAATCACCTTAAAAGGACTCTGACAGAATGACTGTTCAAACAAGGTCCCGTCGCTCGGTGCACCATGGTGGGACCAATCACTTAAATACACCCTCCAACCAACTTGTTTTCCCTCTATCTCTGCCCCCTCTTCTTTGATTGACAGCTCTGGCTTCATGCGGTCAGAGAAAGGTGGAGATACAGTAGATGGAAAACAAGCGGGTGGGAAGGTGTATTTAAGTTATTGGCCTTGCCATAAAGCACCAAGCGCCTGTGCTTGGTTTGAACAGTCATTCTGTGCGGCCAGAGTCCCTTTAAAATTTTTTTTTAGAGATTAAACATTCATGGCAGTTCATCAGTAGAGGGGGATGGAGTGCTTCTCCTTTACGGGAATGCGATGATGATGTCTGTAAAGCGCAGCGGAATATGATGGAGCTACATAAGTAAGTCAATAAATAAAGATGAGGAGGAGAGTGTACATAATTTTGAAAACCCTTGCAAGAATGGCTCGTTAATCCTTTTGGAAATTGAACTCAATCTCTGTCCACTGTGTCTGATTGCCAGCTCCTCAGTGTCCCTCCTCCCCTGCTGACATCTCACACTGCTCAGTATAAGCTGCAGCTGTCAGTCAGGCTGGGTGGTCAGAGACAGAATACATAAATATTACATTTTATAGCTGAACCCATAAAATGTTCATCTTAACATCAGGATTATAATAATAATAATCTTTGTTTTATATAACGCTAACATATTCCGCTGCGCTTTACAGTTTTGCACACATTATCATCGCTGTCCCCGATGGGGCTCACAATCTAAATTCCCTATCAGTATGTCATTACAATGTGAGAGGAAACTGGAGTGCCCGGAGGAAACCCACACAAACACGGGGAGAACATACAAAATCTTTGCAGATATTGTCCTTGGTGGGGTTTGAACCCAGGACTCCAGCGCTGCAAGACTGCAGTGCAAACTACTGAGCCACCGTGCTGCCCTACAGACATTCTGACATGGATTTTGAAACTAAATACACCAGCCTCAACTGGTCTATGAAATCTACTTAGTAGTGTATATAATTTGTATTGTAAAACTTGGTGCCAGATCTAGCATAAGTATGTTTCGCACATGTATACGTGGACAACAGCTGTCCAAATTTATCTATTTGTTAGTTCTAAGCTCTCTCTGAGCTCGTCAACCCTCTTGCTGCCAAAAGCAGGTAACAGTGGCTAGGGCTGGGAGCAGACCACAGATCTGGAGTCGGTTTATCAGGGCATGATATGGGGCAGAACTCCTCCGATGTGTATGGAAATGGGGAAACAGTGGACCAACACTAGCAGTAGGTAGAGAGGAACCCACCCAACATTCATGCAGTTCAGTGGCTATATAACAGGGCAGGCAGTGGGCCCACTTGTGTGCAAGAGCCCCTGGAATTTTTCCCGCCTTTGGCGCATGCTGACGACTTCCCTAGGAGCGTGCATGCGTGTCCGTGTATGGTAGCATGTGAGTGCCTTACATTAAACATGACTGGTAATCTGTCAGTACAGCCAATATGTCGGAGACCCCACAATGGCCATACTCTGTGACTGCAGCAAGCATCAGTGGAATCATGGATGACCTACTCAGCACCGGTGTTTTCACTCTATGAAGTATTATTTCCTATTTCCCAGGTCTGTGGGATTATGATGTAAATGTGACATTAGTGTGGATCTTAGTGATCAGGGCCGTTGTTTGATGTTCTACACATGCTCCTCGTCCCCATAAAGATTTGGATGAAATGCTGAAACTTTGCAAGCGCGATGGTCTCGGAGGAGAACGTAGACCGCGCAGTTTACTTTGAACTGACATTGTTTATTTCTAACATTTACAGAAATAAACAGGAAAATCTTTTCAACACTAACAATCGGATTTGATTCCTGATGCTTTCTGGCAACAAATCACATCTTCTCTCAAGCGTCAAGTGCAGAGTATGTAAATACTTGACATAAGAGTCTATAGATCTGCGAAGCTTTAATGCACTTAATGATGCCAAATTGTGTTAGTGTAGAGTAGACATACATGAGATACATGGAGGAAGACCATTAGGCTCCATTTTTCTGCTGTGTCGGAAAGATATGGATTTAATGGGTGTCAATCTCAATTGAGGCGCTGGATGATAAATACATTTCTACAATACAATACGACAGAGGATAATACCATGTACCATCTGCAGCTATAAAGGAAGGATGGCTGAGAAGTAACCATTGGACCCCAAAACAAACCGTGGGATTGGGGCGTCACTCCACCATGAGTAGCAGAAGATGCCGGTGAGTGTAAGAAATTAAATTGTTGTGATTATTCTGAGATTTGCCAATAATTTCAATAACCCTACCAACAGCAGAGAAAAAGGGGTGAACTAGTGTTTGCAATCTTCTCCACCCAAGCCCTATAATACATGTATGGCTAGCCACTATGGCAAGTGCACTAGGAATCAATTCTGATCCCCCATAAATATCTGTAAAATACAGTTCAATTTCAGACTCGGAAAATATGGAAAACTCTCGGAACCCCAACAATTCCAAATGAAGATCTCCAGCTGATTTTGATTAAAATTTGTTCAACATATTTATTTCAACAGCTTAAAATTCCAGGTACGCTGAAATAAGGTATTAAGACATCAACCTACACATTTCAGACATAACACTGTCCTTAATCATGATGCCATACCAGGACTAAGTGTGATGAGTAAAGTTCTGTACCATGAAAAAGGACAGTGTCATGTCTGAAACGCTGATGTTAATGTTTTCATGCCATTTCTCGAATTTTAATGATTTTGTAATGATTTTCCTTAGAGTTAAATTATCAGTTCTGAGGAATAATGATCCCCCAAAAAATTGCCTGATAGTATGAAAGCGCAAATGTCATCCCAACAAATCCAATGGATCCACAAAAGATTCTAATTGATACTGCTAAGCAACCATCCCAGGTATCCCAGGCTTCGCTCCCTTCTTATGGCTTGGCTGCCCCCTGTTGTGCTCCACATCAGGTTTTGCGGGTTGCCCAGCTTGGATCAATGATATAATCTCCCTATTTAAGGTCTATTAACACACATATTGTGTCTTGGGATTGAGTTTCTTGACCACTATGTTTGGTGAGCTCCACTTTCTTCCCGTGCTTTGTTTACTTGCTTCCATCCCTGCTGGGTTTCTTTTCATCTGCCCTGCTTCTCTAGAGATTTCAGAGTGTGCCAAATTGTCGTTGTCCACGTGCCTTCGAGCTTGCTGCATCAATGCCTGGGGTCAGTGTGCCTACTGGACCTGGGGCTTGGAGAATGCATCTGACCTGGTGAGCCTTCACAGATACTCTGGGTTTTCCAGGATGAAGGTTATGCACCTTGCTCAGCTAAAGCAAATCTCGACCACCTAACTTGCATTTATATTGCAACCTAAAGCAAGGGATGTCAATCCTTCTCCTTTGCCTCTTGTCTGCCTCTAACCCTGATTATTGATATTGCTGGTTGTTCATGGTCCTGTTTTTTGTGTTTTCCTCTGTAGATAATATTTCAGCTGATCCCTACCTTTCTGCAAGATCTGTGATCTTATCTCTGGTAATGCTCCTGTCTGACCCTTGTTTTGACTTTTTCATTTCATCTCCTCTTGCTCATGGCTGTAATACTATTGCCTCTGATCCGACACTTTGGACTTCGAAGTAAGGAGTCCCTGCAGCAAGGAGCCTACAGTTATATCCACCTGTACCTTTTTTCATGAGTCTTGTTGTAGAGTTGTCCCACTACAATGATATCGATAACCCATCCTTGGAATGGGCTATCAATAATAGATTGGTGTGAATCCGACACATATCACCCCCGTGGATCATCAGTTCCACACCTATATGCATCGGAGCAGATCTGAAGCACCTGTCTCAGGCCACTAAACCGTTGACACATCTATGCTGTTCAGCTCCATGTCTGCCTACATTCGGCCACCACTGGAGCTGAGAACAACTGATCCATGGGTGTGTCATGAGTCCGAACCACATTAATGTTATGTTGATGACATGTCCTGAGAATAGAGGGTAAGTCATCAATATTATTGTAGTGGAACAACCCTTTAAGGACTCCAAATTCAATACATTGCTGCAGCATATTAGCAAAATCTTCTACATGGTGGAATTTGCGTCATATTCGCTAGGAGCTATAAACATTTCCTGACAGAATATCACAAAATCACATTTTCTGCAAACCTGGTCCTCTTACATCCCCTGTCTTGGGATGAAGAACCAAGAATTAAGATAAGATAGTGTCTCGTTTGTACGTCTGTGCCATCTTGTACAAAGGATATGCTACAAACGTATGATAGATGCAGGTCCCATTGCTGTTACACACATCTTTAGAGCTAAAACTGGGCCCCATCGCGGCCTATCTAGAATTGAAGAAGTGGTCCACATGAGCGCCACTCTTAATTCATTTGTATGGGTGTACTGAAACAGCAAGCGTGTTCAGCAATTTTCAGAAACTGGGAAACAAACAAATGGAGAGAATCGCACAAATGTGGTCACGTCTTTACCGACAGAACCACATTCTAGCGATAGACGTAAGTCTATAGGAAAAAGTTGAAACGGGACTTCCAAATTAAATTTAAAAAATGTATATACGGTATTCATCTTTATTAATACAGATCAACCAAAAAATATTTGTGAATACAGATGGGTTCACATTGTAAAATAGACTGACGCGTTTCAGGTGACCGTTGTGAAAGCCGATATGGGTCTAGTGATAGAACCTGCATCTATCAGACATTTAGCGCATATTTTGTGGATGAACCAGGTGCGACAACCTTTGAAAGGAAGAAGGCAAGTGCTCCGCTAGCTTCCATTCCCTTAGATTACCCTGGCCAATCTGATCGTCATACAGAAGGTCCTTTACCATCTACCTCCACAGCATATTGTGGAGCTTTTCTACTCTGCCTTAGTTATGGATCCTAATGATGGTGCTGCCCTTTATTTTACCAACGTACCCTCCTAATAAAAAGGGATGGTTTATGGCAGTCACCAAACATTAAAAACATAAATGCGCATCTCATTGCGATCCGTGATCCAAACTGACCTGTTTGTATCCATTTTTTCTATTCCATTTTTGTTTTGTTTTTTGTTATGCAGCTCGTTCAACCTTGACAGATTTAATGCATCGTAATTATTATTTTTGGAAAGATGTAATATGTGAGACAATGTTCCTTGGGGCTACATGTTATTAAGCTTGTTATGTACTGTTACTAAAGAGGAAATACCAATTATCATATCATTTAGTGGAGCAAAATATTATCCTTCTTTCATGAGTAACTACTTCCTTGAAGTTTATTCAAGTGTTTATTACCATTTAATGTAATATTGCTTCTTGGAGGTATCCATTACACTGATAGATTCAGCAGGAAATTAGCTATGTCTCCATCATGTCTTGCAAGAAAATTCATATGATTTTCTCTGCTTTTTATTTGTATCATTTAAATGACTTGGACGGCATTCAGATAATGCTTGAAGAAGGTCAGAGCTGAAGAAGGGAATTTTGTGGTCTTGAAGTTTCAAATAAATGACTACAGGCAAGAAAAGAAGAAAACTAATGTTAACACCAAGGTTGGATCTGTAATACCAAGGTTGTCAGTAATTTGATTGCGAAACCTTAAAAAAATATGGAAGTTGTTGAGAAAGGAAAAAAAAAGAAAAAAGAAAAGAATATACGAGTGAATTCGATTTTATGAGATTCCATCTTGGGGAGAAAAAGTGCGGCGTCCATAAATAATGTGATAAATTGTACATTAGAGGAGCAGGAGAGGGAATCGTTAATTGTGAAACTTTCTTTAATTAAATCTGTTTTTAACACATCATGTATCTACGTGTTGGAAATGAGACATGAATGTAAAGAGCTGGAATTGCAAGAAGGAAACTCACCTCCGATGTTTTAGAGGTGATCTGTCGGTAGGACCCGACACCCCTCAAATTGTGCTTACATTTATATTTCAGTAATAGATTACATATTCCTGGAATAATAGGCTTAACTTTAAAGAGAATCTGAAAGTAGGATCAATCTTGCTAAGCTGTCTATATGGGCTCGCAAGTCATAGAAAGCTGAATAAAATGACACCTTGATATCTGCGATTCGATGTCTTATTCCAAAGAAATCCCCATTTTTCTTAATATGCAAATGAACTGTTAAGATCTATGGGCCGGACAGAGATCTTCCCGAGAAACTGCCTCCAGGACTTATTTTAAATGAAAGAGGACATTACCAGTGTGAGACATGTAATGACCGATAGTCTGCTCTCCTGATCTACATGACTCACACGGGTAATGCCCTGTTTCAATTAGGCTAGGCTCACACGAGAAAATCGGTCAGATTATACTAATCGATCAGAGTTTGATCATAGCATTATTCGATTTTCTCAGAGGTGGAGAAAAAGAAAACAGCTTCCCCATCTTCTCTACATTGTACATCCATGAAAATCGGATGTCATCAGTACAGTTTGATTTTTTTTAACAACCCCATAGACTTGAATGGGCCAGTGCCATCCGATTCCTAGAGGCAAATCGTGCATACTGTGATTCTTTTATCGGACTATCTCGGTCCGAGGAATAAAATTGAACATAGCGCCATAGAATAACATGGTAACAAGTGCTATTTGTCAAAACGTGAGCATGAGCCCTTAAAATAAGCTCCTGAGGCCAACAGATGGCTACTGTTCTTTACTGCCATGCTGTCACACACTATCAGTAATGTTTATTCAGGTTTTTTTTAGCTTCTATCCCTATTTTTATTGCTAAGCACTAACTTCCTCTCAATATCTACATTCACTGCCATATGGCAGCTGCATTCCCTTTCTTTGCTTTTATACAGGCTCTGCTACCTCCTCAAGTTGGCTGTGCTATAGTATGCAATATTATAGCTTCATGTCATTATGTCGAAGCCATGCATCAGGGTATGCAATCCTTCTCTGGCTGATGCAATCTTCTGCAATATAATGTGCAATGTTCTGCAGCCATTTGAAGTACATTGAAAATTGTTTGAATTTGCCAAATTGAGCAAATTCCTAAAAATTTGTCTCGAATTCCATTTGCATAAAATTGATTCGCTCATCCTTAGCCAATGCATTATGATGCTAATCGTTGATACCAGAAGAGCCTAAAAAATGTTTCTACCCACATATCATTTCCATCAACCTTTTGGCCCGTTTTCCACCCTTTTTGTCTCTGGCAGAGCACTTTTCCTGTAAAGTGGAATTCTTAAATGATCTCTCCATTAAAAAGCAATTAACCAATGCTGGACCCCCCTACTTTCCAAGGACTCCCATGGCAGCCACCTTCAGCATTTACCTTCTTTATCAACCCTTACTACCTCTTCATGCTTTGGAATCATTTTGGACCTCGTTGTTGGGGGAGGGGGTCGTATCGTTTGCATCCCTTTATTACTGGCTTGTTACATTGTTACATTTCCGCTGAGCATTAGAAATAAGCTTTATGACTTCGGTGTTATTGGAAAGTATTTATCCATTAATCAGCCTGTCTGCAACCCTCCGACAACCATTATAAAGGGTTAAAATGTAATAATGCACTCGTTTTTTTTTTCTATAAAGCAAAGCTCTTCCGTGGAATGATCCTTCCCGATGCTACAATCACAAATAACTGACACAACTGATTGTGCCGCCTGAACCTCACCGTCATTTTCAGCCTATATTTCAATATCGGGATGACAGAGATAAGTAGAGTGCGCTTATTGAGGCGTCGTCTGCGGATAATGATCTGCCGGGTGACTACGAAATCTGCAAATAAAATTGTGTTCCAACCTTACGAGTAACTCAGTTACGGCGCTTTAATTTATTTCTTAAGAAAGTTACGAACACCCAAAATCTCATTTCGCATGTGAATTTGCGCGAGGTAAAACCACTTACAATGTGTATCGTTATAATGTCATAAATTACTACAGGTTATTGATGGCACATGCTGTTCCCAGAATCAATAATAAGGATTTTTTTTTTGTCTTTCCAGCAGTCGATGGTAAGAGAAGAGGATATGAGTCTATATCCGCGCGGGATCATTGTATGTTCCTACACTTGCACGTTAAATACATTTCATTCGCAGGAGGTTTATTTATCTAGTACGGGAAAGAACGGTCTCGTAATGGAGTATATTCTGTTCATGCTTTGATGTCTCAATCACGTCCGAGCGCTGTATATACAATATATGATCATGTTCTGCAGATTTTCTGCTTCTTTAGAGAAAATTTTAATAAAGTACTTGCCGTGTTATGTGGAAATTGCAAAGTACTATTGAGGCCACACAAATGTGGCTGTGAAAATGAGAAAGTTGCAATTGACCATAATGACCATAGTGTAACATTTCTATTAGAGCCTAATGTAAAATGGATTTATCATCAGATTTCACAATTCAAACTGTATATCTTATTAAATAGATACTTTAAAACTGATGAGGCTGGTATACTAACTGAGAAAAAAATCCATGTCACAATGACTATGCATTCCTCATTTTTGACCCACTTTCCCTGATTGACAGCTCATCAATGTCATTCCTTCCTGCTGCTGCTGCGGCATCTCTGCCCAAATAGCTTTTTTTGGCCGCTCCTTAGTGTTCCTCCTCCATGCTGCAAATAAACTCCCACATAGCTTGATTGACAGATCCTCAGTGTTCCTCCTCTTTGCTGTTGCAGAATATACTTAAACGTAGCCTGATTAACAGCTCCTCAGTGTCATTCCTCCCTGCTGCTGAAAATTATCCTCCCATGTTGCTTGATTGATAACTGCTCAGTGTTCTTCCTCCCAGCTGAGGTTAGACATCTTCAAGCTTAGTTCCTTGTTGCTGCTGATCCTCACCCACAAAACCTGACTAACAGCTCCCTTGTGTTCCTCCTCCATACTGCTGAAAAATATCCTCCCACATAGCATGATTGACAGCTTCTCAGCATTCTTACTCTCTACTGCTGCGAAAAATCTTTGCACATAACCTGATTGACAGATCCTCATTGTCCCCCCTCCCTGCTGCAAAATATCCTCCTTCTTAGCGTAATTGACAACACTTCACCATAGTGTTCATCCTATATGCTGCTTCAGAATATCCTGACATTTGGCTGATTGACAGCTCCTCAATGTCCCTCCTCCCTGCTAATCTCAGTAAATTAGAATACTTTATAACACCAGCTTGAAAAATGATTTAAAAATCCGAAATGTTGGCCTACTGAAATGTATGTTCAGTAAATCCACTCAATACTTGGTTGGGCTCCTTTTGCATCAATTACTGCATCAATGCGGCATGGCATGGAGGCGATCAGCCTGTGGCAATGCTGAGGGGTTATGGAAGCCCAGGTTGCTTTGATAACAGCCTTCATCTCGTCTCCATTGTTGGGTCTGGTGTCTCTCATCTTCCTCTTGTCAATACCCCTTAGATTCTCTATGGGGTTTATAAACCAGGTATTGGTACTTTTGGCAGTGTGGACAGGTGCCAAGTCCTGCTGGAAAATGACATTTCCATCTCCAAAAAGCTTGTCGGCAGAGGGAAGCATGAAGTGCTCTAAAATGTCCTGGTAGACGGCTGCACTGACTTTGGTCTTGATAAAACACAGTGGACCTACACCAGCAGATGACATCGCTCCCAAACCATCACTGGTTGTGGAGACTTCACACTAGACCTCCAGCAGCTTGGATTGTGGCCTCTCCACTCTTCCTCCAGACTCTGGGACCTTGATTTCCAAATGAAATGCAAAATGTACTTTCATCTAAACACAACACTTTGGACCACTGACAACAATCCAGTTCTTTTTCTTCTTGGTCCAGGTAAGACACTTCTGGCGTTGTCTATTGGTCATGAGTGGCTTGACACAAGGAATGCGACACTTGTAGCCCATGTTCTGGATACATCTGTGTGTGTGTGTGGTGGCTCTTGAAGCAATGACTCCAGCAGCAGTCCACTCCTTGTGAATCTCACCTAATTTATGAACTGCCTTTTCTTAACAATCCTTTCCAGGCTGCGGTTATCCCAGTTGCTTGTGCACCTTTTTCTACTACACTTTTTCCTTCCACTCAACTTTCCATTAATATGCTTGGATACAGCACACTGTGAACAGCCGGCTTCATTAGCAATGACCTTTTGTGGACTAGCCTCCTTGTGGAGTGTGTCAATGACTGCCTTCTGGACATCTGTCAAGTCAGCAGTCTTCCCCATGATTGTGGAGCTACTGAAATAGACTCAGGGACCTTTTTAAACGCTTAGGAAGCCTTTTCTTAATTATTCTAATTTACCGAGTTAATAACTTTTGGGTTCCCATTGGCTGTAAGAGTAGGTGGTAACTATACTGACCGCAAATCCTGATCTTAACACCGAAACTAGAAGTAGCCGTGGGGGTGTACCTAACAAACCCTAGACACCTCGTCACAGCCGGAGGACTAGATACTCCTATAGATGGAAATAGGAATACTACCTTGCCTCAGAGCAGAACCCCAAAGGATAGGCAGCCCCCCACAAATATTGGCTGGGAGTAGGAGAGGAAAGACTAACACAGGTAGAAAACAGGATTTAGCACAAGAGGCCGCTCTAGCTAAAATAGGAAAGGATAGGACAGAGTTCTATGGGGTCAGTATTAAAACCCTTCCAAAAATATCCACAGCAGATTATACAAAAAATTCCTCCATCTAACTAAAGACGTGGAACGTATATCTGCAACTCCAGAGACTCCTACACTCAGAGCAGGAATACAATCAAAAAACAAGCACACAGTTTGTGTGCCATAGAAAAAGAAACAGACACTTATCTTTGCTGAATTGGCAGCTAAGCAGGAGAAGATAGACATAGATCCAACACTTCCCAAGAAATATTGACAACTGGCAAGTAGTGTTGAGCATTCCGATACCGCAAGTATCGGGTATCGGCCGATATTTGCGGTATCGGAATTCCGATACCGAGTTCCGATATTTTTGTGATATCGGGAATCGGTATCGGGATTTAGATTAATGTGTAAAATAAAGAATAAAAATAAAAAATATTGATATACTTACCCTCGGACGGGCCCTGGTTGTCACTGCTGCAATTGCCATGTTTTCCTTCCTATGAATGAGCTTGTTAAGTACCTTCGATGACGTCGCGGCTTGTGATTGGTCGCTGAGCAGTCATGTGACCGCTCACGCGACCAATCACAAGCCGCGACATCATCGAAGATTATTAACGCGCTCATTCCTAAGAATGAGCGCGTTAAGGACCTTCGATGATGTCGCGGCTTGTGATTGGTCGCGTGAGCGGTCACATGACCGCTCAGCGACCAATCACAAGCCGCGACGTCATCGAAGGTCATTAAAGCGCTCATTCTTAGGAAGAAAAGCATGGCGATTGCAGCGGTGACAACCACGGCCCGTCCGAGGGTAAGTATATCAATATTTTTATTTGTATTCTTTATTTTACACATTAATATGGATCCCAGGGCCTGAAGGAGAGTTTCCTCTCCTTCAGACCCTGGGAACCATTACGGGATACCTTCCGATATTTGTGTCCCATTGACTTGTATTGGTATCGGATATCGGTATCGGCGATATCCGATATTTTTCGAATATCGGCCGATACCATCCGATACCGATACTTTCAAATATCGGACGGTATCGCTCAACACTACTGGCAAGGACTAATGAGTCCTGCAAACCTAAATACCCCAGTCAGAGTTGTAATCAGCAGATACACCTGTCCAGGACTGCAAGCCAGGGACAACTGCATTACCACCTACAACCACCGGAGGGAGCCCAAAAGCAGAATTCACAACAAAGCCATAATCATCAACATTAACAGAAATAAACTTGAAATCGATCACTCTGTTTGTAACGACTCTATAACATATATACGAGTTTCACTTTTTGTATTGGAGAACTGAAATAAATTAACTTTTTGATGATATTCTAATTTTGTGAGAAGCACCTGTAGCTCATTCTGCATCTATCCATGTGCGGAGAAAGCAAAAGATTCCGCATAAGCCAAACTATGAGAAATGTTTAATGAAACCCATTTGCCAAGGCATTTTTTTTAGCCTAAAATGTATGCATATGACTAAAAAAAAAATTCCAGAAGTGTAAATATCATGATTGCCAGCCACTACAATGACATTTTACCCAATACTCAGCAGGGGGCAACAATGAGCATTTTAGAAAAATCCTGCAATCATCGTGAATCCTGAAGCATGATGGGAGTGATTGTAAAAAAAAAAAAAGAGAACAAAAAATACAACTTAGTGCAATCTCATTTTTCATCACATTATAATGTTTACTGGTGTCATTGATTTTAATATCAATGTGACTGACATTGCCTTTGATATCTGAATATGTCGGCAGAATTGGCATTTACTTTGCTGGTTTGCATTTTTTTAAATGAATCTGATGACAGACACATAAATAGTGAAAAATATAAATGTTTCCTTAGTAATTTTCGGATTACGTATGTAAGCAAATTTACCAAGTCTCCCTGGCTGTGATGTTCTATACTTGTCGGATTAATTATAATGTAAATGTGACATTAGGGAGGACCTTGAGAATAAATTGAGCTCAAACTACTCTGTACACTCCTCAGACTTGACTACCCTTTATTGCCATCTTTCAACATTATTGCTGTAGCCTGCCGGTTTAATTGTTTCAATATATGGAGGGCTAACTCCTTTCACGACTTAATTATTGTTCATAAGAAAGGAGACAGCGAGTCATGAGCTTTGTTTCTGAGAATGCTGGATGTAAATATGTGGCTGCATCGTGGCGGTAAAGAAAATGATCTGTTTACCTACCGCCGCTAAGACTTAAACAGGCAAAAAAAAGAAAATAAAAATATAAATCACGTGAAATCCAGGCTGGTCTCAGCTACTTGGAGGGCGCTGGCCATAAATGTGTGGAAACCCAACTTGTTAGCATTTTTTCCATTGAAAAGAAAAATTAAAACTAATATTGACATAATATTACCAAAATAATAGTGCCGTACAGTGACGAAATAATACTGCTGTACATGGTAAAATATAGTAATGCCCTGCAGTGCTGAAATAATACTGACACAAAATGCATAATGCTGTAAACTGTACAGGTCCTTCTCAAAAAATTAGCATATAGTGTTAAATTTCATTATTTACCATATTGTAATGATTACAATTAAACTTTCATATATTATAGATTCATTATCCACCAACTGAAATTTGTCAGGTCTTTTATTGTTTTAATACTGATGATTTTGGCATACAACTCCTGATAACCCAAAAAACCTGTCTCAATAAATTAGCATATTTCACCCATCCAATCAAATAAAAGTGTTTTTTAATAACAAACAAAAAAACCAACAAATAATAATGTTCAGTTATGCACTCAATACTTGGTCGGGAATCCTTTGGCAGAAATGACTGCTTCAATGCGGCGTGGCATGGAGGCAATCAGCCTGTGACACTGCTGAGATGTTATGGAGGCCCAGGATGCTTCAATAGCGGCCTTAAGCTCATCCAGAGTGTTGGGTCTTGCGTCTCTCAACTTTCTCTTCACAATATCCCACAGATTCTCTATGGGGTTCAGGTCAGGAGAGTTGGCAGGCCAATTGAGCACAGTAATACCATGGTCAGTAAACCATTTACCAGTGGTTTTGGCACTGTGAGCAGGTGCCAGGTCGTGCTGAAAAATGAAATCTTCATCTCCATAAAGCATTTCAGCCGATGGAAGCATGAAGTGCTCCAAAATCTCCTGATAGCTAGCTGCATTGACCCTGCCCTTGATGAAACACAGTGGACCAACACCAGCAGCTGACATGGCACCCCACACCATCACTGACTGTTGGTACTTGACACTGGACTTCAGGCATTTTGGCATTTCCTTCTCCCCAGTCTTCCTCCAGACTCTGGCACCTTGATTTCCGAATGACATGCAAAATTTGCTTTCATCAGAAAAAAGTACTTGGGACCACTTAGCAACAGTCCAGTGCTGCTTCTCTGTAGCTCAAAAGTGGCTTTACCTGGGGAATGCGGCACCTGTAGCCCATTTCCTGCACACGCCTGTGCACGGTGGCTCTGGATGTTTCCACACCAGACTCAGTCCACTGCTTCCTCAGGTTCCCCAAGGTCTGGAATCGGTCCTTCTCCACAATCTTCCTCAGGGTCCGGTCTCCTCTTCTCGTTGTACAGCGTTTTCTGCCACATTGTTTCCTTCCAACAGACTTACCATTGAGGTGCCTTGATACAGCACTCTGGGAACAGCCTATTTGTTGAGAAATTTCTTTCTGGGTCTTACCCTCTTGCTTGAGGGTGTCAATGATGGCCTTCTTGACATCTGTCAGGTCGCTAGTCTTACCCATGATGGGGGTTTTGAGTAATGAACCAGGCAGGGAGTTTATAAAAGCCTCAGGTATCTTTTGCATGTGTTTAGAGTTAATTAGTTGATTCAGAAGATTAGGGTAATAGGTCGTTTAGAGAACCTTTTCTTGATATGCTAATTTATTGAGACAGGTTTTTTGGTTATCAGGAGTTGTATGCCAAAATCATCAGTATTAAAACAATAAAAGACCTGACAAATTTCAGTTGGTGGATAATGAATCTATAATATATGAAAGTTTAATTGTAATCATTACATTATGGTAAATAATGAAATTTAACACTATATGCTAATTTTTTGAGAAGGACCTGTAGTAATGCTGTGCAGTGCCTTAATAATGCTCCCATACAACCCAGAATAAAGTAATGCCAAACAATGCCATAATAATAGTGTTATATAGTGCATAAATAATAGTGTGATACGGTGACTAATAGAGATGGGCGAACCCAAACAGTAAAGTTCGGGGTCCGTGTCGAACACCTACTGTTGGGGCATGGACCCCAAACACGAACTTCACCATGAAGTCTGTGTTACTGTTCGGGTTCCGCACTGCAAACACTGGGTGTTTCTCGCACTGTTATGTGCAGGACAGCACGGCAAACACTGCCTCTGATCGGTGGTAGTATCATTACTGCCGACCAGAGAGCGGCGGTTCCCATGCTTTCAAATGACAGCGTGAGCCCGCAGCTGTGATCAGAGGTAAAAAGTTTATCCCCGGTACTATTACTCCCATCAGCCTATGCCTGCGCGATAAATAAATAATTAAAAAAACAGTATTTTTGATAATCAGCCAGGTAAAACTGGCACTTGCGGGCTAAAACCGCAGCTATCAGCTTTAGCAAGGCTGGTTATCAAGAATAGAGGGGTCTCCATGCCATTTTTAGAAAAAATTATTTAAATAATTAATTTTTCTAAAATGAGTCCCCCCATTTTTGACAACCAGCCTTGCTAAAGCAGAAAGGTAGGGGCTGATATTCTCAGGCAGGTAAGGGGCCATGAATATTGGCCCCCCAGCCTAAAAATAGATCTATTACAATGCACCAATTCTGGCGCTTTGCCCGGCTCTTTCCACTTGCCCTGTGGCGGTGTCAAGTGGAGTTCATATTTGGGGGTTGATGTCACCTTTGTATTGTCCAGCGACATCAAGGCCACAGCTTAGTAATGGAAAGGAATCTATAAGGCACTCATCCATTACTAATCCGATAGTTGTATTGTAAATAAACCAGCCAAAAAAAGTATTTTATCTGAAATGAAACAAAACACACTTATACTCACCTAACGCCCATTCCACTGAAGCCATGGTCTCCTGTAAAAAAAATAAATAAAAGCAAACATATCCCTTACCTGTCCATTGTTTTGTCACACGCCATAATCAATGTCTGGGATAAATAGTTTTCAACCTGGACAGTGCCAAGATGCGACCGCCCAGTCTGAGAAACATTGGAGAATGAGCTGCTGCAAGCTAAGCCTCAGTGACTAGCAGTGACATCATTGAGGTTACCACAAGTTACTGAGGCAGTGTTCCCAGCTGGGCCCCTGAACTAAGGTGACCTCGGTGAGATCACTGCTAGCATGGTGAGAAATTTCTCCTTGTGAACTCACCACTGCACCATGAGACTTTTTATCACTGGGCTAGCGATGATCTCACCGAGGTCACCGAAATTCAAGGGCCCGGCTGGGAACACTGCCTCAGTAACCTGCAGTAACCTCAATGACATCAACCACCAGACATGGATTACGACAGAATGATGGACAGGTGAATGATATGGTTATTTTTTACTTATTTTTTTTTACAGGAGACCATGGCTTGAGTGGAATGGGCGCTAGGTGAGTATAACCGTGTTTGTTATTTTAAAATAAAAACTAAAAGTGTGCTTATTTATTTCAAATAGATGACTATATTCTATGTGTGGGTTTATTTACAATATTTGCAATACAACTATAGGATTAGTAATGGAGAGGCATCTTATAGACACCTCTCCATTACTAAGCCATGGCCTTGAGGCCACCGGACAATATTGCTATGCTATTTTTAGGCTGGGGCCAATATTCATTGCCCCTTATCAGCCTGAGAATACCAGCCCTTAGCTGTCCGCTTTAGCTTGGCTGGTTGTCAAAAATGATGGGTGAACCCCTAGCTGCTTTTTTAATAATTTTTTAGAATAATTTAAAAAAACGGCTTGGGGACCCCTCTATTCTTGATAACAGCCAAGCTAAATCTAACAGCTGAGGGTTGCAGCTCACAGCTATCAGTTTTGCCTGGCTGGTTATCAAAAATACAGAGGAACTCTCTATGTTTTTTTGTTTTACTATTTATTTAGAGCGCAGGCGCCGGTTGATGAATATTCCCATCAGTCGCCACCTGCTCTCGCTGTTGTTAGTGGCAGCAGGCGTCGGCTGTTGGAAATAGTAGTCCCTTCAGCCGACGCAATTGACCAGAGGTAAACTTTTTATATATAATAATGTCATACCCTGCATAATAAAGTAATGCCATGCTATAAATAATGATGCCATACACCGCATAATAAAGTAATGCCATGCTATAAATAATGATGCCATATACTGCATAACAAAGTAATGCCATGCTATAAATAATAATGCCATACACTGCATAAAAAAGTATTGCCATGATATAAATAATGATGCTGTACATATTACATACTGTAATTCCATACTAGGATTGTTTCACTGCAGTAACTCAGAACAGGCTGTGTGTCATGGGTATTGATTGATTGGGTTAGTGGCAAATGCCACCATTGCCCAGGGTAACATTTGTCATTATGATAGACAAATAGTGACTATTATCATCAATGTTACTTTATACTTACGTTTTTTCAACGTTTTCCATTTCCCGGAGAGCTGACGAATAAGCAAAATCCTAAAGGATAAGGAAAACAAAACTATGAAAGTTTATCAACTTTCGCACACTTCCAACAGCTTGTTAGTTGTAGAAGCCAAAGTACCAAAAGATGAGATAGATTGTTTTGGCTTCTACTGTGACAGAAAGAGCATGAGAATCTGCATTAAACTTCCCAAATGCTGGGAACGAAGCAGTGTCCATAGTGGCAAATAGAATGTTTCCTCAAGACGAGGTGCCAAAATGAAAGATGGAGCCAATATCTTGCATCACGAGGGGACAGAAGATTTGCGCTGACTTGAGACATGAAGATTAATCAACTCAAAGTATGTGAACACTCAAACATCACATCAGCATGGACAGTCTCACGAGAGGATACTCCAAATATAAGTGACCAGAAAGTAGTTGACCATTGAGTTTCTTCTGTCTGATCTGGCAATGCAAAGATGGCCACAATGTATTCTCTGTAGGCAACTTCTGACTGTACCGGATTTTGAGCCGGGTAGCAAAATGATAATCAGTATTGTGTAAAGAACAGTTTGTTTTCAGGGCAGGCAGAGTTCATTTTGTTGTGTGAAACAAGTAAGAGATCAGGGCAGGAGGAGGACAATAATCAAAGTCAAGAACAGATGAAAAATCAATGGCAGGAGTCCAAATTTGATAGAGGTGTGCTTAATAAATTGCAACGAACTACAGGTTCATTTTTCAGCACGACCTGGCACCTGCTCACAGTGCCAAAACCACTGGTAAATGGTTTACTGACCATGGTATTACTGTGCTCAATTGGCCTGCCAACTCTCCTGACCTGAACCCCATAGAGAATCTGTGGGATATTGTGAAGAGAAAGTTGAGAGACGCAAGACCCAACACTCTGGATGAGCTTGAGGCCGCTATTGAAGCATCCTGGGCCTCCATAACATCTCAGCAGTGTCACAGGCTGATTGCCTCCATGCCACGCCGCATTGAAGCAGTCATTTCTGCCAAAGGAATCCCGACCAAGTATTGAGTGCATAACTGAACATTATTATTTGATGGTTTTTTTGTTTGTTATTAAAAAACACTTTTATTTGATTGGATGGGTGAAATATGCTAATTTATTGAGACAGGTTTTTTGGGTTATCAGGAGTTGTATGCCAAAATCATCAGTATTAAAACAATAAAAGACCTGACAAATTTCAGTTGGTGGATAATGAATCTATAATGTATGAAAGTTTAATTGTAATCATTACATTATGGTAAATAATGAAATTTAACACTATATGCTAATTTTTTGAGAAGGACCTGTATAGAATGCTGTTAGGCACGGATATTTGGGGATGCCTTCCATAACTTCACCAGTACGGCACTGGTTGGGTAAGGAAAGCGTAGTTGCATTTTGGTTGTTTAAGATAAGGGAGTAAGATAAGTGTAAGAGGAAGTGAATTCTATTCGAATTATACACCAAAAATTCACATTCACTGAAATGTGGATTTTTTTGTAACTTTGCGCCTAGGCGGACTTAGGATAATGGTGGCTGCTGAACCATAAAAGACCATTAAAATGTTAAAAAATATGCATGTGCATGAGCAGACCACTCCCGGGGACCATCGAAGCCGGAAGTCCTGGCCAGTGTTAGAAGCCTAGGAACTTTAGAGCGATGAGGATCAAATGGGTGATGGTAAGGATTTGAGGGGCCAGAGAGGTGAGCGGTGAGGTTAGTATAAGGCTTTTTATCTTTTTTTACATACCATAAGTATGTTTATTATGCTCTGGGGTCTACAAAAACCCTAGAGTATAGTAATGGATATTAGATTTGCAGAAAATAACTTAAAGAACTGCAAATCCTGAGAAAATCCCCGAGAACAGATGAATTCGAATTTTGGCTGATCCGCTTATCTCTAGGTGCAAGCAACCTGAGGTGGCAAGAACCAATAAGATGCTCTGGAATAATAGTGAGTCCCAAAAGTTCTTCAAATCTTAAACTAGTGCCGAATACTTGTAAATTGCAAAGAACTATAGAACGCTGTTAGTCTAGGTTTGGATATTTGGGAGATCCCTTCAATAACTTGGCCAGTAAGGCAAATAGCAAAAATAAAGACAAAGCAAACCTTCAAAAATGCCAAGTTATACAAACCGGAGACCTGACCGACTAAATACCCCGACACCCACAAAAGAGAAACAATACTGACATTTCACAAAATCCATGGTTTTATTAATACAGAAAAGACTTAAAAACAGCATCGTGCACGAAGTCATGATTAAAACAGTGTGCGCTAAGAACGAGAAGAATGCAATTTGGTAATTAGTGGTTTTAGTACCTAAAACTTTTTTTGAAAAAAGATAAGCTCTGATTTTTCAAAAATGTCAAAATATTAAAAGTCTTTAGAACCGCTGAGGTGCCATCATCTTCACACAAGAAAATCTACAAGCTTTCTAGAAATATGACACATCATGGCATAAGCTTTTAAAAAAAAAATTCACGTTTGGAAGTGATCTCCACTGCTTACAACGTACAATGAGAGATTTACAAAGTACAACTGAGATATTTCTAACTGTATCAATTCCCCTAGGATCATAATGGCAAAATTCCACTTTTCTTTTTTAAGATAATTAAAATTGATGTCAAGGTTGTAAAAGAAATTCAGCCCACTCACCCCTTAGATGATGAGAATGTTCAATTTGGCATTATATGTCGACAGTCAACAAGGTCTGATTTAAAACAGAACTGAAATTAACAAAGCCATCCAACATAGAATCATCCCTTCAAATTAGCTATGATAAACAGGCAAAATCACGAAAAAGTGGGACACTTAAAAAAAACATGTATCAATTTCTGTCTACGAATAACTTATCCCAAAAAGAAAATTTACACCAAAGTACTTGGTGTTCAAAACTTGGTCAATTAAATGTTCTTCAAACTTGTTAAATAATGAAGTTTAATTCATCAATTTTTACATTTTAAGATTTTTTGGTTTATTTTTCATTTCTATTTATCCTATGAGATACATACAGGTTGTGGCTGTGGAGATATAGAAGAGTCACTCTATGCTGTACTTCTATTTATAGTCATCCACAAGAGCCTGAAGAAGGGCATAGAAAAGATTCTGATTATTTCTGCTGGTGATTATACCAAAATTCCCAAAATGTAAAGCTGATTATTTGTGTATTTTCTGTATCTTTTTGGATTCATAATGTATGACACCATCATAATGTATGACACCAGAGGTACATTGGTCTATAAGGGGCATGCACCTAGTGACGAACGTTGTAGTGTTGGCTAAACTTTGGCGTGTTTTTATTTCAACAGGAACTGTTGCCAAGAGATCCTATACAGTGTGAGGCTGCTCAGTCGTATGGTCTCAATATTTTTTGGGGGAAGTGACAAAGACTATATTTATGGGAGTGATTGTCTCCAAAAAAGGTAAGGTGTGTGCCCAAATAGCATTCACCTTTGTGTCCTGTAAAAAGCCTCCACGCAAAACAGAAGGTTAACCTAACCAGAGAGAGAAGCAGGATATGAAGGGCAAAAAGTTGAAAAGTTGTTAATAAGTGGTCTGAGGAAGCGACAGAATGAGATATTGACGAGAGACCAAATTTACTTTAATTAGGTAGTGTAATTTCTACAAAAATGATCCCTGCATCGCGTTTGTTTGTGAAAGGACCAAACCTTCTCCAGAGAAGGACCCCCAAGCGTTGCACCTCGTAATGAGTAGTAACCACTAAGAATCTTAAACATCTTCTGAGCAAATAAAAAAGACTGCTACTGACCACTCTCCACAACTGTAGAAACGAAAAAACATGATTCAATCCCAAGTTCTACGTGAATCGCTTTGCTTTCATTAAAGTATGACTCAAAGGAGTATGGAAATCTTAGAAAGTGTAATGAGTTGCTTGTTCAGGAACCTGTTGTGAATTCGGTTGTCGGGCTCCCTCCTGTGGTCATGAATGGTACTTCGGCTTGTTCTGTCCATGGACTTCCTCTGGTGGGTGTTTCTGAGTTTCACAGGTGACGAGGTTAATTTGTTAGCTGCTGCTCTATTTAACTCCACTTAGATCTTTGCTCCATGCCACCTGTCAATGTTCCAGTATTGGTCTAGTTCACTCCTGGATCGTTCTTGTGACCTGTCTTCCCATCAGAAGCTAAGTTCCAGCTTGTATTTCTTTGGTTTGCTATTTTTCTGTCCAGCTTGCTATTTAATTTGTTGTGTGGCTTGCTGGAAGCTCTGGGACGCAGAGGGAGCGCCTCCGCACCGTGAGTCGGTGCGGAGGGTCTTTTTGCGCCCTCTGCGTGGTCTTTTTGTAGGTTTTTGTGCTGACCGCAAAGTAACCTTTCCTATCCTCGGTCTGTTCAGTAAGTCGGGCCTCACTTTGCTAAATCTATTTCATCTCTGTGTTTGTATTTTCATCTTTACTCACAGTCATTATATGAGGGGGGCTGCCTTTTCCTTTGGGGAATTTCTCTGAGGCAAGGTAGGCTTTATTTTTCTATCTTCAGGGCTAGCTAGTTTCTTAGGCTGTGCCGAGTTGCATAGGGAGCGTTAGGCGCAATCCACGGCTATTTCTAGTGTGTTTGATAGGTTTAGGGATTGCGGTCAGCAGAGTTCCCACGTCCCAGAGCTCGTCCTTATTATCAGTAACTATCAGGTCATTCCGTGTGCTCTTAACCACCAGGTCCATTATTGTCCTGACCACCAGGTCATAACAGTACAGGTGGCCCAAAGTACTAATGCATCTCAATAGAGGGATAAGAGAAGTTCTGAGACCATTTTTTTTTCTTTGCAGTGTGTTTTGTCTCTATTTTACCCTTTACCTCTGGGTGGTTCAGGACACTGGTGTAAACATGGACATTCAAGGTCTGTCCTCTTGGATGGATAATCTCACTACAAGGATACAAAACATTCAAGATTTTGTGGTTCAGAATCCGATGTCAGAGCTTAGGATTCCAATTCCTGATTTGTTTTTTGGTGATAGATCTAAGTTCTTGAATTTCAAAAATAATTGTAAATTGTTTCTTGCCTTGAAACCTCGCTCCTCAGGTGACCCTGTTCAACAAGTAAAGATCATTATTTCTTTGTTACGTGGTGACCCTCAAGACTGGGCATTTTCCCTTGCGCCAGGAGATCCGGCATTGCGTGACGTTGATGCGTTTTTCCTGGCGCTTGGATTGCTTTATGACGAACCTAATTCAGTGGATCAGGCAGAGAAAATCTTGCTGGCTCTGTGTCAGGGTCAGGATGAAGCAGAGATATATTGTCAGAAGTTTAGAAAGTGGTCTGTGCTCACTCAGTGGAATGAATGTGCCCTGGCAGCAATCTTCAGAAAGGATCTCTCTGAAGCCCTTAAGGATGTCATGGTGGGGTTTCCCATGCCTGCTGGTCTGAATGAGTCTATGTCCTTGGCCATTCAGATCGATCGACGCTTGCGTGAGCGTAAAGCTGTGCACCATTTGGCGGTACTATCTGAGCATGGGCCTGAACCTATGCAATGTGATAGGACTTTGACCAGAGCTGAACGGCAAGAACATAGACGTCGGAATGGGCTATGTTTTTACTGTGGTGATTCCACTCATGCTATCTCCGATTGTCCTAAGCGCACTAAGCGGTTCGCTAGGTCTGCCACCATTGGTACGGTACAGTCTAAATTTCTATTGTCTGTTACTCTGATTTGCTCTTTGTCATCCTATTCTGTTATGGCATTTGTGGATTCAGGCTCTGCCCTGAATTTGATGGACTTGGAGTATGCTAGGCGCTGTGGTTTTTTCTTGGAGCCCTTGCAGTATCCTATTCCATTGAGAGGAATTGATGCTACGCCTTTGGCCAAGAATAAGCCTCAGTATTGGACCCAATTGACCATGTGCATGGCTCCTGCACATCAGGAGGATATCCGCTTTCTGGTGTTGCATAATCTGCATGATGTGGTCGTTTTGGGGTTGCCATGGCTACAGGTTCATAATCCAGTATTGGACTGGAAATCTATGTCTGTGTCCAGCTGGGGTTGCCAGGGGGTACATGGTGATGTTCCATTTTTGTCTATTTCGTCTTCCACTCCTTCTGAAGTTCCAGAGTTTTTGTCGGATTATCGGGATGTATTTGATGAGCCCAAAGCCAGTGCCCTACCTCCTCATAGGGATTGCGATTGTGCAATTAATTTGATTCCTGGTAGTAAGTTTCCTAAGGGCCGATTGTTCAATTTATCTGTGCCAGAACACGCCGCTATGCGGAGTTATATAAAGGAATCCTTAGAGAAAGGCCATATTCGCCCGTCGTCATCACCGTTAGGAGCAGGGTTCTTATTTGTGGCCAAGAAGGATGGTTCTTTGAGACCTTGTATTGATTACCGCCTTCTAAATAAAATTACTGTCAAATTTCAGTATCTTTTGCCGTTGCTGTCTGATTTGTTTGCTCGTATTAAAGGGGCTAGTTGGTTCACCAAGATAGATCTTCGAGGGGCATATAATCTTGTGCGTATTAAACAAGGCGATGAATGGAAAACAGCATTTAATACGCCCGAGGGCCATTTTGAGTACCTGGTTATGCCATTCGGGCTTTCCAATGCTCCATCTGTATTTCAGTCCTTTATGCATGACATCTTCCGAGAGTACCTGGATAAATTCCTGATTGTGTATTTGGATGATATTTTGGTCTTTTCGGATGATTGGGAGTCTCATGTGAAGCAGGTCAGAATGGTGTTCCAGGTCCTTCGTGCGAATTCCTTGTTTGTGAAGGCGTCAAAGTGTCTCTTTGGAGTTCAGAAGGTTTCATTTTTGGGGTTCATTTTTTCCCCTTCTACTATCGAGATGGACCCTGTTAAAGTCCAGGCCATTTACGATTGGACTCATCCGACATCTGTGAAGAGCCTGCAAAAGTTCCTGGGCTTTGCTAATTTTTTATCGGCGCTTCATCGCTAATTTTTCTACTGTTGCTAAACCGTTGACTGATTTGACCAAGAAGGGTGCTGATGTGGTCAATTGGTCTTCTGCGGCTGTAGAGGCTTTTCAGGAATTGAAGCGTCGTTTTTCTTCTGCCCCTGTGTTGTGCCAGCCAGATGTTTCGCTTCCGTTTCAGGCTGAGGTTGATGCTTCTGAGATTGGAGCAGGGGCTGTTTTGTCGCAGAGAAGTTCTGATGGCTCGGTGATGAAGCCATGTGCTTTCTTTTCTAGAAAGTTTTCGCCTGCTGAGTGTAACTATGATGTTGGTAATCGTGAATTGTTGGCCATGAAGTGGGCATTCGAGGAGTGGCGTCATTGGCTGGAAGGAGCCAAGCATCGCGTGGTGGTCTTGACAGATCACAAGAATTTTACTTATCTTGAGTCTGCCAAATGGTTGAATCCGAGACAGGCTCGATGGTCGTTATTTTTCTCCCGTTTTAATCTTGTGGTTTCGTACCTTCCGGGCTCTAAGAATGTGAAGGCTGATGCCCTGTCAAGGAGTTTTGTGCCTGGCTCTCCGGGTGTTCCTGAGCCGGCGGGTATTCTCAAAGAGGGGGTAATTTTGTCTGCCATCTCCCCTGATTTGCGGCGGGTGCTGCAAAAATTTCAGGCTGATAGACCTGACCGTTGCCCAGCGGAAAAACTGTTTGTCCCTGATAGATGGACTAGTAGAGTTATCTCTGAGATTCATTGTTCAGTGTTGGCTGGGCATCCTGGAATCTTTGGTACCAGAGATTTGGTGGCTAGATCCTTCTGGTGGCTGTTATGTTTGCTAATGACAGGTGTTATGAAGGCAATCCAGAAACACAGTGTGCTTAGCGATCAGAGCGCACACAGTGATCTGACAAATACCCAAAAATACAAGAACGAGCTCTGAGACGTGGAAACTCTGTAGACTGCACACCTGATCCTATCCTAAACACAACTAAAAGCGGCTGTGGATTGCGCCTAACAACTACCTAGGCAACTCGGCACAGCCTAAGAAACTAGCTAGCCTGAAGATAGAAAAATAGGCCTGACTTGCCCCAGAGAAATTCCCCAAAGGAAAAGGCAGCCCCCCACATATAATGACTGTGAGTAAGATGAAAAGACAAAACGTAGGGATGAAATAGATTCAGCAAAGTGGGGCCCGATATTCTAGGACAGAGCGAGGACAGTAGAGCGAACTTTGCAGTCTACAAAAAACCCTAAAGCAAAACCACGCAAAGGGGGCAAAAAAAACCCACCGTGCCGAACTAACGGCACGGCGGTACACCCTTTGCGTCTCAGAGCTTCCAGCAAAACAAAAGACAAGCTGGACAGAAAAAAAGCAACAAAAAAGCAAAAAGCACTTAGCTATACAGAGCAGCAGGTCACAGGAACAATCAGGAGAAGCTCAGATCCAACACTGAAACATTGACAAGGAGCAAGGATAGCAGCATCAGGCGGAGTTAAGTAATGAAGCAGTTAACGAGCTCACCAGAACACCTGAGGGAGGAAGCTCAGAAGCTGCAGTACCACTTGTGACCACAGGAGTGAATTCAGCCACAGAATTCACAACAGTAATCCCCCCCTTGAGGAGGGGTCACCGAACCCTCACCAGAGCCCCCAGGCCGACCAGGATGAGCCGCATGAAAGGCACGAACAAGATCGGAAGCATGAACATCAGAGGCAAAAACCCAGGAATTATCTTCCTGAGCATAACCCTTCCATTTAACCAGATACTGGAGTTTCCGTCTAGAAACACGAGAATCCAAAATCTTCTCCACAATATACTCCAATTCCCCCTCCACCAAAACCGGGGCAGGAGGCTCAACAGATGGAACCATAGGTGCCACGTATCTCCGCAACAACGACCTATGGAATACATTATGTATGGAAAAGGAGTCTGGGAGGGTCAAACGAAAAGACACAGGATTGAGAACCTCAGAAATCCTATATGGACCAATAAAACGAGGTTTAAATTTAGGAGAGGAAACCTTCATAGGAATATGACGAGAAGATAACCAAACCAGATCCCCAACACAAAGTCGGGGACCCACACGGCGTCTGCGATTAGCGAAAAGTTGAGCTTTCTCCTGGGACAAGATCAAATTGTCCACTACCTGAGTCCAGATCTGCTGCAACCTATCCACCAAAGAATCCACACCAGGACAGTCCGAAGACTCAACCTGTCCTGAAGAGAAACGAGGATGGAACCCAGAATTGCAAAAAAATGGAGAAACCAAGGTAGCCGAGCTGGCCCGATTATTAAGGGCGAACTCAGCCAACGGCAAAAAGGACACCCAATCATCCTGGTCTGCAGAAACAAAACATCTCAGATATGTTTCCAAGGTCTGATTGGTTCGTTCGGTCTGGCCATTAGTCTGAGGATGGAAAGCCGAGGAAAAGGATAGGTCAATGCCCATCCTACCACAAAAGGCTCGCCAAAACCTTGAAACAAACTGGGAACCTCTGTCAGAAACAATATTCTCAGGAATGCCATGCAACCGAACCACATGCTGAAAGAACAAAGGTACCAAATCAGAGGAGGAAGGCAATTTAGCCAAGGGCACCAGATGGACCATTTTAGAAAAGCGATCACAGACCACCCAAATGACTGACATCTTTTGAGAAACGGGAAGGTCAGAAATGAAATCCATCGAAATATGTGTCCAAGGCCTCTTTGGGACCGGCAAGGGCAAAAGCAACCCACTGGCACGAGAACAGCAGGGCTTAGCCCTAGCACAAATCCCACAGGACTGCACAAAAGTACGTACATCCCGTGACAGAGATGGCCACCAGAAGGATCTAGCCACTAACTCTCTGGTACCAAAGATTCCAGGATGACCAGCCAACACCGAACAATGAAGTTCAGAGATAAGTTTATTAGTCCACCTATCAGGGACGAACAGTTTCTCTGCTGGACAACGATCAGGTTTATTCGCCTGAAATTTTTGCAGCACCCGCCGCAAATCAGGGGAGATGGCAGACACAATGACTCCTTCCTTGAGGATACCCGCTGGCTCAGATAAACCCGGAGAGTCGGGCACAAAACTCCTAGACAGAGCATCCGCCTTCACATTTTTAGAGCCCGGAAGGTACGAAATCACAAAGTCGAAGCGGGCAAAAAATAACGACCAACGGGCCTGTCTAGGATTCAAGCGCTTGGCAGACTCGAGATAAGTCAAGTTCTTATGATCAGTCAATACCACCACGCGATGCTTAGCTCCTTCAAGCCAATGACGCCACTCCTCGAATGCCCACTTCATGGCCAGCAACTCTCGATTGCCCACATCATAATTACGCTCAGCGGGCGAAAACTTCCTGGAAAAGAAAGCACATGGTTTCATCACTGAGCAATCAGAACCTCTCTGTGACAAAACCACCCCTGCTCCAATCTCAGAAGCATCAACCTCGACCTGGAACGGAAGAGAAACATCTGGCTGACACAACACAGGGGCAGAACAAAAACGACGCTTCAACTCCTGAAAAGCTTCCACAGCAGCAGAAGACCAATTAACCAAATCAGCACCCTTCTTGGTCAAATCGGTCAATGGTTTGGCAATGCTAGAAAAATTACAGATGAAGCGACGATAAAAATTAGCAAAGCCCAGGAACTTTTGCAGACTTTTCAGAGATGTCGGCTGAATCCAATCCTGGATGGCTTGGACCTTAACTGGATCCATCTCGATAGTAGAAGGGGTAAAGATGAACCCCAAAAATGAAACTTTCTGCACACCGAAGAGACACTTTGATCCCTTCACAAACAAAGAGTTAGCACGCAGGACCTGAAAAACCATTCTGACCTGCTTCACATGAGACTCCCAATCATCTGAGAAGATCAAAATGTCATCCAAGTAAACAATCAGGAATTTATCCAGATACTCACGGAAGATGTCATGCATAAAAGACTGAAACACAGATGGAGCATTGGCAAGTCCGAACGGCATCACTAGATACTCAAAATGACCCTCGGGCATATTGAATGCAGTTTTCCATTCATCTCCTTGCCTGATTCTCACCAGATTATACGCACCACGAAGATCTATCTTAGTGAACCAACTAGCCCCCTTAATCCGAGCAAACAAGTCAGATAACAATGGCAAGGGATACTGAAATTTAACAGTGATCTTATTAAGAAGGCGGTAATCAATACACGGTCTCAGCGAACCATCCTTCTTGGCTACAAAGAAGAACCCTGCTCCCAGTGGTGATGACGATGGGCGAATATGTCCCTTCTCCAGGGATTCCTTCACATAACTGCGCATAGCGGCGTGTTCGGGCACGGATAAATTAAATAATCGACCTTTAGGGAATTTACTACCAGGAATCAAATTGATAGCACAATCACAATCCCTATGCGGAGGTAGAGCATCGGACTTGGGCTCTTCAAATACATCCTGATAATCAGACAAGAACTCTGGGACCTCAGAAGGGGTGGATGACGAAATCAACAAAAATGGAACATCACCATGTACCCCCTGACAACCCCAGCTGGATACCGACATATAATTCCAATCCAATACTGGATTATGGGTTTGTAGCCATGGCAACCCCAACACGACCACATCATGCAGATTATGCAACACCAGAAAGCGAATAACTTCCTGATGTGCAGGAGCCATGCACATGGTCAGCTGGGCCCAGTATTGAGGTTTATTCTTGGCCAAAGGTGTAGCATCAATTCCTCTCAATGGACTAGGACACCGCAAAGGCTCCAAGAAAAACCCACAACGTTTAGCATAATCCAAATCCATCAGATTCAGGGCAGCGCCCGAATCCACAAACGCCATGACAGAAAACGACGACAAAGAGCATATCAAGGTAATGGACAGAAGGAATTTGGACTGTACAGTACCAATGACGGCAGACCTAGCGGACCGCTTAGTGCGCTTAGGACAATCAGTAATAGCATGAGTGGAATCACCACAGTAGAAACACAGACCAATACCCGCTGGCTCATCGTACAGCAATCCGAGCGCCAGGAAAAACGCATCGACACTACTCAATGCAGGGTCTCCTGGCGCAAGAGAAAATGCCCAGTCTTGAGGGTCACCGCGCAAAAAAGAAATAATAATCAAAACCTGTTGAATAGGATTACCAGAAGAATGAGGTTTCAAGGCCAGAAATAGCTTACAATTATTTTTGAAACTTAGAAACTTAGTTCTATCTCCAAAAAACAAATCAGGAATAGGAATTCTTGGCTCTAACATAGATTTCTGATCAATAGTATCTTGAATTTTTTGTACATTTATAACGAGATTATCCATTGAAGAGCACAGACCCTGAATATCCATGTCCACACCTGTGTCCAGAATCACCCAAATGTCTAGGGGAAAAAAAAAAAGTGAACACAGAGCAGAAAAAAAAAAAAAAATGATGTCAGAACTTTTTCTTTCCCTCTATTGAGAATCATTAGTTGGCTCCTTGTACTGTTATGTTTGCTAATGACAGGTGTTATGAAGGCAATCCAGAAACACAGTGTGCTTAGCGATCAGAGCGCACACAGTGATCTGACAAATACCCAAAAATACAAGAACGAGCTCTGAGACGTGGAAACTCTGTAGACTGCACACCTGATCCTATTCTAAACACAACTAAAAGCGGCTGTGGATTGCGCCTAACAACTACCTAGGCAACTCGGCACAGCCTAAGAAACTAGCTAGCCTGAAGATAGAAAAATAGGCCTGACTTGCCCCAGAGAAATTCCCCAAAGGAAAAGGCAGCCCCCCACATATAATGACTGTGAGTAAGATGAAAAGACAAAACGTAGGGATGAAATATTCAGCAAAGTGGGGCCCGATATTCTAGGACAGAGCGAGGACAGTAAAGCGAACTTTGCAGTCTACAAAAAACCCTAAAGCAAAACCACGCAAAGGGGGCAAAAAAAACCCACCGTGCCGAACTAACGGCACGGCGGTACACCCTTTGCGTCTCAGAGCTTCCAGCAAAACAAAAGACAAGCTGGACAGAAAAAAAGCAACAAAAAAGCAAAAAGCACTTAGCTATACAGAGCAGCAGGTCACAGGAACAATCAGGAGAAGCTCAGATCCAACACTGAAACATTGACAAGGAGCAAGGATAGCAGCATCAGGCGGAGTTAAGTAATGAAGCAGTTAACGAGCTCACCAGAACACCTGAGGGAGGAAGCTCAGAAGCTGCAGTACCACTTGTGACCACAGGAGTGAATTCAGCCACAGAATTCACAACAGGTGGCCGTCTTTGTCGCGGGATGTGCGTTCTTTTGTGCAGTCCTGTAGGACTTGTGCTCGGGCTAAGCCCTGCTGTTCTCGTGCCAGTGGGTTGCTTTTGCCCTTGCCGGTCCCGAATAGGCCCTGGACGCATATTTCTATGGATTTTATTTCGGATCTCCCCGTCTCTCAAAAGATGTCGGTCATTTGGGTGGTTTGTGATCGCTTTTCTAAGATGGTCCATTTGGTACCTTTGTCTAAATTGCCTTCCTCCTCTGATTTGGTGCCATTATTTTTCCAGCATGTGGTTCGTTTACATGGTATCCCGGAGAACATAGTTTCTGACAGAGGTTCCCAGTTTGTTTCAAGGTTTTGGCGATCCTTTTGTGCTAGGATGGGCATTGATTTGTCTTTTTCCTCGGCTTTCCATCCTCAGACAAATGGCCAAACCGAACGAACTAATCAAACTTTGGAAACATATCTGAGATGCTTTGTTTCTGCTGATCAGGATGATTGGGTGTCCTTTTTGCCGTTGGCTGAGTTCGCCCTTAATAATCGGGCCAGCTCAGCAACTTTGGTTTCGCCGTTTTTCTGCAATTCTGGTTTCCATCCTCGTTTCTCTTCAGGGCAGGTTGAGTCTTCAGACTGTCCTGGTGTAGATACTGTGGTGGATAGGTTGCAGCAGATTTGGACTCATGTGGTGGACAATTTGACATTGTCCCAGGAGAAGGCTCAACGTTTCGCTAACCGCCGGCGCTGTGTGGGTCCCCGACTTCGTGTTGGGGATTTGGTTTGGTTGTCGTCTCATTATGTTCCTATGAAGGTTTCCTCTCCTAAGTTTAAGCCTCGTTTCATTGGTCCGTATAAGATTTCTGAGGTTATCAATCCTGTGTCATTTCGTTTGGCCCTTCCTGCTTATTTTGCCATCCATAATGTGTTCCATAGGTTGTTATTGCGGCGATACGTGGCGCCTGTGGTTCCATCCGTTGATCCTCCTGCCCCGGTGTTAGTTGAGGGGGAGTTGGACTATGTGGTGGAGAAGATTTTGGATTCTCGTGTTTCGAGACGGAAACTCCAGTACCTGGTCAAGTGGAAGGGTTATGGTCAGGAAGATAATTCCTGGGTTTTTGCCTCTGATGTTCATGCTGCCGATCTGGTTCATGCCTTTCATATGGCTCATCCTGGTCGGCCTGGGGGCTCTGGTGAGGGTTCGGTGAACCCTCCTCAAGGGGGGGGTACTGTTGTGAATTCGGTTGTCGGGCTCCCTCCTGTGGTCATGAATGGTACTTCGGCTGGTTCTGTCCATGGACTTCCTCTGGTGGGTGTTTCTGAGTTTCGCAGGTGACGAGGTTAATTCGTTAGCTGCTGCTCTATTTAACTCCACTTAGATCTTTGCTCCATGCCACCTGTCAATGTTCCAGTATTGGTCTAGTTCACTCCTGGATCGTTCTTGTGACCTGTCTTCCAATCAGAAGCTAAGTTCCAGCTTGTATTTCTTTGGTTTGCTATTTTTCTGTCCAGCTTGCTATTTAATTTGTTGTCTTGCTTGCTGGAAGCTCTGGGACGCAGAGGGAGCGCCTCCGCACCGTGAGTCGGTGCGGAGGGTCTTTTTGCGCCCTCTGCGTGGTCTTTTTGTAGGTTTTTGTGCTGACCGCAAAGTAACCTTTCCTATCCTCGGTCTGTTCAGTAAGTCGGGCCTCACTTTGCTAAATCTATTTCATCTCTGTGTTTGTATTTTCATCTTTACTCACAGTCATTATATGTGGGGGGCTGCCTTTTCCTTTGGGGAATTTCTCTGAGGCAAGGTAGGCTTTATTTTTCTATCTTCAGGGCTAGCTAGTTTCTTAGGCTGTGCCGAGTTGCATAGGGAGCGTTAGGCGCAATCCACGGCTATTTCTAGTGTGTTTGATAGGTTTAGGGATTGCGGTCAGCAGAGTTCCCACGTCCCAGAGCTTGTCCTTATTATCAGTAACTATCAGGTCATTCCGTGCGCTCTTAACCACCAGGTCCATTATTGTCCTGACCACCAGGTCATAACAGGAACCCAATTAGTAGATACCCTATTAGAGAATTTGGAGTTAAGAATTCTCTACTTAGGAGGCATAACTTTTAGCTGGAGAAGAGAGACGCACCTTCCAATCTGGAAGACCCAACATGTCCATTCATTGTTTGGGCAGTTCATGGATCGTTTCGCTCATCTCTAGTTACATTAGAGATGGTCATGGTGGTCTCAGAGGAAGAACTTCTGGCGATTTTTATTTTGACTTGGATTGGAAATCCAAGTCTAAGTCTCAAAATCAAGAGAACAGGTGCAGGGATTGTTTTTTTTTTTTTGTCAGTCTTAGCCAGTCTTTACCTAATGAAAAAATCTCAACGATTTTGTCTAATTCACCAATAAGTGTATTCTTTACTAACTACAGGGAGCTAACATTCCTTCCAACTATAATTGTCTTAATGCCTGTTTTAATCAGTATTAACTACTAGCAATACGATGCTTTTAATTATATTTTAAACGAGTCCTTTATTGGCCTGTTTTGGGAAGCAAATTAGTCAAAAGGAGCTGTTAATCAAAAACGTGTTACTGGCACAAAATAAATGTTCATTTAAGGAGCCATTTAAAACAAACCTGGCTCATTGACTCTGACAACCTACAAGGACATGAAGGTCTCCCGAGGATATTTCCTCCCGTAGTCTTCCAGATACGCCTAGCTGCTCGCAAGTCATAAGTAGAACCATATTAAGCAGTTTGGGTCATTCATCAGCTAACTTTTACTACTGTATTCAGGAAAATGAGCCTCCTAGGAACTTCTCAGCAGATCTATCCCTTCATTAGCTAAGTAATATTGAGAGAGATGTTACCCTGTCAGTATGAATGGACTGAATTAGAGTCAAAAGGCCATTTCGTCAGGGAGCCACTTGTAAGGACCGTCAAGTATTTAATTAATAATCATCTCTGATATAAGGGTAATAAAAAAAATGATTCAGTCAGATGACTAGAAATATGACAATACGTAAGATAGATCTCAAGGGAGACTATTGGAACTGAGTATGCTGTCTACTGAAGTGCAGCCTCCTGGCATTGATTTCATTTTTGGATGTTTCAAAACATGTGTTTAGTCCTATGAGCAAACTAATCAAAAGTATGATACCAAAATGTTTTATATATGTAACATCCATGTTGGTAGCTGCCTCTTCTGTTTCTGCTTCTATCTTCTTCATTGCAGGTGATGGTCACATTGGCCATAAAACATACAAAACCTACAAGAAACAAAATGAGCAAAAACCCTGCTGTAACTAATTAAAAAGCAAAAGTGCATTTAAATAACTCAGAGGTCTTAGTAATACTGTTTTTGATCAAAAATAGTATAAAAGCCATCCCACTGCAACAAGGTGACTCCGATCGGGAGGTTCTACACTGTCTAATATTAAAAACCTTACCTTGTGTCAAAGTTGGCCTCAATTGGCCAAGCATACTGAAATCCAACATGCCTGATTCTTTTTTCAGCCAACAGCTGCTGTGGGGGTGAAGAGCGTTGAAACACATACATATAGGATATTAGGACTTTGCTCTTCAGTGCATGGTCACCTTTGTTTCTTTGTTCACATTGAGCACATCGAGTCTGGTGCACATGTGTTTGAGGGAGTCTGAAAGAACAGCTGTCAGATGAGAGTTATTGAAGGTGTGTGGACAATTTCTGCCCTTAACTGAAATATGATCCAAAATATTGTTCCACATTTTCCCATTAAAGTAAATATCATTCTGCTTTCACATAAGAAATAAGAATACCTATGTATAAAAATGAGAAATTTACATGAAAAAGACCAATATAGGTAGACAAGTATACATGGAAAAGTAATAAAAACACAATAGTCACTGAAATAACTCGAAACTGACAAAAGTAATTATCGATTTAAATGTACTGAATATTCACTAATTAAAATCTGTTGTTGCTTTTTCAATTTCTATAACTCTCAATTATACTTCTGCAGCCATCCACAGTTATTTTGGCCTTTCCTCATGAGCAAACTGCTCCCAGTGTCTAAGGTGTGGAGGCGCCTTCTCCAGACTACAGGTCTCAGCTCCTTCCACTGATGATCAATAGCATTTAGGTCAGGGCTCATAGAAGCCACTTCAAATTAGTCCGTTGCTTTGCTCTCAGGCATTTTTGGATGCTTTTAGCTGTGTTTGGGGTAATTATCCTGTTGGAGGAACCATGACCTGTGACACAGACCGAGCTTTCTGACACTGGGCGGCACATTTAGCTCCAGAAAGCCTTGATAGTCTTGATATTTCATTGCACCTTGCACAGATTCAAGACTCATTGAGCTAGATGCAGTAAAGCAGTCCCAAAACATAACTGAGTCTCCTCCATGTTTCACAGTAGGCACAATGTTTTCTTAATACTTCATTTTTATGCCTGATGTGACACTGAAAAGCTCGATTTTTTTCTCATTTGTCCAAATGACATTCTCCCAAAAGCTTTGTTGTTTGTCATCATTACGCATTTTGGCAAATTCCAGTTTCGCTTTTCTATGATTTGCTTTCCACAATGCTTTCCTCTTTAGTCGTCTTCCATAACATCCACTTTGGCCAAAACAGTGTCAGCTGGTGCGATCTGACACTGATGGACTTTCTCCTTAAGTACACCTGTAAGTTGTTCTGGGCTCTTTGGTTACCATTTGTGATATCAGTCTTTTCAATTTGTCAGTAATTTTCCTCTTATACATTACATAGTAACATAGTAACATAGTTAGTAAGGCCGAAAAAAGACATTTGTCCATCCAGTTCAGCCTATATTCCATCATAATAAATACCCAGATCTACGTCCTTCTACAGAACCTAATAATTGTATGATACAATATTGTTCTGCTCCAGGAAGACATCCAGGCCTCTCTTGAACCCCTCGACTGAGTTCGCCATCACCACCTCCTCAGGCAAGCAATTCCAGATTCTCACTGCCCTAACAGTAAAGAATCCTCTTCTATGTTGGTGGAAAAACCTTCTCTTCTCCAGACGCAAAGAATGCCCCCTTGTGCCCGTCACCTTCCTTGGTATAAACAGATCCTCAGCGAGATATTTGTATTGTCCCCTTATATACTTATACATGGTTATTAGATCGCCCCTCAGTCGTCTTTTTTCTAGACTAAATAATCCTAATTTCGCTAATCTATCTGGGTATTGTAGTTCTCCCATCCCCTTTATTAATTTTGTTGCCCTCCTTTGTACTCTCTCTAGTTCCATTATATCCTTCCTGAGCACCGGTGCCCAAAACTGGACACAGTACTCCATGTGCGGTCTAACTAGGGATTTGTACAGAGGCAGTATAATGCTCTCATCATGTGTATCCAGACCTCTTTTAATGCACCCCATGATCCTGTTTGCCTTGGCAGCTGCTGCCTGGCACTGGCTGCTCCAGGTAAGTTTATCATTAACTAGGATCCCCAAGTCCTTCTCCCTGTCAGATTTACCCAGTGGTTTCCCGTTCAGTGTGTAATGGTGATATTGATTCCCTCTTCCCATGTGTATAACCTTACATTTATCATTGTTAAACCTCATCTGCCACCTTTCAGCCCAAGTTTCCAACTTATCCAGATCCATCTGTAGCAGAATACTATCTTCTCTTGTATTAACTGCTTTACATAGTTTTGTATCATCTGCAAATATCGATATTTTACTGTGTAAACCTTCTACCAGATCATTAATGAATATGTTGAAGAGAACAGGTCCCAATACTGACCCCTGCGGTACCCCACTGGTCACAGCGGCCCAGTTAGAGACTATACCATTTATAACCACCCTCTGCTTTCTATCACTAAGCCAGTTACTAACCCATTTACACACATTTTCCCCCAGACCAAGCATTCTCATTTTGTGTACCAACCTCTTGTGCGGCACGGTATCAAACGCTTTGGAAAAATCGAGATATACCACGTCCAATGACTCACCGTGGTCCAGCCTATAGCTTACCTCTTCATAAAAACTGATTAGATTGGTTTGACAGGAGCGATTTCTCATAAACCCATGCTGATATGGAGTTAAACAGTTATTCTCATTGAGATAATCCAGAATAACATCCCTCAGAAACCCTTCAAATATTTTACCAACAATAGAGGTTAGACTTACTGGCCTATAATTTCCAGGTTCACTTTTAGAGCCCTTTTTGAATATTGGCACCACATTTGCTATGCGCCAGTCCTGCGGAACAGACCCTGTCGCTATAGAGTCACTAAAAATAAGAAATAATGGTTTATCTATTACATTACTTAGTTCTCTTAGTACTCGTGGGTGTATGCCATCCGGACCCGGAGATTTATCTATTTTAATCTTATTTAGCCGGTTTCGCACCTCTTCTTGGGTTAGATTGGTGACCCTTAGTATAGGGTTTTCATTGTTTCTTGGGATTTCACCTAGCATTTCATTTTCCACCGTGAATACCGTGGAGAAGAAGGTGTTTAATATGTTAGCTTTTTCCTCGTCATCTACAACCATTCTTTCCTCACTATTTTTTAAGGGGCCTACATTTTCAGTTTTTATTCTTTTACTATTGATATAGTTGAAGAACAGTTTGGGATTAGTTTTACTCTCCTTAGCAATGTGCTTCTCTGTTTCCTTTTTGGCAGCTTTAATTAGTTTTTTAGATAAAGTATTTTTCTCCCTATAGTTTTTTAGAGCTTCAATGGTGCCATCCTGCTTTAGTAGTGCAAATGCTTTCTTTTTACTGTTAATTGCCTGTCTTACTTCTTTGTTTAGCCACATTGGGTTTTTCCTATTTCTAGTCCTTTTATTCCCACAAGGTATAAACCGCTTACACTGCCTATTTAGGATGTTCTTAAACATTTCCCATTTATTATCTGTATTCTCATTTCTGAGGATATTGTCCCAGTCTACCAGATTAAGGGCATCTCTAAGCTGTTCAAACTTTGCCTTCCTAAAGTTCAATGTTTTTGTGACTCCCTGACAAGTCCCCCTAGTGAAAGACAGGTGAAACTGCACAATATTGTGGTCGCTATTTCCTAAATGCCCAACCACCTGCAGATTTGTTATTCTGTCAGGTCTATTAGATAGTATTAGGTCTAAAAGTGCTGCTCCTCTGGTTGGATTCTGCACCAATTGTGAAAGATAATTTTTCTTGGTTATTAGCAGAAACCTGTTGCCTTTATGGGTTTCACAGGTTTCTGTTTCCCAGTTAATATCCGGGTAGTTAAAGTCCCCCATAACCAGGACCTCATTATGGGTTGCAGCTTCATCTATCTGCTTTAGAAGTAGACTTTCCATGCTTTCTGTTATATTTGGGGGTTTGTAACAGACCCCAATGAGAATTTTGTTACCATTTTTCCCTCCATGAATTTCAACCCATATGGACTCGACATCCTCATTCCCTTCGCTAATATCCTCCCTTAAAGTGGACTTTAGACAAGACTTTACATAGAGACAAACCCCTCCTCCTCTCCGATTTTTACGATCCTTTCTAAACAGACTGTAACCCTGTAAGTTAACTGCCCAGTCATAGCTTTCATCTAACCATGTCTCGGTTATTCCCACTATGTCAAAGTTACCTGTAGATATTTCTGCTTCTAGTTCTTCCATTGAGGTCAGCTGCATTATTATAAAACCTTAAAAAACTTAAACTTCTGAAAAATATGAGCAGCTGTAGTAAGTAACATGACCATCATGCTATTTTGAGATGTCTTATAGCCTTTACTGTTAACATACTTGTCTATCATTTTCTTTCTAATCTCATGGGACAACTCTAAGGTTGTCTCCATATTCAGTGTGGTACTGGTAACCATCATGATACCAAACAGCACAATGACTACTTTTCACCCTATAAATACGCAGACTCACTAGTTACAAGTTTGTAGACACCTGTGATGCTAACTACAGGATGCACCTTAGTTTTATATGTCCCCATTGTCAAATTAGTTTTAATCTTTTCTAGGGCTGCTATTAGTTTTTTCCAGGCCATTTTAATTATTTTTCTGTTGAAATACAATTAAAAAACTATGTCTGATTTACATTAGTTTATATTCTGAGGCTGGACAGACATCTGTCTGAGATGGTTCAGTGAATCCCACATTGAGTGGGGGGTTGGACACGACAACCCTGGAGGTCCCTTCCAACTTCAACATTCTATGATTCTATGAGGATTACTTTTGTCAGTTTCAAGTTATATCAGTGACAATTGTGGGATTTTCTTACTTTACTAAAAGGATACCAACAATACTTTCCATATGGATGGATAGATAGATGATAGATAGATAGATAGATAGATAGATAGATAGATAGATAGATAGATAGATAATAGATAGATAAATAGATAGATAGATGATAGATATAGATAGATAGATAGATAGATAGATGATAGATAGATAGATAGATAGATAGATAGATAGATAGATAGAGAGATAGATGATAGATAGATAGATAGATAGATAGATAATAGATAGATAAATAGATAGATAGATGATAGATAGATAATAGATAGATAGATAGATAGATAGATAGATAGATAGATAGATGATTGATAGATAGATAGATAGATAGATAGATAGATAGATAGATAATAGATAGATAAATAGATAGATAGATAGATGATAGATAGATAATAGATAGATAGATAATAGATAGATAGATAGATAGATAGATAGATAGATAGATAGATAGATAGATAGATAGAAAGATAATAGATAGATAGATGATAAATAATAGATACTAGTGATGAACGAATATATACTTTACTCGAGATTTCTAAAGCACGCTCGGGGGTCCTCCGAGTATTTTTTAGTGCTTGGAAATTTAGTTTTCCTCACCTTAGCTGAATGATTTACATCTGTTAGCCAGCATAAGTTCATGTGGGGGTTGCCTGGTTGCTAGGGAATCCCCACATGTAATCAAGCTGGCTAACAGATGTAAATCATTCAGCTAAGGTGAGGAAAACTAAATCTCCGAGCATTAAAAAATACTCGGAGGTCTCCTGAGCATGCTCGGGAAATCTCGAGTAACGAGTATATTCGCTCATCACTAGTAGATAGATAGATAGATAGATAATATATACTGGTAGATAGATAATAGATAGATAGATAATAGATAGATAGATAGATAGATAGATAGATAGATTATAGATAGATAATAGACAGATAGATAGATAATAGATAATAGATTGATAGATAATAGATAGATAGATAATAGATATTAGATAATAGATAGATAGATAGATAGATAGATAGATAGATAGATAAAAGATAGATAGATAGATAGATAGATAGATAGATAGAAAATAGATAGATAGATAGATAGATAGATAGATAGATAGATAATAGATAGATAGATAGATAATAGATAGATAGATAGATAGATAGATAGATAGATAGATAGATAGATAGATAGATAATGATAGATAGATAGATAGATAGATAGATAGATAGATAGATAGATAGATAGATAGATAATGATAGATAGATAGATAGATAATAGATAGATAATGATAGATAGATAGATAGATAGATAGATAATGATAGATAGATAATGATAGATAGATAGATAGATAGATAATGATAGATAGATAGATAGATAGATAATGATAGATAATGATAGATAGATAGATAGATAGATAGATAATGATAGATAGATAGATAATGATAGATAGATAGATAGATAGATAATATTTAGATACATAGATAGTTAATAGATGGATAGATTTATAGATAGATAGATAGATAGATAGATAGATAATAGATAGATAATAGATAGATAATAAATAGATGGATAATATTTAGATATATAGATAGTTAATAGGTAGATAGATAGATATATAGATAGATAGATAGATAGATAATAGATAGATAGATAATAAATAGATGGATAATATTTAGATATATAGATAGTTAATAGGTAGATAGATAGATAGATAGATAGATAGATAGATAGATAGATAGATAGATAGATAAAATAAATGATGCTGTATATCCATGCTGACGTCTTGCTATCTAGTAATTTCTGGAATAATGACAGCGGAGTAGGTTATTGCCCTGTATATCAGGACTTGCTTTCTCAGACGCTGACAGGAGGCTCAGTACAGACAATTACTCTGTAAAAATCCGTTCCTAGCAAATGACAATAACAAAAATGTGGATTGATCAGAGGAGTAATAAATGGCATAAAATGATAGAAACGGAAATTGTGATAATTAAGCTTCATTTTATTTACTGTGGATGCAGGGGAACATTTTATGGACACATTAGACTGTGTGATCACTATCTCTGGAGGATGCAGACATGGGACACAATCAGGGTTATCTTATCATTGAGGAAAACGAGTGTTCATAAGGGAGAAATGCTACATTTATGGGGTATACTAAAAACATGTCATCACTATCCATTGTCTATGAATATTTCAATGTTACAGCGAAGTAGAGAAACCTCACCTAAAACTATTCTTTAAATCTCATAATTAAAGGGACATTAGCGTTTTGGTAAATATAATATACAGTTTTCCAACATAGTGGCGGTAATAATTACTCCCAGATTGTCACCTCTCATTACAAGACACTGATACCTTGTAACTCCATTGATTTATGATCAGTGCAGATTTGTATCCTACAGAAGGAAACTATGTAGTTTTTACTCAATGACACCAAGCAGAGATCTTTAAAAAATGATGCAGAAAGTATAGTCAAAAATTTTGTAAGGAATAAAAGTAGTCTCTATAGGCTACCACCCATAGATAGCCCCCCCGACAAATCATTGGCCAACATACAGTATTAACCTTTTCAAGACCTGCCGAATTTTCATTTATACCCTTTCATCTTTTCCTCTGCATCTTTTAAGAGCTATAACTTTTATGTTTTTCCAGTTATATAGCCGCGTGAGGGCTTGTTTTATGCAGGACAAGGTTTGAATGGCATCGTTATCATATAATGTGCTGAAAAACAGGGAAAAAAATTCTACGTGGGTTGAAACAGTGAAAATTACCCAAATTTCCACCTCTATTTTTGGGGGGGATTATTATTTTTACAGCATTTATTGTGCAATAAAAATAACCTGGAAACAAGATTTTCCAGGTGAGAATGATTACAGAGATACCAAACATATACTGTATGTATCTATGTGGCTAAAAAAAATGTTTAGAACCTTGTAAAAAAAAAAATTGTTTGTGTTGTCTGTTTCTGTGACCTGTAAATATTTTGCCATCGATGGAGATGGGCGAGGGCTCGCTTTTTTGCATGCTGAGCTGTAGTTTTTATTAATATCACTTTTAGGGTACATATTACTTTTTGATCATTTTTATTCTATGTTATTTTGGAGGAAGTGAAGTGTCTAAAAAAAATGGCAATTTAGCTGCTCTGTATAGATGCAATTGATAGCGGCATCTAACTGGTTAAACGGCAGCAATCAGAGATAGCTCTGCTCACTGCTGTTATATTTTGATGCCACCCATATATCACGTATATCATCTGCTGCGTGTGATGCAAAGATAGATACAGTGGGTGCGGAAAGTATTCAGACCCCTTTACATTTTTCACACTTTGTTTCATTGCGGCCATTTGGCAATTTCAAAAAAGTTCATTTTTTTCTCATTAATGTACACTCTGCACCCCATCTTCACTGAAAAAAACAGAAATGTAGAATTTTTTGCAAATTTATTAAAAAAGAAAAACTGAACTATCACATGGTCATAAGTATTCAGACCCTTTGCTCAGTAATGGGTAGAAGCCCCTTTTGAGCTAGTACAGCCATGAATCTTCTTGGAATGATGCAACAAGTTTTTGACCCCTGGATTTGGGGATCCTCGGCCATTCTTCCTTGCAGATCCTCTCCAGTTCCATCAGGTTGGATGGTGAACGTTGGTGGACGCCATTTTCAGGTCTCTCCAGAGATGCTCCATTGGGTTTAGGTCAGGGCTCTGGCTGGGCCGGTCAAGAATGGTCACAGAGTTGTCCTGAAGCTGCTCCTTTGTTATTTTAGCTGTGTGCTTAGGGTCATTGTCTTGTTGGAAGGTGAACCTTCGGCCAAGTCTGAGGTCCAGAGCACTCTGGAAGAGGTTTTCATCCAGGATATTTCTGTACTTGGCCGCATTCATGTTTCCTTCAATGCCAACCAGTCATCCAGTCCCTATAGCTGAAAAACGCCCCCATAGCGTGATGCTGCCACCACCATGTTTCACTATTGGGATTGTATTGGGCAGATGATGAGCAGTGCCTGTTTTTCTCCACAAATACCGCTTAGAATTATCACCAAAAAGGTCTATCTTCATCTCATCAGACCAGAGAATATTATTTCTCATAGTCTGGGAGTCCTTCATGTGTTTTTTAGCAAACTCTATGCGGGCTTTCATATGTCTTACACTGAGGAGAGCCTTCCGTTGGGCCACTTTGCCATAAAGGCCCCACTGGTGGAGGGCTGCAGTGATAGTTGACTTTATGGAACTTTCTCCCATCTCCCTACTGCATCTCTGGAGCTCAGCCACAGTGATCTTGGGGTTCTTCTTTACCTCCCTCACAAGGCTCTTCTCCCACGATTGCTCAGTTTGGCTGGACGGCCAGGTCTAGGAAGACTTCTGGTGGTCCCAAACTTCTTCCATTTAAGGATTATGGAGGCCACTGTGCTCTTAGGAACCTTGAGTACTGCAAAAATTCTGTTGTAACCTTGGCCAGATCTATTCCTTGCCACAATTCTGTCTCTGAGCTCCTTGGCCAGTTCCTTTGACCTCATGATTCTCATTTGGTCTGACATGCGCTGTGAGCTGTGAGGTCATATATAGACAGGTGTGCGCCTTTCCAAATCAAGTCCTATCAGTTTAATTAAACACAGCCGGCCTCCAATGAAGGAGTAGAACGATCTCAAGGAGGATCACAAGGAAATGGACATCAAGTGACTTAAATATGAGTGTCTGAGCAAAGGGTCTGAATACTCATGACCATGTGATATTTAAGTTTTTCTTTTTTAATAAATTTGCAAACATTTCTACTTTTCTGGGGGGGGGGTTCAGTCAAGATGGGGTGCAGAGTGTACATTAATGAGGAAAAAGTGAACTTTTTTGAATTTACCAAATGGCTGCAATGAAACAAAGTGTGGAAATTTTAAAGGGGTCTGAGTGCTTTCCATACCATCTTAAGATAATAGATAGATAGAAAGATAGAAAGATAGATAGATAGATAGATAGATAGTAGATAGATAAATGGATAATAGATACCGTATATACTCGAGTATAAGCCGACCCGAGTATAAGCCGACCCCCCTAATTTTGCCACAAAAAACTGGGAAAACTTATTGACTCGAGTATAAGCCTAGGGTAGAAAATGCAGCATTTACCGGTGAATTTCAAAAATAAAAATAGATGCTCCATACCGTTCATTATTGCCCCATAGATGCTCCATATACAACTGTGCTATATAGAATGCTCTGCACCGTTGATTATGGCCCCATAGATGCTCCTTATAATGCTGTGCCATATATGCTCTGCACCGTTGATTATGGCCCCATAGATGCTCCTTATAATGCTGTGCCATATATGCTCTGCCCCTTTGATTATGGCCCCATAGATGCTCCTTATAATGCTGTGCCATATATGCTCTGCACCGTTGATTATGGCCCCATAGGTGCTCCTTATAATGCTGTGCCATATATGCTCTGCACCTTTGATTATGGCCCCATAGGTGCTCCTTATAATGCTGTGCCATATATGCTCTGCACCTTTATGGCCCCATAGGTGCTCCTTAGAATGCTGTGCCCCTTATATGCTCTGCACCTTTATGGCCCCATAGGTGCTCCTTATAATGCTGTGCCCCATATATGCTCTGCACCTTTGATTATGGCCCCATAGATGCTCCTTATAATGTTGTGCCATATATGCTCTGCACCTTTGATTATGGCCCCATAGATGCTCCTTATAATGCTGTGCTATATATGCTCTGCACCTTTGATTATGGCCCCATAGATGCTCCTTATAATGCTGTGCCCCATATATGCTCTGCACCTTTGATTATGGCCCCATAGATGCTCCTTATAATGTTGTGCCATATATGCTCTGCACCTTTGATTATGGCCCCATAGGTGCTCCTTATAATGCTGTGCCCCATATATGCTCTGCACCTTTATGGCCCCATAGGTGCTCCTTATAATGCTGTGCCCCATATATGCTCTGCACCTTTATGGCCCCATAGGTGCTCCTTATAATGCTGTGCCCCATATATGCTCTGCACCTTTGATTATGGCCCCATAGGTGCTCCTTATAATGCTGTGCCCCATATATGCTCTGCACCTTTGATTATGGCCCCATAGGTGCTCCTTATAATGCTGTGCCCCATATATGCTCTGCACCTTTATGGCCCCATAGGTGCTCCTTATAATGCTGTGCCCCATATATGCTCTGCACCTTTATGGCCCCATAGGTGCTCCTTATAATGCTGTGCCCCTTATATGCTCTGCACCTTTATGGCCCCATAGGTGCTCCTTAGAATGCTGCTGGTGCTGCCATAAAAAAAAAAAAAAAATCACATACTCACCTCTCTTCTCAGGACGCCGGCGCTTTCAATAATTACCTGCTCCTCTGCGGCTCCGTCTCCAGCACTGACGCTCAGCAGAGGGCGCGCACTGACTACGTCACAGCGCCCTCTAACCTGAGCGTCACTGCTAGAGGACGCTGCAGACGGAGCCGGAGCGAGGAGCAGGTAATTATAGCGCTGCGCTCCCCTTACCTGCTGCGGCGCGGTCCCTGCAGTCCCTGGCTTCTCCGGCGCTGCAGCTTCTTCCTGTAATTGAGCGGTCACATGGCACCGATCGTTACAGAAATGAATATGCGGCTCCTCCCCTATGGGGGTGGAGCTGCCTATTCATTTCTGTAATGAGCGGTGCCATGTGACCGCTCAGTGCAGGAAGAATCTGCAGCGCCGGAGAAGCCAGGGACTGCAGGGACCGCGCCAGGAGCAGGTAAGTATGACTACACAGCCCCCGCTCCCCCTCCCCTGCTGACACCCGGGTATATGACTCGAGTATAAGCCGAGAGGGGGACTTTCAGCCCAAAAAAATGGGCTGAAAATCTCGGCTTATACTCGAGTATATACGGTAGATAGATAATAGGGAGATAATAGATAGATAGATAGATAGATAGATAGATAGATAGATAGATAATAGAGAGATAATAGATAGATAGATAGATAGATAGATAGATAGATAGATAGATAGATAGATAGATAGATAGATAATAGGGAGATAATAGATAGATAGATAGATAGATAGATAGATAGATAGATAGATAGATAGATAGATAGATAGATAGATAGATAATAGGGAGATAATAGATAGATAGATGGATAATAGATAGATAGATAGATAGATAGATAATAGAGAGATAATAGATAGATAGATAGATAGATAATAGATAGATTATAGATAATAGATAGATGATAGACATATAGATAATAGATAGATAGATGATAGATAGATAATAGCTAGATAGATAATAGACAGGTAGATAATAGATATATAAATAGATAGATAGATAGATAGATAGATAGATAATAGACACATAGATAATAGATAGATAGATAGATAGATAGATAGATAGATAGATAATAGACAGATAATAGATAGATAATAGACACATAGATAATAGATATATGATAGATATATAGATAATAGAGAGATAGATAGATAGATACTGTAGATAGATAGATAGATAATAGATAGATAGATAGATAATAGACACATAGATAATAGATAGACAGATAGATAGATAGATAGATAGATAGATAGATAGACAGACAGATAGATAGATAGATAGATAGACAGACAGACAGACAGATAGATAGATAGATAGATAGATAGATAGATAGATAGATAGATAATAGAGAGATAACATTATTCCTTATTATAGCCTACCAGTGATACAATGTATAGGACCTGATACATCTTTGGTCACATATATACCATGTAAGTTGGAGGAGGCTCCAGGGACTGAACAATACTTCTTAGAAATACACTTGTTAATGCTTCTGCCAGGGTGAAAAAGTCACTAGAAAGTTTTCTGAGAACAATACTGACGCCAACTCCTCTGACCGCTCCACTACAACTGTCATCATTTAAGAACAATATCCATACAGACATGGCCTCTGTGCGCCTTTGTCCTGTGAATTTGTTAAGCAGTGGGGAATGTGGAGCGATTTGTGATATTTTTATGTCCTGCAATCCTGGATTTTTTTTTTTTTTCAAATGAACACAGTTTTCCATTACCCTCTGACCCGACATTCTGGCAGAAACAACGCTTGTACTCATTCATTTCTCCAAATCAATACGTCTTTCTTTGGCCATTGTGATCTGTGTAGTCTAAGCAAACCCCAAGGTGGGGGTGGGAGACGGCTTTTCAACGTGGAAAAATTGTGCGTTTAAAATTAGGCAGCGAGTGTGGATTCCATAAACTGAGTCGACAAATAGATAAACTGACTAAATATAATCATTGGTGGCGACGAACAGCTGGAAAGGAGGCAAAAGTACAATCCTATGGTATACTGAAGAATGTGAGCGAATACTGACGACTGAGGTCCTCTGTCTATTAACTTTTTCAGATTTAAAATCCATGGCTGCCTTCTTCCAAAAACAGCATCACCCTAGCCCACAGGCTATGTCTGGTATTGCAGCGCGGTGCCGCGTTCTGTTCAAAAGAGCCAATCTGAAATACCAGACATAACCTGCATACCGGTCTGGCGCTGTCTATGGAAGAAGGCAGCCATGTTTTTCTAACCCTGGACAACAACTTTAAAAATAATAAATATATCTGCTCATCATATGGCTGGTCATTGCGTGCCTTATAGTATAGAGCAGTTAAAGGGGTATATTGTTAATCCCTGGTGGTATAGAGAAGTTAAGGAGTAATCATAAATGGAGCTTTAGGGTAGTAAATGGGCTAACGCTAACATCTCTTGTGATCTAGGGCAGTAAATTGGATTATGGCTCCAGAATGTGATTTTTTGGATTTTATTTTTGGTATTTTATCTCTCAATGTTACAATTAACCTACCCTTAGAATTATAGACTGGTCATGTCTTTGTCAGTGAGCAAACTTACAAAATCAGCAAGGGATCAAATAATTATTTCCTTCACTGTTGGTTCACCAAGTGAGGTGGATCATCTAAGCCTCTAGTCTGGGTGGGCACATGAACCTTGGGCATAGATCTATTAGGCTTACCAAGTGAGGTGAATCATCTAAGCCTCTGGTCTGGGTGGGCACATGAACCTTTGGAATAGATCTATTAGGCTTACCAAGTGAGGTGGATCATCTAAGCCTCTGGTCTGGGTGGGCACATGAACTTTGGGAATAGATCTATTAGGCTCACCAAGTGAGGTGGATCATCTAAGCCTCTGGTCTGGGTGGGCACATGAACTTTGGGAATAGATCTATTAGGCTCACCAAGTGAGGTGGATCATCTAAGCCTCTGGTCTGGGTGGGCACATGAACCTTGGGCATAGATCTATTAGGCTCACCAAGTGAGGTGGATCATCTAAGCCTCTGGTCCGGGTGGGCACATGAACCTCGGGCATATATGCAGCAAGCAAGAAGGCACGTGGACAGTGAGGACTCGGCACACTCTGAAATCTCAGGATAAAGCACAGACGGCGGAGAACACCAAAGATTAGAATCTCAATCCCAACACACAGGACCTTGTTTAAATGGGCCTTAAATAGGGAGATGATGTTATTGATCCACTCTGGGCAACCTTCACGGAGCACAACAGAAGGCAGTGAACCCAAAGGAATTCATGATTCCCAGAACAGGTGTAACACAAGTACAAGTTTTCCATCAAGTGGGAGTGTAACAACCAAGCATTACGTGCCTCCTAAAGAGACTATAACCATTAAGCGTGTTGTGCCTCTGCATAAGAAAAAGTACTGCTTTTTACGGATACAAAAAAAGTTTTTGCATCATTCCAGCGGATGCATCACCCTCGTACAATGGCATTTCTACTAGGATTTGAGTTTTCTACAGATCTCTGCATCCCCTACATTTCGGGAAAGAGTGGGGCTTCCACTTTTGCCCCACCAACATTATTATTTATCAAATTTAAATGGAAAAGGTTTAACAGTATATACCAATGTGTATATAAAAATGAAATGGACCCATTTGCACAGATCTTCCCGAGTGAAGAGCATTACAGAGAAGTAAAACATTTCTTGCAGATAAACGTGTGATGCGCTCAGCAAGGAGCAGACAGATGGGACAGATGTGATTCCTGACACACCTGTTCCCTCTCACTGAGCGCCTCTTGTTGTGACATGAAGACGCTGATTAAACCAGAAGTGCTATCACTTCACTTATTCACCACATCTATATTTGTAAACAATATTAACACGTTCTTACCTTCTCTTTACATGCACCATAATGGAAGCTGCATGCAGCAACGCGCCTAATGATCCCTCCGGTGCCGATGTTTCTTATGTTCTATTTAAAGAAACAATTACATAAAAACAGATATTTCTAAAGAAAATCAGGCCTTCATGCAACATTCATGATCTGGCAAAGGTTTATATCTACAGATCGGTCATTAACCCTAAAGATGCATCCAAAGAACCAAATGGTTGTCACAAAAGATACTAACTGGTTTTCGGATCCCCCTTTCTCCATTACTGTAAAATGCACATTTTAGAATGGCATTTTATTATGACCACCCTAAACACACCTTTGCAATAATCATGTTGTTTAGTCAGCATCTGTATATACAACACCTGTAGGGTGGATGGATTATGTTGGCAAAGGACAAGAGCTCACGAACAAAGATTAGGATAAGAGCTCACTAACACAGATTAGGAGAAGAGCTCACTAAGGGTACTGTCACACTATACGATTTACCTACGATCACGACCAGCGATATGACCTGGCCGTGATCGTAGGTAAATCGTAGTGTGGTCGCTGGAGAGCTGTCACACAGACCGCTCTCCAGCGACCAACGATGCCGAGGTACCCGGGTAACCAGGGTAAACATCGGGTTACTAAGCGCAGGACCGCGCTTAGTAACCCGATGTTTACCCTGGTTACCAGCGTAAAAAAAAAAAAAACAGCACATACTTACATTCTGGTGTCCGTCAGGTCCCTTGCCGTCTGCTTCTCTCTGCTTCCCGCACTCACTGCCGGCTGTAAAGTGAAAGTGAAAGCACAGCACACGTCACCGCTGTGCTCTGCTTTCACTTTACGGTCGGCAGTCAGTGAGTGCGGGAAGCAGAGGGAAGCAGACGGCAAGGGACCTGACGGACACCAGAATGTAAGTATGTGCTGTTTGTTTTTTTTTACATTTACGCTTGTAACCAGGGTAAACATCGGGTTACTAAGCGCGGTCCTGCGCTTAGTAACCCGATGTTTACTCTGGTTACAAGCGAACGCATCGCTAGATCGGTGTCACACACACCGATCTAGCGATGACAGCGGGAGATCCAGCGACGAAAGAATGTTCCATACGATCTGCTACGACGTACGATTCTCAGCAGGATCCCTGATCGCTGCTGCGTGTCAGACACAGCGATATCGTATGGATATCGCTGGAACGTCATGAATCGTACAGTCGTAGCGATCGAAATGGGACTGTGTGACGGTACCCTAACACAGATTGGGATAAGAGCTCACTGACACAGATTAGGATAAGAGCTCACTAACACAGATTAGGAGAAGAGCTCAATGACACAGATTAGGAGAAGAGCTCACTAAACACAGATTAGGATAAGAGCTCACTAACACAGATTAGGATAAGAGCTCACTAACACAGATTAGGAGAAGAGCTCACTAACACAGATTAGGAGAAGAGCTCAATGACATAGATTAGGAGAAGAGCTCACTAAACACAGATTAGGATAAGAGCTCACTAACACAGATTAGGATAAGAGCTCACTAACACAGATTAGGAGAAGAGCTCACTAACACAGATTAGGAGAAGAGCTCACTAACACAGATTAGGATAAGAGCTCACTAACACAGATTAGGAGAAGAGCTCACTAACACAGATTAGGAGAAGAGCTCACTAACACAGATTAGGAGAAGAGCTCAATAACACAGATTAGTCGAAGAGCTCACTAACACAGATTAGGTGAAGAGCTCACTAACAGATTAGGAGAAGAGCTCACTAACACAGATTAGGAGAAGAGCTCAATAACGCAGATTAGGAGAAGAGCTCACTAACAAAGATTAGGATAAGAGCTCACTAACACATATTAGGAGAAGAGCTCAATAGCACAGATTAGGAGAAGAGCTCACTAACACAGATTAGGAGAAGAGCTCAATAACACAGATTAGGAGAAGAGCTCACTAACACAGATTAGGAGAAGAGCTCACTAGCACAGATAAGGAGAAGAGCTCACTAACACAGTTTAAGAGAAGAGCTCAATAACACAGATTAGGAGAAGAGCTCACTAACACAGATAAGGAGAAGAGCTCACTAACACAGTTTAGGAGAAGAGCTCACTAACACAGATTAGGAGAAGAGCTCACTAACAGATTAGGAGAAGAGCTCACTAACACAGATTAGGAGAACTGCTCACTAACACAGATTAGAAGAACTCACTAACACAGATTAGAAGAACTCAATAACACAGATTAGGAGAAGAGCTCACTAACACAGATTAGGAGAAGAGCTCACTAACACAGATTAGGAGAAGAGCTCACTAACAAAGATTAGGAGAAGAGCTCACTAACACAGATTAGGAAAAGAGCTCACTAACACAGATTAGGAGAACTGCTCACTAACACAGATTAGAAGAACTCACTAACACAGATTAGGAGAAGAGCTCACTAACACAGATTAGGATAAGAGCTCACTAACACAGATTAGGAGAAGAGCTCACTAACACAGATTAGGAGAAGAGCTCACTAACACAGATTAGGAGAAGAGCTCAATAGCACAGATTAGGAGAAGAGCTCACTAACACAGATTAGGAGAAGAGCTCAATAACACAGATTAGGAGAAGAGCTCACTAACACAGATTAGGAGAAGAGCTCACTAACACAGATAAGGAGAAGAGCTCACTAACACAGTTTAAGAGAAGAGCTCAATAACACAGATTAGGAGAAGAGCTCACTAACACAGATAAGGAGAAGAGCTCACTAACACAGTTTAGGAGAAGAGCTCTCTAACACAGATTAGGAGAAGAGCTCACTAACACAGATTAGGAGAAGAGCTCACTAACACAGATTAGGAGAACTGCTCACTAACACAGATTAGAAGAACTCACTAACACAGATTAGAAGAACTCAATAACACAGATTAGGAGAAGAGCTCACTAACACAGATTAGGAGAAGAGCTCACTAACACAGATTAGGAGAAGAGCTCACTAACAAAGATTAGGAGAAGAGCTCACTAACACAGATTAGGAAAAGAGCTCACTAACACAGATTAGGAGAACTGCTCACTAACACAGATTAGAAGAACTCACTAACACAGATTAGGAGAAGAGCTCACTAACACAGATTAGGAGAAGAGCTCACTAACACAGATTAGGAGAAGAGCTCACTAACAAAGATTAGGATAAGAGCTCACTAACACAGATTAGGAGAAGAACTCACTAACACAGATTAGGAGAAGAGCTCACTAACACAGATTAGGAGAAGAGCTCACTAACACAGATTAGGAGAACTGCTCACTAACACAGATTAGAAGAACTCACTAACACAGATTAGGAGAAGAGCTCACTAACACAGATTAGGAGAAGAGCTCACTAACACAGATTAGGAGAAGAACTCACTAACACAGATTAGGAAAAGAGCTCACTAACACAGATTAGGAGAAGAGCTCTCTAACACACCTTAGGAGAAAAGATCACTAACACAGATTAGGAGAAGAGCTCACTAACACAGATTTAGACAAATTTGTGAACAATATTTGAGAGAAAAATACATTTTGTGGACATAGAAAAAGTCAATGATCTTTGAGCTCAGCTCATGAAAACTGGGAGCAAAAACAAAAGTTTTGTGTTCATATTTTTATTCAGTGTAAATGCTTGCTCCATTAAAATGGGGCAATTCTGCTTACGTACTGTATGCATCTGGCATCTGATCAGGGCTGTACTGGCCATCGGGCCGTTCTGGCAAATGCCAGAAGGGCCGGTGCCAGTAGTGGGCCGCTGCGCGCCGACTCACCCCCCCTAAGCACTGCCGCCGCATTCAACTATACCGGCATCTATGACGCCGATACAGTTGAATGCAATGATGGAGGAGAGAGCGTCTGCTGACGCTCCCACTTCCATCATTCCTTGCTCTGCCTCTGACACTGCGAGTGCACGTGCACTCACTGTGTCCAGGCAGTGCAGCGGCAGCCACCGAGACAGGAGCAGGGAGCAACATGGGCGCATGGAGAGGTGAAGAGTGTGTTTTTGTTTTTTTTTACTGGACTGTGGGGCCATTCTCAGGGGGAGGAGAGATGCGGACTGTGCTGTATACTACTATGTGGGCTGTGCTATATACTACTGTGTGGGCTGTGCTATATACTACTATGTGGGCTGTGCTGTATACTACTATGTGGGCTGTGCTGTATACTACTATGTTGTCTGTGCTATATACTACTGTGTGGGCTGTGCTTTATACTACTGTGTGAGCTGTGCTGTATACTACTGTGTGGGCAGTGCTGTATACTACTGTGTGGGCTGTGCTGTATACTACTATGTGGGCTGTGCTATATACTACTATGTGGGCTTTGCTGTATACTACTACGTGGGCTGTGCTATATACTACTGTGTGGGCTGTGCTGTATACTACTACGTGGGCTGTGCTGTATACTACTATGTGGGCTGTGCTTTGTACTGCTACGTGGGCTGTGCTGTGTACTGCTATGTGGGCTGTACTGTATACTGCTACGTGGGCTGTGCTGTATACTGCTACGTAGGCTGTGCTGTATACTACTGTGTGGGCTGTGCTGTATACTACTGTGTAGGCTGTGCTGTATACTACTGTGTGGGCTGTGCTGTATACTACTGTGTGGGCTGTGCTGTATACTACTACGTGGGCTGTGTTATCTTCTATGCAGGTTGTGCTATATGCTATGCGGGTTGTGCTATATACTATGCGGGTTGTGCTATATACTATGCGGGCTTTGCTATATACTATGCGGGTTGTGCTATATACTATGCGGGCTTTGCTATATACTATGCGGGTTGTGCTATATACTATGCGGGCTTTGCTATATACTACGAGGGGTGTATTGTATTCTATGGGGAAGGCCGTGTTATATACTACTAGATGGTAGCCAAATTCTAACGCATCGGGTATTCTAGAATATGTATGTAGTTTATTTATGAAAATTTTAGAATAATACATTGAATACACAGGATTCGGCCAGCCGCGACCAATTAGCGAAGCGTGGTTCAAATCCCGCACCAATTCGTGGCCGGACTGCACCTGTCGCTGATTGTTAGCAGCCGGATACGTAGTATATAGCACAGCCACGTATTATATAACAGTCCACATAATATATTGCACAGCCACGTAGTATATTACACAGCCCACGTAGTATATTGCACAGCCCACGTAGTATATTGCACAGGCCACATAGTATATTGCACAGTCCACGTAGTATATTGCACAGCTCACGTAGTATATTGCACAGCCTACGTAATATATTGCACAGCCCACGTAGTATATTGCACAGCCCACGTAGTATATTGCACAGGCCACGTAGTATATTGCACAGCCCATGCAGTATATTGCACAGCCTATTGCACAGCCCACGTAGTGTATTGCACAGCCCACGTAGTTTATTGCACAGCCCATGTAGTATATTACACAGCCCATGTAGTATATTGCACAGCCCACGCAGTATATTGCACAGCCCAGGCAGTATATTGCACAGCCCACGTAGTATATTGCACAGCCCATGTAGTATATTGCCCAGCCCACGTAGTATATTGCACAGCCCACATAGTTTATTGCACAGCCCACGCAATATATAGCAATGTGGGCATCATATCCCTGTTAAAAAAAATAATTAAAATAAAAAATAGTTATATACTCACCTTCCGTTGGCCCCCGAATCATGGCGAAGCAGTTACCGACGCTCCTCGCGCGCTCCGGTCTCAAGAGTGCGAGACCGCTACGTCATCATCTCGCGAGATCGCAATGCATGGAGCGGTCACCGGAATGTCGTGAGGAGCGGGAAAGGCCTGTTCTGGATCCGAGGGGCCGACAGACGGTGAGTATATAATGATTTTTATTTTTTTTAATTATTTTTAACATTAGATCTTTTTACTATTGATGCTGCATAGGCAGCATCAATAGTAAAATGTTGGTCATACGGGTAAATAGCAGCATTAATGGAGTGCGTAACATCACGGCATAACGCGGTCTGTTAGCGCTGCCATTAACCCTGTGTGAGCGCTAACTGGAGGGGATTATGGAGCGGGCACTGACTGCGGGGAGGAAGGAGCGGCCATTTTGCCGCCGAACTGTGCCCGTCGCTGATTGGTCGTGGCTGTTTTGCCGCGACCAAACAGCGACTTGGATTTCCATGACAGACAGAGGCCACAACCAATGAATATCCATGACAGACAGACAAACAGAAAGACAGACAGTCAGATGGAAGTGACCCTTAGACAATTATATAGTAGATGTGGCTGTGTTATATACTATTGTGGGGGCATATTATATTCTATGGGGGAGGCTGTGTTATATACTATGGGGGGCTGCATTATATTCTATGGGGCCTACATTATATATGATGGGGAGGTGGGATGTATTATATTCTATGGGGGCTGTATTAGATTTTATGAGGGATGATTGCATCATACTCTTTGATGGGGCTGCATTATACTCTGTGGGGAGGTGGGCTGTATTATATTCTATTCGGGGCTACATTATATTCTATGGGGGCTGTATTATATTTATATTCTTTGAGGGGTGATTGCATCATACTCTATAAGGGTGCTGCATTAAACTATGAGGGGGGCTGCATTATATTCTATGAGGTGGCTGCATTATACTCTGGATTGGCTGCATTATACTCTGGGGTGGCTGAATTATATTCTGTAGGGTGGTGGCTGCATTATACTATATGTGGGCTGCATTATACTGTATTGAGGATTATGGGGAATACGTTATACTATATGAAGGACTATGGGGTGCATTATACTATGGGAAGTGAATTGAACTACATGGATGACTATGGGGGTGCATTATACTATATGGAGCACTATGAGGAGTGTATTATGCTATATGGAGGACTATGAGGAGTGTATTATACTATATGGAGGACTGAGCAGTGTATTTTAATATATGGAGGACTATAGGGAGTGTATTATACTATATGGAGGACTGTGGTGCACATTATAATATATGGAGGACTATGGGGTGTATTTTACTAAAAAAGTAAAATGCTGCATATTCAGATTGTTTTTGCTGGAACAAAAATCCTTGTTCTCAGCAGCACATCGCCGGTGTAAACTGTAGATGTGCTGCTGATAACATGATCCTGTATGGTGATCTGTTAGTGATCTATTAGTGATCGTTCTGTCCCGTCATTATTCTTCAGCTGGTGGAAAGAGGCCGGGAAACAAGCGTTGAACAACTTCAGTATTGTCGATCAAACTCATTTAGCGGCCTGAACTCAGCGCTTGTAAATACAACCGAAATGCTTTTGTGTGATGTGCAATATGTTAGCATTTTGGGCCCCATTTTAAACTTTGCCGCGGGCCCCACTTTGCCTAAAACCGGCCCTGCCTACAAGTGTACAAAGATATTATACAGTCACCATGTGACAAGTGGGCCTGTGTAACTTCAAATGCCAGGGCTGAATTTTAGTCCCAGTCTGGCCCTGCATCTGATAATCTAGAAAATCTGATGATCCAGCATCAGAACCAGGAGCAAAAAACTAATGAGAGAGAAGTAATAGGGAAATGTATGGATCCGTAATAAAGTGCACATTGTATCTCCATATGCATCCCTGCTGTATCTCTTTGTGCAGGAGCGTACAACACACAACCCTCCATACTGTATACTGGCCCATATACAGGATAATTGGCCCACACTGCCCTCTAAACAGTGTAATTGCCCCACACAGCCCTCCAAACAATATAATAGTCCCACATAACCCTCCATACAATATAATGGCCCTCACATAGCCCTCCATACAGTTTATTGGCCCTCACACTGCCTCCAAACAGTATAATGGCCCCACATAGCCTTCCAAACAGTGCAATGGTCCCTATTAGCCCTCCAAACTTTATAATTGGCTTCACATACTCCTCCAAACAGTATAATTGGCCCCCAAACAGCCCTCAAAACAGCATATGACCCCACTAGCCCTCTAAACAGCATATAACCCCTATACAGTTTTCCAAACAATATAATGGCCACTACACTGTAGGAAGCTCCCTCACATAGCCCTCCAATTTGTAAAATGGCCCCCACATAGCCCTCCAAATAGTATAATGACCCCCAACAAAGTCCTGCAAATAGTATAATGACCCCAACATATCCCTACAATTTGTATAACGGCCCCCACGTAGCCCTCCCAATAGTATAATGGTCCCTACAATATACTCATTTATTTGAAAAAAATGCTCACCTCTCCCTTCCTGTGGTATCCCCGTATGTCTTCCTTTATAGTAGCAGGTTATTATTCACGGATGATATATTGTTAGGGTATGCCTTTATTTTCTAGTCGAAAGGAACAGATCGCAGAGAAGTCAACTGATCAGAAGACTTAGGGACTCCATCCATCTTTGCCCTTTTTCTGTGGATTGGTTTGTGCAAAGAATTGCAAATCTGCCCCATTAAAGAAAACACCCATTGCAGTTTACAAAAAATGTAAGTGGTACTATAGTGCGCCCTTTCTTTTAGCAACCACTAAAAGGCTCCAATAGACCGTAGCTAATGCAGTTTCTGCAAACCACACACCGCACAGATCCATGGACAGCAGATAGGCGTCTGTTCACATTGCATTTGATGTTTTTATATGTTAATTGCATCCAGAGAGCTCCATGAACCCACGGGAGGTGTAAAGAGTGCACTTTTGGAGTCCATTTCACTGCAATATGTCAGTAAATATTTTTTAGAAGCGGTTCCTGGTCACTTAAAATTGTTCAAAACAGGCTCAGAATAGTGTAAAATCATATTTACCAATCCAAATATACAGCAAATAAATAAACCATAGAGTATATTTTTCAATAGGAGTCAAGCAGAGACGTATGCCACTGAATGCCTATCCATGGATACAATATATGTCAGGCAATTCTCAACCTACATGATGTGGACAAAGCCGACATAAAAGAGACGACTGATGAAAATAAATGCCGCTAGTGATAGAAATATAATGAGGCATGAGAAATACATTACAGGCAATAGGTTTGCACAATATATGCAGCCTGCAGAGAAAGTTTTTTTCTGAAATATTTAAACTCAGTTTATTTGACATTTCTGACCACTAGATGGCAGTAAAGAGAAACATCTAAACTTTTCCAAATAATTGGGCCACTCCATAGTTTATTATTATTTATGTTTATTTATATTTATTATTTATATTTACAGCTCTGAAACTTTCTATGATTGTTTATTCCGAAGGTTTATCACTTCAGAAAATCTGTAAACTCTTCACCGTAGTACTTAACTCTCATTGACAACAATACTTTATCATATTGGAGGTGACTTCAGCTCTCGGGGGTTATTTTTTTATTAGTTTGTGTAAGCGAAAGGAGGAACTGTTTCATTAAAGTGAAGCTTGAGTGTTTTATGCTTTTTATATAATACTAGATGGTGGCCCGATTCTAACGCATCGGGTATTCTAGAATATGCTTGTCCACGTAGTATATTGCCCAGCCACGTACTAAATTGCCCAGCCACGTAGTATATTGCCCAGTGACATAGTATATTGCCCAGTGACATAGTATATTGCCCAGCCACGTAGTATATTGCACAGTCACGTAGTATATTGCCCAGTCACGTAGTATATTGCCCAGCCACGTAGTATATTGCCCAACCACGTAGTATATTGCACAGTCACGTAGTATATTGGCCAGCCACGTAGTATATTGCCCAACCACGTAGTATATTGCCCAACTACGTAGTATATTGCCCAACCACGTAGTATATTGCACAGCCACCTAGTATATTGGCCAGCCACGTAGTATATTGCCCAACCATGTAGTATATTGCCCAACCACGTAGTATATTGCACAGCCACGTAGTATATTGCCCAGCCACGTAGTATATTGCACAGCCACGTAGTATATTGCCCAACCACGTAGTATATTGCACAGCCACATAGTATATTGCCCAACCACGTAGTATATTGCACAGCCACGTAGTATATTGCCCAGCCACGTAGAATATTGCCTAACCACGTAGTATATTGCCCAGTCACGTAGTATATTGCACAGCCACGTAGTATGTTGCCCAACCACGTAGTATATTGCCCAGCCACCTAGTATATTGCACAGCCACGTAGTATATTGGCCAGCCACGTAGTATATTGCCCAGTTATGTAGTATATTGCACAGCCACGTAGTATATTGCCCAGTTACGTAGTATGTTGCCCAGTTACGTAGTATATTGCCCAGTTACGTAGTATATTGCCTAGTGACGTAGTATATTGCCCAGTTACGTAGTATATTGCCTAGTGACGTAGTATATTGCCCAACCACGTAGTATATTTCCCAGCTACGTAGTATATTGCCCAGCCAGGTTTGTCACAGGTGAAAAAATAAAAAATAAACATATACTCACCTTTCCGAGGGCCCCTTGTAGTCCACGGCAGGTTCCGGTCCCAGGGTTGGTAGTAGCGCAGGGCCTGTGATGATGTCGCGGTCACATGACTGTGACGTCATGGCAGGTCCTTCTGCCACCGGAAACTGCAACGAAAGATGGCGGCCGGCGCGAGCTGCAACAGAGGGTGAGTATAGCAGGTTTTTTGTTTTGTTTTTTATTATTATTTTTAACATTACATTTTTTACTATTGATGCCGCATAGGCAGCGTCAATAGTAAAAAGTTGGGGACACACAGGGTTAATAGCGGTGGTAACGGAGTGCGTTACCCGTGGCATAACGCGGTCTGTTACTGCCGGCATTAACCCTGTGTTAGCGGTGACCGGAGGGGAGTATGCGGGCGACAGGCACTGACTGTGGGGAGAACGGAGCGACCATTTTCTTCCGGACTGTGCCCATCGCTGATTGGTCGCGGAAGCCATGACAGGCAGCTGGCGCGACCAATCATCGAATGAATAACTGTGACAGAAGGACAGACAGACAGACAGACGGAAGTGACCCTTAGACAATTATATAGTAGATGTATGCATTGTTTCATTTTAATAATAATCTTTATTTTTATATAGCGCTAACATATTCCGCAGCACTTTACAGTTTTGCACACATTATCATCGCTGTCCCCGATGGGGCTCACAATCTAGAATCAGTGTGTTTTTGGAATGTGGGAGGAAACCAGAGAACCTGGAGGAAACCCACGCAAACACGGGGAGAACATACAAACTCAGGTCAGTATAAGATCTGAAAATATGGCTGCTGCCTTTCAGGAACAGAGCTGACATTGTCCATTGGGTAATATTTGGTATTGCAGCTACATAGGGCTGAACTGAAAAACCACATAAGCCCAAAGACTTATTTCTGGTATATAGCATCTATGTTTTCTAATTTCATTAATTTGTTATTCACATTGACAATTCTTATGCATGGAACACAGGGCACACATATTTTTGGCAACGTTAATGTATTTTTATACTGCAAACTCATATGGAATGCATTTTCAGCTTATCTGCGCTGCCTCCTGCTTGTGATAGGTTTAGCCCTGTCAGTTTTTACCATCAGGAAGTAGAAAAAGGCTATATTTCATAGGATATATTAAAGTTTCTACAACCAGCACTCACAGGTAGTGAGTCAGAAGAGTTTAAACACTCTGTGTATCGAAAGGGAGCAGGAAATAGAGACCAGCCAAAAGACATTCAAATTTGAATGGCCATGAATTGGTCAAGGTCAAAGCGAACAAGAATAAGCTGCCCCTAGTGGTGGCTGCTTGAATTCAGAATGCTATAATTTACAGATGCTTCTCACAAAATTAGAATATCATCAAAAAGCTAATTTATTTCATTTTTCAATACAAAAAAGTGAAACTGATATATTATATAGAGTCATTACAGACAGAGTGATCTATTTCAAGTGTTTATTTTTGTTAATGTTGATGATTATGGCTTACAGCCAATGAAAACCCAACAGTCATTATCTCAGTAAATTAGAATAATTAACAAAACAAACACCTGCAAAGCCTTCATAAGTGTTTAAAAAGGTCTGCTTCAGTCGCTCCACAATCATGGGGAACACTGCTGACTTGGCAGATGTCCAGAAGGCAGTCACTGACACACTCCACAAGGAGGGGAAGCCACAAAAGGTCATTGGTAGAGAAGCCGGCTGTTCACAGAGTGCTGTATACAAGCATATTAATGGAAAGTTGAGTGGAAGGAAAAAGTGTGGTAGAAAAAGGTGCACAAGCAACTGGGATAACCGCAGCCTTGAAAGGATTGTTAAGAAAAGGCCATTTAAACATTTAGGGGAGATTCACAAGGAGTGGACTGCTGCTGGAGTCATTGCTTCAAGAGCCACCACACAGATGTATCCAGGACATGGGCTACAAGTGTCACATTCCTTGTGTCAGCCACTCATGACCAATAGACAACACCAGAAGCGTCTTACCTGGGCCAAGGAGAAAAAGAACTGGACTGTTGTCAGTGGTCCAAGGTGTTTTTTTTAAATGAAAGTAAATTTTGCATTTCATTTTGAAATCAAGGTCCAAGAGTCTGGAGGAAGAGTGGAGAGGCCACAATCCAAGCTGCTGGATGTCTAGTGTGAAGTCTCCACAATCAGTGATGGTTTGGGGAGCCATGTCATCTGCCGATGTAGGACCACTGTGTTTACCTAGATCAAAGTCAGCGCAGTCGTCTACCAGGAAATTTTAGAGCACTTCATGCTTCCCTCTGCTGACGAGCTTTTCGAGATGGAAATTTAATTCTCCAGCAGGACTTGGCCCCGTCCACACTTACCAATACCTGGTGTAAAAACAACAGTATCACTGGGTTCAATTGGCAGCAAAGTCGCCTGACCTTAACCCCATAGAGAATCTATAGGATATTGTCAAGAGGAAGATGAGAGACACCAGACCCATCAATGCAGATGAGCTGAAGGCTGCTATCAAAGCAACCTGGGCTTCCATAACCCCTCAGCAGCGCCACAGGCTGATTGCCTCCACACGCCGCATTGATGCAGTAATTGATGCAAAAGGAGCCCTGACCAAGTATTGAGTGCATTTTTTTTTTAAATTATTATAATTTTTCAAGCTGATGTTATAAAGTATTCTAATTTACTGAGATAGTGACGTTTGGGTTTTCATTGGCTGTAAGCCATAATCATCAACATTAACAGAAATAAAACACTTGAAATCGATCACTCTGCTTGTAATGACTCCATATAATATATGAGTTTCACTTTTTGTATTGAAGAACTGAAATAAAATTAACTTTTTGATGATATTCTAATTTAGTGAGAAACCTCTGTATGTCTATGCATTAAATTTGGGGCTCGATATCATGTATATTAAATATCTCCATATAATATTTTGAACGGATGGATATTGCCTTTAAAGAAATACATCATAGAAGTGCTAGTTATCAAGACTAGAAGCAAGGCAGCGCAAAAGGGAACCAACTCTGGAAGTTTTTACGATTATATAGCAAAATGAGGTTTGCACAGAGCACTAATCCTACGGCTGTGGCCATGTGGTGACTTTGGCCACGACCCAAAAAGTTTGCTGTGTGCCACTGCTACATCACGGAAAAATGCGACTGAATGTGACAAGATTGCAACTTTTGAGCTACCGCAATCGCAACAAACAGGTGCAAAAAATCCAGATTTTCTGCTTCATTCATGGCACTTCGCAGGTCACGATCGTTGTATTATGCTGCATTGTTGCCTGCAGTGACCTTTGGCCACAAGATTTGTGTTGCCACCGAAGTCACTTTGTAGCCTCAGCCTAAAACTCTACAAAAGAGAGCCCGAAAAAATATATCGAGTACCCCATATATCCTGTATGCCCAAGTATGAAATTACAGACCCAAAGGGGTACGGCACGAGCCTATAGACTGCTATGGGCACCGCCGGATTACCAGAATAAGTTGTGTAAATACCTTGTAGTAAAATGTCTTGATGAGCCCCCCTATTATTGATGTATGAACTATAGACATGTATATACTCTGCACTAATATTCCACAATGGACTTTGAGTGCTGGTGGGAATGGCGTAAAGCGGTTATAACATTAAGGGCAGGATAAAAAAAAAAAGTTGTATCTATTTAATGATTACGATCCATTTGTAAAATAATGCTTCAACTTTAAAGACATTTTAGATGAGTCTTTCCATAAAAGTGTCACATAAAAAAAAAAACCCCAGAGTGTCCTCTAGGCGGGGGACTGCAGGTCCCTGCACGGAGCCGAGGGGTCCGCGTCTCTTTCTGCAGTGTCTCCTGCCATCTTTAGTTCACTTTCAACAACTGCATTTGCAAAATACATTAACAGCACATAAAAAAAAAAAGAGACTTCCACTCCTCCAGCCCAGTGGAAATACACCATTAATAGCAATTTCTGGCAGAAAGATTTGAAAGGAAACAGCACAGGAAATGATCTAATGATTCCAGAATAGGACATTTCCCCGAAGCACCAGCTGCTGACCCCGAGGGCTAGCCGGGAACTGAGGGGTGGCACTGGGTGACCCAACTGTGTGTTCAGACCTAAGCTGCTAATACAGCCCAGGACTGCAAATATGCAGCAAGGGGTTAAATGATCCCGGTATATATATATATATATGTGAGCATATTATACATAGTATGAAGGATCGCTCACGGACACCTGGATCAGATTAAAGCCACATGTAAGTGGATACGCAGCTTATTATTACTAGCGAGCAGCCCGCTGCCGCACGCCCGGTGTGCTACATAGCAAACACAGAGTCGGATTCTCACCAAGAGATCTGGAAAAATGAGATTTAGAGAGATTGAGATTAACTCTATTAATTGTAGATTTAAAAAAAAATTACAATAAAGCTCCATTTTGTTTTATTATTTTAAATTATTCAATGTAACAGTTATAGAATGGTAAAGTCAATAATTGTGTGTTATTATAATAATAAACATTTTATATTTTATATATATATATATATATATATAGTTATTATTATAATTATTAATAATAATAATACAAATATAGACATAAATAAAAAATATATATGAATATATGGAATCAGACATACTGCATCCATCCCCCCACAATATTACTATCTTTAAAGTCATAGAAAAACTCTTGGAGATCAATTCCAATATACCTATTATCTATAATAAGGGATTTATTTATATTATTATGAATGACTGATCAGCTCCTGCAGAACCTCTTTTTGAAGAGTAACATTCCTGTTCAATATTGATTGATGAAAATGATCTGTTATCTATATCAGGGGCACGCTGCGACATTCTGCAGCTGCTCAGTAATATTTGTATATGATGTTATACAGCAACGTTGTGATGTTCTGCAGCAGCTGAGGTTTGCATTATGACGTTTTGCACAAAATGAGATGTTGTGGTGTTCTGCAAAAACTGGGGGGTATATCATAATGTGCATCTAAGGTGTTTATTGTGATGCTCCATAGCAGCACAGGTGTAAGGTATGATGTTCTGCAGCAGCACAGGTGAAAGGTATGATGTTCTGTAGCAATACAGGTGTATGGTATGATGTTCTGCAGCAGCACAGGTGTATGGTATGATGTTCTGCAGCAGCACAGGTGTATGGTATGATGTTCTGCAGCAGCACAGGTGTATGGTATGATGTTCTGCAGCAGCACAGGTGTATGGTATGATGTTCTGCAGCAGCACAGGTGTATGGTATGATGCTCTGCAGCAATACAAGTGTATGGTATGATGTTCTGCAGCAGCACAGGTGTATGGTATGATGCTCTGCAGCAATACAGGTGTATGGTATGATGTTCTGCAGCAATACAGGTGTATGGTATGATGTTCTGCAGCAGCACAGGTGTATGGTATGATGTTCTGCAGCAGCACAGGTGTATGGTATGATGTTCTGCAGCAGCACAGGTGTATGGTATGATGTTCTGCAGCAGCACAGGTGTATGGTATGATGCTCTGCAGCAATACAGGTGTATGGTATGATGTTCTGTAGCAATACAGGTGTATGGTATGATGTTCTGCAGCAGCACAGGTGTATGTTATGATGCTCTGCAGCAATACAGGTGTATGGTATGATGTTCTGCAGCAATACAGGTGTATGGTATGATGTTCTGCAGCAATACAGGTGTATGGTATGATGTTCTGCAGCAGCACAGGTGTATGGTATGATGCTCTGCAGCAATACAGGTGTATGGTATGATGCTCTGCAGCAATACAGGTGTAAGGTATGATGTTCTGTAGCAATACAGGTGTATGGTATGATGTTCTGCAGCAGCACAGGTGTATGGTATGATGTTCTGCAGCAATACAGGTGTATGGTATGATGTTCTGCAGCAGCACAGGTGTATGGTATGATGCTCTGCAGCAATACAGGTGTATGGTATGATGTTCTGCAGCAATACAGGTGTATGGTATGATGTTCTGCAGCAGCACAGGTGTATGGTATGATGCTCTGCAGCAACATAGGTGTATGGTATGATGCTCTGCAGCAGCACAGGGGTATGCTATGATGTTCTGCAGCAGCACAGGTGTATAGTATGACGCTCTGCAGCAACATAAGTGTATAGTATGATGTTCTGTAGCAACATAGGTGTATGGTATAATTCTCTGCAGCAGCACAGGTGTATAGTATGATGTGCTGCAGCAATACAAGTGTATAGTAGGATATGCTGCAGCAGCACAGGTATATAGTATGATGTTCTGCAGCAGCACAGGTGTATAGTATGATGCTCTGCAGCAGCACATGTGTAGAGTATGATGTTCTGAAGCAGCACACGTGTATAATATGATGCTCTGCAGCAGTACAGGTGTATGGTACGATGCTTTGCAGCAGCACAGGTGTATAGTATAATGTTCTGCAGGAGCACAGGTGTACGGCATGATGCTCTGCAGCAGCACAGGAGTATATTATGATATTCTGCAGAATCACAGGTGTATAGTATAATGTTCTGCAGGAGCACAGGTGTACGGCATGATGCTCTGCAGCAGCACAGGAGTATATTATGATATTCTGCAGAATCACAGGTGTATAGTATAATGTTCTGCAGCAATACACTTGTGTAGTATGATGTGCTGCAGCAGCACACGTGTATGGTATGAGCTCTGCAGCAGCACAGGTGTTTATTAAAAGGCTCTGCAGCAGCAAAGGTGTGTGGTGTGATGCTATGCAGCAATACAGGTGTATAGTATGCTGCTCTGCAGCAGCACAGGTGTATAGTATGATGCTCTGCAGTAACACAGGTGTATAGTGTTATGCACTGCAGCAGCACAGGTGTATAGTATGATGCTCTGCAGTAATACAGGTGTATAGTATGATGTTCTGCAACAGCACATGTGTATGGTATTATGCTCTGCAGCAGCACAGGTGTATAGTATGATGCTCTGCAGCAACACAGGTGTATGGTATGATGCTCTGCAGTAATACAGGTGTATAGTATGATGCTCTGCAGTAATACAGGTGTATAGTATGATGCTCTGCAGCAGCACAGGTGTATAGTATGATGCTCTGCAGTAATACAGGTGTATAGTGTTATGCTCTGCAGCAGCACAGGTGTATGGTATGATGATCTGCAGTAATACAGGTGTATAGTATGATGTTCTGCAACAGCACATGTAACATAGTAACATAGTAAGGCCGAAAAAAGACATTTGTCCATCCAGTTCAGCCTACATTCCATCATAATAAATCCCCAGATCTACGTCCTTCTACAGAACCTAATAATTGTATGATACAATATTGTTCTGCTCCAGGAAGACATCCAGGCCTCTCTTGAACCCCTCGACTGAGTTCGCCATCACCACCTCCTCAGGCAAGCAATTCCAGATTCTCACTGCCCTAACAGTAAAGAATCCTCTTCTATGTTGGTGGAAAAACCTTCTCTCCTCCAGACGCAAAGAATGCCCCCTTGTGCCCGTCACCTTCCTTGGTATAAACAGATCCTCAGCGAGATATTTGTATTGTCCCCTTATATACTTATACATGGTTATTAGATCGCCCCTCAGTCGTCTTTTTTCTAGACTAAATAATCCTAATTTCGCTAATCTATCTGGGTATTGTAGTTCTCCCATCCCCTTTATTAATTTTGTTGCCCTCCTTTGTACTCTCTCTAGTTCCATTATATCCTTCCTGAGCACCGGTGCCCAAAACTGGACACAGTACTCCATGTGCGGTCTAACTAGGGATTTGTACAGAGGCAGTATAATGCTCTCATCATGTGTATCCAGACCTCTTTTAATGCACCCCATGATCCTGTTTGCCTTGGCAGCTGCTGCCTGGCACTGGCTGCTCCAGGTAAGTTTATCATTAACTAGGATCCCCAAGTCCTTCTCCCTGTCAGATTTACCCAGTGGTTTCCCGTTCAGTGTGTAATGGTGATATTGATTCCTTCTTCCCATGTGTATAACCTTACATTTATCATTGTTAAACCTCATCTGCCACCTTTCAGCCCAAGTTTCCAACTTATCCAGATCCATCTGTAGCAGAATACTATCTTCTCTTGTATTAACTGCTTTACATAGTTTTGTATCATCTGCAAATATCGATATTTTACTGTGTAAACCTTCTACCAGATCATTAATGAATATGTTGAAGAGAACAGGTCCCAATACTGACCCCTGCGGTACCCCACTGGTCACAGCGACCCAGTTAGAGACTATACCATTTATAACCACCCTCTGCTTTCTATCACTAAGCCAGTTACTAACCCATTTACACACATTTTCCCCCAGACCAAGCATTCTCATTTTGTGTACCAACCTCTTGTGCGGCACGGTATCAAACGCTTTGGAAAAATCGAGATATACCACGTCCAATGACTCACCGTGGTCCAGCCTATAGCTTACCTCATCATAAAAACTGATTAGATTGGTTTGACAGGAGCGATTTCTCATAAACCCATGCTGATATGGAGTTAAACAGTTATTCTCATTGAGATAATCCAGAATAACATCCCTCAGAAACCCTTCAAATATTTTACCAACAATAGAGGTTAGACTTACTGGCCTATAATTTCCAGGTTCACTTTTAGAGCCCTTTTTGAATATTGGCACCACATTTGCTATGCGCCAGTCCTGCGGAACAGACCCTGTCGCTATAGAGTCCCTAAAAATAAGAAATAATGGTTTATCTATTACATTACTTAGTTCTCTTAGTACTCGTGGGTGTATGCCATCCGGACCCGGAGATTTATCTATTTTAATCTTATTTAGCCGGTTTCGCACCTCTTCTTGGGTTAGATTGGTGACCCTTAATATAGGGTTTTCATTGTTTCTTGGGATTTCACCTAGCATTTCATTTTCCACCGTGAATACCGTGGAGAAGAAGGTGTTTAATATGTTAGCTTTTTCCTCGTCATCTACAACCATTCTTTCCTCACTATTTTTTAAGGGGCCTACATTTTCAGTTTTTATTCTTTTACTATTGATATAGTTGAAGAACAGTTTGGGATTAGTTTTACTCTCCTTAGCAATGTGCTTCTCTGTTTCCTTTTTGGCAGCTTTAATTAGTTTTTTAGATAAAGTATTTTTCTCCCTATAGTTTTTTAGAGCTTCAATGGTGCCATCCTGCTTTAGTAGTGCAAATGCTTTCTTTTTACTGTTAATTGCCTGTCTTACTTCTTTGTTTAGCCACATTGGGTTTTTCCTATTTCTAGTCCTTTTATTCCCACAAGGTATAAACCGCTTACACTGCCTATTTAGGATGTTCTTAAACATTTCCCAATTATTATCTGTATTCTTATTTCTGAGGATATTGTCCCAGTCTACCAGATTAAGTGTATGGTATGTGTATGGTATTATGCTCTGCAGCAGCACAGGTGTATAGTATGATGCTCTGCAGTAATACAGGTGTATAGTATGATGCTCTGCAGCAGCACAGGTGTATAATATGATGTGCTGTAGCAGCACAGGTGTATAGTATGATGTTCTGCAGTAACACAGGTGTATGGTATGATGCTCTGCAGCAGCACAGGTGTATAGTATGATGCTCTGCAGCAATCCAGGTTTATAGTATGATGTTCTCCAGCAGCACAGGTGAATAGTATGATGCTCTGCAGCAGCACAGGTGTATTGTATGACGCTTTGCAGCATCAGCAGCACAGGTGTATGGCATGACGCTCTTCAGCAGTACAGTTGTTTAGTATGATGCTCTGCAGCAGCCAAGGTGTGTGGTATGATGCTCTGCAGCAGCACAGGTGTATATTATGATGTTCTGCAGCAATACAGGTGTAGGGTATTATGCTCTGCAGAAGCACAGGTGTACGGTATGATGCTCTGCAGCAGCACAGGTGTATAATATGATGCTCTGCAGCAGCGCAGGTGTATGATATGATGTTCTGCAGTAATACAGGTGTATGATATAATGTTCTGCAGTAATACAGGTGTATTGTATGATGCTCTGCAGCAGCACAGGTGTATAGTATGATGTGCTGCAGCAGCACAGGTGTATAGTATGATGTGCTGCAGCAGCACAGGTGTATAGTATGATGTGCTGCAGCAGCACAGGTGTATACTTGATATGCTGCAGCAGTAAAGTTGTATAGTATGATGCTCTGCAGCAGCACAGGTCTATAGTATGGTGTTCTCCAGCAACACTGGTGTATAGTATGATGCTCTGCAGCACAGGTGTATAGTATGATGTTCTGCAGCAGCACAAGTGTATAGTATGATGCTCTGCAGCACAGGTGTATAGTATGATGTTTCAAAAACCTGACCGGCACATCCAAACACAGACTAAGTGTGAACAGGTGCTGAACCTAGAGTCGCCAAATCGTATATAGTTAAGTAAATAGGGCAGCACACTGCAGCGCTAAAACATACAAACTTGAAACACGAAATTTGAACTGCATTACTGCACTAGAAATATGAAAAATGAGAGCATTTAGCGCATAAAAATGGCCAATTTTATGTGTACCTGGTAGCCCCATTATGGCATCTCTCTTATACCAGGTCCTAAACTTGCCTTACCTCGCTGAGAATAAACGGGCTACCAGGTACACATAAAATTGGCCATTTTTATGCGCTAAAAGCTCTCATTTTTCATATTTCTAGTGCAGTAATGCAGTTCAAATTTCGTGTTTTCAAGTTTGTATGTTCTAGCGCTGCAGTGTGCTGCCCTATTTATTTAACTATATACGAGTTGGCGACTCTAGATTCAGCACCTGTTCACACTGAGTCTATGTTTGGATGTGCAGGTCAGGTTTTTGAAATGTATTCTTTAGCCTTCTGATCGTGCACTCCGCCTCCTAGCTTCAGGTGTTTTAATTACAGCAGGTCCAATACCCCTCCACATAGAGAGAGAATTTTAGTCTAGGAAGAGGTTTCACATGCACCCATTCAGATGGAGACGTTTATTCTCAGCGAGGTAAGGCAAGCGTAGGACCTGGTATTAGAGAGATGCCGTAAAGGGGCTACCAGGTACACATAAAATTGGCCATTTTTATGCGCTAAATGCTCTCATTTTTCATATTTCTAGTGCAGTAATGCAGTTCAAATTTCGTGTTTCAAGTTTGCTTGTTCTAGCGCTGCAGTGTGCTGCCTTATTTACTTAACTATAGTATGATGTTGTCCAGCAACACTGGTGTATAGTATGATGCTCTGCAGCAGCATAGGTGTTTAGTGTGATGTTCTGCAGCAGTACAGGTGTATTATATGATGTTCTGCAGCTGCACAGGTCTATGGTATTACGCACTGCAGCAGCACATGTGTTTAGTATGATGTTCTGCAGCAATGCAGGTGTATAGTATGATGTTCTGCAGCAGCACAGGTGTATATTATGATGCTCTGCAGCAATACAGGTCAATAGTATTATGTTCTGCAGCAGCACAGGTTTATAGTATGATGTTCTGCAGCAGCACATTTGTATATTATGATGTTCTGCAGCAATCCAGGTGTTTAGTATTATCTGCTGCTGCACAGGTGTATAGTATGATGCTCTGCAGCAGCACGGGTGTATAGTATGATGTTCTGCAGTAATACAGGTGATTAGTATGATGCTCTGCAGCAGTACAGGTATGTAGTACGTATGATGTTCTCCAGCAGCACAGGTGTATAGTATGATGTTCTGCAGCAGCACAGGTGTATAGTATGATGTTCTGCAGCAATACAGGTGTATAGTACGATGTGCTGCAAAAAAACACCAGTGAAAAGGCCGAGATGCTTACCTGCACAGGCCTCCAAACAAATGCACTATCAGGGTGCAGTGGACCCAATTCAAGATGGCAGTAACACAGGTGCAGCAATACTGATGAAACAACCACTTTCAATCTAGTGTGTGCCTGTTTGGTATATTAGTGCACAAAAAAATCATAATAATCTGTATGCGGTGTTGTTCGCATCAGGTGATGCAGAGCATCTGGCTTACAGCCTATAGTGACGCCCATACTCTTAGATCATCGGGCTGCTCAGTGCTAACCAAGAGCATACTGTGTGAACAGAGGCCAGAGTTTGCACAGCCATCTGCACACTGAAAGATAAATAAAGTGCAAAAAACACATATCAATATCTGTGAGGCATTAGTTGATATTATGGCCAAAATATGGAAGCTCACAACCCACGTCATGTTTTCCCTGAGAAAAAGCTAAACGCAAAACGCGCGTCGGGATGTTGCCACCACTTAAAGGTAATGTGCCAGCGTACTTCCTTCATGTGTCCTCTTTGATCTTGGTTTCTTTGGCTTTTTCATCGCTGACATATTAGTGTTTTGCAATCACAATCCGGTTCATTCACCATTTCTTTGTATATGTTACCTTCTTGGACAAGAGGACATATTGACCGATGCCAAGTACGGATTTTATTATTGAATGTTCTGATACTTTATAGGTCATATAGAAATACATTTTTGGTTTTGGGTTGTCCATCAGAGGCTGCTGACAGTGATCTGCAGAGCTGTAGATCCAGGTCCTGTTTCTGGCTTTGAATCTCCGTACATTTGGCAGCGTGGCTGGGACATCCACATTAATGTTCCCCAGTGAGTTGTAGGAGTCTGATAATATTGGAAGGGAATGCAAACGTCTGATAAGATAACGTGAAGATGAGCCAAGATAAATCACTCTAAAAAGATGGATTTTGAGAACTTTCCAAAGCTAAAACATTAATGACCGTGGTAAAAAAAAAAATCTTCACGTTCACATCTCAATGCTTCATCTACTGCAAGGGATAAGGAGGCCGCACAAAATCTACATATTTTATACTGATGAACAAAATTTGGGTGGGATTGTTGTTTTTACCATTTATAGCAAATAGGAGATCAATTGTTAAAAGAAAAGTTTTAACCAAATATGTCCTTAAAATAGATTAAAGGAGTTGTCTGGTGATCATGTGTCACATATCCACTGGATAGCTGATACTGTAAATGTATTATCAACTGGGGTCTAATCTGTGGGACCACCAAAGTCCTCTGTGCGATTGTAAATGTATTGAGCGTGTGCGACTATTGCTCTGCTGCATAGGGGTGGTGGTTGCACATGCTCACTACTGCTCCATTCACACAGAGGATTTCAGGACTCACATTTTCGGGATGAATCTTTTTTACAGTACAACGCCTTTAACATCTTCCAGGGTTGACTTTCTACGCTTGACTTATACAGAGGTAGGTTGTTTAGTTATAAGGGGTGCAGAGGGATTGCGGCATTCGGAGCCTCTGTGGTTACACAAAGTCACTTAGTTGCTGCAAACTTTGAAGGTCACATCAACCCCAAGCTCAAATTGTTCCCTGGGGAAAATATTGTGGGTGATCATGGAAAGTTTGACCCAGTCGGATATTTTGAGGGGAGTGCCACCATCTTATCCCCAGGAAAATATTGAAGTTATCTAGCAGTGATCGCCCTGGTTTATCATCATTTGCATGACCATCACCTTCATGTAACACTAGGTGCAGGCCTAATAGAGATTGGACATTAAAAATCAGGTACCTAAAAATGTGCCAAAATGTACAATGTTCCAGGTGCCACCTTTTCAGTGGAGTATTTGCTCCGAAGAGGATTTTTTTTGTAGCCGAGAGTCCAAAATTTGCCAAATAATCCAAATGTTTTGGATACATTCCTGGGAAATTCTGAGTTGAAATGGGCAGAGATTATATAGACCCCACTTAGAAGCAGGTTATTCAGCAAGGTTTAGGTTGGGTGGGCTGCTCCACAGCGGAGTTGGTGGCATAACCAGGCATGATTAAATAGTCTTTAATTTAACGACTCAAGTGTTTGGTTACTGCAACTTTATACCCCTCTGAGATTCATGCCAACCTAGTGGAAGAGTTGAAGTGAATGCAGGTTCATCCGTTCAAAGACTTTGACATTGATGAAGACAGCTGCATTGGGCAGTGCCGTAGACTTACAAGTGGCGTGGCTCATGAGTTCTGTCCAGTTTTTCCTGGCCATGGCTGTATGGCAGTTCTGTCAATCAGACGGGGTCCCAATGGTCAGACCCCCGGCGATCTAATACTTATCATATATTCAGTGGACAAGTGATCATTTGTTCTAACCCAAATACCTTTTAAAGGGCACCTGTCACCCCTAAAATCGAGGGTGAGCTAAGCCCACCAGCATCAGGGGCTTATCTACAACATTCTGTAATGCTGTAGATAAGCCCCCGATGTATCCTGAAAGATAAGAAAAAGAGGTTAGATTTATACTCACCCAGGGCGGTCCCGGTTCTGGTCCGATGGGTGTCGCGGTCCGGTCCGTGGCCTCCCATCTTCATCAGATGACATCCTCTTCTGGTCTTCATGCTGCGGCTCTGGCGCAGGCGTACTTTGTCTGCCCTGTTGGGGGCAGAGCAAAGTACTGCAGTGCGCAGGCGCCGGGCCTCTCTGACCTTTCACGGCGCCTGCGCACTGCAGTACTTTGCTCTGCCCTCAACAGGGAGACAAAGTACGCCTGTGCCGGAGCCTCAGCGTGAAGACCAGAAGAGGACGTCATCCTATGAATATGGGAGGCCTCAGACCGGACCGCGACGCCCACCGGATCGGACCGCCCGCTCAGGTGAGTATAATATAACCTCTTTTTCTCATCTTTTAGGATACATCGGGGGCTTATCTACAGCATTACAGAATGCTGTAGATAAGCCCCTGATGCCGGTGGGCTTAACTCACCCTCGATTTTGGGGGTGACAGGTTCCCTTTAACACAAGTTATACGATGTTAGACGTATTTGTCACAAAATATGGTAAACTGCAAGTAATGAATTCATTTAGACGTCTGTTTTATTATTTTTTTTGCCCAGAAGAAAAACATGGTCCATCTTTCTCAGTGAACTGGATCCAATCTCCATTTATCTTTCATCCATGTGTCCATTTTTACCATCCATGTGGCATCTGTTTTTATCATATATTAGACAGAAAAAAATAAATAACACTCGGCTAACACGTGGATGATGTCGGAGCGCTTTCCGATTTATTTCTTTTTTTTCACTTGAATGGGCAATTTTGATCCGTAAGTCTGATTAAGAACAAACATGGCCATAGACAAAAATGGGTAATTGTCAGATCTCTGAAAATCAGACAGAACACATGTGTGAAAATCTGTGACTGGGCCTTCAAAAAAGCTGCAGAAAATAACAGTGACATGGAGTCAATGCATATGGGCCACTGTTTTTATGTTGTTTTTAGCTTTTTCTAAGCACAAACACCATGTCTATAAAATAAAATATGCAGTATGTGAAAATAAAAGTTTTAGATATACTTATTATATTGTTCTTGTCATCTACTGTAGGTCTGGTTCTGACACTTTTTGTATTCAGATCTAATAAAGAGAAGGTGCAGAAAGCTTTACTTCACACTTTTTCCCACTCGGACTTATTTAAGGACCCTTGTGCTCTCCAGAGTTTCACAATCATACCAAGGCCATTGTGTATGAGGGAATATAAATGCATCTTTGCTACATAAAAGATGCCAATATTATAAACCTTTCATACCAGAATGTGGGACCCATCACAGATTTTGTACTTGAGCCCAGGAGCTTCATTTTAGGTGGATGACTTCCATAACACCTATGGGTTGTATTGAGTGGAAGCATGCATGCTTTACTTCTGCTCCATACAATGCCCTCCTCACCGTGGTCATACTGGTGGCAGAGAAAAGAAGGATTTGGGACTCGAATACCAGTGATTTGTTAGGGGCAACTTATTTTCTTTTACCAGAATTATCCCTTCTTAAAACCTGTGATTGATGATGAAACTTATGTAATATACCCCCAGTTGCTGGCTTCTGGCTGCCTCCTTCTGTTCTGTGTATGAAGCTACCAGTCGTAATCCAGCACACCTCTGAGGTCATGCTCTCCAGCTTTAGTAGGTCGGCTCTGGCAGTGGCACGCCGCCTGAGTATTCAGGTAGTTTGCATGCTAGACTCTGCCTACAACTATTATTCTATGTTCCACTCTTGGTTTTTCCTACAGAAATCCTCCAGACATACCAAGCTCTGTTATATTGCTGGGCTCTGCTAAATCTAAGATTCTACTCTTTGGCATCACTAGAATGTTTTCTTCTATTGTGAGTAATCTAAAATACTGAACTCTGCTACATTGCAGGGCTCTGCTATATTGTTACAGCGAGTCGCCAGACCTATTCAACTTACCTATTTTCACCAGAGACTCTCCTGACCTTTCTAACTTCTGAGTTCTGTTACATCACTGGTCTCTGCTATATTCACAAATCTTTTTTGCTGTGCAGGTATCCTGACTCCACTTCGTCAGTCTGCCTTGGCCTTTATTATCATGTAATACTCTACTCCTCTGTCGTCCAGTCATTACAGCCTCCATTGCTGCAGCTTGTCCATCTCTCTCCACCAGCTTCATCTGTATGTGCTGCTCAACAACTGCTCATCTAGACTGAGGACTTAAAGAATCCATCAGGTTGGATGTAACAATCCCATCTACATTTCAGCACTGTACAGTTTTCATTAAGTCAAAGAAACTTTATTAACCTAAATATATAATCACTGGTATATGGAGGTACAATACGGCTCATCAAACTTCAGCACATACCAAATTAAGGACAAATTGTACAAATTCGTAATACAATTTTTTTTTTTATCTAATGTATTATTTTGTAAATCCATTTTTTTCCAAAAGGTTTAAAATCCTAAAACATCAATCTCTGCCGGCACGACTGGGTGTATTTAGTGTGGATTTTGCAGTGCCAGCAAATTAGATGAGTTTAGACTTAATCTCATCCACATGCTGCTGTTTTTTCAAGGTTTTGTGTGCAAAGTCTGCTTGAAAATCAGATTTTGTTGCATTTTTTTTTTTTTTTAGTCTACAGAAATTTTTTTTGCATAAATGTACCTTTTTGGGGGCTCCAAATCTGCAGGTTAAACCACCAGCCTGGCATTGTTTTGGTATGTTTTTTGGCACGTGTCACTGGTAACACTGGTGAAATCACGTTACCCTCACCGCTGTCACCAATATGTCAAGGATGACACCGGAAAGATCATACAGATCCCACTGCTGTCACCAGTTTGTCCAATGATTATTATTATTATTATTATTTATTATTATTATACATTTTTATAGCGCCATTTATTCCATGGCGCTTTACATGTGAATACGGGGCAAATATAGACAATTACATTAAACATGAGCAGATAACAAGGCACACGAGTACATAAGGAGGGAGGACCCTGCCCGCGAGGGCTCACAGTCTGCAGGGGGTGGGTGAGGATACACTAGGTGAGGGAAGAGCTGGCTGTGCGGCTGTTCAGTAGGTTGAGGATCACTGCAGGCTGTAGGCTTGTCGGAAGAGATGAGTCAATGATATAGAAAATGTTCAGCACAGCCTAAAAGGGGAGGTGCATAGATATTCCGCGTGGCTCTTGTGTCTCTTCCTCTCCCGCTAGGCGGACTGACCTTCCATTCAAAATTGTTTTCAGTGCAATTTTTCCAGTAAAACTTACATTTTGATGCAAATCAGTCAATTCTTATCGGGCTTCCACTATATATACCATTCATGCTACATTTAGCACACTGATGAAGGTCCATTGCAGACCGAAACGTTTGTGGTTACTGTATGTACATTAAATACCCCCTTTTTTGCATCACATTGGAGTGTGCTAGTTGTAACTATTCCACCAGTTTGTCCAATTGTCAGGATAATTAAATAATTAACAGATGAATGATGGAAATGGCTGCGGCTGCTTCCACTACTAGGCCCGTTATTGGGGAACTCACAGTGATTGTATGGTATATACACCTCCAATTCCAGGTCATGGAATATATATCTATACCCGATACGATCACTCTTAAATGATGTTTAACAGGGCGAAATGCAAGATTCTACCGTAACACCCCAGGTAACCGGTTGTGACAGTGGCATTGCTTTCCTCACGGGGAGAGTGATGTCACGCTTGGAAGCAGGGAAGGATCCATTTATCAGGTAATCAGCACATACAACACCATTCTGACTTCAGGCCAGAAGGGGGAGCTCTACACCCGACTTCAGGGGAGCTGCTCACTCTGGTCAGTCGGAGGAGTCTGTTGCTAGGCCGTTGCTAGGCAGTTAGGAAAAGTTAGTAGTTAGTGAGAGGAGAGCGACGTGTGAGGATAGAAAAGTTGGAGCTGTGCAGACGAGTGATTCTGCAGCTCCTGGGAAGGAAAAACAGGACAGAGCAACTGATAAAGAGACTGAAAAGGAAAAGAGGCGAAGTTAAGACCAGAGGAGAATAGCTGCAATTTAGCTACCTCTTGACAGAGCGCAGACACAGGTGTTGCCGGAAAACCGAGGTTGTGAGGGGCTCTAGGACTCACAGCAGAAACTGGCAGGACAACTGTACTACAGGTCACTTGCCCGCCCTAACACCTGAAGATACAGTGGCGTATAGAGCCTGGGTGATGATAGAGCCCCTGTAAAAAGGATCGAGCCACCTGTCATACAGGTTAGTGTCCCACTTGCACAAAGGACAGAAAACTCATGAGGACCTTGTTGGACAGCTATAGGCAGCAAGGAACTACACCACAGCGCTAAAGGGAAGGCTTCTAATCAGACCTTATAAGGTGAAAATCCCAACATGCTTCCCAGCCGGCCGGACCATCACCAGCACCTGTGATCCAGTACCTTGGACTGTGGCTGCCTGAATTGCTTCAGAGATAAGATAAAGAGACTGCAGCCTTGTGTCCTCTGTTTCTTATTACACCATCTCCATCTACACATGGGAGCCCTGAGGACCTACTTCACCTGTGAGAAGTTATACCATCTGGCTGCCATATCACCCCAGAGGACCCCTTTAAACAGCGTCGGTCACCCCTGACCGAATACCACAGGTGGCATCATGAACATTCCTTTACTTCAAAAACCCCTTTAAAGACCGTCTCTTTAACACGGGCACCCAGGGCCATGGACCGGGTCACCTCCACCGTGACCCATCCCTTTAAGTACCGGACCCAGTACCGAGTACCCCACGGCCCTGGCGGGCGACTCACTACATCTGGGCAAGTAAAACAAAAATTACATCTATAGACTGGGAGGACTAGAACTAAGCAACAGCAAGTGTGAAAAAGACTTGAGTATACTAATAGATCACAGCAGCAGCAAAAAGGCAAACACAGTTCAAGGATGTACAGTTATGCTCTAAAGTTTACATACCCCGGCAGAATTTTTGCTTTCTTGGCCTTTTTTCAGAGAATATGAATGATAACACCAAAACTTTTTCACCCCTCATGGTTAGTGGTTGGGTGAAGTCATTTATTGTCAAACTACTGTGGTTTCTCTTTTTAAATCATAATGACAACCCAAAACATACAAATCACCCTGATCAAAAGTTTACATTTGTCAACGTGTTTCAAAGCATGCAACACTTCATCAGGACAAACCACTGATGAAGAAGTGTTGTGCGCTTTGAAATAAGCGCTTCCAATTACTCTTCACTGTTCCTTCATCATCTGGTGGGAGTTTTGATATTGCGAATTCAGGCTACTTTCCCACTAGCGTCGGTACGGGGCCGTCGCCATGCGTCGGCCCGACGTACCGACGCAAACTGTGAAAAAAAAGAACAACATGGGCAGCTGATGCAGTTTTACAACGCATCTGCTGCCCCATTGTAAGGTCCGGGGAGGAGGGGGCGGAGTTCCTGCTGCGCATGCGTGGTCGGAAATGGCGGGCTCGACGCACCAAAAAAAGTTACATGGAACGTTTTTTTGTGCCGACGGTCTGCCAAAACACGACGCATCCGTCGCACGACGGATGCGACGTGTGGCGATACGTCACAATGCGTCGCTAATGAAGGTCTATTGGAGAAAAAAGGCATCCTGCGGGAACTTTGCAGGATGCGTTTTTACTCCAAAACGACGCATTGCGACGTACGTCAAAAAACGCTAGTGTGAAAGTAGCCTTAGATCCATCTTTCTATTTGTCTACATTAAATTTCATATATTTAATAAAGAAAGGTAGACAGTGTTTATAAAGATATGCAAAGATAATACAAAGTGGGAACAAAACAATACGAAATCAGACAGAGCCCACAGCAAGCTAAACCTAAATTCTGCTTTTTATTAGACCATGGTTACGCCCACATACCTTCCCTTGATTATCTCATGTGGGGGCTGGTTGGGGGTTGTGCTAGGTCCTTCAAAATTTTATGAGATACCCAACTTACATCATCGCCCCTGGAGGTCCCAGGTGGTAGATATTGTCGTCATGTTTCCTATTGCGATTTCATCTTTTTATAGAGATGAAACATGACATAGATAGCACCATCCATTGAGCCAATATTTAGTAAGAGGGATTCTGCTGACCTGATGGCGATATTAGTGAATGCGTTCTGTTCATCCTTTCTCTACATCTCCTATAAATATCAGATCGACGCAAACCCCAATATTCATAACTAGACACCATAGACAGAATGTCTAACTTCTATTGTCCAGTTTTTCTTTGAAGAGAACAAGGGTGATCTCTTAAGGGGTTAGATTTTTCACTACTCTGCCTCTCGAACATACGGATCTCAGACTTTACATCTTTTTCCCAGAGCATTTCTCTGCTGTAATTACGAGGTCCCTACTTCAATGGAGGTTGAAATGTCCGCTTTCTTTCACTTCCACGGTTAAAATTAGTTTCTAGGTTCCCCAGCTATAATGAATCCCATATGTTCAAAGTGGAGTCCTGCTCCAATCGAGGTTGAAGTGTCAGCTCTTCTCCGTTCTCTGGAGATGTTTTTATGGATTTTACATTTTCTCTGATATCATGTTTCTGTAATGTAATAAAAAATACATAAAAAAATTGCAGAAAATATGCACAGTTTTTTAAATGCACAAATGTTGCAGATTTCTGTTTAGAAAAAAAAATCTGCACCAAATATGCAACATGTGCACCCAGCCAAAAAAAGACTTCTACACATACATCCATACCCCACAGCCTGGCAACTAGAAAAGAATATACAGTAAATACTCTCATTTCTCATTTATATCTATGAATACTCCATTGATTGCTCGTGTTCTACATTACACCATGAAACAGTAACAAGCTGTAAAATGCCGTTAGCACAATATATCCTCAGCTTTATACAATCCGCTAAGCTAACCATTTCCCATTCATTTTTTTCCGGGAAAGGTAATAATATATATAATGAGAGCAATGATGGGTTAACCTCAATATGAGAGAAATAAAAAGAAATGTAAAAAAAAGGTTAAAAAAAAAAAAGATTAAAAAAAAAAAGAAATTAAAGTAAAACCATCGTGATACAATGACACCGTCTCTGCGCTCTTACAGCGAAAAACACGATGATAAACCACCACAAAGACGGGTGTTATGAATTTTATTAATGACTAAGAGACAGTGCGCTAAACATCAAAGGTCTGTGGAAAAGATTAATGACCCCGTGTGAGACTGTTTAATTACCTCCAGCTAATTAGATTCTTGACCAAATTTTTAATATCTGCATTCCTTCTAAAGCCTAATTGAGATTCCACATTATTTATCAATCTTTCAAAAAAGGCCTGAGTGAGCGGCTTTTTGCGTTTTTTTTTCTCCCCTGTGCACTTTGACTCCATTTATGGTCAATTATGAAATAAATAGTAAAGTAACTCTTCTGCGCGCCGCGTGCAGGCAGAATACTTTAAGCTTGTTTATTTTTTATTTTTATTTTTTTACGGCTCCTTTACTGTTAGCATTTTCCTACACTTAATGACATGGTTTTTTTTTTCTGTGTATCGTCGGAGAGATATATGTATCGGTATCACTCCGTCTGCCTTTAAATCAGCCTTATCGCGCTTGAGATTCGCCAACTGATCTTCCCGACGGTCTTACCTTCATCTTAAATCAAGGAATGTTGTGTTATAGGAGACAGCAGAAGATAATAACGTTTTCCTTGTCATTATTTAGACTTTGGTAGAACATAGCACCTGCTTAAAAAAAAACAAAAAAAAACAATAATAGAATATATATAAATAAAATAAAAATTACAAAATGTTCTTTCTGTGTTTTGCCGGAGGAATAATGCAACATTTTCTTTCATTCCCAGGCGATCGTTCAAAGGTCCGAAATTTAAAACACGACTAGGTTGCCGCTAATACGCATCTTCTCCTTTGTAGTCATGTGGGAAGCCAGGGCGCTTTTTTTTTTTTTAAGAGTTTAAACATAATAAAAATGTTTTTTCAAAAAAATCTTTTTACTTTTTCTCCTCAAACTCCTCCAGAGGTTATGATAATAGATGACAAGGAAAGAAAGCTAAATGCGACCTGCTGTGAGACGTGACGCCCAATCGTTTTCAGACATCTTTTCAGAAATAAAATGAGCCAAATAGTTTGTTTTTTTTATTTCCTGTAACACAAAAGGGAAAAAAAAAAAAAAGTTAGATAACTTCAGTTAAAAGTATGTATTTTTAGTTCCCAGGCGGCTGTGGGAAATTTTATTTTGACATTGTTATAATGTCCCTGGAGGACGAGAGTGTCGGAGCAATTTGAACATGGAAATAAAATGAATAGTCGAGAAAATGCTATAAAAACAAAAATAGTTGTCACCGTGGCTAAAAGCTAAATAGTTATCTAAAAAAGATCATTGGAACAGTTTATAATTGTAAAACGATGTGAGATTTGGGGTTAAGAGGAGGGGGCAATCTTGGTTTACTGTGAAAACTTTAAAAATTCAGTTATGGTATAAGCTTTGTATTCCAAAAACTGATGAATGTTTTTAAAACAAATGAGTACAAATTAAAAAATAATTCAAATCACCAATTTGGAAATACTTAAAAACTTTACATATCTTTCCTAACATTTTGCAAAGTCCCAAAATACAAAGTTCAATTGAATATTTAGAATCCGTTTTGATACTTCTTCATATACTTCATCCAAGGGAGAAATTTTTTTTTTTTTTTTTCGAAAAGTTTGCACTTACTGAGATTTTTTATTAGTTGAACATGCAAAAAGGATCAAAGAAGAGTAAAATAATAAGGCAATCAATCATAACATTAAAAACACTGGCAGATAAAGTCAATACCATGGATTATCTTGCGTCAAGAGGTGAAATATAATAGTCAACAAGTAAAGTATCCTGTTGGAAGCAGGAAAAATGGGCAAATATTAAGATTTGTTCAACTTTGACAAGGGTCAAAGTGTGATGACTACACAAATGGATTACAGCCTCCCCCAAAAATGACTACGGTACTTTTTTAGGCTTGAGAAAGGCCACATGGCCGAAAGTTGCCTTATTTTGTCTCCTCGCTTTTGTGATGCTTTATTTTGTCTCCTCACTTTTGTGATCCCTTATTTTGTCTCCTCACTTTTGTGATCCCTTATTTTGTCTCCTCACTTTTGTGATGCCTTATTTTGTCTCCTCACTTTGTGGGGCCTTATTTTACCTTCTCACTTTTGTGGGGCCTTATTTTGTCTCCTCACTTTTGTGATGCCTTATTTTGTCTCCTCACTTTTGTGATCCCTTATTTTGTCTCCTCACTTTTGTGATGCCTTATTTTGTCTCCTCACTTTTGTGATCCCTTATTTTGTCTCCTCACTTTGTGGGGCCTTATTTTACCTTCTCACTTTTGTGGGGCCTTATTTTGTCTCCTCACTTTTGTGATGCTTTATTTTGTCTCCTCACTTTTGTGATGCCTTATTTTGTCTCCTCACTTTGTGGGGCCTTATTTTACCTTCTCACTTTTGTGGGGCCTTATTTTGTCTCCTCACTTTTGTGATGCTTTATTTTGTCTCCTCACTTTTGTGATCCCTTATTTTGTCTCCTCACTTTTGTGATGCTTTATTTTGTCTCCTCACTTTTGTGATCCCTTATTTTGTCTCCTCACTTTTGTGATGCCTTATTTTGTCTCCTCACTTTGTGGGGCCTTATTTTATCTTCTCACTTTTGTGGGGCCTTATTTTGTCTTCTCACTTTTGTGATGCTTTATTTTGTCTCCTCACTTTTGTGATCTCTTATTTTATCTCCTCACTTTTGTGATGCCTTATTTTGTCTCCTCACTTTGTGGGGCCCTATTTTATCTACTCACTTTTGTGGGGCCTTATTTTGTCTCCTCACTTTTGTGATGCTTTATTTTGTCTCCTCACTTTTGTGATCCCTTATTTTGTCTCCTCACTTTTGTGATGCCTTATTTTGTCTCCTCACTTTTGTAATGCCTTATTTTATATTCTCACTTTTGTGGGGCCTTATTTTATCTTCTCACTTTTGTGGGGCCTTATTTTGCCCCTCACTTTTGTGATGCTTTATTTTGTCTCCTCACTTTTGTGATCCCTTATTTTGTCTCCTCACTTTTGTGATGCCTTATTTTGTCTCCTCACTTTGTGGGGCCTTATTTTGTCTCCTCACTTTTGTGATTTTTTTTTAACAATTTGGAATAAAGCGCAAAGTCATCAGCACGAGTTTTGTTTACACAGGACAATGCACCTCCAAGAGCAATGTTTTTTTTTTTGCTGAGCAAAAATCATTTCACAAGATGAAATAGTGTTTCTTTCATTCATCCGGCGATCGGCAGCCTGTTTATACTGCAACACAATCAGGAAACAAGCATTTTTAACAGTGTTCATTCACGATTATCTTGCAGTGTAAATACAGCTTAAGGTTCATTGATGCAAACAGGAAGTAAAGGCAAGACCCTGATCAATCCCACAGAAGTAATAATATGTCGCAAACTGCTGAAAAAGTTCATACTAAGGGCTCTTTCAGATGTTGAACCGATTATCATGGACATCTGAAAGAGCCCTCACTGTGACAGAAAGGAGTCAGATCACATAGAGTATAGCGAAAAGCAAGGTATGAGACACCAAAGCCAGAAAACAGTCAAAATGCCTCTGCTGGCCCTTGTCTACCACAGTAAGAATACAATGGGACCATGGAGCAATCAAAGAAGGTGACGTGGTCTTATGAATCAAACTTATTTTTTCACCATGTCGACGGTTGAGTGCATGTACACCACTTACCTGGGGAAGAGATGGCAGCAGCATGCACTAAGGTAGAAAATTAAGCCAGAAGACATAGTGCAATGTTCTGCTGCAAAACGTCAGGTCCTGGCATTCATATGGCTATGACACATGCCACGTACCGAAACGTTGTACCAATCAAGTACCCACCTTCATGGCAGTGGTATTCTCTAATTGCATCATCGCTTTCAGCAGCATGGTGCACCTATCATAGTTCTAAGAGGAAAGGCGTGCACTCTGGGAGTGTGGAGCTGGGGCAGGCTGAACCTGGATTGGATCCAGACAACTCAAATTCTTAGAAAACAACCGCACTCAGAATATGAATTTGTGTCATAAATGTGAATTTTTAATAGGGAACACCACAGTGATTAATCAATTGTTGAGGTAACGTTTCATCCCCTTGATGGGCCTTTATCAAACCTCACTTTCAAGTAGAGAGCAATGGAAGAAGAGGAGAACAAAGTCCAGGACAGACACAGCGGCTCCACTGGAGAAAAGAAGAAAATGCGAGGATCCGGAATGGCACGGACAGGGAGTGTGATCCCTAAAAGCACTGTGGGTCCAGAGGCAGGGAGGTCGGCGGTGGTGAACTGATCAGGAATAGCTTTAGGAGCAAATAATTTAACTGAATGACTTATTTCCAAATTACCCAGATCTTAATCCTATGGATCATCTTGAAATAAAAATAAAAAATATGATACATAGAAAACTAATCTTTTGGTTCCAGATAACACAGGACACCTTGTAGAGTCTATGCCTCGGAGGGTCAGAGCTGTTTTGGTGGAACAACAATGTAAAGCAAGTGGTCTCAGTGTCATGTCTGATCGCCGTAATGAAGCAGGGCCCAGATCCGGTTTGTTGTGGGCCAGAACTGAATTCTGGTTCCCCTGCAGCCCATCTTCTAAACACAAATCTAGGTGGAGTGTGTGGTGTGGTGGAGTATGTTCCTTACTCACTTTTGCTTCTGGAGCCCTCGTCGTTACCTCCCATGGGACCGGATCTGGCTACTAACAAGACAGAAGACCTTTGGTTCGGGTTAACAGGTCTGACTTTACTGTGCAATTCATTCACACATGGCTGCAGAATACAGATTAAGACTGAGTCTCTGCTTAGTGATGTTCCCTTGGTTTTGTGCTCCACTAGTCTTTGTCCCCGTCATATCCTCAGACCCACCATCTTCACCCCACTCCATGACCCGCCTGACATCTTCCTTATCAGGGAGATCGAGGCAAGACTCTCTATAACTCTTCTGGACCTTAAAGGGACCCTGTCACCTGAATTTGGAGGGAACAATTTTCAGCCATGGAGGCGGGGTTTTCGGGTGTTTGATTCACCCTTTCCTTACCCGCTGGCTGCATGCTGGCTGCAATATTGGATTGAAGTTCATTCTCTGTTCTCCGTAGTACATGCCTGCACAAGGCAATCTTGCACAGCGCAGGCGTGTCCTATGGAGGACAGAGAATGAACTTCAATCCAATATTGCAGCCAGCATGCAGCCAGCGGGTAAGGAAAGGGTGAATCAAACACCTGAAAACCCCGCCTCCATGGCTGAAGATTGTTCCCTTCAAATTCAGGTGACAGAGTCCCTTTAAGTGCAAGACTGTCACAGCATCCAGATGTGGCCGAAGATGTGCCCGCATTCTTCTAAGAGACTGGTACTGACTGAACTCGTTCTTATCTGCTGCACCTTCACTGCATAGAACCTGCTAACTCTACTACGTTTAGTCTTGCTCTCCACTCCACCCAGAACTTGCACTTGAACTTGACTGAATCCTGGACTCTAACTAGCTCTGACTAGACTGCCTGCAAACTGGAAAACATTTTCTATAAAACCTAATCTAACCCCTCCCAGACTGTGGGCTAATCCCAACATTATTAACTATCTAATCCCTGGTGTTGTGCAAACTATATCCTTATCTACCGTATGGTTCCACTAGTGAACAGACCTTGACTGAATCCTGGGCTCTAACTAACTCTGACTAGACTGCCTGCAAACTGGAAAACATTTTCTATAAAACCTAATCTAACCTCTCCCAGACTGTGGGCTAATCCCAACATTATTAACTATCTAATCCCTGGTGTTGTGCAAACTCTATCCTTATCTACAGTATGGTTCCACTAGTGGACAGACCTCCCGCATTCCCAGGGACTTCCTTAGGTATAGCCTGTAGGAGAACCGAACACACAACACCGGCTGGAGGGATAAAGTACAACATTACTTTTTATCACACGAGTAACATAAATACATAAAACTACCTAACAACCCCTTTGTCTTCTTCATTCCAGCCTCCCCGCTATAGTAACATCATATCCTTTTTATGTATCATGTACCCACGTCATGAGATGGCAAAAAGAAGAGAAACTTGTCTGGCACACATACGGAGACTCAGCACAGTTTGTGCCATTTGTGCCATCTGTGCAGGTGCATTTTGCAATATACATTCGTTTTTGTTTTTGCTTTTTTTTTGTTGAAAGGTAAATCGAGAGTATTACTTAAAATGTTTGATTAAACGAGCGCCACATTCAGCTCCGGCTAATTCTCCTCTATTACTGTGCTTTACTCTATTCTAATTTGAACTGTAACTAATCTGTAAATTGCATCAAATTAGCACTTCTCACATGAGCAGATATCGTGGCACCAGGCAGCCACGCTACAAATAAGAACATGTTATTGACTTATAACATCGGATTATGGTCTAAACATCTATTTTAAGTGTTTAACGTATTCAGGTTAATCATTCCGGGCTGGCAGAGCGTTCTTCCTAACAAACCCAGTAATTGGAGAAAACACCCTGTCACCAGGTATTCAGCTGAGATACGGGTGAGAGATATGTTGTAAATTTAAATTTTGTTTTTAGGACAAAATTTTCATAAATGCAACATAAACTACAAACAAAAGCAAAGTGTAATGATAATATACATCAAAAAGTGCCTTAATAGCTAGAAAACTGGGGGTGGCATCACTGAAGGCATTATTTTTGGATTTCCCTTCCTCATGAGCTTCTTAAAGGGAATCTGTCATCTGTTTTTTGCCACCCAATCTGAGAGCAGCATAATGTAGAGATAGCGACCCTAATTCCAGTGATGTGTCACTTACAGGGCTGTTTGCTGTCATTTTGTTAAAGTCACTGTTTGATCAGCGGGAGATTATTGCTAGAGGAGGAGATTTCTCCTGCCATGTAGGCATCCTGCTCTGTGTAACCCCGCCCCCTCTTCTGATTGGCAGCTTCCTGCTTATACACACAGAAAACTCCCAATCAGTGGTGTGGGCGGGGTTATACGGAGCTCAGAATTCACAGAACTGGTAGGTCTGCAGCAGAGAAACAATGATTATATCAAAACTGCAACAAATAGCCTAGTAAGTGACACATCACTGGAATCAGGGTCTCTGCCCTGACATCATGCTGCTCTTAGATGGGATAGCAAAAGCCTAGATTCCCTTTAAGTCTATTTGGCAATTGAGACCCAGTTTGGAATCATGAAATAAACCAGCAAAGTAGCTTGGATCCCAAATGTAAAACCTATAATAAAGTCCCCCAATTAATGTAATTTATATTGGTGTCTTCTTAGGGGTTTTTTACTCCCTGTGACAATATAGCCCAGGTTTGTCTGCTACTGCTGCATCCTGTATAGTTATACTCCTAGATAAACCCCAGGAAAGGCTCACATTTCTAATATTTTTTTGTTTTTTTAATAGTAAAGTGCATCTAAAGTGAAAAATTAAGCAACTTTGCAAATGCGCTTAATTCAAAATTTGCTTCTATTTTGTTTCTAAAGTTCTTATAGATATGTGTGTTACTATGTGTCTCCAAGGTAACAGACTACAATAAAACTCTGTGTTGTCAAATCCTGCAGTTAAACTGAATGCCATCTTCACCTTAGTTCTTATTTACTACACATGTGCTAGACTGGCAAGAAGAAGGTTATCCCTCGTGTGGAGAAAAGGGGTCAGTGGGTGCTCTCGTCCGCTGGCCCGGCTGTCTTTAGCAAGACTGCATGGACCAGGGCTCATACCACTGAACGCCCGCTCTATCTCTCGGTGAGCAATACACTACACAGACAACACAGGGTTAAGGTAAAACAGTGCGGCAATACTTTATTGAACCACAACACAATAGCAAACAGAACAATCTCAGCAATTACCCCAAGATGGTGCACATTACAGGGCCTCACCCTGCCGGCCCTGCGCTTAGTAACCCGATGTTTACCCTGGTTACCAGGGGACTTCGCATAGTTGGTCGCTGGAGAGCGGTCTGTGTGACAGCTCTCCAGCGACCACACAGCGACGCTGCAGCGATCAGGATCGTTGTCTAGATCGCTGCAGCGTCGCTAAATGTGACGGTACCTTTACTTGAGTCTCCCATGATGTGATCTCTGAGTCTTTTTATACCCAAGGCATGTAAGCTATTTTTAGAATTACCCATGGTCCTTCAGTCCAGCATCTAGATAAAGTAAACAATGGTGATGAGATCAAGTAGCACTATTAGCATATCAGCACACATCAATAAACAAAGCTTAACACACCCTATGTACAGTCACTATTACAGACTTAAGGTACCGTCACACTAGACGATATCGCTAGCGATCCGTGACGTTGCAGCGTCCTCGCTAGCGATATCGTCCAGTGTGACAGGCAGCAGCGATCAGGCCCCTGCTGTGCTGTCGCTGGTCGGGGAAGAAAGTCCAGAACTTTATTTGGTCGCTGGACTCCCCGCAGACATCGCTGAATCGGCGTGTGTGACACCGATTCAGCGATGTCTTCACTGGTAACCAGGGTAAACATCGGGTAACTAAGCGCAGGGCCACGCTTAGTAACCCGATGTTTACCCTGGTTACCATCCTAAAAGTAAAGAAAAACAAACACTACATACTTACCTACCGCTGTCTGTCCTCCAGCGCTGTAATCTGCGCTCCTCCTGTACTGGCTGTGAGCGTCGGTCAGCCGGAAAGCAGAGCGGTGACGTCACTGCTCTGCTTTCCGGCCGCTGTGCTCACAGCCAGTACAGGAGGAGTGCAGAGCACAGCGCTGGAGGACAGACAGCGGTAGGTAAGTATGTAGTGTTTGTTTTTTTTTACTTTTAGGATGGTAACCAGGGTAAACATCGGGTTACTAAGCGCGGCCCTGCGCTTAGTTACCCGATGTTTACCCTGGTTACCGGTATCGTTGGTCGCTGGAGAGCTGTCTGTGTGACAGCTCTCCAGCGACCAAACAGCGACGCTGCAGCGATCCGGATCGTTGTCGGTATCGCTGCAGCGTCGCTAAGTGTGACGGTACCTTTACCCAGTATGTTAGATAGTATGTCAGTTGGCAAGTCTGTCTTCTTGACCCACCAGACATAAACACTTAAATTCACAAGCCAATATACAGATAAAAAGCCAGTTCTTTTGGTTTGCAAAAACATGGTTGTCTGGGAAATTAAGATACAATCTGGTTTCTTCACACCTCTGGGGTTTTTTTAGCTTGCACCATTAATGGTTGTCATCTTTGGAAATCCAAACTCTTGGTGCAGCAAAGAGGACCTATCAACTCTCTTGAGGAGTCTGTTTAGGAAATGTTAGCATTCAATAGAATTCTGGATCATTCTGCTGTGTTCCGTCCATCTGTTATTACTCATTGTAAAGTATGACTTAATTCGTTTACCATTCCCCTTTACAATGAGGCCGGTCTCTAAACACTCTGACACTTTTCATGTGATGCTGACAATATGAGATTGTATGGCGACACACCATATTGTCCAGGGAAATCGTATCGGCCAGTTGTTAATTAATTCATATATTTCTGGGAGGCACAAAAGAGGAATGGCACAATGCATCTAAACATCTAAAAATGTCAGTATCACACAACAGATAAATTGGGAGACCTATGAAGTTTCCCTTAAATCATATAAGAGGACGACTCAGAGATTTATATTTCCAAGTATTAGATTATTCACTTATTACATATATTTATTATTATTAATTTTTGCGTTGAGAGAAATGATCTTTAATAGGAAATGTCTGACATCATCATCCAGCACTGCAACGCAAAGTCTCCCGATCCATAAATCTTGCTTCCTTGTATTTTACTTTTCCTTGCTCCTTATCTAAATAATACGTTGAAAAGCCCAAACATTTATAAATCCCGTCATAGAAAACAACAAAACACTGGAATGATGAAGCGCTAAAAACAAGGGGATTGTTGGTTGTTTGCCAAATAAACTGTTACCATAAACATTCCTACATTTTTCATAATGTTCGGCGTTTCACAACTGTTTGCTTTAGACTCAGACTAAACAGTAAAGTAGTCTAGAAAACAGCGCGGCTCATGTTTGCTAAACACGTAATAAAGCGATAGAACAAGGGTTCTTAAAAAGGACAGTCAACCCAACGAAAAATTGGCTGCCAGAAACATGCATATGGATTGCGCAGAAATTGTGTATACCACTTGCCAATTTTTCAAAAGAGCCATCGGTGAGATTCTAAAAAAATATTCCCGCCCGTTTATGTAGAGCGTGAGCACAGATAATAGACCTTTGAAGTTCTACAGATCCCCGACCCCATAAATAAAGACATGTGACCAGATAAATATACACTCCAGATCAGACTCCTAAATAAATATTGACCTTCATACCACGCTTTAGACATGATGATACTCACTTCTCTTGATTTCTGAGGTCTTCTTCAAGGAGATTTAAAGGGAAAAGTTTTTACTACTAATTAGAAAGTTAGAACTAAATTTTCGAATATAATCTTGTAAAAAAATTTCAACATTACTCTACCAGTCACCTCTTGTATCAATAAAGATGCCAGACAAATGATTAGAGCCCCCAATTTATATGCCCTTACTTGTCTGGTCTTAACCTACAAGTCTGCCTTCACTCTACGTGACTGCAGGCTTGTGAATCCTCACATCACGCACACTGCACACTGTGACGATTCTCCTGTGCCACTGCTGGAAGAGCGAGTAGTCATGTAACTGTAAGTACCGTATTTTCCGACGTATAAGACGACTTTTTAACCCCTAAAAATTGTCCCAAAAGATGGGGGTCGTCTTATATGCCGGGTACGGGTGCACGGAGCGATCCTGGATGGTTCCCAGGGTCTGAAGGAGAGGAGACTCTCCTTCAGGCCCTGGGATCCATACTCATGTAAAAAATAAAGAATAAAAATAAAAAATATGGATATACTCACCCCTCCGACGGACCCTGGCTCTCAGCGGTGCAAACATCTGCCTCCGTTCCTAAGAATGCAGTGAGTGAAGGACCTTCGATGACGTCGTGGTCACGTGAGCGGTCGCGTGACCGCGACGTCATCGAAGGTCCTTCACTCACTGCATTCTTAGGAACGGAGGCAGATGTTTGCACCGCTGAGAGCCAGGGTCCGTCGGAGGGGTGAGTATATCCATATTTTTTATTTTTATTCTTTATTTTTTACATGAATATGGATCCCAGGGCCTGAAGGAGAGTCTCCTCTCCTCCAGACCCTGGGAACCACACGCCGTATAAGATGACTGGGCGGTATGTTATATTCATACTTTCCGATTCCGACTAGATGGACGCAGCATCACACAATGCAAGTGTGTTGAGCGAGGCCAGAAACAGTCTAGTCGGAATATGGCCAGGAGTATGCATATAAGATACCAGTTCCCAGGGCCAGCACGGCAGAATCCTCACAGCATGCAGTGTGCGCGATGTGAGAATTCACAAGTCTGCAGTCACATAGAGTCTTGTAGGTGAAGACCAGACAACCCCTTTAATGACTTCTAAGTACCCTAGCAGTCACACATTATTTACGCTTGTGCAGAAATAAAGACCACTCATCTTGGTAACTTTTCCACCGTAACTCCAAGCAGGTATGCCAGACTTAAAGGAGTAATGATTGGTCACTACTGACCTATCGAGACCTGTCACGGGGAAACATTGGAAATGTAGACAATAGTTAGAAATGAAGAGGATTGCAGGACAGTGAGAAGTAAACACATTTTAATGCAGATGCAACGCACCCTCGCTGGAGTTTGGGAGGTCTTCTCTTTCTTCAGAAGTTTATTGGATATTTCAGAAGAGTTGTCATCAGCATCTTGCAAGGTGTAGTGATTGCTGGAGCCAAGTATACTCTTGGGGTCAGCAGATAATGATGGCCTCCACATGTTCATCCTTGGCAATGAGAACTAAAGAGTTCCTGGTCAAAATCAAGTCACCCAGAAAAAAACAATGAGTAGATGCAGGGGCATAGCAAGGGGTGGGCTGGTGGCACATGGGCAGCACGGTGGCTCAGTGGTTAGCACTGCAGCGTTGGGGTCCTGGGTTCAAGTCCCACCAAGTACAACATCTATAAGGAGTCTATAAGTTCTCCTCATGTTTGCTCCGGGTTCTCCGGTTTCCTCCCACACTACAAAGACATACTAATAGGGAATTTAGATTGTGAGTCTCAATGGGGGCAGTGGTGATGATCTTCTCTGTAAAGTGCTAATCAATGCAGGAGACAATGATGAGAGCTGACGGCACCTGGGAACAGCGCAAACTGTACAGCTTCCTCCCAGGTGCCGGTACATGGTCACACTGATAACATACAGATGTCATCAGTGTGCACGTGTGCATGCCTTTTGTCTGCGCTGTGCAAAAAAACCTGACATAGTCCGTGTGAAAAACCTGACGTGCACACCACCATTGAATACAGTGGTTGTGCGTGTGTCCGTATTTCCAGCTCTTAGAAAACGGACCACATATGAACACAAAAAAACTGATGTGTGAGGGAGTCCTTAGACTGTAAGCTCTTGTGCTTCATCCATGTCCTGCCATAGTACAGTAAATACAATGTATCAGTTGGTTCTCGATGAGATTTCCAATTCTGCCTCGACCTGGATTAAATTGAATATTACGGAAATCACATGGAATGTATTAGTTTAGATATTATCTTATTATTATGATCTTATTATGGTAAATATATGAACATTTTCAAGAAACGATTCAAACTGAAAGGTAAATGCGTTGTTATTTCCTATCTCAGGATGTCGGCTAATGATTCCTTGAAGAGAACACATCTTTCTATATATACAATGTCGATTGTAATTGGATTGAGTTGGGTTTAGTATTTTTCGGCATTTACTTTGTTCTTTAGCATCACACCGTTATGGAGTCAGCAGAGCGGTGGTGACTTTTCTGCCCTCTGCTCCTCAGCACTCGGCCCCCTGCTCTGTATTACTACAGGGGTCTCCACTTTGTGGCTGAGTTGTTGTGGATCCTTCCATTTCCCAATAATATCACTCACAGGTGATAGGGGAAGATTCAGGAGGAAGAATGAACGGACTTGTTACCCCAGGGGCTCCTATTACAGGATTGTGCTGGTATCAGTGAGCTCCATCCGGGGTGAAGGGCCGGATATTATACACAAGGGATGAAGGGCTGGATGTTGTACACCAGTGGCGAGGGGCTGGATTTTATACACCAGAGTGAAGGGTTGGATATTATACACAGGTGATGATGGAGTGGATGTTATACACTAGGGGGCAAAGGGCTGAATGTTATTCACTGGGGGCCAGGGGCTGGATGTTATACATTGGGGTTGAGGGGACCGATGCTACACACTGGGGGGGTGAGGGACTGGTTGTTATACACTGGGAGCGAGAGGCCAGATGTTATACACCGGAGGGCGAAGGGCTGGATTTTATACACTGGAGTGAAGTGTTGGATGTTATACACCGGAGTGAAGGGCCGGATATTATACACAGGGGATAAGGGGGTGGATCTTATACACCAGGGGTGAGGGGCCGGATGTTATACACCAGGGGCAAAGGGTTGGATGTCATAACTGGGGGTGAGGGGCCGGATGTTATACATTGGGGTTGAGGGGACCGATGCTACACACTGGGGGGTGAGGGACCGGTTGTTATACACTGGGAGCGAGAGGCCAGATGTTATACACCGGTGGGCGAAGGGCTGGATTTTATACACTGGAGTGAACTGTTGGATGTTATACTCCGGGGTGAAGGGTCGGATATTATACACAGGGGATAAGGGGGTGGATCTTATACACCAGGGGTGAGGGGCCGGATGTTATACACCAGGGGCGAAGGGTTGGATGTCATAACTGGGGGTGAGGGGCCGGATGTTATACATTGGGGTTGAGGGGACCGATGCTACACACTGGGGGGTGAGGGACCGGTTGTTATACACTGGGAGCGAGAGGCCAGATGTTATACACCGGTGGGCGAAGGGCTGGATTTTATACACTGGAGTGAACTGTTGGATGTTATACTCCGGGGTGAAGGGTCGGATATTATACACAGGGGATAAGGGGGTGGATCTTATACACCAGGGGTGAGGGGCCGGATGTTATACACCAGGGGCAAGGGGCTGAATGTTATACACCAGGGGCGGAGGGTTGGATGTTATAACTGGGGTCGAGGGGCCGGATGTTATACATCGGGGGTGAGGATACCAGTTCTACACACTGGGGACGAGGGACCAGATGTTATACACTGGGGGGTAAGGGACCGGTTGGTATACTCTGGGAGCAAGGGGCCAGATGTTATACACTGGGGGGGCGAGCAGATAGAAATTATACACCAGTGGGCGAGGTGGCAGATGTTATACACCAGGGGCGAGTCACCGGATAGTCTATATTGGGGAGAGGGGACAGATGTCATACTCCGGGGTGAGGGGCAGGATTTTATACACTGGGGGGCGATCGGATGAATGTTATACACTGGAAGGTGAAGTGTCAGATGTTATACACCGGGGGTGAGAGACCGGATATTATATATTGGGGCGAGGGGGCTGATGTCATACTCCGTCCGGGGAGAGGGGCAGGATTTTATACACCGCTGATCAATGGGGCCTGATGTTAGACACTGGGGGATGAGGGGCCATATGTAATACACCTGGGCAATGGGAATGTATAAAACTTCTGCGATCAGTGACTAAGATGTGGGGACCAATATGTTTGTCCATAAGCCGCATCTCGAGCACAGAGGAAAGTTAACGAAGCTCATGTCTGTTTTCTACATCTTTTTGACATTTCCCGATCACTTCTTGATCTGCCTCTATATAGTATTGAATCCCTGCATAAAACTCGACAATATGTCAATTATCTATCCATTTGTTATTTTAAAAGCAAAAAAATTATAATTAGCCTTCCAGGTTTATTCTATTTGGCAACAATAAAACAGACATAAAATAATTATAAGTCATTTCAGGGAAAATTAGAAAAAGAGCAATTAATAGAATCCCGTGGAGAAACATTGTGGTGGAGACAGCATAATTTATTATATTTACCCGAAAACCTCTGTAAATTACTGATGTAGATACATTTGTTCTTGGTTAAAAATAAATAAGCCGCATTTATGTTGAGAATGGAAGGAAATATTTGCTTTGAAATTGAAGCCGCGATGTACAGCGCTGGAACACGGATGGTGATTAGACGAATAATGCGATGTCAATGTGTACTCCTGTATTATCAGTGCCCCAAATTCTGCGGTTATAATGGAGCCTGTATGCGAATGTATCCACCATGGTGGCAGACCATTGGGCTGCTGTGGGATCTATTGAAAGAGAAGTCCTGTACCATCGGCTGCGCACTATTCATTGAAATCGGGTCAGATCTGCCGTGGCCGGCTGTGGCGCTGTACAGTTCACAAAGCTGTATGTGCTGCAGCGGTCCGCAACTGGTCACATTCGGCCACCACCGGCACCAGAAGAAGCTGAGCGGCAGGGATTCTGGTTGTTACACTGCTGCTTTGAAGTAGAGGGATCATGGGTTCAAATCTTATCAAGGAAAACATCTGCAAGGAGTCTGCATGTTCTGTATATGGTGGATGCTGGGATATTACTGTATATAGAGGTGTTATCAGTCATTGTACAGGAGGAGGAGGTGAGCTGTGACATCACCTATTGTGAATGGTGGATCCTGTGTTATCTACTGTATATAGAGGTGTTATCAGTCATTCTACAGGAGGAGGAGGAGGTGAGCTGTGATATCACCTATTGTGAATGGTGGATCCTGTGTTATCTGCTGTATATAGAGGTGTTATCAGTCATTGTACAGGAGGAGGTGAGCTGTGATATCACCTATTGTGAATGGTGGATCCTGTGTTATCTACTGTATATAGAGGTGTTATCAGTCATTATACAGGAGGAGGAGGTGAGCTGTGACATCACCTATTGTGAATGGTGGATCCTGTGTTATCTACTGTATATAGAGGTGTTATCAGTCATTGTACAGGAGGAGGAGGTGAGCTGTGACATCACCTATTGTGAATGGTGGATCCTGTGTTATGTACTGTATATAGAGGTGTTATCAGTCATTGTACAGGAGGAGGTGAGCTGTGATATCACCTATTGTGAATGGTGGATCCTGTGTTATCTACTGTATATAGAGGTGTTATCAGTCATTATACAGGAGGAGGAGGTGAGCTGTGACATCACCTATTGTGAATGGTGGATCCTGTGTTATCTACTGTATATAGAGGTGTTATCAGTCATTGTACAGGAGGAGGTGAGCTGTGATATCACCTATTGTGAATGGTGGATCCTGTGTTATCTACTGTATATAGAGGTGTTATCAGTCATTATACAGGAGGAGGGGGAGGTGAGCTGTGACATCACCTATTGTGAATGGTGGATCCTGTGTTATGTACTGTATATAGAGGTGTTATCAGTCATTGTACAGGAGGAGGAGGTGAGCTGTGACATCACCTATTGTGAATGGTGGATCCTGTGTTATGTACTGTATATAGAGGTGTTATCAGTCATTGTACAGGAGGAGGAGGTGAGCTGTGACATCACCTATTGTGAATGGTGGATCCTGTGTTATCTACTGTATATAGAGGTGTTATCAGTCATTGTACAGGAGGAGGAGGTGAGCTGTGACATCACCTATTATGAATGGTGGATCCTGTGTTATGTACTGTATATAGAGGTGTTATCAGTCATTGTACAGGAGGGGGAGATGAGCTGTGACATCACCTATTGTGAATGGTGTATCCTGTGTTATGTACTGTATATAGAGGTGTTATCAGTCATTGTACAGGAGGAGGAGGTGAGCTGTGACATCACCTATTGTGAATGGTGGATCCTGTGTTATGTACGGTATATAGAGGTGTTATCAGTCATTGTACATGAGGAGGAGGAGGAGGTGAGCTGTGATATCTCCTATTGTGAATGGTGGATCCTGAGTTACCTAATGTATATAGAGGTGTTATCAGTCATTGTACAGGAGGGGGTGAGCTGTGATATCTCCTATTGTGAATGGTGGATCCTGTGTCATCTACTGTACATAGAGGTGTTATCAGTCATTGTACCGGAGGAGGTGAGCTGTGATATCTCCTATTGTGAATGGTGGATCCTGTGTTATCTACTGTATATAGAGATGTTATCAGTCATTGTACAGGAGGAGGAGGTGAGCTGTGACATCACCTATTGTGAATGGTGGATCCTGTGTTATCAGCTGTGTATAGATGCATTTGACCTTTCTTTGTAATCATGTCTGTAATAGTAATGAAAATGCTGAAAAATCTTCTTTATCTAACAGGATGGGTAAAAATTTCAAGTTTTTTGTTTTTTGTTGTATGTTGCTCTTCTCTTAATTTGTTTTAATATACAGGGTGGGCCATTTATATAGATACACCTAAATAAAATGGGAATGGTTGGTGATATCAACTTCCTGTTTGTGGCACATTAGTATATGGATGGGTGGTGACCATGGCGGCCATTTTGAAGTCGGCCATTTTGGATCCAACTTAATTTTTTCAATGGGAAAAGGGTCATGTAACACATCAAACTTATTGAGAATTTCACAAGAAAAACAATGGTGTGCTTGGTTTTAACGTAACTTTATTCTTTCATAATTTGTTTACAAGTTTATGACCATTTATAAAATGTGTTCAAAGTGCTGCCCCTTGTGTTGAATTGTCAATGCAACCCACTTCTCCCACTCTTGACACACTAATAGCAACACTGCAGAAGAAATGCTAGCACAGGCTTCCAGTATCCATTTTTTCTGGTGCTGCACATCTCGTTTCTTCACAGCATAGACAATTGCCTCATGATACGAGATGTGCAGCATCTGAAACAACGGATACTGCTAGCATTTCTTCTGTGGTGTTGCTATCAGTGTGTCAAGAGTGGGAGAAGAGGGTTGCATTGATAATTCAACACAATGGGCAGCACTTTGAACACATTTTATAAATGGTAATAAACTTGTAAATAACTCATGAAAGAATCAAGTTACGTTAAAACCGAGCACACCATTATTTTTCTTGTGAAATTCTCAATAAGTTTGATGTGAAACATGACCCTCTTCCCATTAAAAAAATAAAATTGGATCCAAAATGGCTGACTTCAAAATGGCCGCCATGGTCACCCAACCATATACTAATGTGCCACAAACAGGAAGTTGATGTCACCAACCATTCCCATTTTATTTAGGTGTATCCATATATATGGCCCACCCTGTAGAGAGACTGATAATTAATTTGGTCACAAAAAAATTATGATACAAAGGTAAAAGTATGAAAAAAAACTGAGCTACTTAATTCTAGCAAACACTACACTTCCATCATGTCCCTAGATTTCCCTCATGCATGGAGCTGTCCTGCAGAAGGACATTAGAGGTAATCTAGAAGTGAGTGACAAGCTCATGGGCACACATCCTGTCATGTAACGAGTATTTCACTAGACCCTGTTGCTTTCTGCGCTTTTCACGGGGGATTTATCTGTTGGTCTGAGGTCACTCGGGCTTTGTCCTTTTGCAGACAGTCTGCACTGATGACAAGGTGGGATTCCGCTATCCTCCAGGGAGAGACGTTCTTATCCCATACAGGAAATTCACCAACAGAATTCTGAAATGTTTTCTCATTTATTATAATCTGAATTGTGTTTGATGTTTCTGATTTTTCAAAGACTTATTTTATTTATTATAATACAATAAAATGAAAAATAAAAATAATATTAACAATAGTAAAAAAAAAAGTATAACAATAACAAAAATAATAATAACAATAATAATAATACCGTAAAATTAAAAAAATACATTTCATTTTATTTTCCGCACATGATTACAGGGGCAGCCTTTTGGCCTGAGTGTCTGCGCATTTAAAGATATGCTTTATAGCAGCTTCATGGAGATTGGAAACAATGGTCCAGAGATGTCATTGACTTCTCTAAGACGGTGTTGTGGGCATGTTCTGTAACCTCTGCTAGGGACGTTATTAGCGATGGGCGATCATGCTCAGCACTGCTCGGTACTCAAGACGCTCAATATTCAATCATATATCCAGGTACTTGGGTGCCATGTTCGATTCACCACCTCACGTTTCACGCCTGACTTTCAGCCACAAAACATGCGGGGATTGCCTGCCAATGCTGTAGCGTCCTCCTCATCCTCAGCCTCCTCCTCATCTTCCTTCTCCTCCTTGTCTGCAGACCATCCACACTGAACAGATGGGATGAAGGTGGTGTGGGTACTACCGTCTGTAGTGCAGGCAACCAGTCCCTGTTCCTCCTCCTCATTATTACCCAATCTGCATTGAGAAGATGAGATGAGGCTGGGCTGTGTACCATCACCCTGCATAGTTTCTTTCTCCATCTCAACTTGATCCGCCTGCAATGCCTCCTCTTTAATTGTGACCCCCAAGAGTTTCAGTAGACTGAGAAGTGGGAAGGTGACTCTGATTATGGCGTCATCGCCGCTTACCATCTTGGTCAAGTCCTTAAAGTTTTGGAGAACCACACAAATGACAGACTTCCTTGCCCACTTATCAGCTCTTATGCCCGGAGACTGACCGGTATAACGACGTGCATGGTGTCACTGGTATTCAACTACTGCCCTCTGATGCTCACCAAACCCTGACAACATATGTAACGTTGAGTTGCAACACACGGTGGCATCGCACACCAGTCGATAATCTGGAAGTTGCAAACGCTGCTGCAGCACTGCCAGGGCGGTGGCAGATGTAGCTGACTTGTGGAAATGGTCACACACACGGCATACTTTCACAAGTAGCTCAGGCATATTTGGATAGGTTTTGAGAAACCGCTGAAACACTAAGTTGAGCACGTGGGCCATGCATGGTACGTGTGCGAGGTTGCCAAGCTTCAGAGCTGCCACCAGGTTATGGCCGTCGTCAAAAAATGGCCATGCCTAGTTGTAGGTTCAGGGATGAGAGACATAGATCAGTCTGGTCTCTTAGACCTTTCAACAACTCCTCAGCGGTGTGCAGTTTGTCACCTAAGCAGATTAGCTTCAACAGAACTTTTTGCCGCTTGGCCGAGGCAGTGCTGCAGTGCTTCAAGCGTGCGACACGACTGATGTTGACATTTGTGAGATGGAGGGTGAGGTGGAGGGGCAGTAACTGCTGTAGAAGGTGGGCACAACCATGATTGATCCAGGGCCCACAATCCTCAATGTCGGTAGCACATGTTCCATCCCTGGGTCTGACTGAGTTACAGCTTCCACACTGTTCAACCAGTATGCCATCAGGGAAATGTGGCATCCCTGGCCACAAGCACTTGCCCAGATGTCCGTGGTTAAGTGGACCTTCCCGGTCACAGCGTTGGTCAGGGCACAGCTGATGTTATGGGACACGTGACCAAAAACAAAGAAAAAAGGTTCCAGTACAGTATTATTACCACACATCTGACACGTAACCTTGCAATATAAACATTGTAGTACAATAACCAATTACTACCATCGCTGCTGCCTTTATACAGGTGCTGATAATGCTCCAATCAAGACTTTAGCACCGGTTACATGTGGTGGCGGTGCAAAATAGTGGAGACCCCAATAATCCAACTGTCGCATACTGTCAGGTAAGATTACCCTCCATAGCATGCAGTTTACCTCCTGATAGAACCACAGTTCACCCAGATTCGGCTACACCCCTTCATACGTAAGCTCATTCCTTCCTGTTGTCTAAAAGTGACGATCATGGATAACAATGAATAGTGAGATGTCCCCCATTTTTGGGCCACATACACACTGCCATGTTTGTGGATCTTCTGACATTACATGCAATCAGTCTATGATCTATGAAGGTCACACTTAACTGCAGTTATTGCCATGCCACCCTCACTGATGATGGATTGCGCTGACTTGCCTGAGCTTTCTCTGCACACAATGCTCACTCCTGGCAATCACCAGTGAGTGAGGTGAGGACATGCAAAAACACTGGGCGGATTGGTACACTGAGTCTCTTGGCCACACCCAGTATGCACCAAGCATCTTAATTAGAGTATTTGATTAAACATAAGTTTCACTTTGTACTTTAAAGGGGCAATATCCAATACAAGGCTTTATCCATTATAGCCGACATGCATAGTGCTTAGCTTGCTGGGTCCCATTTATTTTGGCAATTTTAGCAATCCAGCCACGCCCCCACCACTGATTGGCAGCTTTCTATGTATAGGCAAAAAAGCAGCCAATCAGTGGTGTGGGCGGGGTTATACAGAGCTCAACTTTGAGAGCACTGCATCAAGCAACCCAGTAAGTGACACATCACTGGAATCAAGGTTTCTGCATCGTGGTGATCTCAGATAGGTTTGTAAATTCCTGGTAACACATTCCTTTTAATGCTGTGGCTGATCGGTGTTTATGCCACTTTCCTGATTCTGTCTCTGCCACCAGTCATAAGGATAGGTCATCAATCTTAAAGGAGTGGACAACCGCTTTAATTGTTGACATGGAGTAGAGGTAAAAGGGGGATGCAGCTGCAGATTCAGATTTAGTGCTCCATCAAAACTGTATGAGGAGAAAAGGGGAGATGAAGCTGCAGAGGGGAAGCATCAGATTGGTATACATCACTCAAGAAAGTGTCTGTTGTGTATCAGCCCTGCATAAACCGTGCCTAGCAGCAAGTGAACAGCTCAGAAACAGCATTATAAGACAACCAAAGTCACTACATACATAATTCGAAGACGTGGTCTTTCTCAGTCAGCCATAGTAAAATTCCCCCTAATTGCTTCACTTCTCCAAGGGTCCCAGTAATTGAATTCAAGGCTCTCCACGTCTTCTAAATAATGGATCCCTCTCCAGTTTGTACAATAGAAGTCGCTATTATCCCGTCCTTTTATAGATATTATTGGCTTGAGAGAGCAAAGTCCTTTTTTTTGTGTAAAGGAAACTTAATTAGATGACGGTGGGGGGAGAGGGGACCCTTGATTTTGTAGGATAATAAACTTTCCTCACATTACCCCTTAAGATTAATAAACTTCGCTAGAAACTTATATCTAATTTATGTGACTTTAAGGGTCATGCTTTAATAACGATGATGAAACACGATTATTATTTCTTAATGCTGAAATTACAGTTTTTACATTGTAAATGTTTCTCTCTCTCTGCCCTGTGGCACCAACATCTTCATCACTCCATGTGTTTCTAGTTTTAAAACCTTTACCCCTGCTGTTTGAAAAATATTTCTCATTTTCGTCCCCTATGGAGTACAGAAATCCCTAAAGGCAAGCCATTAGTGATCTCTCTGCCTTTCTTCAAACACTTATTATGATCACCATTGCGACTGCTCGTGCCTCATTGGCTTCCGCTAAGGTATGTAAATGAGAGCGGAGAAATACACACTTTTATTTATTTTATTTTATTTTTTTTGCCACTGTGCAACTTCATAGAGATTTATAAAATGGGCAGCTATTATAGTGACGGCAAATGTCAGCAAGATTTATGCATGAGTGACAAATGTCTACCAAACGTTCCCTTTGAACACGCTGCCTCGGTATTTTCCCTAATCGATCTCGACATTGTATCACACTGTGTAACGAGACTTACGCTTTTTGTATATTTTTGGTTTTTATCAATATGGATTTTCTTTTAGCTTAGATCTCGGTCTCTTTTTTGGGGGGGGACTGGAACATTGGAATTACTGCAAGTTTGAGATTGAGGTACAACATGTAGAGACCATTTTACTAAAAATCCAATAGTTTAATAGATTTGTCTAATGACTGGTTAGGATTAAAAATGCCATTTCAAAAGGGGAGTAAACAATGTTGTCACCAATAGATAGATATATGTTTATAGGGTGAGTACCAAGCTGAGGTGTAGCTGGTGAAAGGGAACCTGTCACCAGTTTTTTTGCCTATCAACTAAAAATATCATCTAATAGAGTGTGAGCTATACTGTACATTCCCCAACTACTTGTGAAACCCTCCGACTCCCCATGAATCCCCCATAAGAACCTTTTTATATTGCTCCTGCGCTGTATAGAAATATCCTCGGTCCGGTCCGATGGGTGTTGGTTCTGGCCCCTCTCCGCACCCCAAATCGGCATGCTGTACGCATTCAGTTCTGTGAATAGCGTTGTTCGCGTACAGGTCCCGCGCGTGCGCCTTCAAATTGCCTCCTGCGCAGTATGCTTTGCCCAACTGCGGGCAAAGCCGAAAAGCATTAGTGCGCATGCTCCGGAAGTACTATGTCCCTGAAGTCTTTCGCTGTGTTCCGGGACATAGTTTACCAGTGCATATATACTAATGCTTTTCGGCTTTGCCCGCAGATCCTGATAACCATAAGTGCTTACACTCTATAAAAGAGAGAGAGGACACCCCTGACCATAAGAGCTTGCACTCTACAGTAGAAAGCGAGTGAGAGGTGACCCCACTGTCCGTAAGAGCTTACACTCTACAGGACAGAGAGAAGATCCTGACAACCATAAGAGATTACACTCTATTGAAGAGAGAGAGGACACCCCTGCCCGTAAGAGCTTACACTCTACAGGAGAGAGAGAGGACCCCACTGACCATAAGAGCTTACACTCTACAGGAGAGAGAGGACCCCACTGACCATAAGAGCTTACACTCTACAGGAGAGAGAGAGGACCCCACTGACCATAAGAGCTTACACTCTACAGGAGAGAGAGAGGACCCCACTGACCATAAGAGCTTACACTCTACAGGAGAGAGAGGACCCCACTGACCATAAGAGCTTACACTCTACAGGAGAGAGAGAGGACCCCACTGACCATAAGAGCTTAAACTCTACAGGAGAGAGAGAGAGGACCCCACTGACCATAAGAGCTTACACTCTACAGGAGAGGGAGGACCCCACTGACCATAAGAACTTACACTCTACAGGAGAGAGAGAGGACACCCCTGACCATAAGAGCTTACACTCTACAGTAGAAAGCGAGTGAGAGGTGACCCCACTGTCCGTAAGAGCTTACACTCTACAGGACAGAGAGAAGATCCTGACAACCATAAGAGATTACACTCTATTGAAGAGAGAGAGGACACCCCTGCCCGTAAGCGCTTACACTCTACAGGAGAGAGAGAGGACCCAACTGATCATAAGAGCTTACACTCTACAGGAGAGAGAGAGGACCCCACTGACCATAAGAGCTTACACTCTACAGGAGAGAGAGAGAGGACCCCACTGACCATAAGAACTAACACTCTACAGGAGAGAGAGAGGACCCCACTGACCATAAGAGCTTACACTCTACAGGAGAGGGAGGACCCCACTGACCATAAGAGCTTACACTCTACAGGAGAGAGAGGATCCCACTGACCATAAGAGCTTACACTCTACAGGAGAGGGAGGACCCCACTGACCATAAGAGCTTACACTCTACAGGAGAGAGAGGATCCCACTGACCATAAGAGCTTACACTCTACAGGAGAGGGAGGACCCCACTGACCATAAGAGCTTACACTCTACAGGAGAGAGAGGACCCCACTGACCATAAGAGCTTACACTCTACAGGAGAGAGAGGACCCCACTGACCATAAGAGCTTACACTCTACAGGAGAGAGAGAGGACCCCACTGACCATAAGAGCTTACACTCTACAGGAGAGAAAGAGGACCCCACTGACCATAAGAGCTTACACTCTACAGGAGAGAGAGAGGACCCCACTGACCATAAGAGCTTACACTCTACAGGAGAGGGAGGACCCCACTGACCATAAGAACTTACACTCTACAGGAGAGAGAGAGGACCCCACTGACCATAAGAGCTTACACTCTACAGGAGAGAGAGAGGACCCCACTGACCATAAGAGCTTACACTCTACAGGAGAGAGAGGACCCTGCTGACCATTAGAGCTTACACTCTACAGGAGAGAGAGAGGACCCCACTGACCATAAGAGCTTACACTCTACAGGAGAGAGAGAGGACCCCACTGACCATAAGAGCTTACACTCTACAGGAGAGGGAGGACCCCACTGACCATAAGAACTTACACTCTACAGGATAGAGAGAGGACCCTGCTGACCATACGAGCTTACAATCTACAGGAGAGAGAGGACCCCACTGACCAAAAGAGCTTACACTCTACAGGAGAGAGAAAGTAAGAGGGGACCTCACTGTCTGTAAGACCTTACAGTCTGCAGTAGAGAGAGAGAGAGACGATCTTACTGACCATAAGAGCTTACACTCTACCGGACAGAGAGAGAATGCCGCTGAGCATAAGAAATTACAAACTACAGTAGAGAGAGAGGATCTCGCTGATCATAAGAACACTCCACAGGAGGGAGAGACAGAACTATGCTGACCATAAGAGCTTACACTATACAGAGGAGAGAGAGGACACCCCTGACCATAAGAGCTTACACTCTACAGGAGAGAGAAAGTAAGAGGGGACCTCACTGTCTGTAAGAGCTTACAGTCTGCAGTAGAGAGAGAGCGACGATCTTGCTGACCATAAGAGGTTACACTCTACAGAAGAGAGAGACGATCCCACTGACCATAAGAGCTTACACTCTACAGAGGAGAGAGAGGACCCTGCGCTGACCATATTACACTCTACAGGAGAAAAAGGGGACACCACTGATCATAAGAGCTTACACTCTACAGGAGAAAGAGAGACTTGCCTGTGATACTGGAGATGGAACACAACTCTGCAGTACAAACTGTGCACATTTTTGTTTGCTAACTGCAAATCAAATGTCGAAGTGTTTAAATTGGTGCAAAACTACACATTTAAGAGTAAATTGGCTCAAATTCAATCCTCCACAGATTGATTTACTCATCTATAGGTAAAAGAGTAAGAGTCATTTTAGCTTTTATTTCATAACACAATAGTACACAGGAGAATATAGACAGCACGGTGGCTCAGTGGTTATATCACTGTTGCTTCACAGTGCTGGGGTCCTGGGTTCAAATCCTCGGACACAAATTCAGCTGAAGTGTATTACGGCCCATCAGGTCCATGCGTGACAATACACGGTGCCTGACAATCAGAGGCCAGCAGCTGACGTTGGCATGCACGTGACTGGGGGCGCATGGCAGTAATGTCATGCTCTCCTGTCATCTACCAGCTTCAGAAGGGGGCGCCGCGAGGTGAAGGAGCGGATGGGAAGTGAGTGTAATTGTATATTTTTTCTTTATACAATAAAGAACAGAGGCAGAACAGGGGATATATACCAGGATGGGGATATATCAGAATAGGGCCCAGGATGGTACATATATCAGAATGGGGCCCAGAATAATGGACATATACACCAGGATGGGGGATATATATACCTGGATGGGTCCCAGGATAAGGGACATATATACCAGGATGGGAGATATATACCTTGATGGGACCAGGATGTGGGACATGTATATCAGGATGTGGGACATATACATCAGGATGAGGGATGCCGGTCCAAATCTTGCACCGAGGCCCATCAAACTCTTGTTACGCAACTGCTTCTCCCCCTTTGATGTAGTGAGGAGGAGAAAGAAGCTGAATTGTCTGATAATTTATATTACAAAGTTTTTTATTTTATAGGCAATGCTCTATAAGAAAAAGAAACCTGCAAAGTAACCCCCTACTAGCCAAAACAGAGTCCCATCAGTAAACAGTATTGTTTGAAGATTTGTGCCATTCATTAGCACAGAGGTGGGTACTGCATGGCTGAATGGGATGTGTAGTTGCCTTTCAGGGGTTACTATCTCTTATTATCTCCATACATAGTTAGGCATCTTCAAAGAGCGGGTATCCTCCCTGGCTAAATTGAGGCAACTTACTCAGCCAACCAGAATTTTAATCTGTACTGATGAGTAGCAAAAACCCTGAAACTGTGTTGTCTACAGGTGAGTGTCTGGTTTGGCTGGTACAAGCTCATTTGCATTTTTTTCCATGAAGCATTGTCTAAAAAATAAGTCTCCTTACATAGGTGAGTCTGTGTGGTTACTGCAGCTTCCAGGGAACGATCAGTGGCAGCAGAAGATGGGCAGCACTGGATAAAGTTTTAAAAAGACCTAAATGACAGCTTATGTTCACTGTTAGGCAGCCACTGGGTGACGGATACTCTGTCGGAAGGCAGGAGGGCATCCAGTGACCAAAGAAAAGATTCAAACTGGAGCCAATATGGGTGACAGGCAACAGATTTCCAAAGACAGTGCCAGCCTCCTTGTGTGTTGAGTGGAACATATCATCTCAGTTGGAGAAGGCTAGGATATCTAGGAGTGGGCTAGGATATCAGGACTAGTAGTAACAGTCAAGTGCATTGCGGTCTCTGGGGAGCGCAAAGGAAGCAGGTAGGTCGGATGGAATGAAAGGCCCACCTCAGCTCCAGCCGTGTGCCTCCAATGGAGGATGGGTGCAGTAGTTGAATGAAGGAGGAGCACTAGGAACTAAAGGACACAGGGGTATTAGATGACTCCACAACGTGTTTTGATGGTGACCTCGTCTTCATCAGGTGGAGATCTCCACCTGATCAAGACGGGGTTCCCGTCGAAATGCGTTGTGGAATCATCTAATACTCCTGTGTCCTTTAGTTCCTAGCGCTCCTCTGACCGTTTTTTTCATTCAGTTACATCAGGAATAGTAGTGTCACTGGAGAACCAACTGTAGCACATTGCCCAAATAGCATAGGAACAAGGAGGCCTGAGGACCAGGAGTGGTAAGGCCAGCTGTGAATGAGGGTCCTAGGCAAGCAAAACAGTCCAAAGAGCATGAAGCGTAGGAGTACAAAGCAACTATTAATGTCCAGAGGCACTGCAAGGTGTGCAGGAAGGTAGGGAGTCTGAATGCTGAAGAGCAAGGGGCTTGGGAGAAGAGGGTGGCTTCCGATCAACCAGGTGCTGGAGAAAAGATCATCCGGCAATGGTCAACTGCTTGTGAAACCAGAAGTGGAGACGCTGTAAAGGTGGCAAAGAAAGGCTTTTCCATAGTGAGGAAATACACTAAGCGCTAAGGAAATACACAATAGACAATGCAGGTGTAAGAGTCTCCAGACCTTCTGCCAAGGAAGACGTGGTCCACAACAGAACATGAGCAGAATGTGGCAAATCCCGCAGGCAATACTCAGCTGCCCCAGATACTATGTAATCATTAGGTAAAGAAAGAATAAGAAACATAATTACTGGAGTACTACTTTAATTTATACATTGATCCTAAAAAACTGTGGATATACATATTAAAAAAAATATGCAAAAGACCAAAAAAATGATGTGATGCTAAAATGTGGTTATTCACCTTAAGGTGCACGCCAACCGTGGTTCTGAGAATGAATTCAATACATTTCTTTCATCTAACATGCAAATCCCTAAAATGAATAATCATCTAATGAACCTGTCGGAGGAGAGCTATGACCTTGACTAAGTCTCTCCAATGTCCCATTCACTAAAATTTCCCATTGTAAGCCTGAATAGGCAGAGAATTTCTTTCTGCATAAAATAATTAGTCAAAAAATGTAAATGTGCTAAATTGCTACAAAAATATTGCTGCCAATGCGTTGCCTTCCATAGTCACAAATAATCAGCTTGTCATTGTGCGTTTCTACCTTGATGAGCATTATCCTGGATGTTTAAGTTAAACACGACATGAAATAGCTGTGCCGTATGACATCTTGTTAAAATGTTTTCATTCAGATCCACGCTTTTCGTTTACTATGGGAAAGATAAGAGATATGTCCTTTAATTAAAGCAAGTGGCAAGTCAGTGTTAACCTCGTGTGGCGCTATCCAAAAACTTCATCAAATATTCATCTAAAAACCTTATTAAACACAAGTTCACCAGTTCTCTTCTTAGAAAGTGGTATTTAACAAAGCCCAGGCAGGATGCACACACTGGGGCTGAATTACAGGCTGCCAGCGCTACGGGATTGACAGGGGATCATTTTGTTACGTGACCACCTCCTGTCTGTTTTGACAACCAGTCATTATACCTCTGAGCGAACCACTCAACTGTAGGTTTCTACGCGATGCAAATAGCTACAAATGGATTCAATTTAGAGAGAGCTGAGAATCTATCATTTGCTTGCCTCAATAGGTAAAAGCTATTCAATTTTTTGTTTTGTTATTTTTTTGTTTGTTTGTTTTAAGACGATAGGATAGTCATTTCAATAATTCTCTCACCGCCGGCCTAAGGAGATCGTACACGTCGGCACGGTCCGATAACGCGGGAATGATGAATATCATATTCAATCAGTAAGTATTTGTAGGGTTTTTTTTTTAAACCCTTCAAGAGGGAGCTGAACGCAGATCAGGAAAAAGCCCTTGTAAACACTAGTGTCGCTTAACAATCCTCTCGCGACCTGATAGAGAGGCGTGGTGCGTCCCGCCGGTGCTTTGAAGGAGTACAACGCCGTTTGCAAAGGAAAATTGCCTGATGTCATATTTACAGCAGTTGCCTGCAGAAGAATTTTATTTTAAGTCTCTAACTTACTCTCATCATCTGTTAATGATGAAAAGCAAAGAGTTGGAAATTCAATCAGGGGCATCATTTTTTTAACGCTTGGAAAATAAAAAACGATGAATTGCAAGTTTTTCTATGGTCTTTGTTTGCAAGCTTATTTGGTGACGGTTCAAATTTTGCTACATGTTTTCTCTTACTTTTTGTAAAAGAGTAACTAAACTTTTTTATATAATTATTAATCAATCTTTGCAAAGTTATGAATCTTTGTAAAAGGCTTCATTTCCTTTTTTTGCTTCCTTTTCTCCCAAACTCATTGCTGACAGTGCTGTTTTATCTGCCTTGTCCATGCACTTAGATTAGGTCATCTGAACTGCAGTACTACCGAAAGTTTGTGCACTAGTTTGAGCTTTTCATTTTTAGGACATTCGTTTTTTTTAACGCACAAGAAAAAATGTTCCTAGCTTTATAAGTGATTTTGTTCAGAGGCTCATCGGATGTCCCTGAATGTGTAATCCAAGTTTCGTCACACATATGTATGCGCTAAGCACATACATACAAACACACGTGTATACTGAGCACATACACACACATGTATGCACAGAGAACATACATACAAACAAGTGTATACACTGAGCACATACACACACATATATGCACAGAGCATATACCGTACATACAAACAAATGTATACACTGAGCACATACACACATATGTATGCACAGAGCACATACATACAAACAAATGTATACGCCGAGCACATACACACACATATGTATGCACAGAGCACATACATACAAACAAATGTATATGCCGAGCACATACACACACATATTTATGCACAGAGCACATACATATAAACACACGTGTACACTGAGCACATACACACATATGTATGCACAGAGCACATGCATACAAACACACGTATACACTGAGCACATACACACACATATGTATGCACAGAGCACATACATACAAACAAATGTATGCACTGAGCACATACACACATATGTATGCACAGAGCACATGCATACAAACACACGTATACACTGAGCACATACACACACATATGTATGCACAGAGCACATACATATAAACACACGTATACACTGAGCACATACACACACATATGTATGCACAGAGCACATACATATAAACACACGTGTACACTGAGCACATACACACACATATGTATGCACAGAGCACATACATATAAACACACGTGTACACTGAGCACATACACACACATATGTATGCACAGAGCACATACATATAAACACACGTGTATACTGAGCACATACACACACATATGTATGCACAGAGCACATACATATAAACACACGTGTACACTGAGCACATACACACATATGTATGCATATATATGCGCAGAGCACATACATACAAACACACGTGTACACTGAGCACATACACACACATATGTATGCATATATATGCGCAGAGCACATACATACAAACACACGTGTACACTGAGCACATACACACATATATGTATGCACAGAGCACATACATACAAACACACGTATACACTGAGCACATACACACATATTTATGCACAGAGCACATGCATACAAACACACGTATACACTGAGCACATACACACACATATGTATGCACAGAGCACATACATATAAACACACGTATACACTGAGCACATACACACACATATGTATGCACAGAGCACATACATATAAACACACGTGTACACTGAGCACATACACACACATATGTATGCACAGAGCACATATAAACACACGTGTACACTGAGCACATACACACACATATGTATGCACAGAGCACATACATATAAACACACGTTGTAAGACTCATGCTGGTGTGGTAGATGGAGGCAGGTATATCTCGCCCAGGTGTTTGTCCTATGTGAATTAGGCCACTCAGTATCTTCAGGGTGCTAATGGGTTAATGATTGCAGGAATAAAAGATGACCAGCTGGGTGTTTCCAGTGTCTGCCTGGGGCACACAGATTGCCTGCCTGTGTGAGACAAACGTGAGTGAAGAGCTCTGCTCAAGATCTGTATGATGTTAGCTGGGTGGGAGAAGCCCCCCAGTTGTTGAGATAGCAACATATTTGTTTAGTTAGTGCCGGACAGGCTAGGGTTTATTTTTATGTTTTGTTTTTTGTGTTGCTTTCACGTTAATAAATCTGACCTGAGGTCAGCCTGCTCAGAAACCTGCTGTACGCCTCAGATTCAATGCACAAACCACGTGTCCTTGGACCCCAGCAAAGGCGATCCCAGAGTGTTTTGTCACATTGTGGTGGAGAATGCGGGCATACCGTGGCACAGGCGACAGCATGGAAGACGTGGTGAAAGCCTTAGTACAGTCCACTGCCGTACAGCAGCAGGCCACTGCCGCACAGCACGAAGCTAATCGCTTGATGGCCGCACAGCTGAAGGAGTTACTGGACATGACGGTTGCAGACCGCCAACTTCTCCAACAGGTGGCGCAGCGCCTGGTGAGCATGCCTGACGCTGACCCGGAAGCAGAGTCCAGAAGGATCCATGTGAGTCGATACTGGCAAAAGCTGACTGCAGAAGATGACGTCGAGGCATATCTGACAACTTTTGAGCGGACGGCATTGAGAGAGAAGTGGCCGAAGGCACGATGGGCCGATATGATTGCCCCGTTTCTCTCCGGCGAGGCCCAAAAAGCTTACCATGATTTGGACCCGGAGGTCGCTCAGGACTTTGAGAAGCTGAAAGCTGAGATCCTGGCCCGGCTGGGTGTGACGACGGCTGTCCGTGCACAGAGGGTACATCAGTGGACATACCAGCAAGATAAACCAGCGCGGTCTCAGATGTTCGACCTGATCTACTTGACAAAGAAATGGCTGCAACCCGAGGTACTGACAATACCCGAAATAATCCAGCGGGTTGTCCTGGACAAGTACCTGAGAGTACTACCCCCAGCGCTGAAAAGGTGGGTAAGCCAAGGAAATCCCACGACAGCGGATCAACTTGTGGAGTTGGTCGAGCGTTATTCCGTGGCAGAAGGACTTCCCGACGACACCGCCAAACCCCGGACTGTGCCTCCTCCTCGTGGAACCGGTAAGACTGTTCCAGGGACCACGGGTGAAGGAAAATCGCTTAAAACTGTGGGGGAGGAGTCCGGGACTGCTCGCACTCCGAGACCAAGAGTATTGGACGGTGGTCTCAGTAGGGGACCTGTTAGGTGTTTCCGCTGCCATGAGAAGGGTCATGTTTTTGCGAACTGTCCTGTTACCGCTGAACCCATGCAGTGCGACGTTATAGACTCTAGAAAACGCATGTCTTTGGTTACACAGCTAGTGAGTGTGAATGCGGGTCAAAATGATACAGTGAAACACCTGTGTGAATTATCTGTTGATGGGAAAAATGTTGTGGCATTACTAGACTCTGGAAGTGTGGTGACTCTGGTGAAAGCTAGTCTGGTGGCACTTCCGTCTGGTCCGTCTGACAAGTTTTCTGTGACGTGTGTGCATGGTGACACCCGCTCGTACTTAACAGCGGTCATATGGATTTCTACTCCCTATGGGTCAGTGCAGCACAAAGTGGGACTCGTTCCCGCATTGTTACATGATGTAATCCTGGGCAGGGATTTTCCCTATTTCTGGCAGTTGTGGGAGAATCAGTTACTCCTTCACGGTAGCTGTACCCGTGAATCTTCTCCCATGCCATCTGGAGGTCCCGAGTCCCTAGAGGAGACCCCACAGGAAGATGTTGCTGGGGAGGTTAGTGAATCTAACCTTCAGTACCCCTTCTCCGTCATGGCGGGGGAAACAGAGGAAACTGAGGAACCTCAGGGAGAGGCGGAGGCAGACAGCCATCCGGCACCCTGCCTGCCAGATTTGGGAGTCCAGGTGGATGACTTCCACAGCGAGCAAATGAAAGATCCTACCCTGACTCCGGCTAGGAAAAATGTAAAAATGATAGATGGGGTACCCGTAGAACCTGACACTAGGCTAGCGTACCCGTATATGGTTCTTGAAAATGATTTGCTCTACCAGGTAGAAAAAAAAGGGGAAGACACAGTGCAACGGTTAGTGGTACCCAAACCTTATCGGCGGAAGGTACTGGATTTGGCCCACGGACATATAATGGGGGGACATCTGGGGTACAGAAAACCACAGAAAGGATATTGCATTGTTTTGTGTGGCCTGGAATACATTGTGATGTGCGTAACTATTGTGAGTCCTGTCCAGAGTGCCAAATCGCGGCCCCTAAATCTCAGTTCCGTAGCCCTTTGGTACCCCTTCCTATCATCGGGGTCCCTTTTGAGAGAATTGGGATGGATTTGGTTGGGCCCCTTCCCCGATCCGCACGTGGGCACCAACATATCCTCGTCATCGTGGACTATGCCACTCGTTACCCGGAAGCCGTCCCTTTGCGTAACACAGCTACCAAGACGATCGCCAAGGAATTGGTACAAGTGTTTAGTCGGGTGGGAATTCCAAAACAGATACTCACCGACCAGGGGACTCCCTTTATGTCGAGGGTAATGAAGGAGCTCTGCAGGCTCTTACAAATAGACCCGTTGCGTACGTCTGTCTATCACCCTCAAACAGATGGCCTGGTTGAGCGCTTCAACAAAACCTTAAAACAGATGCTCCGGAAGGCGATAGACAAAGATGGGAAGAACTGGGATTACTTGTTACCCTATTTGCTGTTTGCCATTAGGGAAGTTCCCCAGTCTTCCACAGGATTTTCGCCTTTCGAACTGTTGTACGCACGTCGTCCCCGGGGACTGCTGGACGTCGCAAAAGAATCCTGGGAAGGCCAAGTCACTCCCTTTAAAACGGTGATCGACCATGTAACACAAATGCAGGATCGTATTGCCGCTGTCATGCCCATTGTTAGGGACCATATGTTACAGGCCCAGGGAGCCCAGAGGCAAAGTTATGATAGAGGCGCTAAGGTCCGTACATTTGCACCCGGCGATAGGGTGTTGGTCCTAATCCCTACGGTGGATAGTAAATTCCTGGCGAAATGGCAGGGCCCATTTGAGGTCCGAGAAAGAGTTGGTGAAGTGAACTATAAAGTGTACCAGCCGGGTAAGAGAAAACCGGAACAGATTTATCATGTGAATCTGATAAAATCCTGGAAAGACCGCTCTGCCCTAACGGCGGATCTGCCCCGTCCGGTTTGTTCACCTACTGTACCAGAGGTGCAGGTTGCTGAGACTCTCTCAGAACGACAAAAATCTGAGGTTAAGCAATTTTTGTTACAGAACCGACAGTTTTTCTCCGAAAAACCTGGCCGGACGAAGTTGGTGAAACATGAGATTGTCACAGAGCCTGGCGTCACTGTTCATGTGAAGCCCTACCGGATTCCGGAAGCCCGCCGTGAAGCCGTCTCCCGGGAAGTGATGGCAATGTTGGACTTAGGAGTCATTGAGGAGTCACAAAGCGCCTGGTCCAGTCCAATTGTGTTGATACCTAAACCGGATGGCTCCATCCGGTTTTGTAATGACTTTAGGAAACTGAATGCAGTTTCTAAATTTGATGCGTACCCTATGCCCCGGGTCGATAAGTTGATCGACCGGCTTGGTAAAGCCCGATACATTACGACCCTGGATTTAACAAAGGGGTACTGGCAGATTCCTCTGGCCGAGGCGGCCAGAGAGAAGACGGCATTTGCTACACCGGAAGGTCTGTTCCAGTATGTCTATATGCCGTTTGGACTTCATGGAGCTCCCGCAACGTTCCAGAGATTGATGGATCGAGTCTTGAGGCCTCACAGACAGTACGCTTCTGCCTACCTGGATGACATCGTAATTTACAGCATGGACTGGGAAACTCATCTCCAGAAGGTACAAGCCGTGATTGATGACCTGCGAGATGCAGGTTTAACGGCAAACCCCAAGAAATGCCACATCGGGCTTGAAGAAGCCCGATACTTGGGCTACGTGATTGGCCGAGGAGTGGTTAAACCCCAGATCGACAAAATACAGGCAATTCAGGGCTGGCCACAACCAGTGAACAAGAAACAAGTGCAGGCTTTCCTGGGGATTGCCGGCTATTATCGCCGGTTCATACCCAATTTTGCAGCCATGGCTACTCCCTTGACGGATCTTACCAAGGGGAAGGGTTCCGTCATGGTAAAATGGACCTCAGCTGCTGAAGAGGCCTTCCACAGCCTGAAACGGGCTTTGTGCTCTCAGCCCGTACTAGTGACTCCTGATTTCAGCAGCGAGTTTGTGGTACAAACTGATGCCTCTGATACTGGTGTCGGAGCTGTACTTTCCCAGGTGAGGGACGGAGTCGAACACCCGGTCCTCTATCTCAGTCGGAAACTGAATGTACATGAGCAGAGGTATGCCGTGGTTGAAAAAGAGTGCCTAGCCATTAAATGGGCTCTCGACTCCCTCAAGTATTACCTGGCTGGTAGGAAGTTTAGGCTGGTCACAGACCATGCCCCTCTCAAGTGGATGCACCTCCACAAGGACCGTAATAGTCGGGTAACCCGGTGGTTCCTTGCCCTGCAGGCTTACTCTTTTACGGTGGAGCACCGACCTGGGGTGCAGATGGGGAACGCCGATGCCCTATCCCGAGTGCACTGTTTCAAAAGTGTTCTTGCTCGACCGGAGTGGTCTGAGCAAGGGGGGGGGATATGTAAGACTCATGCTGGTGTGGTAGATGGAGGCAGGTATATCTCGCCCAGGTGTTTGTCCTATGTGAATTAGGCCACTCAGTATCTTCAGGGTGCTAATGGGTTAATGATTGCAGGAATAAAAGATGACCAGCTGGGTGTTTCCAGTGTCTGCCTGGGGCACACAGATTGCCTGCCTGTTTGAGACAAACGTGAGTGAAGAGCTCTGCTCAAGATCTGTGTGATGTTAGCTGGGTGGGAGAAGCCCCCCCAGTTGTTGAGATAGCAACGTATTTGTTTAGTTAGTGCCGGACAGGCTAGGGTTTATTTTTATGTTTTGTTTTTTGTGTTGCTTTCACGTTAATAAATCTGACCTGAGGTCAGCCTGCTCAGAAACCTGCTGTACGCCTCAGATTCAATGCACAAACCACGTGTCCTTTGACCCCAGCAAAGGCGATCCCAGAGTGTTTTGTCACAACGTGTACACTGAGCACATACACACACATATGTATGCACAGAGCACATACATATAAACACACGTGTACACTGAGCACATACACACATATGTATGCATATATATGCGCAGAGCACATACATACAAACACACGTGTACACTGAGCACATACACACACATATGTATGCACAGAGCACATACATACAAACACACGTGTACACTGAGCACATACACACATATGTATGCATATATATGCGCAGAGCACATACATACAAACACACGTGTACACTGAGCACATACACACATATATGTATGCACAGAGCACATACATGCAAACAAATGTATACAGTGAGCACATACACACATATGTATGCGCAGAGCACATACATACAAACACACATATACACTGAGAACAGTCTGGTGGGGGTCCCAGCACTTCACCCCTTAACAATAAGCAAGTTGTCACCTTCCTGTGACTATGCCCCCTTTCTCCAATCCTTATTTTGTAAGCATCATCCCTTTTCCAGATATTGCCTATAGAGAAGCACAGTGTGTAAAATAATGAATACATCGGAAGTACGGCACGCTCACTAGTTGCCTCAAATTAAGTCATGTTGCTGCTCGTATATTAGTAAATCTTCCCTACTGAGTTTTTAAAGAAAGCGCTGGATTACAGCCAAAATGTCTTTGCTAGTTCTTTATCTGATGCATATAACTGTCGCTGTCATTTCAACAAACTTTGGATAAATCAATAGTATAAGTGAATCTAAGAAACTTTGTAATAAATCTTATCAGAGAAATCTGCTGCTTTCCTCCCTTTTCTCTCCTGAACTCATCATTCATTTTGAAAAAGCATCTCGAGTCTCTCAAGATGGACTACCAGCTGGTAGATGTCATATTACAGCTGCTTATTGAAGTATACCGAGACAGGCGCTGCTCCTTTCTAGTAAGTGTTTTCTCTCAGTCAGAGCTGGATTTACAGCTACACTGCTGTACAATGTCCTCCATGCCGCTGCTGCTTCCGACCACATGCTAAGTAAGGGCAGGAGAGCAAGAATCCCTCATGTACTGTGTATGGGAGACATCACAGCAGCTAGTCTTCACCCACCAGCTCAGAGACAACTGAAAGGTAGAGATGAAGTCTGCCAAGGGGAAAAGGTGACAAATGCAGGATGCAAGTCATATGTGGGCACACGCATGGCCAACTTTTCCATAATAGTCTTGTGATTATATTTGGAGTGAAAATATACCAATAAAATGCCACGAAAAACACTATAAATGAGTAAAAACGTAATTAAAGGGGTGAGAGTCAGAGGGGAATTAATGAGAGTCAATACCCCAATCCTTCAATCCACTCTGTCAAACCAGTTAAAAAATAATAAAACCATGAGGGTCTCAAGCTCAACTACCCCTTCCCGTAGCCAGGTAATTAGTCACGGTGGGCTGGCGGTGGTGGTGTTCTAGAAACAAGCAACTCAGTATCAGGGCAGAGATTTTAGTGATGTGAGAAGCTCTGTTTGTGACCAAAATGGTGGATTCACAATAAAGCAAAACATGATACTTGTCGGATGGTCAGTCTTTTATATACTCTTGACTCTTTCCACAAATACTTAGTACCATAATTATAAAAAAAAAAATAAAGGGAGAGCACTGCTCTTTTTTTAATCCACTGATTAATAATCCCACTTTAGTTATTCTTAGTTTCTCACCCAGGGTGTAGAAACCCCTAGCTATAGTTCTGTCACAAAAAAACCCTTTCCAGACTGAAATTCTGATGCTAGAAAGGTTGAAGACTGCAGCAGGTGCTCAGTTTCCCTGCAGCAACCCCACTGGTGAAAAGCGGTATTACACTGTTCCTATTCAAAGCAATAGGCTTTCTAACTAATGCTTAAGTGTGCTGGATCCTCCATGTGATGAGGGTAGATGAGGGTCCCGATTAGGACTTATGCTTTAACACATGATTTTCTAATATATGAAACTGCAGTTCCTATATAAGACCCCCACTATTATATGACGGACGGCAGCTGTATATGATATCGAGAGCCCGGTCTCATTTTCTGGATTTTATCATTTACTAAATAATATTTGGTTATAAAGGAAATGATTCAGCTTATCGCCCGGTCATATTGGTATGCATCACATACTATCGGAACGCACAGTTTTATACAAACCGATAGAGTTTGATGATATTAAATTAATGAATTTAGCCTCATTTACATATGGCAAAAAGCCGCCTGTAAAGTGCTTTCCAAATCAATTTACATTGATAAAATCAGTTTAAACAGACTGTGATTAATCACTCCCAAGGTTTATGTCAGCGTTTTATACAAAGTACAATTCATTAAAAGTGATTTGGCCTCCCCTGGACAGTTCCTGCTCTGGGCCGGGAAGTGAAGCTGAATATTGAAATGTTTGCTATCTGCAAATAAAATGCTTATTCTGAAATGCTGCACAGAATGCAGATGAAGCAGAGTGGAGTTTGTTATTTGTGATAACCTTGTGTCATAGCTGGTTTTGGAGCACATCGGCACGCCCAAAGCGCGCTTCCGCACCAATTTACATGTGGCTCCAGAGTTTGATTTCTTAGCCATTGCACATCACATTATTACAAATAAGTAGTAAAATCCCCCAGACAGGTTCCCTTTTACCCCTTCCTGACATGCACCATACATGTGCTGAGCTTCCACCGTACGCAGCAGATGTTGGCTGTGCTGCACAGCTGGCACCTGCATCCAACTGCAGCAACTGGAGCTAGCTCTGATCGCTGTTGTTCAGCCATTTAGATGCAGCAGTCAATCACTGGCAGCAGCATTTTAATGGCATGCCTACTGGTCTGCGCATGCACTTGGCTTCCATCAGACACCCTCCCATTCACCTGCAATGTAATCACAGGTTGCCAATGGGTTCACATAGGCTTCATAGGAGACCCTTAATTTTACTATATATTTCAATACTATCATAGTATATATATCGTAGTATACAGATCGAGCAGTCAAACAATTGCTGATGACACAAGTTACCAAAAGGGATTAAAAAATGAAATTTATGTAAAAACATTATATCTCTCTATATATGTGTGCATGAATAATATATATATATATATATATATATATATATATATATATACAAGAAAAAAAGAAAAGCAGCACAAAAAGTAAAAAAATGTGGACTTTATTGCCTAAACGGCGTGGCAACGTTTCGGATATCAAATCCTTTCTCTTGAGACAGGATTTGATATCCGAAACGTTGCCACACTGTTTAGGCAATAAAGTCCACATTTTTTTACTTTTTGTGCTGCTTTTCTTTTTTTCTTGTATTGTTTGGGGCCATTTGGATTACTGGCTGGAAGAGCTTTGCTGTTGTGAATTCTGTGATCAAGCTCCCTCCTGTGGTCATGAGTGGTACTTCGGCTGGTTCTGTCTATGAGCTTCCTCTGGTGGATGTGAGTGGGGCTGCGGCTTCTGAGTTTCCTTCCTCAGGTGACGAGGTTAAGTCGTTAGGTGCTGCTCTATTTAACTCCACCTAGTTCTTTATTCCTGGCCTCCAGTCAATGTTCCAGTGTTGGTCTTGTTCTCTCCTGGATTGTTCATGTGGCCTGTCTACCCTGCATAAGCTAAGTTTTGCTGGTGTTACTTTTGTTTGCTATTTTTTCTGTCCAGCGTGCTATATTGGTTTTTCTTGCTTGCTGGAAGCTCTGAGACGCAGAGGGAGCACCTCCGTACCGTTAGTCGGTGCGGAGGGTCTTTTTGCACCCTCTGCGTGGTTGTTTGTAGGTTTTTGTGCTGACTGCAAAGCTATCTTTCCTATCCTCGGTCTATTCAGTAAGTCGGGCCTCACTTTGCTAAAATCTATTTCATCTCTGTGTTTGTATTTTCATCTTTACTCACAGTCATTATATGTGGGGGGCTGCCTTTTCCTTTGGGGAATTTCTCTGAGGCAAGGTAGGCTTATCTTTCTATCTTCAGGGCTAGCTAGTTTCTCAGGCTGTGCCCGAGGCGCCTAGGTCTGGTCAGGAGCGCTCCACGGCTACCTCTAGGGTGGTATGATAGGATTAGGGATTGCGGTCAGCAGAGTTCCCACGTCTCAGAGCTCGTCCTATGTTATTAGTAACTATCAGGTCACCTTGTGTGCTCTTAACCACTAGGTCCATTGTGGTTCTGAATCACCAGTTCATAACAGTACTGGAGGCCCAAAGTACTAATGCTTCTCAATAGAGGGAAAGGAGAAGTTCTGAGACCATTTTTTTTTCTTTGCACTGTGTTTTGTCTTTCCTTTCCCCTAGACATTTGGGTGGTTCAGGACACAGGTGTAGTGATGGACATTAAAGGTCTGTCTTCATGTGTGGATCATCTCACTGCAAGAGTACAAAAAATTCAAGACATTGTGGTTCAGAAATCTATGTTAGAACCTAGAATTCCTATTCCTGATTTATTTTCTGGAGATAGAGCTAAGTTTCTGAATTTCAAAAATAATTGCAAACTGTTTCTGGCTTTGAAACCCCGCTGCTCTGGTGACCCAGTTCAACAAGTTAAGATCATTATTTCTTTATTACGTGGCGACCCTCAAGACTGGGCATTTTCCCTTGCGCCATTAGATCCTGCATTATGTGATATTGATGCGTTTTTCCTGGCGCTCGGATTGCTTTATGATGAACCTAATTCAGTGGATCAGGCAGAGAAAAATTTGCTGGCTCTGTGTCAGGGTCAGGATGAGGTAGAGATATATTGTCAGAAGTTTAGGAAGTGGTCTGTGCTCACTCAATGGAATGAATGTGCGCTGGCAGCAATTTTCAGAAAGGGTCTCTCTGAAGCCCTTAAGGATGTCATGGTTGGATTTCCTATGCCTGCTGGTCTGAATGAGTCTATGTCTTTGGCCATTCAGATCGGTCGACGCTTGCGGGAGCGTAAAACTGTGCACCATTTGGCGGTATTATCTGAGCATAAACCTCAGCCTATGCAGTGCGATAGGACTTTGACCAGAGCTGAACGGCAAGAACACAGACGTCAGAATGGGCTGTGTTTCTACTGTGGTGATTCCACTCATGCTATCTCTGATTGTCCTAAGCGCACTAAGCGGTTCGCTAGGTCTGCCACCATTGGTACGGTACAGTCGAAATTTCTTTTGTCCGTTACTTTGATCTGTTCTTTGTCATCCTACTCTGTCATGGCATTTGTGGATTCAGGCGCTGCCCTGAATTTGATGGACTTGGAGTATGCTAGGCGCTGTGGGTTTTTCTTGGAGCCCTTGCAGTATCCTATTCCATTGAGAAGAATTGATGCTACGCCTTTGGCCAAGAATAAGCCTCAGTACTGGACCCAGCTGACCATGTGCATGGCTCCTGCGCATCAGGAGGATATTTGCTTTTTGGTGTTGCATAATCTGCATGATGTGGTCGTGTTGGGGTTGCCATGGCTACAAGTCCATAACCCAGTATTGGATTGGAAATCCATGTCGGTGTCCAGCTGGGGTTGTCAGGGGGTACATGGTGATGTTCCATTTCTGTCTATTTCATCATCCACCCCTTCTGAGGTCCCAGAGTTCTTGTCGGATTACCGGGATGTATTTGATGAGCCCAAGTCCAATGCTCTACCTCCGCATAGGGATTGCGATTGTGCTATCGATTTGATTCCTGGTAGTAAGTTTCCTAAAGGTCGACTGTTTAATTTGTCTGTGCCTGAGCATGCCGCTATGCGGAGTTACGTAAAGGAATCCTTGGAGAAGGGTCATATTCGCCCGTCGTCGTCGCCATTGGGAGCAGGTTCGTTGAGACCTTGTATTGATTACCGCCTTCTAAATAAAATCACGGTCAAATTTCAGTACCCCTTGCCGCTGCTGTCTGATTTGTTTGCTCGGATTAAGGGGGCTAGTTGGTTCACCAAGATAGATCTTCGTGGTGCGTATAATCTTGTGCGTATTAAACGGGGCGATGAATGGAAAACAGCATTTAATACGCCCGAGGGCCATTTTGAGTACCTGGTTATGCCATTCGGGCTTTCTAATGCTCCATCAGTGTTTCAGTCTTTTATGCATGACATCTTCCGAGAGTATCTGGATAAATTCCTGATTGTATACTTGGATGATATTTTGGTCTTCTCGGATGATTGGGAGTGTCACGTGAAGCAGGTCAGAATGGTGTTCCAGGTCCTGCGTGCGAATTCTTTGTTTGTGAAGGGGTCAAACTGTCTCTTTGGTGTTCAGAAGGTTTCATTTTTGGGTTTCATTTATTCCCCTTCTACTATCGAGATGGACCCTGTTAAAGTTCAGGCCATTTATGATTGGAATCAGCCGACATCTCTGAAAAGTCTGCAAAAGTTCCTGGGCTTTGCTAATTTTTATTGTCGCTTCATCAATAATTTTTCTAGTATTGCTAAACCGTTGACTGATTTAACCAAGAAGGGTGCTGATGTGGTCAATTGGTCTTCTGCTGCTGTGGAAGCTTTTCAGGAGTTGAAGCGTCGTTTTTCTTCTGCCCCTGTGTTGTGTCAACCAGATGTTTCGCTCCCGTTCCAGGTCGAGGTTGATGCTTCTGAGATTGGAGCAGGGGCTGTTTTGTCGCAGAGAAGTTCTGAGAGCTCGGTGATGAAACCATGCGCCTTCTTTTCCAGGAAGTTTTCGCCTGCTGAGCGTAATTATGATGTTGGCAATCGAGAGTTGCTGGCCATGAAGTGGGCATTCGAGGAGTGGCGTCATTGGCTTGAAGGAGCTAAGCATCGCGTGGTGGTCTTGACTGATCACAAGAACTTGACTTATCTCGAGTCTGCCAAACGGTTGAATCCTAGACAGGCTCGTTGGTCGCTGTTTTTCTCCCGTTTTGACTTTGTGGTTTCGTACCTTCCGGGCTCTAAAAATGTGAAGGCGGATGCCCTGTCTAGGAGTTTTGTGCCCGACTCTCCGGGTTTGCCTGAGCCAACGGGTATTCTCAAAGAGGGGGTAATTTTGTCTGCCATCTCCCCTGATTTGCGGCGGGTGCTGCAAAAATTTCAGGCTAATAGACCTGACCGTTGCCCAGCGGATAAACTGTTTGTCCCTGATAAATGGACGAGTAGAGTTATCTCTGAGGTTCATTGTTTGGTGTTGGCTGGTCATCCTGGAATCTTTGGTACCAGAGATTTGGTGGCTAGATCCTTTTGGTGGCCGTCTCTGTCGCGGGATGTGCGTTCGTTTGTGCAGTCCTGTGGGATTTGTGCTCGGGCTAAGCCCTGCTGTTCTCGTGCCAGTGGGTTGCTTTTGCCCTTGCCAGTCCCGAAGAGGCCCTGGACACATATCTCTATGGATTTTATTTCGGATCTCCCGGTCTCTCAAAAAATGTCAGTCATTTGGGTGGTTTGTGATCGCTTCTCTAAGATGGTCCATTTGGTACTCTTGTCTAAATTGCCTTCCTCCTCTGATTTGGTGCCATTGTTCTTCCAGAATGTGGTTCGTTTACATGGCATTCCGGAGAACATCGTTTCTGACAGAGGTTCCCAGTTTGTTTCGAGGTTTTGGCGAGCCTTTTGTGCTAGGATGGGCATTGACTTGTCTTTTTCCTCGGCTTTCCATCCTCAGACAAATGGCCAGACTGAACGAACCAATCAGACCTTGGAAACATATCTGAGATGTTTTGTTTCTGCTGATCAGGATGATTGGGTGTCCTTTTTGCCTTTGGCTGAGTTCGCCCTTAATAATCGGGCCAGCTCGGCTACTTTGGTTTCGCCGTTTTTCTGCAATTCTGGTTTCCATCCTCGTTTCTCTTCAGGGCAGGTTGAGTCTTCAGACTGTCCTGGTGTGGATACTGTGGTGGATAGGTTGCAGCAGATTTGGACTCATGTAGTGGACAATTTGACATTGTCCCAGGAGAAGGCTCAACGTTTCGCTAACCGCAGGCGCTGTGTGGGTCCCCGACTTCGTGTTGGGGATTTGGTTTGGTTGTCATCTCGTTATATTCATATGAAAGTTTCCTCTCCTAAGTTTAAGCCTCGTTTCATTGGTCCGTATAGGATTTCTGAGGTTCTTAATCCTGTGTCTTTTCGTTTGACCCTTCCAGCTTCTTTTTCCATCCATAACGTATTCCATAGGTCATTGTTGCGGCGATACGTGGCACCAGTGGTTCCTTCCGTTGATCCTCCTGCCCCGGTTTTGGTTGAGGGGGAGTTGGAGTACATTGTGGAGAAGATTTTGGATTCTCGTATTTCGAGACAGAAACTCCAGTACCTGGTTAAGTGGAAGGGTTATGGTCAGGAAGATAATTCCTGGGTCTTTGCCTCTGATGTTCATGCTGCCGATCTGGTTCATGCCTTTCATTTGGCTCATCCTGGTCGGCCTGGGGGCTCTGGTGAGGGTTCGGTGACCCCTCCTCAAGGGGGTGGGTACTGTTGTGAATTCTGTGATCAAGCTCCCTCCTGTGGTCATGAGTGGTACTTCGGCTGGTTCTGTCTATGAGCTTCCTCTGGTGGATGTGAGTGGGGCTGCGGCTTCTGAGTTTCCTTCCTCAGGTGACGAGGTTAAGTTGTTAGGTGCTGCTCTATTTAACTCCACCTAGTTCTTTGTTCCTGGCCTCCAGTCAATGTTCCAGTGTTGGTCTTGTTCTCTCCTGGATCGTTCATGTGGCCTGTCTACCCTGCATAAGCTAAGTTTTGCTGGTGTTACTTTTGTTTGCTATTTTTTCTGTCCAGCTTGCTATATTGGTTTTTCTTGCTTGCTGGAAGCTCTGAGACGCAGAGGGAGCACCTCCGTACCGTTAGTCGGTGCGGAGGGTCTTTTTGCACCCTCTGCGTGGTTGTTTGTAGGTTTTTGGCTGACTGCAAAGCTATCTTTCCTATCCTCAGTCTATTCAGTAAGTCGGGCCTCACTTTGCTAAAATCTATTTCATCTCTGTGTTTGTATTTTCATCTTTACTCACAGTCATTATATGTGGGGGGCTGCCTTTTCCTTTGGGGAATTTCTATGAGGCAAGGTAGGCTTATCTTTCTATCTTCAGGGCTAGCTAGTTTCTCAGGCTGTGCCCGAGGCGCCTAGGTCTGGTCAGGAGCGCTCCACGGCTACCTCTAGTGTGGTATGATAGGATTAGGGATTGCGGTCAGCAGAGTTCCCACGTCTCAGAGCTCGTCCTATGTTATTAGTAATTATCAGGTCACCTTGTGTGCTCTTAACCACTAGGTCCATTGTGGTTCTGAATCACCAGTTCATAACACTTTGCACTACGATTGAAGGTATTTTCTGGATGCTGTTCCAATTTTTTCTATTATATATGTATATGTATATATATATATATACACATACTGTATATAATGCTCAAAAAAATAAAGGGAGCACTTAAACAACAGAATATAACTCCAAGTAAATCAAACTTCAGTGAAATCAAACTGTCCACTTAGGAAGCAACACTGATTGACAATCAATTTCACATGCTGTTGTGCAAATGGAATAGACAACAGATGGAAATTATTGGCAATTATCAAGACACACTCAATAAAGGAGTGGTTCTGCAGGTGGGGACCACATACCTTATCTCAGTACCAATGCTTTCTGGCTGATGTTTTGGTCACTTTTGAATGTTAGTTGTGCTTTCACACTCGTGATAGCATGAGATGGACTCTACAACCCACACAAGTTGCTCAGGTAGTGCAGCTCATCCAGGATGGCACATCAATGCGAGCTGTGGCAAGAAGGTTTGCTGTGTCTGTCAGCGTAGTGTCCAGAGTCCAGAGGCACTTCCAGGAGACAGGCCAGTACACCAGGAGATGTGGAGAGGGCCGCAGGAGGGCAACAACCCAGCAGCAGGACCACTATGTCAGCCTTTGTGCAAGGAGGAGCACTGCCAGAGCCCTGCAAAATGACCTCCATTAGGCCACAAATATGCATGTGTCTGCACAAATGGTTAGAAACCAACTCAATGAGGATGGTCTGAGTGCCCGACGTCCACAGATGGGGGTTGTGCTCACAGCCCAACACCGTGCAGGACGCTTGGCATTTGCTACAGAACACCAGGATTGGCAAATTCGCCATTGGCGCCGTGTGCTCTTCACAGATGAAAGCAGGTTCACACTGAGCACATGTGAGAGTCTGGAGACGCCGTGGAGAGCGATCTGCTGCCTGTAACATCTTTCAGCATGACCGCTTTGGCAGTGGGTCAGTAATGGTGTGGGGTGGCATTTCTTTGGAGGGCCGCACAGCCCTCCATGTGCTCGCCAGAGGTAGCCTGACTGCCATTAGGTACCGAGATGAGATCCTCAGACCTCTTGTGAGACCATATGCTGGTGCGGTTGGCCCTGGGTTCCTCCTAATGCAGGACAATGCCAGACCTCATGTGGCTGGAGTGTGTCAGCAGTTCTTGCAAGATAAGGCATTGAAGCTATGGACTGGCCCGCCCGTTCCCCAGACCTGAATCCGATTGAACACATGTGGGGCATCCACCACAAATGTCACCATGCACCACAGACTGTCCAGCAGTTGCGGATGCTTTAGTCCAGGTCTGGGAGGAGATCCCTCAGGAGACCATCCACCGCCTCATCAGGAGCATGCCCAGGCATTGTAGGGAGATCATACAGGCACGTGGAGGCAACACACACTACTGAGCATCATTTCCTTGTCTTGAGGCAATTCCACTGAAGTTGGATCAGCCTGTAACTTCATTTTCCACTTTGATTTTGAGCATCATTCATTATCGTTGATAATTTTTAGGTTTTATTTTTCTCACACACATTACACATTCCACTGTGAAATGAATAAAGATTTACAACTGGAATATTTCATTCAGTGAAATCTAGAATGAGGGATTTTAGTGTTCCCTTTATTTTTTTTGAGCAATGTATTTATATATTATTTTTTTTTGCTGAAACTTTATTTTTTATAAATAACTAAATACAATTCTAATCACTGGCTTTTTATCCAGTTAACATATTAATAATAATAACAAATAATTAACACACTTTCTGACTCCACCCTTGCAAAATCTATCAAAGTCTGGAAAAATGAAATGCCAGTATTGCTGTTATTCCATCACTACATAACCCCACAAATATGCAATGGAAAGCAATGAAAACATTGTATCTACCCCAAAAATGGTACGTTTGCAGATGCAGTAATTGTACTGTCCTAGAAAATCATGTTCCCAGGTCATTTGTAACCCATAATTAACTGCGCAAAAATAAATGCATTGTATGGAAAAATGAATTGTGCCATTCAGAACTAAAAAGCGTCCTGCAAAAGAAAACTACATTGATGGAAAATTAAAAGAATTACAGTATGACTCAGAAGAAGAGAAGAAAAAAGGTGAAAGTGTAAAAATGAAAATTGGCGGAAGGGGTTAGTTGTAGTTTTTCATCTTTTGGCAGTGCAGATCATTTCCTGTATTACCAGGAATGAATCACCGGATGTTGTTTTAGTTTTGGAGCTTTTGGATGTGTGTTGGCATGAATATATTTCTGTTGTTGTTTTGCGCCCTTGCGTGGGAAGCTTTATGCTATTTTCTGCTAATTTTTATATAAAAAATTGTTCCAATTTTCATCCAGAAAAGTGGTACAAACTTTGCTTTTTAATTTTTTGTGAATAAATGGGTAAAAGAAGGTGGGGAGTTTTTATTTCAGATACAGGACTTTATTATGGCTGTGTATTTTTTTTAATTTTACTATGGGGTTAGTAATGGGGGCGTCTTATAGATGCCTCTCCATTAGTAACCCCTGAGCTTGATGTCAGCGGCCATAAGACAGCTTACATCAACCTCAAAACTATTACCCCACTTACCACTGCACCAGGGCAAGGGGGAAGAGCCAGGCAAAGTGCCAGAAATGGTGCATTTAATAGCTTTTTCTGGTTCGGTTGCAGGCTGCTATGTTTAGGCTGGGGAGGACCAATATCCAAGGCCACTTCCCAGTCTGAGAATACCAGTCTCCAGCTGCCTGCTTTAGTTTGGCTGGTTGTCAAAAATGGGGATGACACCGTGTAATTTTTTTTAAGTGACCTATTTTAAATAATTAAAAAATATCGAGTGGGGACCCCTCTATTTTTGATAACCAGACAATATAAAGCTGATAGCTAGGGGTTACAGTCCGCAGCTGTCAGCATTACCTGCACTGGTTATCAAAAATAGAGGAAAACCCACACCATTTTTTTTAATTATTTATTTATTGCACAGACACCGGCTGATGAATACTCTCATCAGCCTTGCCTGCTCTCGCTGTTTTCAGCGATAGCAGGTATAGGATGATGAGAGTATTACGCTTATCAGCTGATGCATGTGATCACTCTCTCACCAATTAGAGTCCATTTTTCCCGCTCCCCCATCCATCTGAATTGAGTCCGGGTTCGGGTTCAAGTTCGGGTACCGTTCTGGTACCCGAGCCAAACTTTTTTTTAAATGTTCAACCAAACTGGCAGGACCCGCACATTCATGGGTTCACCCATCAGTAGTCATAAGTCATTGCAAATGTTCCTGGCAGGGGTAGGAGGGAGCAGTCGGGTCAGGAGTTGAAAAGGGGGTATGATTAATGCAGGAACAACAGACTTGTTTCTACAAAGAGCAGAAAACAGAATAATTAACTGATTAGAAAGTCAAAGTGAGCAATTGTAAGTAGACAGTGCTTTATAATATGATGACTGCAATATATAATATATATATTTATAATATATATATATTAAAACGTTAATGGGGGAGCTTCATTAGATTTATCCCATGTAAAGCAGTTTCCAAAAGAAGACGAAACCCTGTGGCTCCAAAATCCATGGACTACTTTTCAAGAGAACAATCATTGTAGTCATATGCAAATTATGGGTTTGGTGCATCATGGATGGTCCCGATCATCATCCCTCCATCTGGCCCCTCAGCTATTGCCCCTGTTTCAATGATTGACAGCGCAGTCACTAATTGAAGGGAATAGGAGTAGGGTGGACAGATTCTCCTCATGAGACCACTGCTCATTATATTAAAGGGGTATTCCTCTTTCTGAAACTTTTTTTTACATTTTTAACTTAAATTCATGCATTTGTGGCTAAAAAAAAGTTTTTGCAATTGGATTCCTTTAAAAAAATTGCATCATTTCTTTTTTACAAGCACTATTTTCCCTGCACATTAAACATTGATGTGGTCTGTGGTCATGAATCAGCAGAAAGGAGCTAGGAAAAAGACAAATAGGAATCAGCTCACTGATGGATTTCCTGGTAAACGGAACCTGTTATCTGAATGCTATTAACCTGCAGATATGGGGTTATATACCTGCCCGGAGTCGGAACTCAGACCCACGCTACTGGGAGGAAATAAACGTTATTTTCCACCTGCTGTTTTAGTTATGGGGCCGTGCAGGTTCATCACCGCTCTGTGTACAGAGAGTGGCGGCTGTAGCCACGCCCTCAGCACTGACTGACAGCAGCTCAGCATTAGGAATGGCTGTCAGTCAGTGCTGAGGGTTTTTACAGCAGGTGACTGAATCAGAGCCGGTGCCACTCCCATGACTGAAGCCGGAACACTGCCAGGGGAAATAAAGTTAATTTCCTCCCAAAAGCGGGGATCTAAGTCCCAGTGCAAGGCAAGTTCAGAACACTATTAACCTGTTGATTAACCCCATATCTGCAGGTTAATCGTGTTTTTTCAAGTGACAGGTTCCCTTTTAACTTATTCTGCAGCCAACAATGAACAGTGCAGCATAGAGGCTACAGAAGACAAACAGTGCAAAAAAAATGTTATGAAATCCAATTGAAAAATGGATTTTTATCCCCAATACATGCATTAGAGTAAAGAAAAAAAGTCTCCAAGGTGGACATCTCCTTTAGGTTTATATAGGGGCAATCACATGGTCATACTGGACCACAACCATATCAAAATATCAGTTTGATATTCAATTTGAGAGCAAAAAAAATTTTGGAAAATCCAAAATTTCAATTGAAGAACTGTAACGATTGTCGCCATCACTTGCTGCAGGAAACAAAACTCTGAAGCCTCATTAATTGTATTGACATAATCACAAGTTAGAAAGTGACAAGTGATTTATACTTGTACATTGATACATCGTATAACATTATTATCAGGCTTTTGTGAGATGATCGTTCCTGAAAGTAATTATGTAAATGAATAGTAATTGCCTTATTGCATATAAATTATAAGTAAGAAATACCCATCGGGACCCATTTACCAAAGGGATATAAAAAAAAGAGCACAAACATAACCCGTACTCATTGTAGAAAGGCAGAAATTAATACACAAATCAGTTTTTGGCTTGAAACTGAATTGTCCAGTGTCAAAAAGGGGTAACGCCTAAAAAAACATCTAATAGATGCGCCATTTCTGGGCTGCTGCAGGCTGCTAATTTTAGGTCGGGGGGTAATATCCATGGCCCCTTACCAGCCTGAGAATACCAGCCCCCCAGCTGTCAGCTTTAGCTTGGCTGGTTGTCAAAAATTGGGGGGAACCCTACACCGTTTTATTTTAATTATTTATTTAAAAAACTAAAAAGCAGCGTGGGGGTAGCCTCTATTTTTGATGACCAGCCTTGCTAATGCTCACAGCTGAGGGTTGCAGCCCACAGCTGTCAGTTTTGCCTGGCTGGTTATCAAAAACACAGGGAAACCCATGTCATTTTTTTTTTAAATTATTTATTTATAGTGCAATTGATGGGTCAATTGATGCCACTTTTCCTGGTGTCTGCCACTAATTTAGGTTGTTTTGGCAGCTTTTTGGCCCTCCTGAAGGTGTTGTCTATGCTTTTGGTTTTGCCTCCCATTAAATTCAATGCAATTTGGATATGCTCGTTGAACCTTTTGCCGAACATGTTTGGCAAACATCAGATGTTTGCCGAGCCGAACCTAACCAAACCTTGAAAGGTTCGCTCGTATCTAATTGAGGAAGAGGCATGTAGTGATATAGACATCTGTGTCCACTAGAACTTACACATGCAATTTCTTTACAAAACTTAAGATCGCAAAGAGTCTCCTGTACTTCAAACCTTGAAAAGCACTTACGAGTATCAACATCATTAATACCACCTAACGTCACAGCTACGCCAAGAGAAGAAGTTCCAGCCGTCATATTAGAGGTGATTAAATTAAATGTTTGATCAAATATAGCAGTTGATAATTTTGTATGGCCCTCTAAGGATGGCATAAATATCCAAATGGCTCTTGGCAAAAAAAAAGGTTCCCCACTCCTGATGTAGAGTTTAAAATGCCGAGATGTGATTAGTTCTTAAAGGGGTTGTCTGGCCTTGGGGTACAAGTCTGCAGTCACTCTATGTGACAGTATGTGACTGCAGACCTGTGAATACTCAGAAACCTGCACTGCACAATGTGAGGACTCTCCGGTCCTGGTGCAATTATACTTCCATCCACATTCAACTAGATGTGTTCAAGTGTATTGAGCGAGGCTGCGCAGAGTTGTAGCTTTGCTGGGATAGCGCTGTCTAATAAGGCTGATGTATGAGTGCTGAAGCAATGATAGGGAATGGAGAGAGAATCTGGATAATGGTGCAGTAGGGACACGTACTACCTGAATACTCAGGCAGTATCCCTGCCTGAGCCGAAGTGAAAAGACCTGAATGCTTGATGTCATAGGTGCATGTTTGATTGCTGTGGTACCCCAGTGCATAGAAAAAGAGACAGGACCAACCAGAGAGAGGAATGGGTGCAGCACTTGACACACAAAATGGGAGAAATGAGTAACATGTAAAGAATGAAGAAGTCACATATGGACTCTTGTGCCTAAGTGCGCCATAGTTGCCTCTGCCGCTTAAAAAGACACCAGTATTTTAGCGGGTACATGGTTAACGACTGAACCTTTCCAAGATTTTGCAAGGGCTGCGAGCTTCAAGCTAACCTTTCATAGGAATGCATCAGCATTGTTACCAAATATACAATTTGTAAAACAGGAACTTCGAAATCTAACCCTAAAGATCACCTATGGATTTCCTCCAACAAGGTGCATCTGTTCACTTTTTGATAAGGTCCCTTTTGGTTTCTTCGTCGATAGACGTGTGACTGTTGCCGATCATGTTTATGGTCTGTCTACTCCAAGGTATAGGATAAAGAAGAGACTATCGTCCTTCATAACGGCTACCCGCCTTCTCTAGCAGCACTTTCATGGCACCCCTAAGTGACTGGGCGAAATTTTTTAAATCTGACCAGTGTCACTTTATGTGGTAATAACTCTGGAACGCTTCAACGAATCCCCATGATTTTGAGATTGTTTGTTCGTGGGTGGCACATTATAATTTACGATAGTGGTAAGTTCAGGTCGATATGGTTTGTGTTTATTTACAAAAAATATCAGAAATTTGACAAAAATGTTAAAAAATCAGCAGTTTTCAAACTTTAATCAATTATCCCAGATAGTCATACCACAGAAAAACATTATGAAATAGCATTTCCCATATAATGGCTTTGCATCAGCACCATTAGTAAAATGTTCTTTTATTTTGCTTGCATTTTAGGAGGTTTAAAAATGTAGCAATAATTTTTCATTTTTTTCAAGGAAATTTACAAAACTTTTTGAGTGACCTATCCAGGTTTGAAGTGACTTTGAGGGGTAGAGGTAATCACATGGTCATACTGGACCACAACCATATCAAAATATAAGTTTGATATTCAAGTTGAGAGCAAAAAATTTTGGAAAATCCAAAATTTCAGTTGAAGAACTGTAACGATTGCCGCCATCACTTGCTGCAGGAAACAAAACCCTGAAGCCTCATTAATTGAGAGGAGCATGGAAATCCATTCTGACCAAATGTGCATGTCCATAGGAAAACTTGCTTTCAGCTCCCGATTAAAAATTGACGTTATACGAAATTTAAAACTGGTTAGTATATGTGGATTCCAAAAAAATGTGGTCATGGATAGAAGCGCGGCTTAAAACTTGTCTACTTTCTTTTTTTCTAAATAACATACGCCTATTTTTTACAGTATATTCAAAAATATAATTTTATTGGTTAAAAAAAAAAGTAAATAAATTGCAGTCGTTTTTTCGTTAGGTGTAATAAAGAATAACCCAGCCGCAATGTAACTGGATATAACCGTGCAAAGTTCCGCATGATATTTCATTCTAAAATGGGAGCATGTTTCTTTTTTTTATTGATTTTATTTTTTTTTTTGTTTTTTAAAAAGCTAATTTTCGGCAATTGTCTTTGCAGCCACCCACTTGCCTCCAATCCTTCTCATTTCCCTATGTAAAAGAATTTAACCAAAGGAAGCCGGCATTAGACTTCAATTCATCCGCAAAATATATAATTTTATTTTGTCATAATGCCTGCTTTTATTTTCGGAGGTCAGGTTTTATTTTAATTTCACTCCATTAGGAACAAAAACTTGCCATTTTCTGAAAAACAATATCAGCGGGGGGCCCTCTTTAGCTTACAAATGTATTTCCATGGAACATTGTTTGCTATGATCAAAATGACAGGTATAAGCCACTTTCCCCGATTTACTTTAAAGATTTTTTTCAAAAAGAGGTGACATTTGTAACAACAAAACTAGCAATCACCCAGGCCGTCCTGTGACAGGAAGATGGAAGTTGTAAAAAGGATGTAATCCATTGCTTTAGACCACCAAAGAGGCCTAATATGCGTCATTATAAGAAAACCTTTAATTTTCTCTGAATGTTGTTGATGTATTCAGTTCTCGATATAAAAAAAAGTTTAACTCTTTAATCCACTGTTCAAATCTTCAACCACTTTCATGCAAAATTAATTATCCCAACATAATTATTATGGTACTGCCAGTAGTTTTTCAAAATTTATTGGGTATGACATTTCTGCCCATTGAGAAATTTTCAATATTTTTTTTCTTTCTAATATTGCAATTGTTCATTCAGTCTTCAGTGGTTGCCTGGAGAGGGAGCACTCCAGGAAAGTGTGTGCTAAAACTAAACCGTGGACATTACTACCTGCTGTGAGCAGGCTGATCCCCGGCTAGGTAAAGGACTGTGTTTCTTTTTGTATCTTTGTTTCTGCTGTTTTGCCCAGAGGGCCGTATTTACTTTCCCAAGCTGGTTTACGCCGTCTTTAATAAACCAAGCGTTATCTTAAAGAGACGTGTTCCGGTTATACTTCTGTGTCCAGCAAAGTAAGCCGCTCTACCACAGGGGGAAGTCTCATAAGGAACTCCATGATAAAAGAAAATTGACCTAATGAACATAAATTTGACATGGATATAGGAAGCATAATGTGGAACTAATGTTATTGTGCCTTAATTATTTGCTTTACGACACAATCTAATACAGCCAAAATAAAATATCAGCCAAAGTCATAACTCAAGAAGTGAAACCAAGATGGCACCAAGGGGTTCCCTATCATTTTTTTTACCTGATTATAGGGAGTGGTAACCCAATCTCAATGTCAGGGCTCGAAACCAGCAACTCTTGTACACTAGGCGGCATCTCTTCCCATTGAGTTATTCACCTCACTGGACAGCTCCTTGCTAACCTAGATACTAGTACCTGTGTTGTTCCTGATTGTCTCGCCCTGAGTTCCTGATTGTCTCCACCCAGAGTTATTGATTGGCTCAACCATGTGATCTCCTGATTGAACACCCTATGTAAACCTGGAATTGTCCTTTCTTATGTCATGACTCTGGATGGGTTGGTTCTGGCTCCTTCCTGGTCAGGTCTGGGTTAAATTAGTCCATGTCTCTTTGTTTCTGGGGCGGCTATTTAATGCTTGTAGTTCCTGTATTCTGAGTCAGTTATACTTCCGTCTACCCAGACTGAGATAGCTGACCCAGGTTATTCATCTGTAATCATGGTTCCTCTGTGAGTGTCTGCCTTGCTTTGTATGACCCGGTTTGCCCCCTGACTACTGCCCCTGTTTTCTGCTTTGTACTTGTACTTCTCTGTCTGTCCTGACTTTCCGACCCCTTGGCTTGTCTCTGACTAATCTGCTGTTTTGTCCCTTGATACCTCGTTCCCATCTGGCTCCCGACCCTCAGCTTGTCCTTTGACTACATCTCTGTCTTAGTACTCTGTGTCCTGCCTTTTTTTGTAGACCCTCTGTTAACAGTCATGGGGTTCTCTGGACCCAGAAACCCACTCATCAACAATACCAAGCAATGGCTTCAACATATCAAAACAATATTTAGCAACTCTATGGACACCTATGACATGAAAAATGATATTTTTGATATATTACTGGAAACAGCTAGTTATTACAATTGAAGTTTCAATCTGTAATCTTCATTCCTTCATTCATTTTCAGACCTCCTGATATGCAGTTTGCAGCCTGATCCAAGTTTTATATTTTTCTCTTGTGGGAGTGTCCCTTACAGTAATACAAGTTGGTTGTGAGGTCTGTGTGCATCCACAGAGCTGCTGTCTTCACTTTCTTTAAGGTATAAGCATAGCTCCAATGTGCCGCTTATTTCCTCTCCATGTGTTTTCCTCCCTGTCTATAGTCTGTTTTTTTTCCGCCCTTCTAGATGCTTTCTCCCCTCTCCACTATGTTAACAATTTTCTTCCTCCTACTAGCACTGAAATCAGGGAGAAATGAAAAATAATTCTAATGGATTTGTTAGTTTTTTTTAGCAGAACTATTTGCAGCAGAAAAATGGTAGAAAAATGTTAAGGAAAACTATGTAGAAAGTTGCTTAACTTTATATTTATGAAGCAGATGAGCAATAAAAAAATAGAAGGTGCTCATATAACCTTTCAATTTACCTCAAAAGTTGTGACAATCCCATTGGTGTATGCTGAAACATAAACCTATCCGTGTATTCTTCTAGAAAACCTGTACCTGAACTATAAACCACCAAGTTGCTTTCTCTTGTTTTAATGAACCATTTACTTTGAATTCCTATTCCCAAAGTAATTTTTCACTTCGTTTTTACAACACACGACTCCGGCAGCTTCTGTCAGGGTGTAATTGTTCCTGCTGCTCCCTAAGAAAGCTCCAGTAAAGCTTTGTACTCGACTACCGGCCATGAGGGGCATCTCTTCCTCCACCAAGACTGGTCAGTGAAGTAGAAAGAGTCGCGGTGAAGATTTGCTTTGCAACATTTTACTCGGAAACCAGAGACCTGGAATCACTGGAGAATAGGCATTACCACAGGCTGGAAATCAAAAACCGATTATCCTAATGTAACCCCTGAATTGTGGAGTGGACAGCTGTGAGCCCAGAGCAAATGTTCCGCTCTCTCGGGGCTTCTATCTGCACCACTGCAACTGATAGGATAACACTTATTTTGCATTGACAATCCTGCTTTTAAAAGCTCCCCTAGATGGAATTCGTAAAGCGAGAAGGAGCTGGGATTTAGGTTTTATTTTTGCCATGTTTAATGGAAATGTCAATGTATTGCTTTTTCTAAAAAAAAAATACGGCTATGTAGACTTTCTTTTTCTGGGTGATGCATGTTAAGGGTTAATTTATTTCCACTCACTCAGGCTGGAAATTGAGCATAAATCACACCCTATCACAGTACACCTTCCCCAGGGGTATTCACTGCCATCAAACGGGCTGATGAGTCCTCAATATACATATTGCCGATAAATAGTCAAGAGGCCAAACATTCTCCGAAAGGCTATGTATTCCTCATGGCATAGAAGGAACAAACATATTAAAGTTTTAAGCTTTAGTGTAAAAAGTACAGAAAAAATGAGTAAAAAAGAAACAAAATAAGGCGACTTACAACTATGCAAAGCAGTTATAAAATAAAAAGGAGAAATAAAAGAGGTTCAATGGAGGAACTTATACATGCCAACATTGTCTACACTGTATTGTGCCATGCTCCATCTCTACAGAACATGTGCGTCACCATTTTTAACAGGGGTTGTCCAGTACTTTAACATTGATGGCCTATCCATAGGATAGGTTATCAATGTCAGATGGTGGGGGTGTGACACCCAGCACCCCCGTCGGTCAGCTGTTCCTGGTGTTGGTGGCTGGTGGAACTGCTCAGTCGCAAAGCTGCACAACTCCATTGACTGATGTGGATGCGACTACTATTCCATCATTGGAACTGTGCTGTGCAGCTCATCAACTGAGCAGTTCCGAACGTTGCTGACCCCGGGAACAACTGATAGACACAGGTGCCAGGTTTTGCACCCCCACCGATCAGACCTTGATGACCTATCCAAAGGATAGGCCGTCATTGATAAAGTCCCGGACAACCCATTTAAGTACATGGTAACATTAATCAATTCATGAAAAATAGACCATAGTAGTGTTTGGCTACAAAAGTCATCCACAGTGAAAGTTGTCTTTTGCTGGACCACTGGGGTCCGTTATCATTTCAGAGCTAGGGCCAATGAAGGATCTTCTAATACTCTAATAGGAAGCCAGGAAGCAAATATGTACAGTTCACTAAGCAAAGGCAAAAAGTCACCATGTCAATGAGAAAATGGCTAGTACCTGCTCCTAAATGTTACATAGTAAAAATCTAATGGGTTGTCCTAGTGTTAGATATGATAAACTATCAGTAAGATGGGTCATCAATATGAGATTGGTGGGGTTAGATAATTTGTACTCCCATATCAGCTGTTTGCAGGTCCTGTAGCTGATGGAAATAGAGAGTGAATGGCATCGGTCCCCTGGTAAGTAAATATTCTTGGGTACTACAACTTAGCTTAACAAATAGCATATAATGTATGATCTCTGTTGGGCTGTCTGGCCCATAATCATGGGAATAAAGATCCCAAAGTCCCCTATAGGAACAGAGCAGTAGTGAGCATGTGCAACATTCACATAGAAGTGGTGGTCGCACATGCTCACTACCGCTCCATTCACACAAGACAATTTGAGCCATCGAGTCTCAGGTTCAGTGGGTACCTCAACAGCAAGACCCCCAGCGATCATACCTTTATCTTCTATGCTTTGGATAGGTAAACATTATTCTTTATGGAACCACCAGTTCAATCCAACTTCTTAATTTATTTGTATGTACAGCGCAATGTAAAATGCATTTTACTTTTGCAGCTATTTATTACATTGTGTAATTTATTACCAATATGAAGAGGTGCCAAGGCTGTCATAAAATCGTAATGAAACCGTAAAAATAGTAAAAACAAAAGAGTGAAATATTCTTCAGACTCCATGATTGTTTAAAGGAAAATCCATCACATTTAGAAATTGCAGCTGCTACGAGTGAATTTCCTTCATGAACACATGTCTATATCCTGATTACTTTGGATCTAATATCACATAAAATTGGCTTCTTTCATGGAACAGAAGTTATTTGATCTCAGTGTACTTTTTCAGGCCTCCCATGATGTTCAAACAAGGAGGACAGGAGGAGCTGAAACAGCGATTTATACAAAGTAAGGTAAACTGTGCGGAATGTGAGGACACAATGACACGTTGTTTGTGTCAGATCCATTTCACCACATCTTGTACCAGAGATCAGAAGAAATGAAATAACTCAACCAAGAAAGTAGGAGACGGCGCTAAAAAAAAAAGTTAAATAATAGTCAGAAAATATCAGATCGGCCACAGGAGCGAGATCATAAGGGAAACGGGACTGAAAAAGTTTCAAAAATATTAGATTTTCTTTCACAAGAAAATCATTGATCCTCCTATAAACTGGAGAGACATCATGGACAATGAGGTGTCTACTTGACACAGATTTCGTGGGTTTTCTCATTGTCAAAAATGGGTAAAATTGCAAAGTGCATGAAGCAAGTAGGAATTTGGAAATGTATCTCTTTTTAAAAAATACTCTCTGTTCTCAAGAATGGAGGGATTTTTAATCTATAATTTTCTGCTCAAGTGTTAGGTTCATCTGGGAGGTGGATTCTCTAAGCCTCGGGTTCAGGTGGGCATAAGGACCCTGCGAGTTGATGTAGAAAGCAAGAAGGCACCTGGGCAGCGAGGAATAGGCGCACACACAGGAACATCAGGAGCAACAGGTTTGATGAAGTGAAATTCAGTAGGGATAAATTCAAACACAAAAGCAAATAATACAGACAGTGAAGCCCACCAAACATAGGACAAGCCCTAGGTGGGTGCCTTAAATGGACCTAGGGCGATGGTGTCATTGATGCGTGCAAGGCAACTTTCAAACCTGAGGTGGAGCACAACAGAGGGCAGCAGGCCCAGGGGAAAGAAGCAGAGCCCGGGATACCTGGGACAGGTGTGTAATACTAGATTACCGACCAACTTTGCAGTCATATCAAAGGAGGCCAGGCTCCTAATCAAGGAGCATAATGTTTCAAAGTTCTTCACTAGAGAGCTTGTAAGAGCTGCTCAAAGGCTTGCTGGATTGCTTGCCAGCTTCAGTGTCCCTGCACTCTTCTGTTACTGCAGAGGTAAAGCCGTGCTTATAGTATGGCGGATTGCGCAATATAATTCAGCGGCACAACCTTGCTTCACACAACCTTGCTTCAGGTCCAAACTTTCCATCATCAGTGCCTCTATGTTCTAAAGATGTTGTACAGACAAGCAGCTTCTGTTGGCAGCATGGGAGAGCTCACAGTTTGGACCACAATCATCAGGAGCACACCACACCCTGGCAATAGAAAACTGAAAGGCAGGGGAGCAGTGAGCTCCCGAACTGCAATTATGAGAATAACCCTTTCATTTAGCTTTTTCTGACTCTTGTATCAATACATCAGATCAGACATTTATAAAACAGATTGACATGAGATTGGCCTTGTGGTACCAATCCAGCTTTTAAGATTTGACCGGCAAACTGGTTGCTATGAAGACGACAGCAGCTTCTAGAGCAAACAGCCTGTCTCTATGTAGTACCGCCATGCCACTTTATTCTTTTTTAACCATCTTGTCAGTACAATGTTGGTCTCTGCCTAACTTGCTAATAAAAAAAAATGAAAAAAAATGCACCAATAAAGGGAAGTGCATCACTTTCTGATCAGGGTTGGTCTTATTGTTGGCCGTAGCACAGTGCTCCCAATCTAGCAATGCGCAGAGACCTGGAACAGAACTCCATTAAAGTGACAGGGTATATAGACCTGATAGACATGTGTTTTCATCACATAAAATCCCCCTCCATTAACCAGAGCAGAAAACATCTGAAAATGGCAGTTCTTGCTCCAGTAAACTAGGACATTTGGTCAACAAAGTGGTCAATGGGTCTCATGTTCATAACCCCTCTATCAACCATAACAGAAAGCAGGTGGAAACAGCAACTCGTGCTCTGGAGGACTCACTACAAGACTGGGGCATTAATTTGTATAGGTAACATGTAATACTACATTTCTCCACCAGTGGCCGCTATCATAACACTATAAAATGGCTGATCCATGGCAATCGGGTTCTCAGACAAGTGGTTGTTAAAATGACATTATCCCATTAACTTCTTTCTGGTTAAGCTGCTTAAACCAGCGGGTGAAAATAAGAAAAAAAATTGTAATAATTTGATTTCAGCATTTTGAATTTTACATTTCCAGAAAGTGAATTCTTTAAGATTTTCTCATCTCTAGTTGACACTCTATAAGTAGGAAATTATAGTATAATAATTAAAAAATGAAATGCAACAGTGTCCGACTATATGTAAGCTAATTGGGTCTATTTTGCCAGCCATCCAGTCTTCTCTCTGCAGTCGAGCAGACCACTTAGGAAAACCTACAAAGCCAAAAACAAATCAGATTTGCAACCTTGTAGACACATTTACCCAGTTTATATTTATTTTAATAAGAGAGCAGTATCTCAGATGATAAAATAGCGGGTCCCAAGAAAAAAATATTGCCGGATAATGAACCATTCCTGTTTTTATATATTTCAACTGTTCTTTAATAACTCCTCTGTGATCCTCGCAGTGTGAAGACATACAGTTATCCTTTAAACTAAATCCATTATTCCACACCAGTGCATTGCATTTATAAACTGGAACATTTATTGATGTTGACTGGGAAGACACTAAAAACGTCCCTTTCTTTTGTTCCGCTGTGCATCGCGGTCACATCGCTATCGATTATTTTACTATTGACAAATTTCGTAACCCTTGAAGCAAGATGATAGGTGATGATGAACAACCGTCTATAAGCTCGTGTATTCCTAGCATACATTTTTGGGGCTGTGCATTATTAAACTCCCACTTGGCCTTTTTAAAGGAAAAATTGTGTCTTTTTGTAGACCGGGGGGCGGAACATGTCTCCCACTTAGGGAAGAATCATTGATGGGAAAATAAAATATCTCTTCTATGGATAAGCAAGACACCAAGCCCAAAGCATTACTAGGGACAGACCCAACTGTAGACCCAAAACCCTCCTTCCGTCTTTGCTCCCAACACTCTTTGCATCTATCACATAAAGACCAAATCCTTTACATAGTGCCCCACTCTATGCAAATTATGACTGTTTTCCTACTTATTGAATCTCTATTTCCCAGTTCCACCATAAACAGCCATACATATTGGCCTAAGACCGAAAGGTATTGTGACGCCCGAGAGACCGGGGTACCCAGCACGGGACCAATGGGGTCTGTCTCTTGAGGGGGATGTCACGGGTGGCTTGACCCGGTGCTGTGGCCTCAGGCAATGCACAGTGTAAAGGGTATCGTGAGGGAACAGGCACTTACTTGATCAGCAGCAGGTTCTCCCAGCGGTGATGATCCCAATCCTGGATAGATGGCTATTGTCCAAATGAAAGACTGAGGCACTGAAACGTTTAACCAGTTTACTTTAACAAAAAAGGATTTACAACCAGTCCTGTCACCGGAGTCTGTATGGGAACTCTGAGTTACTTTGACCCTGCCGGGGTCTTCGCCTCTTATTGTACGCAATATCTGTGTGGCCCTGCTGCTGTATGTGAACTGGCTGCCGGCCCAATCTGTCCCCTCCGGGTCCTGGTTCGACGGGCAACCCGAGTCCTTTTATCGGCTTACCCCCTCCGGGAGTACCGCTGAACTCTGTGTCTGTTGCTGCGTCCGACCCTAGTGAAGCTGATATCACCTCACGTTTTTCCGGTTGCTGTATTATATGTAATGAATACAGCCACGGATCCGGTATCCGTCTTTGCGCCTGTTCTGGGTAGTGATTAATGCTACCCGGTTCTCACAATGTCCTTTTTCTCTATCCCTCTTCTCCTCAGGCCGGTGATTTGGGCCTGGAAACCGTCATAGGGCTGTTAGAAATTCAGCTGTATGACCTCTCACTTTCAGCTCCTTAGCCCAACTGCCAGTTCTTCTCTCAGACCAGAATGGATCAAGGGGAGTCTCTGGAGCTCCCCCTTCTGGCCGGAGGAGGTAGTGCAGTCTTGCTATTTTAGTATTTGTATTCAGTGTCAGTAACTATATTTGTGGCAAATACCTCTAGGGGTGCCACATTCCCCCTTAGTTAAGAACAGTACTCCGGGACTGTGGGACGATAACATTTTGAAATAACAATTAATATGTACAGAGTCTTAAAAATGAAAAGTTACAAAAACCACTCAAGGAAACAAAAATAGAGTTCTGTAAAAAAGTCACTTCAAATAGCGTCCATTAATACAGTTCTATCTTTGAAGGTACTAGGAAAGGCACTGCACTTTGTGTCCAAGAATTTAGTTCCATTTTTCCAACGGAGTTATCAATATAACGTCTAAAGAAAGTTCAAAAAGAGCAAAAAGCAAAGTTCAAAAAGCAGTCTTTCCGGAGCTTTGATTTAGTGCCTCCGGGCTGATAAAAAGTTCAAGAATATGCAAGAAGTTCATACAGACAAGTCTCTGTAGGTACTGGGCTTAAACGTTGCAGAATGATAACAATGACTATAGTTTTATAGTTGGTAATCTGCATACCTGGCCGGTAATTGACCCTGGGTACTACGCTGTGATCTACGTAACAGCGGTATCTCTCCATGTGGTGTACTACTGTCTACTGCGGATGTAGTATCTGCCCGCTCTGCTAAAGATAATTCCACGACTATGGAGTTGGCAAGTCCACTGTGAATGGGATCACTCTGATCAGGAATCTGTTCTTCCTGGCCTGGAATCTCCTGTAGTACGGGGTCAGCCTCTTCCTGTCTTGGGACTTCTGGTATTGGGTTCGGTGTTGGGTAAAAGGCCACCATGGGAACCACTACTGCACCATGGTATGTTAGTAGGGTTTTGGGAAAGTCTCCTATACAGGTGTGATACATTTCCTCTTCTTTTTCCTTTACTGGTTGGACCTGCATGGGTTGAATAACTTCTGGTTCTGGCTGGACAACTTCTGTCTCTGTCAATGCTTCCGGACATAATTTAAGATTGTCTCTTGACACTAGTACAGATGATAAGCCCCCGTTTTTGCTAATGAGACACATTTTAGGATTATCCATTCTTGTTGGTAAAACTGTGTAGGGTACGGCTTCCCACTGATTGTCTAGTTTATTGGTTCGACGATTTCTCTTGAGCACTTGGTCACCCGGTCTTAATGGTGTCGCTAGAGCATTCTGGTTGAAAGTTCGCTCTTGTCTTTCTCTAGTTTGCTGAAGGCTTCTTTCCACACTCTCTTGCACTTGGCGATACTGCTTTTGCCGTATGATATCCCAATTGGAGTCTTGGACTTCTGCGTCTGGTTTCAGAATTCCCATTTGTAGATCGATTGGTAATTGGCCGGGTCTTGCACGCATAAGGTAAGCTGGGGTGCAATTGGTGGAACTCACCGGGACATGATTATACAGATCCACCAAGTCAGGCAATTTGTCTGGCCATTGATTCCTTTCTGCCTCAGGTAAAGTCTTTAGTAGTTCTATTACAATATGGTTCATCTTCTCGCATAAGCCGTTTGTTTGTGGATGATAGGCCGCCGTCCGGATCTTTTTGCAACCATACATATTACAGAATTCTCTGAAGATCTCTGATTCAAAGGCTGTACCTTGGTCGGTGAGAACCTGTTCCGGATATCCATGGGGTCTACAAAAGTACGTTTGGAACGCTTTGGCTGCTGTTCTTGCTGTCAGATCTTTTACGGGTACTACTACCAAGAAGCGTGAATAATGGTCCACGATGGTCAAGGCATAGACATAGCCGGACCGGCTTGGTGTCAACTTCACGTGGTCCATGGCTACAAGTTCAAGTGGTTGTTTGGTGATTATGGGCTGCAGTGGTGCTCTTTGGTTCTTTTGATCGTTTCTTCTGAGGTTGCACGGGCCACAATTTCTGCACCACTGTTCGATTGATTTTCTCATCCCGACCCAATAAAATCTTTCTCTTAGAAGTACTTCTAACTTTTTCCAACCGAAGTGACCAGCACCATTATGGTAAGCTTCGAGGACCATCTTGACATCTTGTTTAGGCACGATAATCTGCCAAACCAATTCATGTGTTTTCGGATTGGTGTACCTTCTACAGAGCTTCCCTTGATACAGGAACATTTTGCCTCTCTCTTTCCAGAGTTGATGCGTCTCTTCTGGGGCATCCTCATCGGGATATGCACTTTGCTCAGTTAACAGTTCCTTCACCAACTTCACAGCCGGATTGCTGTCTTGGGTGTCAGCCCATCTATGGTGTGCTAACGGATTAAAATTCACCTCTTGTTGTTTCTGATAGGTACTTGACTGATGATGTTTTGCCTTGGGATGATGGAAGGCTGGTAGTTCAATTTCTTCAAGCTCCCCCGTTTCTTCTTCTACATCTCTCAAGTGTGGCATCCGGGATAGGGCATCGGCATTTCCATTCTTGTGACCTGCTCGATACTTGATCTTGAAGTTGTAATTAGATAACCGGGCTATCCATCGCTGTTCTAACGCACCTAATTTGGCTGTGTCCAGGTGGGTCAACGGATTGTTGTCAGTATAGACAATAAATTCTGCAGCAGCCAGATAGCGTTTGAAACGTTCAGTCACAGCCCAAACTACTGCCAGTAGTTCCAATTTGAAGGAGCTATAATTTTCTGGATTTCTTTCAGTAGGCCGGAGCTTTCTACTTGCAAAGGCGATGACTTTCTCCCGACCTTCTTGCTTTTGTGACAGCACCGCTCCTAGTCCCACATTACTGGCATCGGTGTAGAGGATGAAAGGTTGATGGTAATCTGGGTATGCCAGAACCTCTTCTCCGGTTAGTGCCTTCTTTAGTTGTTCAAAGGAGTCTTCCCTTTCATCGTTCCACTGAAAAGGAGGGTTTCGGTTTGAAGGTTTCTTCGTCTGCCCTACCAAGGCGTCTTGCAAGGGTGCTGCCAATTTGGTAAATCCTTTTATAAATCTGCGATAGTAACCCACCAATCCCAGGAATTGCCTCACTTCTTTTGCGTTGGTAGGTCTTGGCCAATCCCTTATGGCGCTTATTTTCTCGGGATCCGGTGCTACTCCCTCCGAACTCACGATGTGTCCCAGGTACTGTACCTTTGGCTTGAGAAGGTGACATTTGGATGGCTTGATTTTCATGCCATACCTGGATAAGGCTTCGAACACTTCTGCCAGGTCTATTAAGTGTTGTTCGTAAGTCTTTGAGTAGACGATCACATCATCTAGGTACAGGAGGACGGTCTCGAAGTTCTTGTGTCCGAGGCAGCATTCCATCAGCCGCTGGAAGGTACCGGATGCGTTGCAAAGTCCGAATGGCATGCGATTAAATTCACATAGACCCATTGGTGTGGTGAATGCCGTCTTTTCCTTATCTCTCTCAGCCACAGGGACTTGCCAATACCCGCTTGTTAAGTCTAAGGTGGAAAAATAATTAGCAGATTTCAAAGCAGTCAAGGACTCTTCTATCCTAGGCAAGGGGTAGGCGTCTTTATGGGTGATGTTATTAATCCTCCGGTAGTCTACGCACATTCTCATGGTTCCGTCCTTTTTTTTGACAAGCACTAGAGGGGCCGCCCAGGGGCTACAGCTGTCTCTTATTACCCCGGCCTGTTTCATCTCCCTCAGCATATCTTTTGCACATTGATAGTGAGCGGGCGGTATGGGTCTATATCTTTCTTTTATTGGGGGATGGTCACTGGTGGGGATTGTGTGTTCTACCCCTTCTATCCGTCCGAAGTCCAATGGGTGTTTACTGAAGACTTGTTCATATTCCGTCACTAGCCTATACACCCCTTGTTTTTGATGGGTAGGTGTTGAATTTATGCGCACGTGTAGCTGTTGACACCAATCCTCCAATTCTCCGTCTGAGCCGTTGCCTTCCACCTGACAGGTTGGTTCTAAGGGCTCAATGGTTGTGATGGCATTGTTGTCAACAGTATATAGCTTTGCCACTGTAGCATACCTTGGCAAAGTGACCTCTTCCTCTCCACAGTTCAAAAGTCGTACCGGCACTCGTCCCCGGTGTACCTCGACTACCCCTCGTGCTGTGAGTATAGTGGGCCTGCTGTCAGTGTACACTGGTTCTATTAAGGCTTGATAATCTCGTCCCTTAGTACCAATGGCTGCTCTACACCATACCAGCATTTCTGTTTTTGGTGGGATTACAATAGATGTTGGATCACTTACCCTCACACTGCCAATTTCTCCACCTGCAACTTCTACCTGTTGCCTTAACATCAATACTTTTATTTCCCTTTGGAGAACTCTCTGCTGGCAGGATTGGGCAGTTTCAGCAATTTGCTGTAAGACAGAAATAACTTCGGAAAAGCAGTTCTCTAACACATTCATTCCTATCAATACAGTTGGTTCACAGTTCCGCCGGTCAACATCAACAACAATTATACCCTGTTTCTTCAATTCTACTTTACCAATCTTTATGGTCATCTCCCTGAATCCTAGTTTCGGTACCAACTTACCATTACTGGCCCATATATCTAGTTCAACATCAGAGGGCCCTTTATCAATATCTGCATCAGCCCAGTACCTCTTATAAAGGATATACGGTATAGATGAAATCTGGGAACCTGTGTCCAGCAAAGCGTTGAGGGGAATTCCATCCAGCACGATAGGGATAATGGGTCGTCCTCCGATGTACCTGTCGTGCCAGGGTGTTGGGCCTTGAAAGTTCATTCCTGCGAAGCGGCCCGCATTCACAGGGGATTCCCGTTTAAATCACAATCTCGTGCAAAGTGGCCTGGCTGCTGGCAACGGCGGCAAATGGGCTGTCCATCCGGTTGGTAGCGGTCGCGGGGTCGTCCTCTCCATGTCGGGTATCTCCAGGGTCTCATCCATGGAACATCCTCTCTACGGTTTGCGAACTCTATCTTGGGTCCTCTCATCTCCTGCATGGTTTTAGCCATTGAAGCAAAAACATCAGTTAAAGAGTCAAGCTTTTGTTGAAGAGCCTCATTAGTACTGGGCCCCAGGGGCTTAGCAATGGCCCCGGACATAGCTGATGTCACTGGCACTCCCTGTTGTTGAGGTGCCTCTGCCATAGGTTGCGCAGGATCCTGATCCCGAGGTGCCTCTGCCAGCTGGAGACGTATAGCGCTCTCCTTTAATTGAGCAAATGTCAATTCAGGGTTCTTAAAAACAAGCATGCTCACATGCCCCCGGTGAGAAGGGGTGTAGAGTCCCTCCATAAATTGATCTCTTAGCAGTTTATCCGCTTCGGTGTTAAAAATGGGTTCAGCCAGTGTAAGTGATTTAAGGGCTTCCTGCAGGTTTAAGGCAAAGTCTCTCACGCCCTCATTAACTTTTTGTTTGCAATTAAAGAATCGTATTTTAGCTTTGCTGCTGGCAGTGGTTTCAAATGTAGCTTTTAATCCAGCAAATATGCGTTCAACAGTGCCTTTTAGATCAGCTGCCCATGCTGTGACTTCTCGCTTAGCATGGCCACTTAACTGCATCATCAGGAGACTAACACGCTGAACTTCACCCACGGGGAACATGTCAAAATGGGCCAGCATCTTTTCTCTGAAATCGTCAAGGGTATTAGGCTCACCTTCATACATTGGAAGCCACGGGCCACCTGGGGTATATGGCATCAGCACCGGCATGATGGGCGCCACTCCTTGCACCGCTGCGCTACCAGACGCTCTATCGACACTCTGTCTTTCAGCTGCATTAGCGCCGCCGGGTGCTGCGGCGTCTCCGTGCTGCGACATACTGTGCCCCCTTAGTTAATCCGGACCCTTCCGGTCCTCCGCTTCCGTCGGGATAGTGTAGATTCGTTCCGCTGTGCAGCAGGATTGGTTTTCCCCTTGCTCTGACGTCAGAGCGCTCAGCTTGGTGCCGCCCACAATGACACGCCCCCTGCTGCTCCCGCCCGCCGCGCGCTCTGTAATGGCGGATTCTGAAGTTTTTCAGTTAGACTGGGGCTCAGGTGATGGCGTAGCTCAATTAACAGTCTCGCGCCTAACGGTTATGAGGTGATTACCTCAGGGGATGGCGGCCATCTTTACTCCATTATAACCAATGGGGAAAAGTCACTTTCAATAGTTTTTAATGGGAAATGGAATTTTCTTTAATAAAGTCAATTTTCACGATTTTTCATCCAAGTTTTCAAAGTTTTGGGCTCCAATCATGGCACACAATACCCGGTATATGGGCTGGCTCTATCCTGTTCGTGATGCCAATTGTGACGCCCGAGAGACCGGGGTACCCAGCACCGGACCAATGGGGTCTGTCTCTTGAGGGGGATGTCACGGGTGGCTTGACCCGGTGCTGTGGCCTCAGGCAATGCACAGTGTAAAGGGTATCGTGAGGGAACAGGCACTTACTTGATCAGCAGCAGGTTCTCCCAGCGGTGATGATCCCAATCCTGGATAGATGGCTATTGTCCAAATGAAAGACTGAGGCACTGAAACGTTTAACCAGTTTACTTTAACAAAAAAGGATTTACAACCAGTCCTGTCACCGGAGTCTGTATGGGAACTCTGAGTTACTTTGACCCTGCCGGGGTCTTCGCCTCTTATTGTACGCAATATCTGTGTGGCCCTGCTGCTGTATGTGAACTGGCTGCCGGCCCAATCTGTCCCCTCCGGGTCCTGGTTCGACGGGCAACCCGAGTCCTTTTATCGGCTTACCCCCTCCGGGAGTACCGCTGAACTCTGTGTCTGTTGCTGCGTCCGACCCTAGTGAAACTGATATCACCTCACGTTTTTCCGGTTGCTGTATTATATGTAATGAATACAGCCACGGATCCGGTATCCGTCTTTGCGCCTGTTCTGGGTAGTGATTAATGCTACCCGGTTCTCACAATGTCCTTTTTCTCTATCCCTCTTCTCCTCAGGCCGGTGATTTGGGCCTGGAAACCGTCATAGGGCTGTTAGAAATTCAGCTGTATGACCTCTCACTTTCAGCTCCTTAGCCCAACTGCCAGTTCTTCTCTCAGACCAGAATGGATCAAGGGGAGTCTCTGGAGCTCCCCCTTTTGGCCGGAGGAGGTAGTGCAGTCTTGCTATTTTAGTATTTGTATTCAGTGTCAGTAACTATATTTGTGGCAAATACCTCTAGGGGTGCCACATTATCTTCTGTACATGACTCTTGCTTCATGGGGGAAGCCTCACTGCTCTGATCACCTTCTAAGCAGAGCATTACTGCTCTGCTTTCTTCAGGCGTAAAGGTACTTCTGTCCTGATTGAAGAGGTGAGGGAGAGGGGGAGGTTGAAGCTAGTCATGCTGGAACATAGAAGAATCTGTTGCCATACTTGTAAACCAGTAGGTGCCACACTTGTTGGTGATTGCAGCTAACTTGGAAAAGTCTAGGTTGATTCTGGCACAACCAACTGAATAAAATTAAAGTTTCTTAAACCAGATTAAAAAGTCCATTAAAAGTGAAACCTTCTGTCCTGTTCGCTTCATGAGTGAAGACCTGTTCTGTTCTCCTGGGTGAAGCTTTTCGATTCTTTTCTCTTCATGGATGGAAGTTCCCTGCTCTTCTCTCTTCATGGGTAGAGCATTCCTTTTCCTTTATCCTCAAGGGTGTTGACGCCTTGTATTGTTCTCTTTATGAATAGAACATTCCTGCCCCTATCTCCTCATGATGTAGGTTCTTTGTTTTCTTTTCTTCATGATTGGAGCCTCGTTGCTCTGCTCTCTTCATGGGTAAAGCCCTTTCCTCCTATTCTCTTCAGAGGTGGAGACTTTCCACTCTGTTCTCTTCAAAAGTTCTACTCATAAGTTTAGGTACCTTGTTTTGTTCCCTGCATGAAATTCTTGTTCCTTTTTCCTCATGGGTGTGGACTTCTTGCTTTGTTCTCTTTATAGCTAGAGCATTCCTGCCTCAATCTCCTCATGGAATAGGCTCCTTGTTCTCCTTTCTTTATCGCTGAAGCTATTGTGTACTGCTGTTCTCTTTATGGGTGGAAGTTTCCTGCTCTTCTCTCTTCAAGGGTAGGACATTCCTGATTCTTTCTTCTCCTGGGTGTTAATTCCTTGCTTTGTTCTCTTCTTGAGTTGAGCATTCATGTCCTGTTCTCCTCCTGGGGTAGGCTACTTGTTTTCTTCTCTTTATGACTGGAGCTTCCCTGCTCTGTTTACTTCATGGGTGGAGCTCTTGTACCCTGTTTATTTTATAGGTGAAGCCTTCCTTCTCTGTTCTCTTCATGGGTGGAGCTTTCATCTTCTGTTCTCTTCATGGGTGGAAACTTCTTCTGTTCTCTTCATAGGTGGAGATCTTGTACCCTGTTTATTTTATAGGTGAAGCCTCCCTTCTCTGTTCTCTTCATGGGTGGAGCTTTCATCTTCTGTTCTCTTCATGGGTGGAAACTTCTTCTGTTCTCTTCATGGGTGGAGCTCTTGTACCCTGTTTATTTTATAGGTGAAACCGTCCTTCTCTGTTCTCTTCATGGGTGGAGCTCTTGTACCCTGTTTATTTTATTAGTGAAGCCTTCCTTCTCTGTTCTCTTCATGGGTGGAGCTTTCATCTTCTGTTCTCTTCATGGGTGGAAACTTCTTCTGTTCTCTTCATGGGTGGAATCTTTCTTGCCCAGAATTTCCCAGGTCCCATTGAAAATTACTTTCTTTGACAATCACAGTACAGCACATTGAGAAACTAAATGTTATGTTCACTTAGACTGACACTCATGAAGTTTTTTTTGAGAGATGTTGATTTTTTTTGGCACAGGACAAGGAAACATACAGGAACAATGATGGTAACCATGATACATGGAACATTGTATCTGTTATAAAAGTTATTTGTTGTTTTGTCAATTACGTAACTTAGGCTTTAATAGTTAAATCGGTTTTCCAGGATCTAAAAAAATTAGGATTAAGGTGATAAATATTATAAAAATACCAATGCATATTTTATATACTATGTTATCATATATCAGTAATGGATTCATTGCTGCTGCAGCATTGGCTCTTTAGTGCTCCCCGCCGGTAACTGTTTACTTCTCAGCAGTCACGGGTTGAAATAAGAATAACAATCTATAATATATAAATATTTATATAACTGGGAAATATTAACATATTGAGCAATCAATCACATCTGATTGTAGATGTGATCATTACTGCTGCCTACATGGCCCAATCTTTGGATTGGTTGTAAATATTTGGTGGAGTGTGGTCAATTAAAATCAGCACTTAAAGATATATGAACCCATGAGAAAAAAACATGTTACATTGGATGCAATATAATGGAGGACTAGGGTTGAGCGAAACGGGTCGTTCATTTTCAAAAGTCGCCGACTTTTGGCAAAGTCGGGTTTCATGAAACCCGATCCGACCCCTGAGCGGGGTCGGCCATGCGGTACGCGACTTTCGCGCCAAAGTCGCGTTTCAATGACGCGAAAAGCGCCATTTCTCAGCCAATGAAGGTAAACGCAGAGTGTGGGCAGCGTGATGACATAGGTCCTGGTCCCCACCATCTTAGAGAAGGGCATTGCAGTGATTGGCTTGCTGTCTGCGGCGTCACAGGGGCTATAAAGGGGAGTTCCTGCCGACCGCCATGTTACTGCTGCTGATCTGAGCTTAGGGAGAGGTTGCTGCCGCTTCGTCAGAAGCAGGGATAGCGTTAGGCAGGGTCCATTAACCACAAAACCGCTTGTGCTGTAGCGATTTCCACTGCCCAACACCACCTTCGGTGTGCAGGGACAGTGGAAGCTACATTTTTTTTTTTTTTTCCTCAGCGCTGTAGCTCATTGGGCTGCCCTAGAAGGCTCCCTGATAGCTGCATTGCTGTGTGTACGCCGCTGTGCAAACCAACTGCTTTTTTCAAAGCACAAATCCTCTTGTTCCTTCCTTTCTGCACAGCTATCTTTTTGGTTTGTCCACACTTTTTATTTAATTTGTGCATCAGTCCACTCCTTATTGCTGCCTGCCATACCTGGCTGAGATTACTGCAGGGAGATAGTAATTGAAGGACACTCCCTGTTTTTTTTTTTTTGTGGGAGATTAAGATTGACATTTCTGCTAGAGTGCCATCCCTGTCTGTGTCATCTCTCACTCAGTGGGCCATAGAAAGCCTATTTATTTTTTTGCCTGATTTGGGTTATAAAATCTACCTGAAAAAATCACTACATCAATCAGTGGGAGAAAAATATTGGCCTCAGGGCTTGTGTGCCACTCTTGACTCCTGTGTGCATCATCACTCACTCAGTGGGCCATAGAAAGCCTATTTATTTTTTTGCTTGATTTTGGTTCTAAAATCTACCTGAAAAAATCACTACATCAATCAGTGGGAAAAAAATATTGGCCTCAGGGTTTGTGTGCCACTCCTGACTCCTGTGTGCATCATCACTCACTCAGTGGGCCATAGAAAGCCTATTTATTTTTTTGCTTGATTTTGGTTCTAAAATCTACCTGAAAAAATCACTACATCAATCAGTGGGAGAAAAATATTGGCCTCAGGGCTTGTGTGCCACTCTTGACTCCTGTGTGCATCATCACTCACTCAGTGGGCCATAGAAAGCCTATTTATTTTTTTGCTTGATTTTGGTTCTAAAATCTACCTGAAAAAATCACTACATCAATCAGTGGGAGAAAAATATTGGCCTCAGGGCTTGTGTGTCACTCCTTACTCCTGTGTGTGCCATCTCTCACTCAGTGGGCCATAGAAAGCCTATTTATTTTTTTGCTTGATTTGGGTTATAAAATCTACCTGAAAAAATCACTACATCAATCAGTGGGAGAAAAATATTGGTCTCAGGGCTTGTGTGCCACTCTTGACTCCTGTGTGTGCCATCTCTCAGTCAGTGGGCCATAGAAAGCCTATTTATTTTTTTGCTTGATTTTGGTTCTAAAATCTACCTGAAAAAATCACTACATCAATCAGTGGGAGAAAAATATTGGCCTCAGGGCTTGTGTGCCACTCCTGACTCCTGTGTGCATCATCACTCACTCAGTGGGCCATAGAAAGCCCTTTTTTTTTTTTTTTTTTTGCTTTATTTGGGTTCTAAATTCTACCTAAAAAAATCAATAAATCAATCAGTGGGAGATTAATATTGGCCTTTGGGCTTGTGTGCCAGTCCTAAGCGTGCCATCCAGGGCCGGCTCCAGGTTTTTGAGGGCCCCGGGCGAAAGAGTCTCAGTGGGCCCCCCCTTTAACACATACCCCGATTCATGATCGCATATAAACACAGCCATGTAGTATATAACACTGCCTACGTAGCATATAGCAGCCCACGTAGCATATAGCAGCCCATGTAGTATATAGCACAGCCCACGTAGTATATAGCAGCGCAGCCCACATAGTATATAGCAGCGCAGCCCACGTAGTATATAGCAGCGCAGCCCACGTAGTATATAGCAGCGCAGCCCACGTAGTATATAGCAGTGCCACTCACTCAGGCACTGGAAGGACTAAGAGCTCCTCCTGAATCTGCCTCATAACTTCAGCAGCATGGCAGCCAGCCAGGGGCGGAGATCAGAGCAGAGAAGGTGCTCTCTCCGCCCACAAACAATGTCACACTGGCTGCCTTCTCTTAACCCCTATGTGTGCCTGCCTGGCTGCACTGACTGAGTGAGAAGATGCTTGTGTCAGAGCTGGCACATAGGGGTTAAGAGAACGCAGCCAGCAGTAACTTTGTGGGCGGAGAGAGCACTTATCTCCTGCTCTGCTCTCCCAGCTGTATCTATGACAGCTAAGTGGGCCCCCCTCTCTCCCCAGGGCCCCGGCATTTGCCCGCTGTGCCGGGTGCTGACGCCGACCCTGGTGCCATCTCTCTCTCTCAGATAGTGGGCCATAGAAAGCCTATTTATTTATTTTTTTATTGGGTTTATAAATTTTCCCTGGAACCAAAAAAAAAAAAGTGGGAGATTAATATTGGCCTCTGGGCTTGTGTGCCAGTCCTGAGCGTGTCATCTCTCTCACAAATAGTGGGCCATAGAAAGCCTATTTATTTTTTTGCTTGATTTGGGTTCTAAAATGTACCTGAAAAAATCACTACATCAATCAGTGGGAGAAAAATATTGGCCTCAGGGCTTGTGTGCCACTCCTGACTCCTGTGTGCATCATCACTCACTCAGTGGGCCATAGAAAGCCCATTTTTTTTTTTTTTGCTTTATTTGGGTTCTAAATTCTACCTGAAAAAATCAATAAATCAATCAGTGGGAGATTAAAATTGGCCTTTGGGCTTGTGTGTCAGTCCTAAGCGTGCCATCTCTCTCTCTCAGATAGTGGGCCATAGAAAGCCTATTTATTTATTTTTTTTTATTATTGGGTTTATAAATTTTCGCTGGAAAAAAAAAAAAAAAGTGGGAGATTAATATTGGCCTCTGGGCTTGTGTGCCAGTCCTGAGCGTGCCATCTCTCTCACAAATAGTGGGCCATAGAAAGCCTATTTATTTATTTTTTTTTGGTTTTATAAATTCTCCCTTAAAAAAAAAGTGGGAGATAAATATTGGCCTCTGGGCTTGTGTGCCACTCCTGACTCCTGTGTGCGTCATCTCTCACTCAGTGGGCCATAGAAAGCCTTTTTTTGTTTTATTTGTTTTCTAAATTCTCCCTGAAAAAATCATTTTATTTTATTTGGTTTCTAAATTCTTCCTGAAAAAATCATTTTATTCTATTATTTTTTTTTCCTAAAGTCTCCCTGAAAAAAAACAAAAAAAAACAAATCAGTGGGAGATTAATATTGCCCTTTCTGCTTGTGTGCCAGTCTTGACTCCTGGGTGTGCCATCTCTCTCTCTCTCTCCAATTGTGGGCCATGGAATGCCTATTATTTTTTTAGCTTGATTTGGGTTCCAAAATCTACCTGAAAAAATCACTACATCAATCAGTGGGAGATAAATATTGGCCTCTGGGCTTGTGTGCCACTCCTGACTCCTGTGTGCGTCATCTCTCACTCAGTGGGCCATAGAAAGCCTTTTTTTGTTTTATTTGTTTTCTAAATTCTCCCTGAAAAAATCATTTTATTTTATTTGGTTTCTAAATTCTTCCTGAAAAAATCATTTTATTCTATTTTTTTTTCCTAAAGTCTCCCTGAAAAAAAAACAAAAAAACAAATCAGTGGGAGATTAATATTGCCCTTTCTGCTTGTGTGCCAGTCTTGACTCCTGGGTGTGCCATCTCTCTCTCTCTCTCTCCAATTGTGGGCCATAGAAAGCCTATTATTTTTTTAGCTTGATTTGGGTTCCAAAATCTACCTGAAAAAATCACTACATCAATCAGTGGGAGATAAATATTGGCCTCTGGGCTTGTGTGCCACTCCTGACTCCTGTGTGCGTCATCTCTCACTCAGTGGGCCATAGAAAGCCTTTTTTTGTTTTATTTGTTTTCTAAATTCTCCCTGAAAAAATCATTTTATTTTATTTGGTTTCTAAATTCTTCCTGAAAAAATCATTTTATTCTATTATTTTTTTTCCTAAAGTCTCCCTGAAAAAAAAAAAAAAAAAAAAAAAAATCAGTGGGAGATTAATATTGCCCTTTCTGCTTGTGTGCCAGTCTTGACTCCTGGGTGTGCCATCTCTCTCTCTCTCTCTCTCCAATTGTGGGCCATAGAAAGCCTATTTTTTTTTAGCTTGATTTGGGTTCCAAAATCTACCTGAAAAAATCACTACATCAATCAGTGGGAGATAAATATTGGCCTCTGGGCTTGTGTGCCACTCCTGACTCCTGTGTGCGTCATCTCTCACTCAGTGGGCCATAGAAAGCCTTTTTTTGTTTTATTTGTTTTCTAAATTCTCCCTGAAAAAATCATTTTATTTTATTTGGTTTCTAAATTCTTCCTGAAAAAATCATTTTATTCTATTATTTTTTTTTCCTAAAGTCTCCCTGAAAAAAAAAAAAAATCAAATCAGTGGGAGATTAATATTTACATTTGTGCTTCAGTGACAGTCCTGCGTGTGTGGCATCTCTCTCATTTGTTGCCACCAACAACAGAGTGTGTAACATTGTGCCTGATTTTCGTTGTGGTCTCACTCACCTGTAAAGGGGTAGCTAAATCATACTGAAGTTATAGCTCACCGTGTAATTTGTGTGACAGCAACAAATACCGTTAGTTTGTTTACGTTTTTAAAACAATGAGGAAGTATGGTGGAAGAGGTCGTGGCCGGGGGCGTTCATTGTCAGCTGGTAATGAGGGTAGTGGTAGTGGTGGAGCATCAGCTGGTCGTGGGAAAAAAAATATTGCACCTAAGTCTGGAGCTGTGGAGCCAGGTTCGTCGTCAGGCTACACAAGGCCTCAAACGCTCCCTTTTCTGGGAGTAGGAAAACCGCTTTTAAAGCCGGAGCAGCAACAGCAAGTTTTGGCTTATCTTGCTGACTCAGCCTCTAGCTCTTTTGCCTCCTCTCGTGAAACTGGTAAATGTCAAAGCAGCGCGTCGTTAGTGGATGTTCACGGTCAGGGACAAGTCGCTTCCTTGTCCTCTTCAGCAAAAACAACAACAGAGAAGAATGCAGCAGGCAACACAATGGGTTACTCCATGGAGCTCTTTACACATACCGTCCCTGGCTTAGAAAGTGAAGCAGTTAACAGTCCATGCCCATTACAAGTTGAATCTGACATGGAGTGCACTGATGCACAGCCACAGCCAGACTACTATGCTGGTCCTTTGACTCAGACCACAACATTGCCCTCGCAGGGTAATGATCAAGAATCAGACCCTGATGAGACTATGTTGCCCCATCACGAACGCTATACCACCGACCGACACGGTGACACAGACGAAGTTGCACACGAGCTACAAGAAGAGGTAATAGATGACCCAGTTCTTGACCCCGATTGGCAGCCATTGGGGGAACAGGGTGCAGGCGGCAGCAGTTCTGAAGCGGAGGAGTAGGGGCCGCAGCAGGCATCAACATCGAAACAGGTTCCATCTGCCGGGCCCGTATCTTGCCCAAAACGCGTGGCAAAGCCAAAACCTGTTGGAGGACAGCGTGGCCATCCGGTTAAAGCTCAGTCTGCAATGCCTGAAAAGGTATCCGATGCTAGAAAGAGTGCAGTCTGGCATTTTTTTAAACAACATCCAATTGATCAGCGCAAAGTCATCTGTCAAAAATGTTCAACTACCTTAAGCAGAGGACAGAATCTGAAAAGTCTCAATACAAGTTGCATGCATAGACATTTAACCACCATGCATTTGCAAGCCTGGACTAACTACCAAACGTCCCTTAAGGTTGTAGCACCCTCGGCCAATGAAGCTAGTCAGCAACGCAACATCCCTTCCGGCAGTGTAGGGCCACCATTTTCCGCACCACCTGCAGTATCTGTGCAGGTTTCTTTGCCAGGCCAAAGCAGTCAGGGTCAGGGAATCACCAGTTTCGTAATAGGAAACACTGCATCTAGGGCACCGGCGGCAACAATACCATCTCCCACCGTCTCTCAGTCTGCCATGTCCACCGGCACCCCCGCTAGTTCCACGATCTCCAGCTCTCCAGTCCAGCTCACCCTACATGAGACTATGGTTAGAAAAAGGAAGTACTTAGCCTCGCATCCGCGTACACAGGGTTTGAACGCACACATAGCTAGACTAATCTCGTTAGAGATGATGCCCTACCGGTTAGTTGAAAGCGAAGCTTTCAAAGCCCTGATGGACTACGCTGTACCACGCTACGAGCTACCCAGTCGACACTTTTTTTCCAGAAAACCATCCCAGCCCTCCACCAGCATGTTAACCCCTTAATCCCATATGACGTACTATCCCGTCCAGGTGACCTGGGACTTAATTCCCATGGACGGGATAGTACGTCATATGCGATCGGCCGCGCTCACGGGGGGAGCGCGGCCGATCGCGGCCGGGTGTCAGCTGCCTATCGCAGCTGACATCCGGCACTATGTGCCAGGAGCGGTCACGGACCGCTCCCGGCACATTAACCCCCGGCACACCGCGATCAAAGATGATCGTGGTGTGCCGGCGGTGCAGGGAAGCACCGCGCAGGGAAGGGGCTCCCTGCGGGCTTCCCTGAGACGATCGGTACACGGTGATGTGCTCACCGTGTACCGAGCGTCTTCTCCCTGCAGTCCCCGGATCCAAAATGGCCGCCGGGCTGCATCCGGGTCCTGCAGGGAGCACTTCCGGGTCAGGATCAGGCTGCAGCTGCAGCTCTAATCCTGCCCGGCTGTATGTCAGATCACCGATCTGATAGAGTGCTGTGCACACTGTCAGATCGGTGATCTGTGATGTCCCCCCCTGGGACAAAGTGAAAAAGTAAAAAAGAAAATTTCCACACTTGTAAAAAAAAAAATAAAATAAAAATTCCTAAATAAAGCAGAAAAAAAAAAATATTATTCCCATAAATACATTTCTTTACATAAAAAAAAAAAAAAAAAACAATAAAAGTACACATATTTAGTATCGCCGCGTCCGTAACGACCCGACCTATAAAACTGGCCCACTAGTTAACCCCTTCAGTGAACACCGTAAGAAAAAAAAAAAAAAAACGAGCCAAAAAACAACGCTTTATTATCATAACGCTGAACATAGAGTGGAATAACACGCGATCAAAAAGACGGATATAAATAACCATGTTACCTCTGAAAACGTCATCTTGTCCCGCAAAAAACGAGCCGCCATATAGCATCATAACCAAAAAAATAAAAAAGTTATAGTCCTCTGAATAAAGCGATGCCAAAATAATTATTTTTTCTATAAAATAGCTTTTATCGTATAAAAGCGCCAAAACATAAAAAAAATGATATAAATGAGGTGTCGCTGTAATCGTACTGACCCGAAGAATAAAACTGCTTCATCAATTTTACCAAACGCGGAACGGTATAAACGCCTCCCCCAAAAGAAATTCATGAATAGCTGGTTTTTGGTCATTCTGCCTCACAAAAAAATCGGAATAAAAAGCGATCAAAAACTGTCACGTGTCCGAAAATGTAACCGATAAAAACGTCAACTCGTCCCGCAAAAAACAAGACCTCACATGACTCTGTGGACCAAAATATGGAAAAATTATAGGTCTCAAAATGTGGAGACGCAAAAACTTTTTTGCTATAAAAAGCGTCTTTTAGTGTGTGACGGCTGCCAATCATAAAAATCCGCTAAAAAAAACGCTATAAAAGTAAATCAAACCCCCCTTCATCACCCCCTTAGTTAGGCTAGGTTCACATTGCGTTAATGGGTTAACGCTAACGGACAGCGTTGCACGGCGAAAATGTCACAATTAACGCCGTGCAACGGGTCCGTTAGCACAACCATTGACAGCAATGTGATTTTCAGGTGTAGCGCATCGCTAGAGCGTGCCATTTTCGGCTCGCGCTAGCAAGGTGCCATTCTTTTGTGGCGCGCCTCAGACGCTGCTTGCAGCGTCCGCGGCGCGCCCGAGGTCCGATCCCCGATCTTCCAGAGCGGGGACGTTAACGCGACCACTAAACACGACACCTAAAAAGACATTGTGTTAGCGCAATCCGCTAGTGCTAAACGGATTTCCCTAACGCAATGTGAACCTAGCCTTAGGGAAAAATAATAAAATTAAAAAAAATGTATTTATTTCCATTTTCCGGTTAGGGTTAGGGTTAGGGTTAGGGTTAGGGCTAGGGTTGGGGCTAGGGTTAGGGTTTGGATTACATTTACGGTTGGGATTAGGGTTGGGATTAGAATTAGGGGTGTGTCTGGGTTAGGTGTGTGGTTAGGGTTACAGTTGGGATTAGGGTTAGTGGTGCGTTTGGATTAGGGTTTCATTTATAATTGGGGGGTTTCCACTGTTTAGACACATCAGGGGCTCTCCAAACGCGACATGGCGTCCGATCTCAATTCCAGCCAATTCTGCATTGAAAAAGTAAAACAGTGCTCCTTCACTTCCGAGCTCTCCCGTGCGCCCAAACAGGGGTTTACCCCAACATATGGGGTATCAGCGTACTCGAGACAAATTGGACAACAACTTTTTGGGTCCAAGTTCTCTTGTTATCCTTGGGAAAATAAAAATTTGGGGGGCTAAAAATCATTTTTGTGGGAAAAAAAAGGATTTTTATTTTCACGGCTCTGCGTTGTAAACTGTAGTGAAACACTTGGGGGTTCAAAGTTTTCACAACACATCTAGATAAGTTCCATGGGAGGTCTAGTTTCCAATATGGGGTCACTTGTGGGTGGTTTCTACTGTTTGGGTACATCAGGGGCTCTGCAAATGCAACGTGACGCCTGCAGACCAATCCATCTAAGTCTGCATTCCAAATGGCGCTCCTTCCCTTCCGAGCTCTGCCATGAGCCCAAACAGTGGTTCCCCCCCACATATGGGGTATCAGCGTACTCAGGACAAATTGAACAACAACTTTTGGGGTCCAATTTATTCTGTTACCCTTGTAAAAATACAAAGCTGGGGGCTAAAAAATCATTTTTGTGAAAAAAAAAAGAATTTTTATTTTCACGGGTCTGCGTTATAAACTGTAGTGAAACACTTAGGGGTTCAAAGTTCTCACAACACATCTAGATAAGTTCCATGGGAGGTCTAGTTTCTAATATGGGGTCACTTGTGGGGGGTTTGTACTGTTTGGGTACATCAGGGGCTCTGCAAATGCAACGTGACTCCTGCAGACCAATCCATCTAAGTCTGCATTCCAAATGGCGCTCCTTCCCTTCCGAGCTCTGCCATGCGCCCAAACAGTGGTTCCCCCCCACATATGGGGTATCAGCGTACTCAGGACAAATTGGACAACAACTTTTGGGGTCCAATTGATTATGTTACCCTTGTGAAAATACAAAACTGGGGGCTAAAAAATTTTTGCGAAAAAAAAATAAATTTATTTTAACGGCTCTGCGTTATAAACTGTAGTGAAACACTTGGGGGTTCAAAGCTCTCAAAACACATCTAGATAAGTTCCTTAGAGGGTCTAGTTTCCAAAATGGTGTCACTTGTGGGGGTTTTTAATGTTTAGGCACATCAGGGGCTCTCCAAACCAACATGGCGTCCCATCTTAATTCCAGTCAATTTTGCATTGAAAAGTCAAATGGCGCTCCTTCCCTTCCGAGCTCTGCTATGCACCCAAAAAGTGGTTTACCCCCACATATGGGGTATCGTCGCACTCAGGACAAATTGCACAACAACTTTTGTGGTCTAATTTCTTCTCTTACCCTTGGGAAAATAAAAAATTGGGGGCGAAAAGATCATTTTTGTGAAAAAATTAGATTTTTTATTTTTACGGCTCTGCATTATAAACTTCTGTGAAGCACTTGTTGGGTCAAAGTGCTCACCACACATCTAGATAAGTTCCTTAAGGGGTCTACTTTTCAAAATGGTGTCACTTGTGAGGGGTTCCAATGTTTAGGCACATCAGGGGCTCTCCAAACGCAACATGGCGTCCCATCTCAATTCCAGTCAATTTTGCATTGAAAAGTCAAATGGCGCTCCTTTCCTTCCGAGCTCTGCCATGCGCCCAAACAGTGGTTTACCCCCACATATGGGGTATCGTCGCACTCAGGACAAATTGCACAACAACTTTTGTGGTCTAATTTCTTCTCTTACCCTTGGGAAAATAAAAAATTGGTGGCGAAAAGATTATTTTTGTGAAAAAATATGATTTTTTATTTTTACGGCTCTGCATTATAAACTTCTGTGAAGCACTTGTTCGGTCAAAGTGCTCACCACACCTCTAGATAAGTTCCTTAAGGGGTCTACTTTCCAAAATGGTGTCACTTGTGGGGGGTTTCAATGTTTAGGCACATCAGGGGCTCTCCAAACGCAACATGGCATCCCATCTCAATTCCAGTCAATTTTGCATTGAAAAGTAAAATGGCGCTCCTTCCCTTCCGAGCTCTGCCATACGCCCAAACAATGGTTTACACCCATATACGGGGTATCAGCGTACTCAGGACAAATTGGCCAACAATTTTTGAGGTTCAATTTCTTCTCTTACTCTTGGGAAAATAAAAAATTGGGGGCGAAAAGATCATTTTTGTGAAAAAATATGATTTTTTATTTTTACGGCTCTGCATTATAAACTTCTGTGAAGCAATTGGTGGGTCAAAGTGGTCACCACACATCTAGATAAGTTCCTTAGGGTGTCTACTTTCCAAAATGGTGTCACTTGTGGGGGGTTTCAATGTTTAGGCACATCAGTGGCTCTCCAAACGCAACATGGTGTCCCATCTCAATTCCTGTCAATTTTGCATTTAAAAGTCAAATGGCGCTCCTTCCCTTCCGAGCTCTGCCATGCGCCCAAACAGTGGTTTACCCCCACATATGGGGTATCAGCGTACTCAGTACAGATTGTACAACAATGTTTGGCATCCATTTTATCCTGTTACCCTTGGTAAAATAAAACAAGTTGGAGCTGAAATAAATTTTGTGTGAAAAAAAGTTAAATATTCATTTTTATTTAAACATTCCAAAAATTCCTGTGAAACCCCTGAAGGGTTAATAAACTTCTTGAATGTGGTTTTGAGCACCTTGAGGGGTGCAGTTTTTAGAATGGTGTCACACTTGGGTATTTTCTATCATATAGACCCCTCAAAATGACATCAAATGAGATGTGGTCCCTAAAAAAAAATGGTGTTGTAAAAATGAGAAATTGCTGGTCAACTTTGAACCCTTATAACTCCCTAACAAAAAAAAATTTTGGTTCCAAAATTGTGCTGATGTAAAGGAGACATGTGGGAAATGTTACTTATTAAGTATTTTGCGTGACATATCTCTGTGATTTAAGGGCATAAAAATTTAAAGTTGGAAAATTGCGAAATTTTCAAAATTTTCGCCAAATTTCCGTTTTTTTCACAAATAAACACAAGTTATATCGAATAAATGTTACTACTAAAATGAAGTACAATATGTCACGAGAAAACAATGTCAGAATCACCAAGATCCGTTGAAGCGTTCCAGAGTTATAACCTCATAAAGGGACAGTGGTCAGAATTGTAAAAATTGGCCCGGTCATTAACGTGCAAACCACCCTCGGGGCTTAAGGGGTTAAAGAGCGCATCGTCCATGCACTCAGGCAATCTGTGAGCACAAAGGTGCACCTGACAACAGATGCATGGACCAGTAGGCATGGCCAGGGACGTTACGTGTCCATCACGGCACACTGGGTAAATGTGGTGGATGCAGGGTCCACAGGGGACAGCAAGTTTGGGGCAGTTCTGCCTAGCCCACGGTCTAGGAAACAATTGGCTGTAGCCGTTCGCACCCCCTCCTCCTCCTCTTCGTCCTCCTGCAGAAGCGAGAGCTCGTCCACAGACCGCAGTCGCACAACCACTCCATCCGCAGCTGCCACTGTTGCACACCAGGTCTCCCATTATGGGGCAGCTACTGGCAAACGTCAGCAGGCTGTATTGGCTATGAAGTGTTTGGGCGACAACAGACACACCGCGGAAGTTCTGTCCGAGTTCTTGCAGAAAGAAACGCAGTCGTGGCTGGGCACTGTAGATCTTGAGGCAGGCAAGGTAGTGAGTGATAACGGAAGGAATTTCATGGCTGCCATCTCCCTTTCCCAACTGAAACACATTCCTTGCCTGGCTCACACCTTAAACCTGGTGGTGCAGTGCTTCCTGAAAAGTTATCCGGGGTTATCCGACCTGCTCCTCAAAGTGCGTGGACTTTGCTCACATATCCGCCGTTCGCCCGTACACTCCAGCCGTATGCAGACCTATCAGCGTTCTTTCGCCTAATCATAGACGTTGCAACAAGGTGGAACTCAACACTGCACATGCTTCAGAGACTGTGCGTACAGAGGCGGGCTGTTATGTTTTTGTGGGAGGATACACATACACGGGCAGGCAGTAGGATGGCAGACATGGAGTTGTCAGGTGTGCAGTGGTCGAAGATTCAAGACATGTGTCAAGTCCTTCGGTGTTTTGAGGAATGCACACGGCTGGTTAGTGCAGACAACGCCATAATAAGCATGAGCATCCCCCTAATGCGTCTGCTGATGCAAAGTTTGACGCACATAAAGGATCAGGCGTCTGCAGCTGAGGAAGAGGAAAGCCTTGATGACAGTCAGCCATTGTCTGGCCAGGGCAGTGTACAGGACAAGTTAGCGGGCGAAGAGGAGGAGGACGAGGAGGATGATGGGGATGATTATATTTTTAATGAGGAAGCTTTTCCGGGGCCACTGGAAATTGGTGGCGCGGCAAGGCCGGGTTCTGGTTTTTGGAGGGACACAAGTGACGTGGATTTGCCTGAAACTGCCCCTCAACCAAGCACAACCGCAGATTTAAGAACTGGAACTTTGGCCCACATGGCGGATTATGCCTTACGTATCCTCAAAAGGGACACACGCATAACTAAAATGATGACTGATGACGATTACTGGTTGGCCTGCCTCCTTGATCCTCGCCATAAAGGCAAATTGCAAAATATAATGCCACATGAGAACTTGGAACTAATATTAGCAACCAAACAATCAACTCTTGTTGACCGTTTGCTTCTGGCATTCCCTGCACACAGCGCCCGTGATCGTTCTCACACGAGCTGCAGGGGCCATCAGACCAGAGGAGTTAGAGGGGCAGAAATCAGAAGTGGCGTTGGCCAGAGGGGTTTTCTGACCAGGTTGTGGAGTGATTTTGCTATGACCGCAGACAGGACAGGTACTGCAGCATCAATTCAAAGTGACAGGAGACAACATTTGTCCAGTATGGTTACAAACTATTTTTCATCCCTTATCGATGTTCTCCCTCAACCGTCATTCCCATTTGATTACTGGTCATCAAAATTAGACACCTGGCCAGAATTGGCAGAATATGCATTGCAGGAGCTTGCTTGCCCGGCAGCTAGTGTCCTATCAGAAAGAGTATTCAGTGCTGCAGGTTCAATACTAACAGAAAAAAGGACTCGTCTGGCTACCCAAAATGTAGATGATCTAACCTTCATTAAAATGAACCACAACTGGATTTCGAAATCTTTTGCCCCACCTTGCCCGGCTAACACCTAGCTTTCCTATGAAAAGGTCTTGCCTGTGGACTATTCTGAATGCCTTTTCCAATCTCGTAATTTTCTGCACCTGATTGTCCAGCATACGACATGTTTACACCTCACTAAATGGCCAAACTCCCCACACGGGGCCGTGGTATCGACACTTGGCGACAGCACCCGTGAGAGTGCAGTTTGTCTGAAGAGGTGGGTGTGCCCGCTTTTGGTCGACGGCACTGCCACTGGGTCCCTCCTAGTACAATAAAGTGTCTCTGGCGGTGGTGGTGCGCACCCAACGTCAGACACACCGTTGTAATATGAGGGGCCCTGGGCCTGTACCGCTGGCCACAAGACAGTTCCCCCCCCCCAGCTCAAACAGTGCTCTACCACTTGCAAAATTATCTCACAGCTCCACCAATGTTTAGTCTATGCGCTGACATCCTTCAATGCCTGCCACTGACAATACCATTGTATTGACATTTTTGTTATGTTAGGCCTTCGATGCCTGTCTGTGGTCACTCCTTCCACTAGGCCTCCACTGACCACACCACTGCTGCCCATGTACCCCTGGAACCAATTTAACATTGCCTACAGCCATGTGTTATTATTTTAGGCCTTCGATGCCTGTCTGCGGTCACTCCTTCCACTAGGCCTCCACTGACCACACCACTGCTGCCCGTGTACCCCTGGAACCAATTTAAAATTGCCTACAGCCATGTGTTATTATTTTAGGCCTTCGATGCCTGTCTGCGGTCACTCCTTCCACTAGGCCTCCACTGACCACACCACTGCTGCCCGTGTACCCCTGGAACCAATTTAAAATTGCCTACAGCCATGTGTTATTATTTTAGGCCTTCGATGCCTGTCTGCGGTCACTCCTTCCACTAGGCCTCCACTGACCACACCACTGCTGCCCGTGTACCCCTGGAACCAATTTAAAATTGCCTACAGCCATGTGTTATTATTTTAGGCCTTCGATGCCTGTCTGCGGTCACTCCTTCCACTAGGCCTCCACTGACCACACCACTGCTGCCCGTGTACCCCTGGAACCAATTTAAAATTGCCTACAGCCATGTGTTATTATTTTAGGCCTTCGATGCCTGTCTGCGGTCACTCCTTCCACTAGGCCTCCACTGACCACACCACTGCTGCCCGTGTACCCCTGGAACCAATTTAAAATTGCCTACAGCCATGTGTTATTATTTTAGGCCTTCGATGCCTGTCTGCGGTCACTCCTTCCACTAGGCCTCCACTGACCACACCACTGCTGCCCGTGTACCCCTGGAACCAATTTAAAATTGCCTACAGCCATGTGTTATTATTTTAGGCCTTCGATGCCTGTCTGCGGTCACTCCTTCCACTAGGCCTCCACTGACCACACCACTGCTGCCCGTGTACCCCTGGAACCAACATCAGAAAATATAAAAATAAGTATTTTGCTTATAAAAAAGAAAATACTGGAGAGATATCAAATGCAGACATTTTAACATTAAAAACAAACACATACAACAAAAATCTGGTACAGTACTAAAAATGGCCACCAGCTACAATAACTTTCTCCTGCAAGTAGTTAACTGAAAGGTTTTTTCAATTTTAAACACAGATATGGCATCCACCGAGTGTTGTCCTGTCGCGTCTTCTTTATATTATTGCCAAGAAGATGCAAAACAATGAAAATAATAAAATCATTATTTACCAAAAAAATAGAGTAAGTCAAAACCACATTGCAAATAAACATTCATTACAAATAAAGAAGCAGGGCGCGTCCGATGGTGAGTATATACCTAATAAGAATATAATCACCCTCGGACGCGCCCTGCTTCTTTCCGGCAGCCTTCCTTCCTAAGAATCAGCCCTTCCGTGGTGTAGAGAGAGGGTTTGTTACACTCCAAGGTGTTCCCCAGGTTGCCTTTCCTGAGCTTCGATCTTCCGGCTCTCGTTTAGTAGTTGTTGGAAACTACGCTGCATTAGGCCTACAAATTGGGTATGGGGTGTAGAGAGATGGTGTGTTCCACTCCAAGGTGTTCTCCAGGTTGCCTTTCCTGAGCTTCGATCTTCCGGCTCTCGTTTAGTAGTTGTTGGAAACTACGCTGCATTAGGCCTACAAATTGGGTATGGGGTGTAGAGAGATGGTGTGTTCCACTGTAGAGAGATGGTGTGTTCCACTCCAAGGTGTTCCCCAGGTTTCCTCGCCAATGCTTCGATCATCATGCTCTCGTTTAGTAGTTGTTGGAAACTACGCTGCATTAGGCCTACAAATTGGGTATGGGGTGTAGAGAGATGGTGTGTTCCACTCCAAGGTGTTCCCCAGGTTTCCTCGCCAATGCTTCGATCATCATGCTCTCGTTTAGTAGTTGTTGGAAACTACGCTGCATTGGGCCTACAAATTGGGTATGGGGTGTAGAGAGATGGTGTGTTCCACTCCAAGGTGTTCCCCAGGTTGCCTTTCCTGAGCTTCGATCTTCCGGCTCTCGTTTAGTAGTTGTTGGAAACTACGCTGCATTAGGCCTACAAATTGGGTATGGGGTGTAGAGAGATGGTGTGTTCCACTCCAAGGTGTTCTCCAGGTTGCCTTTCCTGAGCTTCGATCTTCCGGCTCTCGTTTAGTAGTTGTTGGAAACTACGCTGCATTAGGCCTACAAATTGGGTATGGGGTGTAGAGAGATGGTGTGTTCCACTGTAGAGAGATGGTGTGTTCCACTCCAAGGTGTTCCCCAGGTTTCCTCGCCAATGCTTCGATCATCATGCTCTAGTTTAGTAGTTGTTGGAAACTACGCTGCATTAGGCCTACAAATTGGGTATGGGGTGTAGAGAGATGGTGTGTTCCACTCCAAGGTGTTCTCCAGGTTGCCTTTCCTGAGCTTCGATCTTCCGGCTCTCGTTTAGTAGTTGTTGGAAACTACGCTGCATTAGGCCTACAAATTGGGTATGGGGTGTAGAGAGATGGTGTGTTCCACTCCAAGGTGTTCCCCAGGTTGCCTTTCCTGAGCTTCGATCTTCCGGCTCTCGTTTAGTAGTTGTTGGAAACTACGCTGCATTAGGCCTACAAATTGGGTATGGGGTGTAGAGAGATGGTGTGTTCCACTCCAAGGTGTTCCCCAGGTTTCCTCGCCAATGCTTCGATCATCATGCTCTCGTTTAGTAGTTGTTGGAAACTACGCTGCATTAGGCCTACAAATTGGGTATGGGGTGTAGAGAGATGGTGTGTTCCACTCCAAGGTGTTCTCCAGGTTGCCTTTCCTGAGCTTCGATCTTCCGGCTCTCGTTTAGTAGTTGTTGGAAACTACGCTGCATTAGGCCTACAAATTGAGTATGGGGTGTAGAGAGATGGTATGTTCCACTCCAAGGTGTTCCCCAGGTTGCCTTTCCTGAGCTTCGATCTTCCGGCTCTCGTTTAGTAGTTGTTGGAAACTACGCTGCATTAGGCCTACAAATTGGGTATGGGGTGTAGAGAGATGGTGTGTTCCACTCCAAGGTGTTCCCCAGGTTGCCTTTCCTGAGCTTCGATCTTCCGGCTCTCGTTTAGTAGTTGTTGGAAACTACGCTGCATTAGGCCTACAAATTGGGTATGGGGTGTAGAGAGATGGTGTGTTCCACTGTAGAGAGATGGTGTGTTCCACTCCAAGGTGTTCCCCAGGTTTCCTCGCCAATGCTTCGATCATCATGCTCTCGTTTAGTAGTTGTTGGAAACTACGCTGCATTAGGCCTACAAATTGGGTATGGGGTGTAGAGAGATGGTGTGTTCCACTCCAAGGTGTTCTCCAGGTTGCCTTTCCTGAGCTTCGATCTTCCGGCTCTCGTTTAGTAGTTGTTGGAAACTACGCTGCATTAGGCCTACAAATTGGGTATGGGGTGTAGAGAGATGGTGTGTTCCACTCCAAGGTGTTCCCCAGGTTGCCTTTCCTGAGCTTCGATCTTCCGGCTCTCGTTTAGTAGTTGTTGGAAACTACGCTGCATTAGGCCTACAAATTGGGTATGGGGTGTAGAGAGATGGTGTGTTCCACTGTAGAGAGATGGTGTGTTCCACTCCAAGGTGTTCCCCAGGTTTCCTCGCCAATGCTTCGATCATCATGCTCTCGTTTAGTAGTTGTTGGAAACTACGCTGCATTAGGCCTACAAATTGGGTATGGGGTGTAGAGAGATGGTGTGTTCCACTCCAAGGTGTTCTCCAGGTTGCCTTTCCTGAGCTTCGATCTTCCGGCTCTCGTTTAGTAGTTGTTGGAAACTACGCTGCATTAGGCCTACAAATTGGGTATGGGGTGTAGAGAGATGGTGTGTTCCACTCCAAGGTGTTCCCCAGGTTGCCTTTCCTGAGCTTCGATCTTCCGGCTCTCGTTTAGTAGTTGTTGGAAACTACGCTGCATTAGGCCTACAAATTGGGTATGGGGTGTAGAGAGATGGTGTGTTCCACTCCAAGGTGTTCCCCAGGTTTCCTCGCCAATGCTTCGATCATCATGCTCTCGTTTAGTAGTTGTTGGAAACTACGCTGCATTAGGCCTACAAATTGGGTATGGGGTGTAGAGAGATGGTGTGTTCCACTCCAAGGTGTTCCCCAGGTTGCCTTTCCTAAGCTTCGATCTTCCGGCTCTCGTTTAGTAGTTGTTGGAAACTACGCTGCATTAGGCCTACAAATTGGGTATGGGGTGTAGAGAGATGGTGTGTTCCACTCCAAGGTGTTCCCCAGGTTTCCTCGCCAATGCTTCGATCATCATGCTCTCGTTTAGTAGTTGTTGGAAACTATGCTGCATTGGGCCTACAAATTGGGTATGGGGTGTAGAGAGATGGTGTGTTCCACTCCAAGGTGTTCTCCAGGTTGCCTTTCCTGAGCTTCGATCTTCCGGCTCTCGTTTAGTAGTTCTTGGAAACTACACTGCATTAGGCCTACAAATTGGGTATGGGGTGTAGAGAGATGGTGTGTTCCACTCCAAGGTGTTCTCCAGGTTGCCTTTCCTGAGCTTCGATCTTCCGGCTCTCGTTTAGTAGTTGTTGGAAACTACGCTGCATTAGGCCTACAAATTGGGTATGGGGTGTAGAGAGATGGTGTGTTCCACTCCAAGGTGTTCCCCAGGTTTCCTCGCCAATGCTTCGATCATCATGCTCTCGTTTAGTAGTTGTTGGAAACTACGCTGCATTAGACCTACAAATTGGGTATGGGGTGTAGAGAGATGGTGTGTTCCACTCCAAGGTGTTCTCCAGGTTGCCTTTCCTGAACTTCTATCTTCAGGCTCTCATTAAATTGTGGTTAAACGGAACAACTGCATTTGGCGTACTAGTTGGTTTGGGGCCTACTATCGGTGTCTGCCACTCCTTGCTGTTCTGCTGGTTTCCTGTCCTGAAATTCCGTTTTCAGGCGCTCGTTAAGTAGTTGTTAATGTTAGACTGCATTTGGCCTACTAGTTGGGTTGGGGCCTACTATCGGTGTCTGCCACTCCTTGCTGTTCTCCTCCACTGAACAAAGCTGTGCCGCCTGTTTACTACTGTTGCCAATTTTGAACTGCATTTCGACTACTTACTGATTTGGGCCTACTCTCTGTGTCAGCCTCTCATTCCAGTTGTCCTCCACTGCAATGCCCCCTGATTAGTCCTGTGTTACCAATTTTGAACTGCATTTAGCCCACTTTATTCTTTGGGCCTATATCTGTGTTTCCTCCTCATCCTGCCCATTGCCCAGCCAGTGATAGATGAGTCTGCTGGTACATTGACCCATAACGCAACATTTCCCGTGCACGCTACACTGCAAGATTGTGACCCTGCTGAAAGTCAGGTCCCCCTTCCCGCATACCATACCACCTTACACGGGGACAAACAGGAAGGTGCAGATGAAAGTGCAGGTTCCTTCATCAGGTGGGGGGAGGAATACTAGTTGGCGACGTCACTGGCACAGGGCCTCTCATAGTACGCAAAAGTGTTGCTGCCGGTGGGAGGCGCCCCCGCCGTGCAAACACACCGCTGTACTTTGAGGGGCCCTGTGCCAGTGCCAATGCCAACGAGTGGGCCCCCCCTGCTTGCTCAGGTTCACAGCACTTGCAAAGTTGAAATACTTACCTCTCCCTGCTCCACTGCCGTGACGTGGTCCAGATTTCCTGGGCCCACTAATTACTTGAACCAGCCCTACCCACCACAACTTTAGCCAAATGAACCCCAATTTCAAATGCCTTCCAATTATTATAAGGTAAATTACGCTTGACAAGCTTCATTAAGAAGAATGGATGGTTTTGACATTAAAATGGGCACTCTAGGTGTTTTCCTGGCCCCCACTCACTGCCGACTATGCTGCCCCATTGACTTGCATTGGGTTTCGTGTTTCGGTCGATCCCGACTTTACGTCATAATCGGCCGATTTCACTCGATCCGACTTTTGAGATAGTCGGGTTTCGCGAAACCCGGCTCGACTCTAAAAAGGTCAAGGTCGCTCAACTCTATGGAGGACTAGTTTTAGAAGGGAAGACGGTGATATTCAGTGGAACCATATGGCAGCACAAGGAACGCTCCTAATGCCATAATTCAGAACTGTAGGGACTTAAACCTAGGGAATCATTTAATGGAAAATTAACAATGATCAGTCCACCATTATCTTTAATTCTAATCCATTGAAATGTAAAAATTTGAAGCAAAAACTAAGTTAAACTAAATTTTAAACAACTAAATTGGATCTTCATATTAATTTAAATGCAAGTTAAACTTCCCAGTCATCACATGATGGAAAAAAAATAAATTAAATGTCATTTTCTTTTAAATAACTCTGGGGCTATTTTCTTTTTTTTTTTTTACTGTTGTATAAACAAGGAATTGAAGGGTAAAATACTTAAAAGTTAATACCATAGTGCTAATGTGCCTTTTAAATCACGTCAGCAGCAATCACTGCATTATAATTAACAAGTTATTGAACCAGCAATAAAATGAACATCACATTACTTCTTAAAGCAGTAGCATAAAATGGCTAATAAATAGTATAAGGCAGACAAATTGCAGAGTAATAGAAATTTTCTAAAGATTTATGGGGTGTAGAAAGATGGATGTGCTATTAGCCAGACCGCCTATACTTGACAAAATTCTTTTACAAAGACATACTAACCACGGGTGTCAGAGATCAACAGTCTAAGTGGCTTACCTAAACTTCAGCCCAGCGCTGCTCTAGAAGATCTTTATAAAGTGGATTCTGCTGCTACCACACGAAAAGACGCTGATTAGTAAGTAGATAGTGGAGTAGGGCTCTTTACCTGCCAACAGCCTGGATTTTTTAGGAAGTAGTTTTTTGCCAGGTAAATGAGATTTGGCTGTAAAGGCTGAAAAATCAGATCATTTTTCAGAATTCCCAACTTTGGAATTTACAATTTTCCAGCCCAGCAATAAAAGAAAATGGTCAAGGTTTCATAATCTTGGAAGTGTCTAAATGGGTACAACAAACTTTTTAAACTGATGGCCAACAATATTAAATTGGTGGGGGTCCGTTTTTCGTCAGCCGCTCCTATTAGCTGTTTAAAGTGGTTGCAGCTTTTGCAGCCTCTTCAAAAATCAACTTCATTTTGTAGCTTTGTTCTATTCACTTCGATGGGACAAATGCTGCAATATCTGACCAAGAAATGGCCCGTGAAAATGTGTGGAGTAGGCAGTAGAATAGCTTAAATCTTACGGGCCCAAATAAAACATTTCCAACTGGCTCCTCAAATATGACAGGACTTTTCATATGGGTCAAGCGACATTTTGGCCTCTCTTAGGCACGTTTGGTCTCTCTTAGGATTTTGGACTCTCTTAGGCTCTTGGACTCTCTTAGGCTCTCTTAGTCTCTTGGGTTCTCTTAGGCTCTTGAACTCTCTTATGTTCTCTTAAGCTCTTGGACTCTCTTAGGCTCTTGGACTCTCTTAGGCTCTTGGACTCTCTTAAGGTACCTTCACACTGAGCGACGCTGCAGCGATACCGACAACGATGTCGATCGCTGCAGCGTCGCTGTTTGGTCGCTGGAGAGCTGTCCCACAGACAGCTCTCCAGCGACCAACGATGCCGGTAACCAGGGTAAACATCGGGTTACTAAGCGCAGGGCCGCGCTTAGTAACCCGATGTTTACCCTGGTTACCATTGTAACAGTAAAAAAACAAACACTACATACTTACCTACCGCTGTCTGTCTCTGGCGCTCTGCTTTCCTGCACTGACTGTGAGCACAGCGGCCGGAAAGCAGAGCGGTGATGTCACCGCTCTGCTTTCCGGCTGACCGGCGCTCACAGCCAGTGCAGGAAGCAGAGCGCCGGGGACAGACAGCTGAAGGTAAGTATGTATTGTTTGTTTTTTTTACTTTTACGATGGTAACCAGGGTAAACATTGGGTTACTAAGCGCGGCCCTGCGCTTAGTAACCCGATGTTTACCCTGGTTACCAGTGAAGACATCGCTGAATCGACGTCACACACGCCAATTCAGCGATGTCTGCAGGGAGTCCAGCGACAAAATAAAGTTCTGGACTTTCTGCTCCGACCAACCACATCACAGCAGGATCCTGATCGCTGCTGCGTGTCAAACACAACGATATCGCTAGCCAGGACGCTGCAACGTCATGGATCGCTAGCGATATTGTTGTGAAGTTGTTTAGTGTGAAGGTACCTTTAGGCTCTTGGACTCTCTTATGTTCTCTTAAGCTCTTGGACACTCTTAGTCTCTTGGGTTTTCTTGGCTCTTAGTTCGTTTAGGCTCCCAGATAAACTGCACCCTCTATTGTTATGTCTCTGGGCGCCAGCACATACAAACAGGCCGGCAAGCAAATGTCAATATTGTTCAAAGAGCTAATCAGAGGATTAGCCAATAGTCGAACCCCCACTTCCCACAGTAGTATTGAGGGCTTTTCTTAAGGAAACCACTTTAATGCTGGGCTATAGTTCCACAGTAAAGGTACCGTTACACTAAACGACTTACCAATGATCATGACCAGCGATACGACCTGGCCGTGATCGTTGGTAAGTCGTTGTGTGGTCGCTGGGGAGCTGTCACACAGACAGCTCTCTCCAGCGACCAACAATCAGGGGAACGACTTCGGCATAGTTGAAACTGTCTTCAACGATGCCGAAGTCCCCTTGCAGCACCCGGGTAACCAGGGTAAACATCGAGTTACTAAGTGCAGGGCCGCGCTTAGTAACCCGATATTTATCCTGGTTACCATTGTAAAAGTAAAAAAAAAAACACTACATACTCATATTCCGATGTCTGTCACATCCCCCACTGTCAGCTTCCCGCACTGACTGTGTCTGCGCCGGCCGTAAAGCAGAGCACAGCGGTGACATCACCGCTGTGCTCTGCTTTACGGCCGGCGCCGCTGACAGTCAGTGTTTCTTTTTTGCAAGCTAAACATTCCCAGATCCTTTAACTATTCCTTGTAGGACATATTTTGCAGTCCGATCACCATCCTGGTAGCTCTTCTCTGAACTTGCTCTAGTTTTCAATGTCTTTTTTAAAATGAGATGTCCAGAATTGGACATAGTATTCCAGATGAGGCCTGACCGAGGAGTAGAGAAGGATAATTACTTCACGTCATCTAAACTCTATGCTTCTCTTACCACATCCCAGAACTATGTTAGCTTTTTTCTGCTGCTGCATCACAGCATTAAATCAAATGAGCATGTCTGGTTTTCGTTAGATTTTGTGATAATGCTTTACCTAAATATCTTTCCTTTAATAATACTTATAAAACTATATATATATATATATATATATATATATATATATATATATAAACAGTTAGGTCCATATATATTTGGACAGAGACAACATTTTTCTAATTTTATTTATAGACATTACCACAATGAATTTTAAACAAAACAATTCAGATGCAGTTGAAGTTCAGACTTTCAGCTTTCATTTAAGGGTATCCACATGTGCCACCCTGTTTTAAAGGGACCAAAAGTAATTGGACAGATTCAATAATTTTAAATAAAATGTTCATTTTTAGTACTTGGTTGAAAACCCTTTGTTGGCAATGACTGCCTGAAGTCTTGAACTCATGGACATCACCAGACGCTGTGTTTCCTCCTTATTAATGCTCTGCCAGGCCTTCACTGCGGTGGCTTTCAGTTGCTGTGTTTGTTTGTGGCCTTTTTGTCTGAAGTTTAGTCTTTAACAAGTGAAATGCTGCTCAATTGGGTTGAGATCAGGTGACTGACTTGGCCATTCAAGAATATTGCACTTCTTTGCTTTAATAAACTCCTGGGTTGCTTTGGCTTTATGTTTTGGGTCATTGTCCATCTGCAGTATGAAATGACGACCAATCAGTTTTGCTGCATTTGGCTGGATCTGAGCTCACAGTATGGCGGCTCTGAATACCTCAGAATTCATTCGGCTGCTTCTGTCTGGTGTCACATCATCAATAAAAACTAGTGACCCAGTGCCACTGGCAGCCATGCATGCCCGCGCCATCACACTGCCTCTGCCGTGTTTTACAGATGATGTGGTATGCTTTGGATCATGAGCTGTACCACGCCTTCGCCATACTTTTCTCTTTCCATCATTCTGGTAGAGGTTGATCTTGGTTTCATCTGTCCAAAGAAAGTTCTTCCAGAACTGTGCGGCTTTTTTAGATGTTTTTTAGCAGAGTCCAGTCTAGCCTTTTTATTCTTGAATCTTGTGAGTGGCTGCACCGTGCAGTGAACCCTCTGTATTTACTTTCATGCAGTCTTCTCTTTATGGTAGATTTGGATATTGATACACCGACCTCCTGGAGAGTGTTGGTCACTTGGTTGGCTGTTGTGAAGGGGTTTCTCTTCACCATGGAGATTATTCTGCGATCATCCACCACTGTTGTCTTCCGTGGGCGCCCAGGTCTTTTTGCATTGATGAGTTCACCAGTGCTTTCTTTCTTTCTCAGGATGTACCAAACTGTAGATTTTGCCACTCCTAATATTGTAGCAATTTCTCGGATGTTTTTTTCTGTTTTCGCAGCTTAAGGATGGCTTGTTTCACCTGCACGGAGAGCTCCTTTGACCGCATGTTTATTTCACAGCAAAATCTTCCAAATGCAGCACCACACCTCAAATCAACTCCAGGCCTTTTATCTGCTTAATTGAGAATGACATAACGAAGGGATTGCCCACACCTTTCCATGAAATAGCTTTGGATTCAATTGTCCAATTTCTTTTGGTCCCTTTAAAAACAGGGTGGCACATGTTAAGGAGCTGAAACTCCTAAACCCTTCATCCAATTTTAATGTGGATACCCTCAAATGAAAGCTGAAAGTCTGAACTTCAACTGCATCTGAATTGTTTTGTTTAAAATTCATTGTGGTAATTTCTATAACCAAAATTAGAAAAATGTTGTCTCTGTCCAAATATATATGGACCTAACTGTATATATACTGCTCAAAAAAATAAATGGAACACTTAAATGTAACTCCAAATCAAATCAACCTGTCCAGTTATGAAGCATCACCAATTGTGAAACAATTTCTCCTGTTGTTGTGAGAATGGAACAGACAACAGGTATAACTGATCGTTATTTTTGGCTGTTGTTTTGGTCACTTTTGCGTTTTGTCATTGCTCTCACCCCTAGAGGTACAGTAGCATGAGGCGGTGTCAACAACCCACAGGAGTTGCTCAGGTAATGCAGCTCATCCAGGATGGCACATCAATGTGGGCTGTGGTAAGAAGGGTAGCATGGAGCAAATACCAGGAGACAGGCCAGTACACCAGGAGATGTGGAAGGGAAGGTCGGTGTGAAACAACCCAGCAGCAGGAACTCCTTCTTTGTGCAAGTGCGATTGGCATTTGCTAGAGCACCAAAATTGACAGATTCAACATTGGTGTCTTGTGCTCTTCACCGATGAGAGCAGGTTCACACTGAGAACATGTGACAGATGTGGCAGAGTCTGGAGATGCTATGGAGAAGATTCTTCTGCCTGCAACGTCCTCCAGCATGACCGGTTTGGCGGTGGGTCAGTAATGATATGGGGTGGCATTTCTTTGGAGGGCGGCACAGCCCTCCAGGTGCTCGCCAGAGGTAGCCTGACGGTCATTAGGTACCAGGATGAGATCCTGAGACCCATTGTGAGGTGTGTGTACTCGACCTCTGCTCCATTCATTGTACATGGGACTTCCGGAAATAGTGGAGCATTGCATACAGCAGTCTCATAGACAATAGATGTAACGGAGGTCGATCACGTGCACTGCTGTGCCATTTACTCTCCAGAGCTCTGTTCTCAGGATCTCTGGCATTCCCAGCGATCGATCCTCCAGCGATCAGTAAATTATTCTCTATTCTCTGGATAGGAGATAACTTTTAATATTTGGGACTGCCCCTTTAACATATATAGTATAGACTGAGGGGAATGTGTATATACATTTATATCTTCCAATAATCTCACTTGCTTTGATAAAATACCAAACCTACATTTCTCCTTCTGGGTACATTTGGGAACAGACTGAAACCACTTTATGCCCATTTATCACTATAAAAAAAAATCCAATAGAGTTTGGATAAATTTCTGAAAATATATACATATTAGGATAGACTAAAAAGCAAAAATAAAAATCCCCCTTTATCATGCAACTTTTAATGCAATTTGGAATTTTGTTTTGGTCAAGAACCCAAACACATTTGGGATAGAGGTTTGGGGAGGTACGTATCCATGTTCCTGGTAGTAGTGATAGCAAATCTGATGAGGTTTATATTAAACTTCTCATATCATGGGCTGGCTCTATGTACAAACATGTGCAGTATTGCCCTTTAACATATTCTGACTTTAAGACATATGCCTTTTATTGTCCTCCAGCTGTCAGCGACTGATGCTGCCCACATCATGGGCACTATTAGAGCTGAGCTGATGCCCTTGCAGGAATCCTAAGAAATTGACCAGCCGGCCACATAGTCATCTATTCATTACTGTATCTGTTTCCTTCTCCTGCAGGATGGCTTATGTACAATTGATCTGTCCTAATGCACTATAAATTAATGCAAAAATTGATGAAGCTTGTGTGTTTTCTGAACTCCTAAATGGGAATATGTCATTATTCATTATGCACAATTAGACATTCTGTATTACTGCAGATTACAGCCCTGATCCTAGATAAATCACTATGGCTCCAAAGGGTCCAACACTGCACATTAGTACTGAAGACAAGGTAAAGCTGAAACCTTAGTGCAGACCTGTAAATCTGTAATAAAAGGAAAAATATTATCAAAGAAAATAGAGATATATAGATAGATAGATAGATAATAAATAGATAGATAGATAGATAACAATAATAATAATAATAATAATAATAATCTTTATTTATATAGCGCCAACATATTCCGCAGCGCTTTACAGTTTAACAGCTTCAAACACAACAGTCATAAGTAACAATGTTAACAATACAATAATTAAAGCAACACAAGACGACCCTGCTCGTGAGAGCTTACAATCTACAATGAGGTGGGGGAGATACAAAGTACAGGTGTGTATTTACAATGATGTATTTACAATGATGGCCCAGCCATCTTCAGGGGGGGGGTGATAGATGGAGATAGTGAATGGGCTACACACACACACAAACATAAAATGACTTTGATTACTGAATGTGATAGGCCGCCCTGAACAAATGTGTTTTGAGCGAGTGCCTAAAACTATGCAAGTTGTGGATGGTCCTAATATCTTGGGGTAGAGCATTCCAGAGGAGTGGCGCAGCACGGGAGAAGTCTTGGAGTCGGGAGTGGGAGGTACGGATTAGTGCAGAGGTTAGTCGAAAGTCATTTGCAGAGCGCAGTGGTCTGTTAGGCCGATAGAAATGAGGGAGGAGATGCAAGGGGGAGCTGCACTGTGGAGAGCTTTGTGGGTGAGAACAAGTACTTTGAATTGTATCCTGTAATGAATGGGCAGCCAGTGTAATGACTGGTGAAGAGCAGACACATTTGAGTAACGATTAGCCAGATGGACGACCCTGGCTGTTGCATTAAGGATGGACTGGAGAGGGGAAAGTCGCGTGAGGGGGAGGCCAATTAATAGAGCGTTACAGTAGTCCAGGCGGGAGTGGATCAGGGCGACAGTGAGGATTTTTGCTGTTTCTATGGTGAGAAAAGGACGGATTCTAGAGATGTTCTTTAGGTGTAAGCGGGACGAGCGGGCAAGAGATTGTATATGGGAGGTGAAGGAGAGATCGGAGTCAAACATAACACCCAGACAGCGCGCCCGCTGCCGGGGTTATTATGGTGCCACCCATGGAGAGGGAAACGTCAGATTTAGGGAGGTTAGTAGACGGTGGGAGCAGAAGAAGTTCAGTTTTGGAGAGGTTGAGTTTCAGATAGAGAGCGGACATGATGTCAGAGACTGCGGACAGACAGTCAGTGGCATTCTGTAGATAGATAGATAGATAGATAGATAGATAATAAATAGATAGATAGATGGATAGATAGATAGATAGATAATAGATAGATAGATAGATAGATAGATAGATAGATAGATAGATAGATAGATAGATAGATAGATAGATAAAAAAAAGAAAGTAAAGAACCGCACTTTATAAAAAATATGTAAAGTATATCGCGGCATAGCCGTGTTGGTGCTCTAATAGATTTCCACACCAGAACAGTAGTAAATGAAATTTGGCACTCACCTTCTCAACATATGAAGAAATGGGATTATTTATTGCAGTTAAAGTAAACATTTCGTTCATGGATCCACCTTCATCAATACACTGCAAATGATCAAAGTATAACAAAATTGCAAAATAGGAGTAGAAAACAACCACATTCAATTTATGTTCAAACATATGAATAAATCAATATGATCAAACCATGCGCGGCAATAGTGGTGACGTGCGGCCACGAACCCCTATTTCCACTCCTCCTCAAGGGTGGTACATGATCTATAATACAATTTTTGAGATTGTTCTCAGTATGCCCACACTCAATAAAATGTTTCGGTACAGGCAGGTCCAATCTTTTCTTTCAAATTGTATATCTGTCGTGGTTAATTTGTATTTTGAAGTCCCCCGTGGTTCAACCCCCTCACCACAGATTGCAAGGACATTGTAGTAAATAACTTACATATTCGGTGGAACAGAACAAGTTACAGGTCCTTCTCAAAAAATTAGCATATAGTGTTAAATTTCATTATTTACCATAATGTAATGATTACAATTAAACTTTCATATATTATAGATTCATTATCCACCAACTGAAATTTGTCAGGTCTTTTATTGTTTTAATACTGATGATTTTGGCATACAACTCCTGATAACCCAAAAAACCTGTCTCAATAAATTAGCATATCAAGAAAAGGTTCTCTAAACGACCTATTACCCTAATCGTCTGAATCAACTAATTAACTCTAAACACATGCAAAAGATACCTGAGGCTTTTATAAACTCCCTGCCTGGTTCATTACTCAAAACCCCCATCATGGGTAAGACTAGCGACCTGACAGATGTCAAGAAGGCCATCATTGACACCCTCAAGCAAGAGGGTAAGACCCAGAAAGAAATTTCTCAACAAATAGGCTGTTCCCACAGTGCTGTATCAAGGCACCTCAATGGTAAGTCTGTTGGAAGGAAACAATGTGGCAGAAAACGCTGTACAACGAGAAGAGGAGACCGGACCCTGAGGAAGATTGTGGAGAAGGACCGATCCCAGACCTTGGGGAACCTGAGGAAGCAGTGGACTGAGTCTGGTGTGGAAACATCCAGAGCCACCGTGCACAGGCGTGTGCAGGAAATGGGCTACAGGTGCCGCATTCCCCAGGTAAAGCCACTTTTGAACCATAAACAGCGGCAGAGGCGCCTGACCTGGGCTACAGAGAAGCAGCACTGGACTGTTGCTAAGTGGTCCCAAGTACTTTTTTCTGATGAAAGCAAATTTTGCATGTCATTCGGAAATCAAGGTGCCAGAGTCTGGAGGAAGACCGGGGAGAGGGAAATGCCAAAATGCCTGAAGTCCAGTGTCAAGTACCTACAGTCAGTGATGGTGTGGGGTGCCATGTCAGCTGCTGGTGTTGGTCCACTGTGTTTCATCAAGGGCAGGGTCAATGCAGCTAGCTATCAGGAGATTTTGGAGCACTTCATGCTTCCATCGGCTGAAATGCTTTATGGAGATGAAGATTTCATTTTTCAGCACGACCTGGCACCTGCTCACAGTGCCAAAACCACTGGTAAATGGTTTACTGACCATGGTATTACTGTGCTCAATTGGCCTGCCAACTCTCCTGACCTGAACCCCATAGAGAATCTGTGGGATATTGTAAAGAGAAAGTTGAGAGACGCAAGACCCAACACTCTGGATGAGCTTAAGGCCGCTATTGAAGCATCCTGGGCCTCCATAACATCTCAGCAGTGTCACAGGCTGATTGCCTCCATGCCACGCCGCATTGAAGCAGTCATTTCTGCCAAAGGATTCCCGACCAAGTATTGAGTGCATAACTGAACATTATTATTTGATGGTTTTTTTGTTTGTTATTAAAAAACACTTTTATTTGATTGGATGGGTGAAATATGCTAATTTATTGAGACAGGTTTTTTGGGTTATCAGGAGTTGTATGCCAAAATCATCAGTATTAAAACAATAAAAGACCTGACAAATTTCAGTTGGTGGATAATGAATCTATAATATATGAAAGTTTAATTGTAATCATTACATTATGGTAAATTATGAAATTTAACACTATATGCTAATTTTTTGAGAAGGACCTGTAAGTAATGATTAAGGAAGATATTTTCTTTAGATATTGAATGCTGAAAGCAATCTCCCTTTATCATATTGGAGCAGATTATACAGTTTAAACACAGATATTATCTCATTCTATGTTTATCAGTTAGCGAGGTCTGTACAAGAGATTTTTGGCGGGGGGGATGTCCAAATGAACTAGCTTATCTTTGATAATTCTGGCTCGCTTGTATGAAATTAGTGGAGGGGATCTATATTCTTCTATTTCAGATAAACATTTTCCCAGCATAAGCCAATGGCGTCTAACTATATTCACTATGTTTTTACTTTCTTCACAAAAAGTCGTAACCATTGGGATTCTATTCATTTTCTTATCCTTATTTGCTATACTGTTTTAAAAGATATCATGTTCCATCGTGACCATCTTATTTTCCCATTTTTTTAAGTAGTTGTTTTGGGGTAGTTTGGGGTAGTTTTGCTGTCTGAATTTACTTGTCACGTCATTAAGTGAGGTTTTAAGTGTATCGTCTTCACTCACTATTCATTTTACCCATAAATATTGGCAAAATGGTAGGGACTCTATCATCTTTCATGGATGATGAATGACTCTCATACTTCTAGATGTTTTTGTTATCTGTTGGATTAACATAAATTCCCATAGATAATTTGTTATTTTCATATTTTACTAAAGCATCTAATAAGTGGATCTCCCTTTCTGATGAAACCAGTGTAAATTTTATGACTTCATCAAGACTATTAAGAAATTTAGGAAATTCCTCCAATTCAGATGCTGTACCAGTCCATAGGAGGAGGACATCGTCTAAGTACCTCCACAACTTCAAAACCTTTTCAAAGTGGTGCAATATATAGACATGGCCCTCCCCCATCACTGTTATCACAAGATTTGTATAAGCAGGCACCATATTCGCACCCATTGCGGTCCCACACTGTTGCATATAGAATTCATCACCAAATAAAAGTAATTATTTCTAAGTACCACTTCCAACAAATTTAATAGAAATTCCACAGAGTCAGGTGTATAATCCGAGTCATTCAACTTTTTCCATATAGCTGCAAGACCTGTCCCATAATTTATGAATGTGTGCAAAGACACATCATCGATCGACGACAAGATAATCTTCTGTTTCAATACAGTATCACCAAATACCGTATTTTTTTAGATTATAAGATGCACTTTTTTCCCAAAAATTTTTTGGGGAAAATGAAGGTGCGTCTTACAATGCAGATATACAGCACCTTATCGGCGAGCCGCTGTGGGTATCCGGTGCTGCTGCTGCATTGTGTCCGATGCTGTTGCTGCGCTGTGTCTGGCGATGCTGCGGGGGCCAGAGCGTCCCACAGTTCCATGGTTTCCTGTGCGGTGGCCTTTCACAAAATGTCGGCAGATCCCCCAGCAGCACCACCGTACACAGCGCAGCAGCAGCACTGTCGGACACAGCGCAGCAGCATCAGCAACAGGCACAGCGCAGCAGCAGCACCGGACACAGCGCAGCAGCACCACTGGACACAGCATAGCAGCAGCACCAGACAGAGCGCAGCAAAAGCACTGGGCATAGGAACACCCCCTCATCCCAGCTTGCATTTAGTAAACTAGAAGCATCTTTTTTAGTGGATTTCGATTATCTCCTGAGTGCTTTTTCTAAAAAATTTTCCATCTGCGTTTCTTAGGTATTTTTGCCATCTTTATTAATAAGACTATTCTTTTGATAATTTTGTTAGCTCTTCTTCTGCCATTTTTGAGTTCACCTGTTTTAAAACTGCAGAAAAAGACGTAGTATGAATGTACCTTTAGGCTGTTTTTAATTAGCATTGAATCCAACCTGCTCTTTAAATTTGTAGACTTTTGGCCCGATGAGAGATATGTCTGATAAAAACGGTCATAATCTCGCCAAAGTAATGTATGCCTTGTCGAGGCTGGCAGGCTCATTGAAATTGGTGTAGTTAAGTACCTTCATTTTATAAGTATAGTCTATATGGCAGTAATGCAGTTTACATTTCACATATCTGGTGTTTGTACCGATCTTGCGTACACAGCGTGCTTCTGCACTTTTTGGTCTATTCATAAAACACTCACAGAAGCATGCACCTGTTCACACCTGCTTCATTCTGCTAATCAGAATTTTGGTTCTAGATAAAAGAGGAACTGCCATGAAATATAAGACAACTGCGCCAGCTGGCGATAGCTGAGCTGTCATTTTGTGTGCTTCATAAATGACCGGGAAGTAGAGATCAGAGGAGACTCAGGATTAGGATCAATGATGGCTTGGGGGAGGTGAGCACGGCCAGTGTCTGCATCCAGTGATCCTGGGAGAGTGCCACCATGCTCAGCTATCTCATTTTGCCTTGTGCACACTGCATGTGTGTAGTTATCCAGGAGCTGATCCATGCAGTGTCGGTGTTGACTATGTTTGTACAGCTGGCACCTGAGTCTAACTACTGCGATAAGTTCTAGTTCCGACTGCAGCGATTTAATGCCGCGCTGTCAATATGACTGCCATTTAGAATGTTAAAAATTGGGTTTCAATTGTCAAATAAATGCCCACACATCTGTCATCTAATTTTACAATATATTGCAGAGTCACGGACAAAAGAAAAAGAATGACAGATCAGAAAAAAATGAAAAAAATGAAGCTGCATGACCAGCTCTATCCTCGCCTACTGTATCCTCACCCATCCCTTGTAGATTGTGAGCCCTCACGGGCAGGGTCCTCTCTCCTCCTATACCAGTTATGACTTGTATTGTTTAAGATTATTGTACTTGTTTTTATTATGTATACCCCTCCTCACATGTAAAAGGGGTTACATACAGAGTTATAGATATCGTGTACAGTAAACAAATTTACAATGACAGACTGGTACAGAGGGGAGAGGACCCTGTCCTAGTGGACTTACATTCTAAGGGATAATGAGGAGGAGACAGAAGGTCGGGGGAGCGGTAGCTCTGGTGGTGGTGACGCGACAGCTCTGGCGGTAGGTGACGCGGCAGCTCTGACTGTCAGTGACGTGGCGGCAGCTCGGGCGGTTGGTGAGGCGGCAGAATGGTTATTGCAGGCTGTAGGCTTTCCTGAAGAAATTGATTTTCAGGTTCTGTCTGAAGGATCCGAGGGTGGTGGATAATCGGACGTGTTGAGGCATGGAATTCCAGAGGATGGGGGATATTCGGGAGAAATCTTGGAGGTGGTTGTGTGAGGAACGAATAAGTGTGGAGGAGAGAGTAGGAGGTCTTGGGAGGACAGGAGATTACGTGAGGGAAGATATTGGGAGATTAGTTCAGAGATATAGGGAGCGGACAGGTTGTGGATGGCTTTGTAGATCAGTGTTAGTAGTTTGAACTGGATTCGTTGGGGAATTGGGAGCCAGTGGAGGGATTTGCAGAGGGGAGAAGCAGGAGAGTAGCGAGGAGAGAGGTGGATTAGCCGGGCAGCAGAGTTGAGGACAGACTGGAGCGGTGCAACAGAGTTAGCGGAAAGGCCACAGAGGAGGGTGTTGCAGTAATCGAGGCAGGAGATGATGAGGGCATGCAGAAGAGTTTTAGTAGATTGTGGGCTGAGGAAGGAACGGATTCTGGCAATATTTTTGAGCTGGAGGTGACAGGAGGTGGCAAGAGTTTGGACGTGCGGTTTGAAGGACAGGGCAGAATCGAGACTTACCCCGAGGCAGCGGATTTCAGGTGCGGGAGAGAGCGTGATGCCGTTTACCATAATAGATAGATCAGGTAGGGGGGAAACGCAAGATGGGGGAAAGATGATGAATTCGGTTTTGTCTACATTGAGTTTTAGGAAGCGAGAGGTGAAGAAGGAGGACATGGCTCATAGACTCTCTGGGATACTGGACAGCAGAGCGGTGACATCTGGGCCAGAGAGGTAGATCTATAAATTGGAAATAGCTTTTTACAGAACCAGAAAAAGCTATGAGATTTCAGAAATCTTATGTATACGCTTGTTTTTTTTGTTTTTTTTTTGTTCTTGGCTGAATGGGAAAATTGCAATGTTTTTTTTTTCATTTGCAGCATGTCAATTCTTTCAGTGTTTTTACTGCATTTTTTTTCACCCATGGAAAGCATTAAAAAAAATACAAAAAAGGCTGCAAAAAAAAAGACATTAGTGAATTAAATGAATTTTATTAACAGGCAAAGCAGACGAATTCCACATAAAAAAAAAGTGGTGTGAAAAAACGTTGAAAAATGGATGCAATAAGTGCAACATTTTTAGGGTATGCGCACACGTTGTGGATTTGGCTGCGGATCCGCAGCGGATTGGCCGGTGCGGATGCGCAGCAGTTTTTCATGAGTTGTACAGTACCATGTAAACCTATGGAAAACCAAATCCGCAGTGCGCATGCTGCGGAAAATACAGCTCGGAAACGCTGCGTTGTATTTTCTGCAGCATGTCAATTCTTTGTGTGGATTCTGCAGCGTTTTACACCTGTTCCTGTATAGGAATCCGCAGGTGTAAAACCGCACAAAACCGCAGGAAATGCGCGGTAAATCTGCGGAGAGTAAAACGCATTGTTTTACCTGCGGATTTTTCACGGTGCGGAAAAATCCGCGCACGAATCCGCAATGTGTGCACATAGACTAAATTAGGTTTTGACTGCAGAAAAACATGCAGCGAAAATGCTCGGTGTGAATGTGGCCTTAACAGTTTCTATCTCTTGGCATAACTGAAAATGAATATTATTCTGATCATTATTGACTATATACATAGTATTGTCGGGCAGGTACATGTGAGGATTGCACGCGGCTCCTGGGGAAACATTGGGTCCTGTTGCTACATAATCTGATGATAACCCGGTGCACGCACTGTCACATCCCCTTAGCAGGGGCAGGTAATATTGCTGCAGACAGATGTTACAATCTCCCCAGCTGTGAATTCTCCCCCTTTCAAACAGAACAAGCGATCTTCCCCGCGCACGCAGACTTCCCTCATGGCCGGGCTCCCACTTTCAAGTCGCTGGCTTGTTAAATCATTGGGCCGGGTGCCAAATATTAATGGGTTGCAAAGAGCAGCTGGAAAAACATTGCGAGACTTCTCTCCCCGGTGACAGCGCTGCCACATGTAAATGAAATAATATTTTTTAATATGTAACAGCCACATCATAAAACTTTGCATGCGCGACAAGAAAGTACATGTAAGGAGTTTTTTTTACAGGTTTCAAAGAGAAGCTATTAATTAACGATATCATCGCAGCGTATCGATTTCCACATTAGCCCCTCTAGTCAGTGCACTTCGCAAACGCCGTAAAATGGGCTCTCGATAAAGGAGGCGTCCCGCTCCGTACCTGAGAACGTCAGATTTATGGGATACCATCCGGGTTCATTAAGTCACAGCTTAGGTTTATTTTTCTGCAGGGGAAAGATTTTCTAATTATTAAAGGGGAATTCTAATCAGGGGATGCAGCCCCTCTAAGACCCCCTGTATAAGACCCCCTACAGTCTGTTCATTTCATTGGCTACTTTTTAGAAATTATTTAGAACAAATATTGTTTTCCTCCAAACATATGATTTCTTCTAATAACTCAGAATTGGGCCAATTGTGCAAATCAAACTCTGATTAGGGTCAGTACGGTGTGATCTGATTCTCTCAGATCAGGAGAAGATGGAGAAAAAAAATTCTCCATCTTCTCCATTGTGTCAGTTTGTGGAATTCGGACTGCACTTAGATGTCTTGCGAGTGCAGACCGATGTTTCCCATGCACTCATTGACTTGCATGATTGAGTGCGAACCAAAAGGCAGATATATGCTCGGCCCCATAGCAAAACACTGGGCCGAGTGTGATGCAATGTTTTGTTGGATCGCACTTGGACCGAAAATACGCTGATCTGCACCTGCCCTCACAGTGCCCCCTAACAGTACTAAGCAAAATGCCAATTTAGCAAAGTCATGCACTGATTCAATCATTGACAGTGCAGCAAGTGTGTACACCTGATCACAGTGCCATGGACGGTATCCTCATAGTGAAGACAGGCTGGAGCGAGTCGCCCCACCGCCTCCCATGGGCGGCGTACGTTGAAGCCGCCATGACAGGGGGTTTGGAACAGGAATAAGGGGGGGCGGGGGTTCGCTATAGGGGGAGGGCAATTTGTGGCCGGAGAGGGCTATAGAGTTGGTGGGGGGAGGAGCTGGTCACTTCCCGCTCAGAGGACTCGTGAGCAGGACACCAGCGCATACCGGGATGGCCTCTATCGACCGCGTGTTGGCACAGCTGCGGGCAGCAGTGTTGTCACTGCCTCCCGGCTGGTTGGAGGCGCAGGTGGCCGGCATCCTCGGCGGCAACGGTGCGGATCCCCCGGTGGCCGAGCATGGTGAGCGGCGGTCCAGGCGAGTTCGGCCCCCGTAGCGCCTATCCCACGATCTCACCCCGGCGTCCCAGCGGCAGCGCAGGAGCCCCTCCGGGGACCCTCCAGACTGCGTGCCTGCTTGCAAGCACGCAAGCAGGCTGCGGTCTGGGAGGAATCCACCAGCCATGCTGGGGCCTGCAGCGGCAGTCAGGCTTTCTCCCCCATCACTCCGGGGGGGCGGGGCCTGCGCACGCCAAAGATACCAGCGATGTCGCGGCGGGCCGCCGCGGTGATGACCAGGCCGGGCGGCCTGCTTCTACCAACGGCATGAGAGGGGAGCAGTCCAGCGGCAGCGGCGGGCAGCACCCAAGATCCAGCGGGGCTGCTGGACACAGATAGCGTGATCTGCGCTATTCAGCCGTTTATCGGTGGGCGCGGCCATCTTTGTGAGGCCGCGCGTGCGCAGATGGTTCTTCTCGGCTTCCCGGGGCTTCAGGAAAATGGCCGCGGGATGCCGCGCGTGCGTAGATGGCGATCGCGGCGGCCATTTTTCTGCAGCCGAGATGCGAACTAGGCTTCAGGAAAATGGCCGCCGAGATCTCCATGTGCGCACGTGCGGCATCCCGCGGCCATTTTCCTGAAGCCCCGGGAAGCCGAGAAGAACCATCTGCGCACGCGCGGCCTCACAAAGATGGCCGTGCCCACCCATAAATGGCTGAATAGCGCAGATCGCGCTATTTTCCTTCAAGCTGCGCAGTGGATTCGCCAGTTGGACATGCGCACACCACTACGCCACCAACGGAGATCTGGGGGAGAAACAGCGCTGTCACCACCCCCATATGACCTGACCAGCGTGAGTGACAGCCCAAAATGGCGACTTTACAAAGGTATTTCGGCAGCATAGGTGGGCTCACAAAATACACTAATGTAAAGCACAGCTCTGCCCCTATTTAACGGTATTTTTAGCTCTTCTTGAAAAAACGGGGTGACAGGTTCCCTTTAAGAAAAAAGGGAAGCCAGAGAGTAATTCAAAAGGGGGTGAAGCCAGTGCAGTTGGACACGATGGCCCCTTATCTAAATAGGTTCCCCGACAGGGAGAGGGCGGAGTTGCTCTGGGACGGTTTTTGTGTTGGTTTTTGTATACCCGCCCCGTCTTTCATTGTACCACCGAGTTTGAAGAACCTTAGATCGGCCGAGTTGCATGCAACGGTCGTGTCTGAAAAGTTAAGCAAAGAGGTTGCTTTAGGTAGGATGTCTGGACCTTTTCCCATTCCTCCTTTGGATGATTTGGTTGTGTCGCCTTTGGGCGTGGTCCCCAAGAAGGAGCCTAATAAGTTTCGGCTCATTCAGCATCTGTCCTACCCGAAAGGAAGGTCCGTGAATGATGGGATTGATCCAGAGCTTTGTTTGGTAGTTTATACGTCGTTTGATGAGGCAGCCAGGTGGGTGCGCAGTTGTGGTAAGGGGGCGTTGTTGGCTAAGACCGATATTGAGTCGGCCTTCCGTTTGTTGCTGGTTCACCCCAATAGCGTGAGGTTGTTAGGCTGTTATTGGGATGGCGGGTTTTATGTTGACCGATGTTTGCCGATGGGCTGTTCGCTGTCGTGCGCTTATTTTGAGGCCTTTAGTTCCTTCTTGGAATGGGCGGTACGGGATGTGTCCGGTTTGGATTCGGTGATTCATTACTTGGATGACTTCTTGTGCATAGGCTCTGATCAGTCTCAATGTTGCGAGGTCCTGTTGAGGATAATTGTATGGGTTGCTGAGCGTTTTGGGGTCCCGCTGGCACTGGGCACGACTGAGGGTCCGTGCACGAATCTGTCCTTCTTGGGCATTGTAATTGATTCAGTGAAGTGGGAGTTTAGGTTTCCGGTTGACAAGGTGCTTGGCTTGAGGAATGAGGTGGCCCGCGCTAGACGCTTGAAGAAATTTCTGCTGCGCGAAGTGCAGTCGCTTCTGGGGAAAATTAATTTTGCGTGCAGAATTATCCCAATGGGGAGGGTTTTTTCTCGCAGATTGGCTAGCGCTACGGCAGGGGTTACCGCCTCACATCATTTTGTCCGTTTGTCGGCTGAACACAAGGCCGACTTGGAGGTTTGGGACCGTTTTTTGGCCTGTTACAACGGGCATTCATTGTTGATGGAAGAAGAAGTAGGTAACGCTGACTTGGATTTATTTACCGACGGGTCAGGCGGTATTGGCTTTGGGGCCTTTTTCGGGGGTGTTGGTGTGCTGCTAGATGGCCGGAAGAATGGTTTGAAACAGGGTTGGTACAGCACATTACTTTGTTGGAGATTTTCCCGATTTTGGTGGCGGTGCATCTCTGGGGCGACGATTCCGAAATAAAAGGGTTTGTTTTAATTGTGATAATATGGCGGTTGTGCGTGCCATTAACAGTTTGACGACAGCTTCGCCCCCTGTGATCAGAGTTCTTTGGCAGCTGGTTTTGTCTTGTTTATCCTTGAATGCATATTTTACGGCATCCCATGTGCCCGGTGTTAATAATTGCATTGCCGACTCTTTGTCTCGTTTCGCTGGCTCCGGATGCCGAGGAGACGGGGCGGTAATGCCCGGCGGAGCTTTGGAGTGTAGTGTCCGGGCTGCAGAACCTTTAATTCAAGCGTGCTTGGCGCCTAGTATGTGGTCGGGTTATCAGTCGGTATGGAGAACTTGGGAGAGTTGGTTGGCATCGTGGGGAGTTGTGGGTACGGTTCAGGATCAAGTGGGGGCATTGTTGTTATGGTTGAGACATGGGGCGGATCCAGGATGGTCTGCAGCGAAGGTTGACAGGACAATAGCAGCTCTGGCTTTTGGTTTCCGGTTTCGGGGTTTACAGGATTTGACGAAGTCATTTTAGGTAAAGCAAGCTGCGAAGGGGTTGAGAAGAGCAGGCAGGCGGGGCAATCACAGGCGCCCGGTGTCTTTTGAGATGTTGGAGCAGTTGGGGGTACGGCTGGATGATACCTGTGTTTCCAGTTTCGAGGTTGCATTATTTCGCCTGGCTTTTTCTTTGGCATTTTTTGGAGCTTTGAGAATTGGGGAGCCGGTGTCTCCTACTACAGTTCGTCAAGGGGGACTTTGGGCCGAGGATGTTTTTGTTACCCGGGGGTCGCTGCAATTTTGGATCCGGAAGTCTAAGACGGATCAGGTGGGACGGGGTAAAAAGGTGGTTTTGGGTGCTGTCCCGGGTTCCATTATGTGTCCGGTCCGTCGTTTGCAGCTTTTTGATAGTCTTCAACCGCGTGGTAATGGGCCTTTGTTGCGTCACGAGGATGGGTCTTTTCTTTCTAAATACCAGTTTGTAGCGGTTTTTCGGCAGTCTCTGATGGCCATCGGAGTGGATTCTTCCAGGTTTGCCTCTCATTCTTTTCAGATTGGGGCTGCTACGGATGTAGCGCTGAGTGGTTTGGCTCCTGTGGTGGTACAGAGGATAGGTCGGGGGGAGTCTGGCCGTTATCAGAGTTACGTTAGACCTTGAGGTTTTGTCTGTTCGGTTAACTCGTTTGTTTTGTCTGCAATTTTAAGTTGTTTATATTTTCTAGGTTCATCCTCGCAGTTGGTTTGGATTGTCGGCCACTACTACATTTATTGGGGTGCAAAGCGGGCAGACGTCCGACAGGATGGAAGACAGCTCAGCTTTTCCAGGGACGTGGCCGTCATCTGGTGGCTGGGGTTTCGGGCTTAGGTTGGAACAGAGTCATGCAGGAAGTACACAATGGTGTTCGCTTGGACAGGCCGCCCGATATTTTGGTGTTGCACGTTGGGGGAAACGACTTGGGTATCCGCCCTTGTCGCAAGTTGATTCGGGACATTAAGCATGACTTACTCAGGTTATGGGTTTCCTTTCAGGAAATGTCTGTTGTGTGGTCGGAGATTGTTCCCCGAAAATCCTGGAGGCATGCTAGGTTGGTGGACAAGATCAAGGTGAATCGGGCCGTGTCTGGTTTTGTTGTGCGGAATGGGGGCCTGGCCCTGCACCATTTTGAGTTGGAACGTGGGAGTGACGAATTTCTTTTAGGTGATGGCGTTCATTTGAACGCTGTGGGCATTGATTTGTGGGCCCTGGGGCTGCAGTCTGGAATTGAATGAGCCATAGCGGTTAAGGTCGGTGGGGTCTGGGGTACTTGAGGGGGTCAAGTACTCTCGCTGTGGCGGGGGGAGGGGTCCTTGGAGTTGCTGCTAAATTGGCCTGGGGATCCGTTGGGATATGGATTCTTCAGTTGGTATAAGTTTTGGTTGCGGGTCTGGTGATTTGTGGGAATCTTGGTAACGGTGGGCCAGATTCCTAAGTTGGAAGTGGACAATGGGAACCCTTCTGGGTATTTTGGTGCTCTCGAGCCTGTGGGGTAATGGCTGAGAGTAAACTAAGGTTGGTTTTCCTGTCCACTAGTTTATCCTATGGTTAACGCCAGACTTTTAGCTTCAAGGACCCCCTCCCAGCTCATGTTACTGTTAACTTAAGGCCCCTTCACATTAAGCGACGCTGCAGCGATACCGACAACGATCCGGATCGCTGCAGGGTTGCTGTTTGGTCGCTGGAGAGCTGTCACACAGACAGCTCTCCAGCGACCAACGATGCCGGTAACCAGGGTAAACATCGGGTAACTAAGCGCAGGGCCGCGCTTAGTAACCCGATGTTTACCCTGGTTACCATCCTAAAAGTAAAAAAACAAACAGTACATACTTACCTACCGCTGTCTGTCCCCGGCGCTCTGCTCTGCACTCCTCCTGTACTGGCTGTGAGCACAGCGGCCGGAAAGCAGAGCGGTGACGTCACCGCTCTGCTTTCCGGCTGACCGACGCTCACAGCCAGTGCAGGAGGAGAGCAGAGAAGCACAGTGCCGGGGACAGACAGCGGTAGGTAAGTATGTACTGTTTGTTTTTTTACTTTTAGGATGGTAACCAGGGTAAACATCGGGTTACTAAGCGCGGCCCTGCGCTTAGTTACCCGATGTTTACCCTGGTTACCAGTGAAGATATCGCTGGATCGGTGTCACACACGCCGATCCAGCGATGTCCACGGGAGATCCAGCGACGAAATAAAGTTCTGGACTTTCTTCAGCGACCAACGATCTCCCAGCAGGGGCCTGATCGTTGGTCGCTGTCACACATAACGATTTCATTAACGATATCGTTGCTATGTCACAAAATGCAACGATATCGTTAACAATATCGTTATGTGTGAAGGTACCTTTATATGTTCTGTTTGTTTATAATAAAAGCCGCTGTGGCTAATTATATCCAATTTGGGACTCATGTCGTTATTCGGGGTTGGGAAAAGGGGGTCGGAGACCCCATGGGGAGGCACTTATTCGCGGTAGTCGACAATACCAATGTCATGCTGCACAGCAGCGCCAAATACTATATATAATATCACAGTGCCATGGACGGTATCCTCATAGTAATGCTGCACAGCAGTGATACCTATACTATGTCCCATAACAGTGCCAGCTACTGTACTCCCTATCACAGTGCCAGCCACAACATAACCATGAGAGTATCAGCAGTGCTACATAACCGTGCCACCTACTAATCATCCTATCACATTGTCAGCAGCAGTAGCCAAAACAGTTACAGCATTGGTGCATAGCAGTGCCAGCTCCTAGGACTCTATCACAGTGCCCGTTAAACAATATCCATAGCAATGCTCCATAACACTGCCAGCTACTGTATTCTCTGTCACAGTATCAACCACAGGATTCCCATAACAGTGCCAGCACTGCACCACAAGGATGCCAGGTATTGTACTCCCTATCACAATGCTAGCAACAGTACCATCATAACAATGCCAGCACTGCTCAATAATAGTTCCAGCTATGATATAGTATTCAGTGTCAGCCACAGTATTCCCATACCAGTGACAGCAGTGCCCAATACAGTGCCAGTATCCTCATCCCAGTGACAGCAGTGTCCGATAACAGTATCTTCCTACCAGTGACAGCAGTGTCCTATAACAGTATCCTCATCCCAGTGAGAGCAGTGTCCCATAACACTATCCTCATCCCAGTGACACCAATGTCCTATAACAGTATCCCCATCCCAGCGACAGAAGTGTCCCATAACAGTATCCTCCTACCAGTGACAGCAGTGTCCCATAACAGTATCCTCATCCCAGTGAGAGCAGTGTCCCATAGCAGTATCCTCCTACCAGTGACACCAATGTCCCATAACAGTATCCTCATCCCAGTGACAGAAGTGTCCCATAACAGTATCCTCCTACCAGTGACAGCAGTGTCCTATAACAGTATCCTCATCCCAGTGACAGCAGTGTCCCAAAACAGTATCCTCATCCCAGTGACACCAATGTCCTATAACAGTATCCTCATCCCAGTGACACCAATGTCCTATAACAGTATCCCCATCCCAGCGACAGAAGTGTCCCATAACAGTATCCTCCTACCAGTGACAGCAGTGTCCCATAACAGTATCCTCATCCCAGTGAGAGCAGTGTCCCATAACAGTATCCTCCTACCAGTGACACCAATGTCACATAACAGTATCCTCATCCCAGTGACAGAAGTGTCCCATAACAGTATCCTCCTACCAGTGACAGCAGTGTCCTATAACAGTATCCTCATCCCAGTGACAGCAGTGTCCCAAAACAGTATCCTCATCCCAGTGACATCAATGTCCTATAACAGTATCCTCATCCCAGTGACACCAATGTCCTATAACAGTATCCTCATCCCAGTGACACCAATGTCCTATAACAGTATCCTCATCCCAGTGACAGAAGTGTCCCATAACAGTATCCTCCTACAAGTGACAGCAGTGTCCCAAAACAGTATCCTCCTACCAGTGGCAGCAGTGTCCCATAACAGTATCCTCCTACCAGTGGCAGCAGTGTCCCATAACAGTATCCTCATCTTAATGACAGCAGTGTCCCATAACAGTATCCTCATCCCAGTGACAGCAGTGTCCCACAACAGTATCCTCATCCCAGTGACAGAAGTGTCCCATAACAGTATCCTCATCCCAGTGACACCAATGTCCTATAACAGTATCGTCATCTCAGTTACAGCAGTGTCCCATAACAGTATCCTCATCCCAGTGACAGCAGTGTCCCATAACAGTATCCTCGTCCCAGTGACAGCAGTGTCCCATAATAGTATCCTCATCCCAGTGACAGCAGTGTCCCATAACAGTATCCGCATCCCAGTGACATAAGTGTCCCATAACAGTATCCTCATCCCAGTGACAGCAGTGTCCCATAACAGTATCCTCATCCCAGTGACAGCAGTGTCCCATAACAGTATCCTCATCCCAGTGACAGAAGTGTCCCATAACAGTATCCTCATCCCAGTGACACCAATGTCCTATAACAGTATCGTCATCTCAGTTACAGCAGTGTCCCATAACAGTATCCTCATCCCAGTGACAGCAGTGTCCTATAACAGTATCCTCATCCCAGTGACAGCAGTGTCCCATACAGTATCCTCACACCAGTGACACCAATGTCCTATAACAGTATCGTCATCTCAGTTACAGCAGTGTCCCATAATAGTATCCTCATCCCAGTGACAGCAGTGTCCCATAACAGTATCCGCATCCCAGTGACATAAGTGTCCCATAACAGTATCCTCATCCCAGTGACAGCAGTGTCCCATAACAGTATCCTCATCCCAGTGACAGCAGTGTCCCATAACAGTATCCTCATCCCAGTGACAGAAGTGTCCCATAACAGTATCCTCATCCCAGTGACACCAATGTCCTATAACAGTATCCTCATCCCAGTGACAGCAGTGTCCCATAACAGTATCCTCACACCAGTGCCATCCAGTTATTGACAGGTTCCTCGTGCACAGTAGGATTTTGCATTGCACATGGGATGCTCTGCTCTTTTTATTGAGTACATGCTGATTATAAGTACATGCTTAGTTAGTAGTTACAGTATCTCAATAACAATGCCAACTACTGTACACCCTGTCACCATGCCAATCACAGTATCCCCATATCATTTCTACTGAAGGATGGGTTGTTTCTTTTTTTTTTCTTCGGTTCTGCATTTTCTGGAGGAGAAACATACAGTACATGCACTAATTTTGTGTTCACGGATGCAGCGATGGAGGTCTCTGCACAGCGCACATAGGTGTTTATTGGCATTCTGAATAGTACCACAATTCATTACGAAGTGGTTCTAAGGTGATGGCCTCGAAATATTATCTTCTCCCAAAAATTTAGATGAAATTTTATATATGCCGAGAACTGTTCATATGTTACAAAGTGACAAAGAGATTTTACTTACCCTATTGCAACAATGTGATATTTATTAATCCAGCATTCATATGTTCTTCTAGGGCTGGACTTAGAGTTTCATGTACAGCAGGGGTGGGGCTCTGACAACTGACATCCACTTATAAAAATGTATGGCTTTCACCATTAACAGTATAATGTATCTATAGTACCAGGTGATCTGACCATCTAATGGCTGCATAGGCAAAAGAGGGAAAAAATAACTGATAGCTAATGGGTGAAATATATGAATTAGCTGGAGTTACTGTTCAAGAAAATAAAGGAAAATTAATTTCTTACCCCAACTGTTAGTTATAGGACTATCAGAAGACAGAAAAGGTGTGCTGATTACATAACTCAGTTTCTGCAGAACCTCTTTTGTTCACCAATAAAGAGTAACCATCATTTTAAATTTTAATTTTTTTTTCCATGAATCACTAGTACATGCGAATCTGAGAAACTTTGTAATATACACTGCTCAAAAAAATAAAGGGAACACTTAAACAACAGAATCTAACTCCAAGTTAGGCCAGTCTCACACGTCCAGATAATTCCGGTACCGGAAAAATCGGTACCGGAATTATCCGTGTTCATGTGTCCGTGCATTTACGCTGAACATCAGTGTGGCACACGTGTGGCAGCCGTGTGCCGCCCGTGTGCCGACTGAGGACCACACGGACCGTGCAGGAGACAGCGCTAGAGTTAAGCGCTGTCCCCTGCATCTGGTGCTGAAGCCGCTAATCATTTCTTCTCTCCAGCATCGTTCGCTGGAGAGAAGATATGAAAACTCTTTTTTTTGTGTTTAAAAAAAAGATTCCTGTCCCCAACCCCCTCCCACCCCTTGTGCGCCCCCCGCTGTTAATAAAATACTTACCCGGCTCCCTCGCTGGCGCTGCTTCCTGTCCTCGCTGCAGCTTCTCCTGTATGAGCGGTCACGTGGTGCCACCTATTACAGTGATGGATATGCGGCTCCACCTCCCATAGGGCTTACAGTAGCGCTGTCTCCTGCACGGCACACGGACTGCACACGGACAACATCCGTGTGCGGTACGTGTTTTTCACGGACCCATTGACTTTAATGGGTCCGTGTAATACGTGCGCTCCCACGAACACTGACATGTCTCCGTGTTTTCAAAACGGACACACGGTCCGTGAAAACACGCTGACATGTGCAGAGACACATTGATTTTAATGTGTCTACGTGAGTCAGTGTCTCAGGTACGTGAGGAAACTGTCACCTCATGTACCGGAGCCACTGACGTGTGAAACCGGCCTAAATCAAACTTCTGTGAAATCAAACTGTCCACTTAGGAAGCAACACTGTTTGACAATCAGTTTCACATGCTGTAGTGCAAATGGAATAGACAACAGATGGAAATTATTGGCAATTATCAAGGCACCCTCAATAAAGGGGTGGTTCTGCAGGTGGGGACCACAGACCACATCTCAGTACCAATGCTTTCTGGCTGATGTTTTGGTCACTTTTAAATGTTGGTTGTGCTTTCACACTCGTGGTAGAATGAGACGGACTCTACAACCCACACAAGTGGCTCAGGTAGCGCAGCTCATCCAGGATGGCACATCAATGTGAGCTGTGGCAAGAAGGTTTGCTGTGTCTAGAGCAATCAGCTGCCTGCAACATCCTTCCTCATGACCGGTTTGGCAGTTGGTCAGTAATGGTGTGGGGTTGCATTTCTTTGGAGGCCCGCACAGCCCTCCATGTGCTCGCCAGAGGTAGCCTGACTGCCATTAGGTACCGAGATGAGATCCTCAGACCCCTTGTGAGACCATATGCTGGTGCGGTTGGCTCTGGGTTCTTTCTGATGCAGGACAATGCCAGACCTCATGTGGCTGGAGTGTGTCAGCAGTTCCTGCAAGATGAAGGCATTGAAGCTATGGACTGGTCCGCCCATTCCCCAGACCTGAATATGATTGAACACATCTGGGGCATCATGTCGCGCTCCATCCACCAATGTCATGTTCCACCACAGACTATCCAGGAGTTAGCAGATGCTTTGGTTCAGGTCTGGGAGGAGATCCCTCAGGAAACCATCCGCCGCCTCATCAGGACCATGCCCAGGCGCTGTAGGGAGGTCATACAGGCATGTGGAGGCCACACACAATACTGAGCATCTTTTCCTTGTCATGAGGCATTTCCACTGAAGTTGGATCAGCCTGTAATTTGATTTTCCACTTTGATTTGAGTATCATTCCAAATCCAGACCTCCACGGGATATTCATTTTGATTTACATTGATAATAGTTATATTTTTTATTAGAACTATTAGTTATAGTTTTATTGTTCTGAACACATTCCACTATGCAATGAATAAAAATTTGCAACTGGAATATTTCATTCAGAGATATCTAAGATGTGGTATTTTAGTGTCCCCTTTATTTTTGTGAGCAGTGTATTTTATCAGAGAAATCCTCTTATTTCCCCTCCTAGACTGATTATTCATTCCCCAAATTCTCAAGTTCGTCAATACAGATGTTCCCATTACTGAGAAAGGAGATGGCAGTTGGTGCACATAAAGTTCTATGCAGAACAGTAACTGTCGTTTCAGCAGAGCTCCGCCTCTAGCTCCTCCCCTCTCCATAGAATTTTAAAAGCACCAAATGTCATCTATCTTAGTAACCGGTCTTCACCAAATACAGAGGTTACAGATTTTACCCATGAATTTAGAGTTAAATATCAGTCCAGGAGGAGGAAAAAAAGCAGATTTCTCACATAAGATATATTATAAAATAGCTTATTTTTCTGTGTACTATTGATTTTTTAAATAAAAATTAAAACAACGAAAACTCTTTAAGTAACTGATTGATCATTTATCGGAAAAAAACAGCAGCAGCAGCTCCTAAAAAAAGAGGGAGCACATGTCAGGCAAACAGGGGATGAGAAAGGGAGCACAAAACAGCGAAGATAATCAGCGTCTATGTGGCACCGCTTATCTCTGCATATCCTCCAGGTTCTGATGCTGCCATGTGATATTTATACATATAATATTAGATGTGAATGGAAGCTTCCAGAGCTAGTGACCTTATGTAACGACATAGGAGGGAAATATTCCTATGGACAAGTGATAATTACATCTGATTGCTCGCTCCCATCCAATCTCATATTCTCCTTTGCACAAATTGAGATTTTTTTTTTCTGCTTTGGCAACTAGAGTTTTCTCATCTGCAATCAGCCCCATATTGTCCCCCATTATCGTCCAGTTATTGGCACAGCAAGATTTTGCATTGGCCTCTCATTACTCTGCTCCCTGTACAGACATATGTTTTCTAAGTGTGAAAATGCTGCTTTTTTTCCGTTGTGATTTTTTTTTTGCTGAACGTTTCCCTTCTCTTTTTTTTAACATTTTTGCTGCAGATTTGATTCAGATTTTTTTTAGTACAGAAAAACTATGAATCTGCATTTAAAAAAGCAATTGCATATTTTACATTTATTTTTTCGGGCCTACGGGGGGAAAAAATGTTTTAAAAATCACATAGTTTAACAACGTCTTTAAACGACTTCCACCATGAGCTTTCATGAAATCACATCCGCTTTTCTTAAACTCTTAAACACAGCAGATTTTCTGCTGAAATGCCGCTGAAAAAAATGTTTGCGTTTAAAGAGAAACTGTTGCCAGTTCAATAATGACCCGTTTTTGCTCTTATTTTATTCCCGTCGCTCCCCTGAGTATTCTGCTTTTTTTTTCATTTAAATCCATCATAAAGATCCAGAGATCTGGGACTTTTCGTTGTGCTAATTGTTATGGTCTTTAACAAGGGGGGGCGTGGCTCACAGGGTAATGAAAAGTACCGCCCACAGACACGCCCCTGAGGATCTGTGAGCCCCGCCCCCTAAATAAATAGGCCCGTATCTCTGGAACCGTACGGCAGATGTAAAGAAAATAAAAAGTAAAATAATCAGGGGAACAGTGGGAATAAAATAAGAGCAAAATCTGGACACTTGATTAGGTCTTCTACGTTACTTGGGAACATGGCCGTAGGTTCCAGGGTATGGATACATCTACTATATCTGCACCAAATATAGCTACAGCCTGCAAAAAAAAAATTTTTACATTTTTTTTTAGTCTTTCTTTATGTAGCAGTGTAATGATTATTATTTAACGAGAATTTATGTAAATTTGTAAGAAGTTGGAGCAGGGAACCCCTTTATGACATCTTTATCCTCTGTATGGCCATGTTCTCATGTGCGGAAACTCTTCTCTTTTTTTTTTTGCCTGTTTTTTTTTTTTTTTTAAATATGCAATACAACCTACTCTGTTTTTTTTGCATTTTTGCTCTTTTTTTGGTGGTGGGAGTTTTCACTTTAGTGATGCATTTTTGGTGAAAATTTGATGCAGTGTTTTTTAATGCTTTTTTGCCATTTTAGATGCGTTTATGAGTCTCATAATCAATGCTTCCTGGGTAAAAAAAAATATTGGATGTGCATGGAGGAAAAGACATTAAAAAATTAATAAACTAATAACTAATAAATAAATAACTAAATTAATTAAATAAAATTTAATTAATATTAATTAATTAAAATATTAATTAAATTAATAAATTAATTAAAATATTGATTAATTTAAATTTAATTAAAATTAAATAACTAAATTAATCTGTAAAATCACTCTGACGTGCAAATATCCTTCTATGGATGTGTATTTCCTGCACAGAGGATAACGCAGGCTGAAATGCGGAAATATGGCTGCTTTTTCGCTTTTATTTGTTTATATAGAGTAAATATTAATATTTAGTCCACTGTGGAATCCGACAAAGGAATTTTCCCAGATTCTCTTAGATGTCACACAATGCTCATATGTATCAGTAAATATATACAATTGTCGCAGATCAGGAGTAATATGGTACAGAGCGTCAGCAAAGTTGTCTCCTAAAGTTCTACACAAATAAATATGCAAAAATTATATTTCATTTCCCCAAAAGCAAAAGGTTCGGACCTCGCTAATTATCGATACGAATGGTGCTGCGTAATTTTATCTTCAAAAAATGTAATCTTATTCTGTTATTTTTAAAGTAAAAAAAAAAAATGGTAAACAAGTATAATACTAATTTATTTCCCAAATGAGCTTTTAAAACACGATTTACTGATGGGGAAATTTTCCCGTTAAGTGGATATATAGTAATTTAATAGTCTTAGCATTGCACTTTTCACGAAAGAAAATTAACTAATTCATTATTGCTTATAATTTGCTGAGGCATTGCTGCCATATTTGTAAAATCAGCAGGTTCGGAAGAGTTTGGAAAATAAAAAATCAAATGGAAGTACAGTTTTATTTCACAAGGTTTTTTTTTTTAAGTTACAATTACTTATCGCCCTCTAGTGATCCGTAATGGAATTACTTGCATTGAACTGCGGAATACTCCTGCAATCAAATAAATGGTAATCTTTGTCACTATTAGAAAAAAAAAAATCTGAAAGTTTAACTTTTTCATAGTCAGGACAATTTCAAAATTTTTTTTTTCTTAAATGCAAATAAACCTGAATGAAATGTTTATAAATATATATATAACCCCATACTACTTTTTTTCTGAACGTAAACACCTGATAAATGGTGAAAATGCCAGCCCTGCAGTGGACAGTCACATGAGCTTTTAAAAATGCATTAAAAAAATTAACGATCAAGGCTAAAAGTCTAAAAAGCATTGTATCTCCTATAAATAAAAGTTTAGGATTTCCAGAACTCAGAAAGACGTATGTCTACATACATATAAGTTTGGTGATGTTAACACATTAAGTATTTGGTGCAGAACTTTCAGCACCATTTCTTCATCTCTTGGCAGGAAAAACGCTTGTAAAATAGGTGTGCTTTTGTCACTTTTTGATGCATTTTTACATGCGTTTTTGGTGCAGATTTTCCCCCACTCATTAGTATGGGTGAAGTCTGCAGCATAATAAGCTGAAAGAATCGACACAAAATCTACAAGTCACAAATCAGCAACATGTACACGAGACTTCAGGACTTTCATTCACTCGGCTGCATCAGGAAACCCGTCAGGTTTTGTGACAATTCTGCAAAGAGTGCACAGGGCCTTCACTATGGATATACAGATCTTCATGATCCAGCTGCCGTATATAATTTTGGTGCAGGGCGTGATTATATTTGCACTTTATAATATTCTCAACCTATTTGCAGAAATATATTAATAAATCTCAAAATAGGAAAATTGGTTTGCAAAATAAGGGGGTGATAACACAAAGTAAAGGTTCCTGTATCCCTCTTGAGTCCAAAGTCTCAAGTCACAAGTGTCTTCCTATATAGCGAGAAACCTGTCACTCAAAGGGAGAAGCCCCGGGGAAGGTCTCTTGGTCAAGTTGCCCAAGCGGCATTATCCCCGGCTGGCTTTTATGTAACTGTAATTCCGCAGCGTTTCAGAGTAAAACAAACCCCCCTCGAATTTATAGAGCCAGAGTGTGATACATGACCCCGTAGACCTGGCAGCAAATATCAGCTATCAGCTTCCCTTTAAAGGGGGAAATAGAAAACTCAATGAATGATTTAATCATTCCAAAGTGTATGATCAATTTCCAGCGCAAACTTTCCAAAGTTTCTTGAAACTTTTATCATTAAACACAGATATTAAATGTTAGATACAATTATGAACTCAAGTGAATATAATACCCAGCTTTACTAAATGCCAGCTCGTACTGAAGTCTGTGCTCTAGGCAAATCCCTGGCAAATACCAAGGCGGATGCATTTTTGTTCTTCTACAAGAGAAAATTAAATTCTTTACTCTACACAAATGCAAACTTGTCTGCGCCGCTGTATAAATCCAGTTAGTTTCTTGGTCAAAGTGGCTTTGTGCCTTAGACTTCTGCTGCCCGTGGTGTCTGGGACAGGAAGTAGCTGTCTGGGACAGGAAGTTGCTGTCTGACGGCCACTTGCTTTACTGTCACCCGGTCACCACCCTCTCTGTTGAAAAAATGGTGAAAAATAAACGACTCGCTCTCTCATCCCTTTAAATCTTCGGATATGCTTAATACAACTTTCTGTATATCTTCCCCAATCAAGAAAAGTTGTCCCAATAATTATTTTTGGAAATCTCCATTATGCTCATCCAAGCTTGGAAAAGGGGTGAAATAAGGGGTTGTTCCACCAGTCCTCAAATTAAAGCTACCCTGGTGGATAGCTGCTGAGACTTCTGGAGATGAGGGTATACTACCTAGAGGAAGATCAAGCTGCAATCAGCCCCTCGGGGAGTTTGGCTTAAGTCCTGTTTCAATCCATTCCCTTTGGGAGGTGAGAAGATATGAAGTAATCCCCGCCCACGAGGAACTAGGATACTGGCAACCAAAGGTGAAGGAACCGCTCCTAGGATCAAGATAATGATGTACAGGAAAAAAAACACCAAACCCTTCTTTGGTAGCAAATCTTATCACCATACTGGGGACTCATGTAATTCTTTCCCTTATGGCCGAGTGTCTTCTACACCCGTAATCATCAGAAACGATTGCGGTTGGCTACATCCCTCCAGCTAAACCCAACCCATTTTATAAAAGTAAAATAAATTAAAGAAGCCTCCTATTTTTGGGGGGACGGAATTGGCGTGTGCTAAAATTTGCAACTTTTTCCCAATCGGCAACTCATTTTTAAACTTAAAAACACGAAATACTAATACAGCGAGATAAACGTAACATTGCATGTACAGATCGCTTGTCACATAAGGGGTTAACAATCAGCCCCCTTCATTGATTTTGTCCCATTTGGAAAAAAAAAAAAAAACTTTTTTCTCATATCCCATTAAAAGTAACACTAATGAAGAGCGTTTTTGACCTTGAAGGAGAGACAGCCACGCGTTTCACATCCCCTCAGTATTTACCACCCAAATTTAATCTGTATAATGGACACCTTAAAAGGCCTTTCAAAGAAAAAAAAATAGACTCTTCTCCAAAAGTAAAACACTTAAGGAAGCCTTTGATTAATGTCTCGATGATTAATCAATTGATGAATATATTTTCGGTACAGATGTGAGGACACTGTCCACTTTAATCAACTACTTGGGCGAAGAAAAAAAAAAAGATAAATGTTCTGTTTTTCTTTCAATAGATCTTCAAAAATGCTCTTCCTAATTGGCGTCTAAGATGTTAAAATCTCGGAGACGCTCAAGATACACTCAATTAACTGAGATAACAAACAATTATATTATCAAAGATGCTGTGTTATACAAAAAGCTGCATGAGCCGGCGGATACACGGATGCACGCACCTAGCGGGAGATACCATGGGAGGGCGCTGCGAAATCCCTCCTGAATTCAGACAGGTTTGAGTTCGGGTTTAACTCCTAAGAGCACATGTACCTGGTGGAGGAGGTGCGGCATCCGCCTCGCCTCACTGAGCCGCTATGCAAACTTTGGCAACTCCCATACATACATAGATTGCTTTACTGTACATACTGGGTCTGAGGAGGCAGGAAAGATTCTATTTCTGCTGTATTTTTATAACACAAAAAGGAAAAATCTGAGGCCTAAATATGTGCAGCATTAATTTTGAAAGCTTTTGGTGGCATCCAGTGATAAACAGTGTAAGAGTGCTCTCACTAAGTGTATTGGGGGACACTCGCTTGGCACGGGATTAACGTAGTCAGGCACGATTTTTCCAACACAAAACAGTCCATACGGTTTATTAAAGTGTCATAAACTGGGTTGTGCACAGTTCATATTATACATTCCATAGAACACAATAGGCACCAACTGGTGATGTTAACTTGCAGCTTTGTCTTAAACACTTCATTTACGGCTTTGTTTCACGGACACTAAACATGCTGGACCTCTTACTTCGTCCAGTTACCATGGTTGTCCGTACGCCGTACTCTTCACCAATGTCCCAAGTCACATACAGCGCATATGACACTGGGTCGCGGTCTCTAAACACGCTGAACCTCACTCCGTTCAGTCACCGTGGGAGACCACACAGTTCATGGAACATCACAAGCACCAACAGTCAATGGTACCTTATGGGAGCTCCTGCTCCACCTGCTGACTCCTCGTCAGTCCACTCCTCCAGGAAAGCTGCCTCACAGGGATCACCAACTTGCCTGGCGGCATATCTTAGTCAGTCCAGACCCACCGAAGGACGGTAGCTTCCCCCAACATAGACCATCCAGAACCACAGTCACTGTGTGCTATTCAGGGATCCGGTCCTACTCCCAGAACCTCCCAACACTCCAGCATGTGCTCTTCAGGAAGCTTCCTCCTCACATGAACCGCACATGTGACCTGTCCAGGTGCTATTCAGGACCTCATCCAACACCCCAGGCATATGACCTGTCCAGGTACTATTCAGGAGCTTGTCCAACACCCCAGGCATATAACCCGTCCAGGTGCTATTCAGGACGTCAGTCCAATACCCCAGGCATATGACCTGTCCAGATGCTATTCAGGACATCAGACCAACACTCCAGGCCACCAGAAAGTCCAAAGTCCCACCATGTGCTCTTTAGAACTCCTACTCCCAGGAAATCCAACACAGGTTGTTCAGTGTGCTATTCAGGACTCCTACTCCCAGGAAATCCAACACATACTTCCTGCATGTGACCTGTCCAGGTGCTATTCAGGTCCTCTGTCCAACACCCCAGGCCACCAGGTCCAAAGCCCCACCATGTGCTATTCAGGACTCCTACTCCCAGGAAATCCAACACAGGTGGTTCAATATGCTATTCAGGGATCTGGTCCTACTCCCAGGACCTCCCAACACACAGGCTCTCCAGGATCTTCCACTGGAACCACACGGGAACCCATGTGACCCACACCCTGGTCACATTATATACCCTTAACCACTCCCCTAGATGGGAGTGTGGATGTGTGGATAGTTTGTCCCACCCATCTCACACAACTAGACTAGTAAGTGTCCCTTACAACTACACCATACATATACACTCTTGAGGGACTACAGGTCCCAGAACAACAACATTGAATCAGACTTACTACGCAGACTCCCTCTGCGACACATATCGGCCATTCACAACACAGCCAGTCACTGTTTCACCACCATTATAACAACAAATATGCCTCCATGCACATCCCAAGGAGCACTCACACCGCCCCCTAGCTTTCACGGGGGTCACTGCATCACAACAGATATCTGCATCCATATTTTTATTTATATAGAGCCAACATATTCCGCAGCACTTTACAATTAAGCGGGACTATCTATCTATCTATCTATCTATCTATCTATCTATCTATCTATCTATCTATGATCTATCTATCTATCATATATCTATCCACACTGCTCCAAAAAATAAAGGAAATACTAAGATACCACATCCTAGATGTCACTTAATGAAATATTCCAGTTGCAATTCTTTATTCATTACATAGTGTAATGTGTTGAGAATAATAAAACATAAAAAGGATCAATGTAAATCACAACTAATATCCCATGGAGGTCTGGATTCGGAATGATACCCAAAATCAAAGTGGAAAATCAAATTACAGGCTGACCCAACTTCAGTGGAAATGCCTCATGACAAGGAAAAGATGCTCAGTAGTGTGTGTGGCCTCCACGTGCCTGTATGAAATCCCTACTGTACAACGCCTGGACATGCTCCTGAAGAGACGGCAGATGTCTCCTGAGGGACCTCCTTCAAGACCTGGTTTAAAACATCAGTGAACTCTTGGCCATTCTGCGGTGCAACGTGGCATTGGTGGATGGAATGAGATATGGTCTCCCAGATGTGCTCGATTGGATTCAGGTTTGGGGAACGGGAGGGTCAGTTCATAGCATCAACGCCTTCATCATACAGGAACTGCTGACACACTCCAGCCACATGAGGTCTGGCATTGTCCTGCATTAGGAGGAACGCTGTTGTGAATTCTGTGGCTGAATTCACTCCTGTGGTCACAAGTGGTACTGCAGCTTCTGAGCTTCCTCCCTCAGGTGTTCTGGTGAGCTCGTTAACTGCTTCATTACTTAACTCCGCCTGATGCTGCTATCCTTGCTCCTTGTCAATGTTTCAGTGTTGGATCTGAGCTTCTCCTGATTGTTCCTGTGACCTGCTGCTCTGTATAGCTAAGTGCTTTTTGCTTTTTTGTTGCTTTTTTTCTGTCCAGCTTGTCTTTTGTTTTACTGGAAGCTCTGAGACGCAAAGGGTGTACCGCCGTGCCGTTAGTTCGGCACGGTGGTTTTTTTTGCCCCTTTGCGTGGTTTTGCTTTAGGGTTTTTTGTAGACTGCAAAGTTCGCTTTACTGTCCTCGCTCTGTCCTAGAATATCGGGCCCCACTTTGCTGAATCTATTTCATCCCTACGTTTTGTCTTTTCATCTTACTCACAGTCATTATATGTGGGGGGCTGCCTTTTCCTTTGGGGAATTTCTCTGGGGCAAGTCAGGCCTATTTTTCTATCTTCAGGCTAGCTAGTTTCTTAGGCTGTGCCGAGTTGCCTAGGCAGGGCTGCCACTAGAAATTTCGGGGCCCCATACTGGCAAAATTTTCGGGGCCCCCTTGAAACTCCGCCCAGGCTCCACCCCAGCCCCGCCTCCAGGCTCCACCCCACGAACTGTCCACAGTCCCACCACTCTCTCTTGGAAAATCTCCACTTCTCACCTATCACACATTAACAGTTCCCATCACCAGATCACACATATAGCAGGCAGCTTTTGTTTTGGCCAAAAGATTTTTTAAGCCGCCACCACAACAAGGTAGACACTTTTGGCCGGGCCCTACTCTACTGTAACCTACTAAATATTTGTTAAAATATGCAATACAATTTAGGTATATTTTTATTTATTTTTCAATTTTTAAAATGACCTATAATACTAACATATTAAACACCTTCTTCTCCACGGTATTCACGGTGGAAACATATTAAACACCTTCTTCTCCACGGTATTCACGGTGGAAAATGAAATGCTAGGTGAAATCCCAAGAAACAATGAAAACCCTATATTAAGGGTCACCAATCTAACCCAAGAAGAGGTGCGAAACCGGCTAAATAAGATTAAAATAGATAAATCTCCGGGTCCGGATGGCATACACCCACGAGTACTAAGAGAACTAAGTAATGTAATAGATAAACCATTATTTCTTATTTTTAGTGACTCTATAGCGACAGGGTCTGTTCCGCAGGACTGGCGCATAGCAAATGTGGTGCCAATATTCAAAAAGGGCTCTAAAAGTGAACCTGGAAATTATAGGCCAGTAAGTCTAACCTCTATTGTTGGTAAAATATTTGAAGGGTTTCTGAGGGATGTTATTCTGGATTATCTCAATGAGAATAACTGTTTAACTCCATATCAGCATGGGTTTATGAGAAATCGCTCCTGTCAAACCAATCTAATCAGTTTTTATGAAGAGGTAAGCTATAGACTGGACCACGGTGAGTCATTGGACGTGGTATATCTCGATTTTTCCAAAGCGTTTGATACCGTGCCACACAAGAGGTTGGTACACAAAATGAGAATGCTTGGTCTGGGGGAAAATGTGTGTAAATGGGTTAGTAACTGGCTTAGTGATAGAAAGCAGAGGGTGGTTATAAATGGTATAGTCTCTAACTGGGTCGCTGTGACCAGTGGGGTACCGCAGGGGTCAGTATTGGGACCTGTTCTCTTCAACATATTCATTAATGATCTGGTAGAAGGTTTACACAGTAAAATATCGATATTTGCAGATGATACAAAACTATGTAAAGCAGTTAATACAAGAGAAGATAGTATTCTGCTACAGATGGATCTGGATAAGTTGGAAACTTGGGCTGAAAGGTGGCAGATGAGGTTTAACAATGATAAATGTAAGGTTATACACATGGGAAGAGGGAATCAATATCACCATTACACACTGAACGGGAAACCACTGGGTAAATCTGACAGGGAGAAGGACTTGGGGATCCTAGTTAATGATAAACTTACCTGGAGCAGCCAGTGCCAGGCAGCAGCTGCCAAGGCAAACAGGATCATGGGGTGCATTAAAAGAGGTCTGGATACACATGATGAGAGCATTATACTGCCTCTGTACAAATCCCTAGTTAGACCGCACATGGAGTACTGTGTCCAGTTTTGGGCACCGGTGCTCAGGAAGGATATAATGGAACTAGAGAGAGTACAAAGGAGGGCAACAAAATTAATAAAGGGGATGGGAGAACTACAATACCCAGATAGATTAGCGAAATTAGGATTATTTAGTCTAGAAAAAAGACGACTGAGGGGCGATCTAATAACCATGTATAAGTATATAAGGGGACAATACAAATATCTCGCTGAGGATCTGTTTATACCAAGGAAGGTGACGGGCACAAGGGGGCATTCTTTGCGTCTGGAGGAGAGAAGGTTTTTCCACCAACATAGAAGAGGATTCTTTACTGTTAGGGCAGTGAGAATCTGGAATTGCTTGCCTGAGGAGGTGGTGATGGCGAACTCAGTCGAGGGGTTCAAGAGAGGCCTGGATGTCTTCCTGGAGCAGAACAATATTGTATCATACAATTATTAGGTTCTGTAGAAGGACGTAGATCTGGGTATTTATTATGATGGAATATAGGCTGAACTGGATGGACAAATGTCTTTTTTCGGCCTTACTAACTATGTTACTATGTTACTATGTTACTACATACAAGGAACAAATACCACAGCACTATGACCAGATGACATATTACCACCACAGTGATCGAATAATATAAAATACAAGGAACAAATACCGCTACACCATGACCAGACCGCATATTACCTCCACATCATGACCAGACCACATATTACCAACAATGACTGAATACTACAATACTGATCAGTAATACAAAAAAAAACCACAATACTATCACCATCAGTGCCATTATGCACAGGAGATCTGTAATTAGTAAGCAGTGTCTGTGTACAGGTAATACAGTGATCACTGGTGACATTACACACAGGAGCTCTGTATATAATGTATAGATAATACAGTGATCACTGGTGACATTGTACACAGGACCTCTGTATATAGTATACAGTGTATAGTGTAAGTGTATAGGTAACACTGACTCACCAGTGACGTCTCTAGGTGAAGTCCTTCATCTTTCATCCAGCACAGACCGCCATCACTTTATCCAGCCAGGACTCGTCTCTGCAGGAAATAAAACAGTTATCTCGAGTTCCGCTTGTAGAACACATTACTTAATTTTCCCAACTTCTACATTACACCACATGAAGAAGGCAACATAGTATCACTCTACACAGTAACAGGACCGCCCCCCCATTTAAAACAGTATACTCAAAAAATAAAATAAATACATCACTGCAATAATAATATCCCTTAATTAGCCCCTATGGTAATATTCGCCATCCTGGCCACCGTGTGTCTCATTTCAGGCTCCAGCCATATGTTCTCTCATCCTGCCCTCATGAGTATCCATTCTACCCCATATGATCTCCCCATCCTGCCCCATCTGTCTCCATCGTATCCATCCTGCCCCATCTGTTTCCAATCCTGCCCCATCTCTGTCCAGCACTCTGCCCCATCTCTGTCCAGCACTCTGCCCCATCTCTGTCCAGCACTCTGCCCCATCTCTGTCCAGCACTCTGCCCAGCACTCTGCCCCATCTCTGTCCAGCACTCTGCCCCATCTCTGTCCAGCACTCTGCCCCATCTCTGTCCAGCACTCTGCCCAGCACTCCGCCCCATCTCTGTCCAGCACTCTGCCCCATCTCTGTCCAGCACTCTGCCCCATCTCTGTCCAGCACTCTGCCCCATCTCTGTCCAGCACTCTGCCCCATCTCTGTCCAGCACTCTGCCCCATCTCTGTCCAGCACTCTACCCCGTGTCCAGCTTTCTGCCCCCCATGTGTCCAGCTTTCTGCCCCCCATGTGTCCAGCTTTCTGCCCCCCCCCCGTGTCCAGCTTTCTGCCCCGCCCCCCCCCCCCTGTCCAGCTTTCTGCCCCCCCCCGTGTCCAGCATTCTGCCCCCCCGTGTCCAGCTTTCTGCCCCCCCCGTGTCCAGATTTACTGCCCCCTCTGTGTCCAGATTTACTGCCCCCTCTGTGTCCAGATTTACTGCCCCCTCTGTGTACAGATTTACTGCCCCCTCTGTGTCCAGATTTACTGCCCCCTCTGTGTCCAGATTTACTGCCCCCTCTGTGTCCAGATTTACTGCCCCCTCTGTGTCCAGATTTACTGCCCCCTCTGTGTCCAGATTTACTGCCCCCTCTGTGTCCAGATTTACTGCCCCCTCTGTGTCCAGATTTACTGCCCCCTCTGTGTCCAGATTTACTGCCCCCTCTGTGTCCAGATTTACTGCCCCCTCTGTGTCCAGATTTACTGCCCCCTCTGTGTCCAGATTTACTGCCCCCTCTGTGTCCAGATTTACTGCCCCCTCTGTGTCCAGATTTACTGCCCCGTGTCCAGCTTTACTGCCCCCTGTGTCCAGCTTTACTGCCCCCTGTGTCCAGCTTTACTGCCCCCTCTGTGTCCAGCCTTCTGCCCCCCTGTGTCCAGCCTTCTGCCCCCCGTGTCCAGCTGCCTTCTGCCCCCTCTGTGTCCAGCTGCCTTCTGCCCCCCTGTGTCCAGCTGCCTTCTGCCCCCTCTGTGTCCAGCTGCCTTCTGCCCCCTCTGTGTCCAGCTGCCTTCTGCCCCCCTGTGTCCAGCTGCCTTCTGCCCCCTCTGTGTCCAGCTGCCTTCTGCCCCTGTGTCCAGCTGCCTTCTGCCCCCTCTGTGTCCAGCTGCCTTCTGCCCCCTCTGTGTCCAGCTGCCTTCTGCCCCCCTGTGTCCAGCTGCCTTCTGCCCCCCTGTGTCCAGCTGCCTTCTGCCCCCTCTGTGTCCAGCTGCCTTCTGCCCCCTCTGTGTCCAGCTGCCTTCTGCCCCCCTGTGTCCAGCTGCCTTCTGCCCCCCTGTGTCCAGCTGCCTTCTGCCCCCCTGTGTCCAGCTGCCTTCTGCCCCCCTGTGTCCAGCTGCCTTCTGGCCCCCTGTGTCCAGCTGCCTTCTGCCCCCCTGTGTCCAGCTGCCTTCTGCCCCCTCTGTGTCCAGCTGCCTTCTGCCCCCCTGTGTCCAGCTGCCTTCTGCCCCTCTGTGTCCAGTTGCCTTCTGCCCCTCTGTGTCCAGCTGCCTTCTGCCCCCTCTGTGTCCAGCTGCCTTCTGCCCCCTCTGTGTCCAGCTGCCTTCTGCCCCCTCTGTGTCCAGCTGCCTTCTGCCCCCGTGTCCAGCTGCCTTCTGCCCCCTCTGTGTCCAGCTGCCTTCTGCCCCCCTGTGTCCAGCTGCCTTCTGCCCCCCTGTGTCCAGCTGCCTTCTGCCCCCCTGTGTCCAGCTGCCTTCTGCCCCCTCTGTGTCCAGCTGCCTTCTGCCCCCTCTGTGTCCAGCTGCCTTCTGCCCCGTGTGTCCAGCTGCCTTCTGCCCCCTCTGTGTCCAGCCTTCTGCCCAAACCTCCCCCCCCCCCGATCGCCGCTCTCCGCTCTTAATAGAAAAAAAAAAAGTTCTACTTACCTGCCGCGCTCCTGATCTCTCCACGCAGCTGCACTGTGCACTCGCCGGCGACTGACAATGACGTCAGACGCCGGCGACCTGCACACTGCGGCTGGCGGCTGTTAACTATTGACGTGCGGGCGCGGGCCCGCATGTCAATAGCGTACAGCTGCAGCGCCGGCCGCCGCTAAGGGCCCGGTTCAGCCTGCGGCTGCCGGTAGGGGCCCGGTGAGCAGGTAAGAGGGGGCCCGATGCGGGCCCCCTCTGCTCACCGGGCCCCTTACGCCAGTCACGGCTGTAATGCCCTGATGGCGGCCCTGTGCCTAGGTAGTTGTTAGGCGCAATCCACAGCCGCTTTTAGTTGTGTTTAGGATAGGATCAGGTGTGCAGTCTACAGAGTTTCCACGTCTCAGAGCTCGTTCTTGTATTTTTGGGTATTTGTCAGATCACTGTGTGCGCTCTGATCACTAAGCACACTGTGTTTCTGGATTGCCTTCATAACACCTGTCATTAGCAAACATAACAGTACAAGGAGCCTAACTAATGATTCTCAATAGAGGGAAAGAAAAAGTTCTGACATCATTTTTTTTTTTTCTGCTCTGTGTTCACTTTTTTTTTTCCCCTAGACATTTGGGTGATTCTGGACACAGGTGTGGACATGGATATTCAGGGTCTGTGCTCTTCAATGGATAATCTCATTATAAATGTACAAAAAATTCAAGATACTATTGATCAGAAATCTATGTTAGAACCAAGAATTCCTATTCCTGATTTGTTTTTTGGAGATAGAACTAAGTTTCTAAGTTTAAAAAATAATTGTAAGCTATTTCTGGCCTTGAAACCTCATTCTTCTGGTAATCCTATTCAACAGGTTTTGATTATTATTTCTTTTTTGCGCGGCGACCCTCAAGACTGGGCATTTTCTCTTGCGCCAGGAGACCCTGCATTGAGTAGTGTCGATGCGTTTTTCCTGGCGCTCGGATTGCTGTACGATGAGCCTAATTCAGTGGATCAGGCTGAGAAAAATTTGCTGGCTTTGTGCCAGGGTCAGGATGATATAGAAGTATATTGTCAGAAATTTAGGAAATGGTCAGTACTCACTCAGTGGAATGAATCTGCGCTGGCAGCTTTGTTCAGAAAGGGTCTCTCTGAGGCTCTTAAGGATGTCATGGTGGGATTTCCTATGCCTGCTGGTTTGAATGAGTCTTTGTCTTTGGCCATTCAGATCGGTCGACGCTTGCGCGAGCGTAAATCTGTGCACCATTTGGCGGTACTGCCTGAGGTTAAACCTGAGCCTATGCAGTGCGATAGGACTATGACTAGAGTTGAACGGCAGGAATACAGACGTCTGAATGGTCTGTGTTTCTACTGTGGTGATTCCACTCATGCTATTTCTGATTGTCCTAAGCGCACTAAGCGGTCCGCTAGGTCTGCCGTCATTGGTACTGTACAGTCCAAATTCCTTCTGTCCATTACCTTGATATGCTCTTTGTCGTCGTTTTCTGTCATGGCATTTGTGGATTCGGGAGCTGCCCTGAATCTGATGGATTTGGATTATGCTAAACGTTGTGGGTTTTTCTTGGAGCCTTTGCGGTGTCCTATTCCATTGAGAGGAATTGATGCTACACCTTTGGCCAAGAATAAACCTCAATACTGGGCCCAGCTGACCATGTGCATGGCTCCTGCACATCAGGAAGTTATTCGCTTTCTGGTGTTGCATAATCTGCATGATGTGGTCGTGTTGGGGTTGCCATGGCTACAAACCCATAATCCAGTATTGGATTGGAATTCCATGTCGGTATCCAGCTGGGGTTGTCAGGGGGTACATGGTGATGTTCCATTTTTGTCGATTTCGTCATCCACCCCTTCTGAGGTCCCAGAGTTCTTGTCTGATTATCAGGATGTATTTGAAGAGCCCAAGTCCGATGCTCTACCTCCGCATAGGGATTGTGATTGTGCTATCAATTTGATTCCTGGTAGTAAATTCCCTAAAGGTCAATTATTTAATTTATCCGTGCCCGAACACGCCGCTATGCGCAGTTATGTGAAGGAATCCCTGGAGAAGGGACATATTCGCCCATCGTCATCACCACTGGGAGCAGGGTTCTTCTTTGTAGCCAAGAAGGATGGTTCGCTGAGACCGTGTATTGATTACCGCCTTCTTAATAAGATCACTGTTAAATTTCAGTATCCCTTGCCATTGTTATCTGACTTGTTTGCTCGGATTAAGGGGGCTAGTTGGTTCACTAAGATAGATCTTCGTGGTGCGTATAATCTGGTGAGAATCAGGCAAGGAGATGAATGGAAAACTGCATTCAATACGCCCGAGGGTCATTTTGAGTATCTAGTGATGCCGTTCGGACTTGCCAATGCTCCATCTGTGTTTCAGTCTTTTATGCATGACATCTTCCGTGAGTATCTGGATAAATTCCTGATTGTTTACTTGGATGACATTTTGATCTTCTCAGATGATTGGGAGTCTCATGTGAAGCAGGTCAGAATGGTTTTTCAGGTCCTGCGTGCTAACTCTTTGTTTGTGAAGGGATCAAAGTGTCTCTTCGGTGTGCAGAAAGTTTCATTTTTGGGGTTCATCTTTACCCCTTCTACTATCGAGATGGATCCAGTTAAGGTCCAAGCCATCCAGGATTGGATTCAGCCGACATCTCTGAAAAGTCTGCAAAAGTTCCTGGGCTTTGCTAATTTTTATCATCGCTTCATCTGTAATTTTTCTAGCATTGCCAAACCATTGACCGATTTGACCAAGAAGGGTGCTGATTTGGTTAATTGGTCTTCTGCTGCTGTGGAAGCTTTTCAGGACTTGAAGCGTCGTTTTTGTTCTGCCCCTGTGTTGTGTCAGCCAGATGTTTCTCTTCCGTTCCAGGTCAAGGTTGATGCTTCTGAGATTGGAGCAGGGGCGGTTTTGTCACAGAGAGGTTCTGATTGCTCAGTGATGAAACCATGTGCTTTCTTTTCCAGGAAGTTTTCGCCCGCTGAGCGTAATTATGATGTGGGCAATCGAGAGTTGCTGGCCATGAAGTGGGCATTCGAGGAGTGGCGTCATTGGCTTGAAGGAGCTAAGCATCGCGTGGTGGTATTGACTGATCATAAGAACTTGACTTATCTCGAGTCTGCCAAGCGCTTGAATCCTAGACAGGCCCGTTGGTCGTTATTTTTTGCCCGCTTCGACTTTGTGATTTCGTACCTTCCGGGCTCTAAAAATGTGAAGGCGGATGCTCTGTCTAGGAGTTTTGTGCCCGACTCTCCAGGTTTATCTGAGCCAGCGGGTATCCTCAAGGAAGGAGTCATTGTGTCTGCCATCTCCCCTGATTTGCGGCGGGTGCTGCAAAAATTTCAGGCGAATAAACCTGATCGTTGTCCAGCAGAGAAACTGTTCGTCCCTGATAGGTGGACTAATAAACTTATCTCTGAACTTCATTGTTCGGTGTTGGCTGGTCATCCTAGAATCTTTGGTACCAGAGAGTTAGTGGCTAGATCCTTCTGGTGGCCATCTCTGTCACGGGATGTACGTACTTTTGTGCAGTCCTGTGGGATTTGTGCTAGGGCTAAGCCCTGCTGTTCTCGTGCCAGTGGGTTGCTTTTGCCCTTGCCGGTCCCAAAGAGGCCTTGGACACATATTTCGATGGATTTCATTTCTGACCTTCCCGTTTCTCAAAAGATGTCAGTCATTTGGGTGGTCTGTGATCGCTTTTCTAAAATGGTCCATCTGGTGCCCTTGGCTAAATTGCCTTCCTCCTCTGATTTGGTACCTTTGTTCTCTCAGCATGTGGTTCGGTTGCATGGCATTCCTGAGAATATTGTTTCTGACAGAGGTTCCCAGTTTGTTTCAAGGTTTTGGCGAGCCTTTTGTGGTAGGATGGGCATTGACCTATCCTTTTCCTCGGCTTTCCATCCTCAGACTAATGGCCAGATCGAACGAACCAATCAGACCTTGGAAACATATCTGAGATGTTTTGTTTCTGCAGACCAGGATGATTGGGTGTCCTTTTTGCCGTTGGCTGAGTTCGCCCTTAATAATCGGGCCAGCTCGGCTACCTTGGTTTCTCCATTTTTTTGCAATTCTGGGTTCCATCCTCGTTTCTCTTCAGGACAGGTTGAGTCTTCGGACTGTCCTGGTGTAGATTCTGTGGTGGATAGGTTGCAGCAGATCTGGACTCAGGTAGTGGACAATTTGATCTTGTCCCAGGAGAAAGCTCAACTTTTCGCTAATCGCAGACGCCGTGTGGGTCCCCGACTTCGTGTTGGGGATCTGGTTTGGTTATCTTCTCGTCATATTCCTATGAAGGTTTCCTCTCCTAAATTTAAACCTCGTTTTATTGGTCCGTATAGGATTTCTGAGGTTCTCAATCCTGTGTCTTTTCGTTTGACCCTCCCAGACTCCTTTTCCATACATAATGTATTCCATAGGTCGTTGTTGCGGAGATACGTGGCACCTATGGTTCCATCTGTTGAGCCTCCTGCCCCGGTTTTGGTGGAGGGGGAATTGGAGTATATTGTGGAGAAGATTTTGGATTCTCGTGTTTCTAGATGGAAACTCCAGTATCTGGTTAAATGGAAGGGTTATGCTCAGGAAGATAATTCCTGGGTTTTTGCCTCTGATGTTCATGCTTCCGATCTTGTTCGTGCCTTTCATGCGGCTCATCCTGGTCGGCCTGGGGGCTCTGGTGAGGGTTCGGTGACCCCTCCTCAAGGGGGGGGTACTGTTGTGAATTCTGTGGCTGAATTCACTCCTGTGGTCACAAGTGGTACTGCAGCTTCTGAGCTTCCTCCCTCAGGTGTTCTGGTGAGCTCGTTAACTGCTTCATTACTTAACTCCGCCTGATGCTGCTATCCTTGCTCCTTGTCAATGTTTCAGTGTTGGATCTGAGCTTCTCCTGATTGTTCCTGTGACCTGCTGCTCTGTATAGCTAAGTGCTTTTTGCTTTTTTGTTGCTTTTTTTCTGTCCAGCTTGTCTTTTGTTTTACTGGAAGCTCTGAGACGCAAAGGGTGTACCGCCGTGCCGTTAGTTCGGCACGGTGGTTTTTTTTTGCCCCTTTGCGTGGTTTTGCTTTAGGGTTTTTTGTAGACTGCAAAGTTCGCTTTACTGTCCTCGCTCTGTCCTAGAATATCGGGCCCCACTTTGCTGAATCTATTTCATCCCTACGTTTTGTCTTTTCATCTTACTCACAGTCATTATATGTGGGGGGCTGCCTTTTCCTTTGGGGAATTTCTCTGGGGCAAGTCAGGCCTATTTTTCTATCTTCAGGCTAGCTAGTTTCTTAGGCTGTGCCGAGTTGCCTAGATAGTTGTTAGGCGCAATCCACAGCCGCTTTTAGTTGTGTTTAGGATAGGATCAGGTGTGCAGTCTACAGAGTTTCCACGTCTCAGAGCTCGTTCTTGTATTTTTGGGTATTTGTCAGATCACTGTGTGCGCTCTGATCGCTAAGCACACTGTGTTTCTGGATTGCCTTCATAACACCTGTCATTAGCAAACATAACAGAACACAGGGCCAACCGCACCAGCATATGGTCTCACAAGGGGTCTGAGGAGCTCATCTCGGTACCTAATGACAGTCAGGCTACCACTGGCGAGCACATGGAGGGCTGTGTGGCCCTACAAAGAAATGTCTCATCACACCACTAACCCACTGCCAAACTGGTCATACGGAAGGATGTTGCAGGCAGCAGATTGCTCTATACGGCGTCTCCAGACTCTGTCACGTCTGTCACATGTGCTCAGCATGAACCTGCTTTCATCTGTGAAGAGCACAGGGCACCAGTGGTGAATTTGCCAATCCTGATGTTCTGTGGCAAATGCCAAGCATCCTGCACGGTGTTGGGCTGTGAGCACAACCCCCATCTGTGGAAATCGGGCATCGGGCACTCAGACCATCCTCATGAAGTCGGTTTCTAACCGTTTGTGCAGACACATGCACATTTGTGGCCTGCTGGAGGTCATTTTGCAGGGCTCTGGCAGTGCTCCTCCTGTTCCTCATTGCACAAAGGCCGAGGTAGCGGTCCTGCTGCTGGGTTGTAGCCCTCCTACAGCCCCCTCAATGTCTCCTGGTGTACTGGCCTATCTCCTGGTAGTGCCTCCAGCCTCTGGACACTACGCTGACAGACACAGCAAACCTTCTTTCCACAGCTCGCATTGATGTGCCATCCTGGATGAGCTGCACTACCTGAACCACTTGTGTTGGTGTAGAGTCCATCTCATGCTACCACGAGTGTGAAAGCACAACCAACATTCAAAAGTGACCAAAACATCAGCCAGAAAGCATTAGTACTGAGATGTGATCTGTGGTCCTTTATTTAGGGTATCTTGATAATTGCCAATAATTTCCATCTGTTGTCTATTCCATTTACACAACAGCTTGTGGAATTGATTGTCAATCAGTGTGGCTTCCTAAGTGGACAGTTTGAATTCACAGAAGTTTGATTTACTTGGAGTTAGATTCTGTTGTTTAAGTGCTCCCTTTATTTTTTGAGCAGTGTATTATCTATCTATCTATCTATCTATCTATCTATCTATCTATCTATCTATCTATCTATCTATCTATCTATCTATCTATCTATCTATCTAAAAATGACCAGCATCTCCTACGTGTGAACATGTGCAATCTGCCAGACTGCATTATATAGAAAAAAGAAAGCAGCAGCACTATGTATAAGTTTAGGATATGTGAAAACATAGAAAAACATTAAAACATATAATCTAGATTTTACTACTAAACATTTTTTTAAATGTTTTTAACCCCTTCACCCCCGGAGCTTTTTTTGTTTTTATTTTTCGCTCCCCTTATTTCCAGAGCCATAACTTTTTTATTTTTCTGTCAATATGGCCATGTGAGGGGTTATTTTTTGCGGAACGAGTTGTACCTTTGAACAACACCATTGGTTTTACCATGTCATGTAACAGAAACCGGGAAAACAATTCCAAGTGCGATGAAATTGCAAAAAACGTGTAATCCCACACTTGTTTTTTGTTTGGCTTTTTTGCTAGGCTCACTAAATGCTAAAACTGACCTGACATTATGATTCTTCAGGTCATTGCGAGTTCATAGACTCTAAACATGTCTAGGTTCGTTTTTATCTAAGTGGTAAAAAAAAAATTCCACATTTTGCTAAAAAAAAAAAAATTGCGTAATTTTCCGATAACGGTAGCCTCTCCAATTTTCGTGATCTGGGGTAAGCTGAGGGCTTATTTTTTGCGTGCCGAGCTGACGTTTTTAATGATCCATTTTGGTGCAGATACGTTCTTTTGATCACCCGTTATTGCATTTTAATGCAATGTTGCGGCGACCAAAGAAACTTAATTTTGACGTTTTGATTTTTTTTCTCGCTACGCCATTTAGCGATCAGGTTAATCCTTTGTTTTTATTGATAGATCGGGCAATTCTGAACGCGGAAATACCAAATATGTGTAGGCTTGATTTGTTTTTTTTAATTGTTTTATTTTGATTGGGGCGAAAGGGGGGTGATTTAAACTTTTATATATTTTTTATTTTTTTTTATATTTTTGAAACACTTTTTTTTTTAATTTTGGCATGATTCAATAGCCTGCATAGGAGGCTAGAAGCATGCACAACTCGATCACCTCTGCTACATGGAGGTGAAGCACAGATCACCTCTATGTATCAGAAATGCAGGGTTGCTTTGAACGCCGACCACAGGGTGGCGCTCAAAGCAATCGGCCATCAACAACCATAGAGGTCTCAAGGATCCCTCTGGCTGTTATGGCAATGCACCGATGACCCCCGATCATGTGATGGGGATCAGCGGCTCTGGCACTTCCGGCCGCGCGGCCAGGAGCGCTAGTTAAATGCTGCTGTCAGCATTTGACTGCGGCATTTACCTAGTTAATGGGCGCAGGCAGATCGCAATTCCGCCTGCGCACATTGCGCGCACATGTCAACTGTACAAAACAGCAAGAACTCTTAATGGTTGGTAGGGGATCAAATATTTATTTCTTACTGCAAAATGCAAATACATTTATATAATTTATACAATATGATTTTTTGGATATTATTTATGATATTCTATCTCTCAGCGTTAAAATTAACTTACCCTTAATATTATAGACTGTGCCTTTGTCAGTGGGCAAACTTACAAAATCAGCAAGAGATCAAATACTTTTTTCCCCACTGTATATATTTTATTGCCTAAAATACAAAGAAAATTTGTCATCTTTAGGCCTTTTTCATTTCATCTTCACCTTGCTTAACTGCTCACAATAACAGTATTTTTGACCATGGGTGCGATGGGTCCATTGTAGGTAGATAGTTTTTTTCCTTAAGTTGTAAGCCCCAGGATGGGACGGTGATAATGGACTCGTGGTGACGAAGGACAAATAAAATGGTAACAACTTTCATTCAGCAACACAAGGCCACTTGGACCGCAAGGTGTTGACAACCGTCATTAGAGAGTTGCGGCCACTTTAAACCTTGCACCCCATATAGATGACCTGCGGCATTGCATCTCGGTGGCTTTCTTGGTCTTAGCGACATTGCTTCTTAATGGGGTGGCAACAGATTTGGAAGTTATCCCCCAATCCATGGGAAAGCTGAGAAGTTCCCAATCGCTGGGGGTTTAACCACTGAACCCACTACATTGATGCTAAGAATGAGGATCGGTAATATCCGGCAGTTTCATAAAGAATGAATGTAGAGGGATTGTGCAATGCTCATTCAGACGGGTTTGTTTGTCGCCTTGTCCTCAGGATTGTGTGGAAGGAAACGTTATGCAATAGCTTTAAATCTTAGAGTCCCTTTGAGTTACTTCAATAAATTCCCGTGTGGTTTTTTCGTACACTGGTGGCTCTTTGCCATTTAGTAGACATTTGTCCAGCCATCGATCACGGGTTTCCCAGTGCTGCTATAACTGTACTATAATGTTGAGAGACTCCGGCCTTACAGCCCACCTTCCCACAAGTCCCTTCTGTGCAGTTCCATGCCATAACCGTAACATTATCTAGTAGGAACACGTAGCAATATTTTGGTCTTGTTGTGGCTCTCGCTAAAACCTTGACCCAATGGTCTACCGGACCCCTCTAAAACTTGCTCTAAAACTTTTGACCACTGTATCACACTGGATTCAAGGCTGCCCTCTTATAGGGGCCCATGCCCACTACCACTGCACTCTCAGACCACTCCACTGTGCACTTTTTTCCCGACTCCCAATTGGTGGGTGCATGTGCACTCCACTGGGGCACCATCCAGATTGAACATGGCCATTAACATCCATCTACTGATCCAATTCTAAAGGAAAATTTGCATAGTAACCAGAAAGGATCTGCTCCACTCATTCATGGTATATATCCATAGGGTCACCCCATCGGGACCCCCTTCTATCACCCCCTTGTATAAATCACACCAAACTGAAGCACCAAAGTTTAACCCTTGATTTGTTTGACCAACTGGCTGCAGTCCATATATCTCACATGTAGTGACCTCTACCAAATAGATCAATTTATTGTACAAAATCCAAGTAGTGGGACCCCGTAAATAGTCACCACATTACTGCAGAACCTCTTGGAAATGGGTTGTCCGAAAATGGGTAATTCATTAACCATGGAAAAGTTCAAAAATATTTTTTGTAGATATTTTAAAAAATTGTATCTTACTTTTTGTTCAATTCTTTTTTTCCAGTAAATATTGTAGATCCTGATGGACTATAATGAGTATATATACGGTATATACCTGGTCTAAAAGACTAGCACAGCAGCGCATGTACACAGCGAGACCCTCTGTAGGTATTTATGCTTGTTTAGCATGAGACAGCGGCGGCTTTCTAATTTGTGAATATATTATGCACAAATGGGATTTTTTTTTTTCACCCTCATCCAAAAATAATCACCCAATAATTACAGTGACAAACCGCATTTGCAGCGTTACGGCAGCATTTTAAGTGCTGATATTGTATTAGAATTTCTTACATTGCAATTTAAATGGAAAACACAATTACGGGTATTAGTTTGTCTGAGCGTTCATTGCATCGCATATCCATCAGTCTTCAGGTTTAATAAAATAAGCCATAGATCACTGTCCATTGCAGTTGGCAAAATGAAATTGTGCTTTTATCAACTGCAACCTACAATTTGCTCTTAAAGTCAACTCATCTCGAAATATATTCCGTCGTCTTCGGGAAGATCGGGTTTATTTGGATGTGCAAAAATTCAAAGAGACAGATGTGAATTTCCATAGAAAAAGAAGGATGGAGATTGCAATGAACAGTTCTGTAAGTTTCCATTATACTTTGTGTTTCAAGACTTGACTGCTTTCAAGATCTTGACTTGCTGTCACTGAATGGAAACTTTCTTCTTCTTACGTCCCTGCAGACCTAATACCTGTCGCAGCTGTCGCTTTTGGTGAAGATCATTTTTCTTTTCACCATGTTCAAAGTATCTGAGTTTCTACAAGTGATCATATATCATGTTAACGGCCCCCTTTCCATGATACAGAGCCCCAAATCCCCTTCACGCGGACTGATGGCAAAGGGCAAAGTATAAAAGTGTATAAGTATATATATATATTCTCAGATAGTAACGGCAACAGGTTATGGGGGTCATATTTGTAATCTACTTATATTTTACTTTTTTTATATTACATAGTTAGTTATAGTTTATATTTTACCACATTTATTTATCTTATTAGTATTATATAGTTATTTATATTTTACAATATTTTTTATATCATTTAGATTACATAGTTATTTAGATTTTACATTATTTTTAATCCTATTTATTTATGTTATTTATATTGCATATTTATTTATATTTTACATTAGTTTTATATTTATATTACACATTTATTTGTATTTAACATTATTATTTATATTATTTATATTGCATAGTTATTTAGATTTTACATTATTTTTAATCCTATTTCTTTGTTATTTATATTACATATTTATTTATATTTTACGTTAGTTTTATATTATTTATATTACATATTTATTTGCATTAAACATAATTTTTATATTATTTATATTACATATTTATTTATATTTTATTTTTGCGTATTATTTATTCTACATACTTATTTGTATTTTACATATTTTATTGTACTACTTATGTTACATATTTATTTATATTTTACATTAGTTTTTATATTATTTATATTACATAGTTATTTACATTTTACATTATTTTTAATCCTATTTATTTATGTTATTTATATTACATATTTATTTATATTGTACATTAGTTTTATATTATTTATATTACATTTATATATGCATTTAACATTATTTTGATATTATTTATATTACATATTTATTTATATTTTACTTTTGTGTATTATTTATTTTACATATTTATTTGTACTTAACATTATTATTTGTACTATTTATGTTACGTATTTATTTATATTTTACATTAGTTTTATGTTATTTATATTACATAGTTATTTATATTTTATATTAGTTTTTATATCTTATTTATTATTTATATTACATATTTATTTATATTTTACCTTATTTTTATATTATTTATATTACACATTCATTTATAGGGCAGCACGGTGGCAAAGTGGATAGCATTGCAGCGCTGGGGTCCTGGGTTCTAATCCCACCTTGGACAACATCTGCAAGGAGTTTGTATGTTCTTCCCAGGTTTCCTCCGGGTGCTCCGGTTTCCTCCCACATTCCAAAGACATACTGATAGGGAATTTAGATTGTGAGCCCCATCGGGGACAGTGATGATAATGTGTGCAAAACTGTAAAGCGCTGCGGAATATGTTAGCGCTATATAAAAATAAAGATAATTATTATTATATCTTGGATTAGTTTTTATATTATGCATATTATATATTTATATTTTACTTTTTCATATTATTTATTCTACATATTTATTTATATTTTACATTATTTTTTACATAATTTATATTACATAGCTATTTATATTGTTGTTACATATATACGTATATATATATATATATATATATATATATATATATATATATATATATAATTTTTTTTATTTATTTATTTATTTTTTAACATATTAAGGCCCCTAGAGGACATAAAATGCCCATAAGGGGTAATTACCTTTTTTATTTTTTATTTTTTTTTTAGTAATTTTCACTGTGACATTCATAGAATGGCAATCACATTATTAAAGTTATTCTGATAGATCTCAGGGGGATCACATGGCATACAGAAAAATTACAATAACAACTGCACGTGTTTGGACCAAAGCTGCATTGCTTGTGTGAACGCTACCTAAGGTGCTTGTGTGAACGCTTCCTAAGGTATGATGCTTAATGCCTACCAGAAAGTGTGAAACCCTACAGTGTATATATATAGACACAAAAATCACTAAAAGGTAGTAAATATCAGAAAATACTGCACCATCCATTCCTTATCTAAAGAATCCAATGTTCTCTTTGGTCCAGGATTCTGGAATAAATTGGTACAATTCTGGCAGCAACCACTAGGGGAAATTAGGGTTTTACTGCATACTATCATTGAGATCGATGTATGCAATAAGCTCTTCAGCTCCCTCTAGTGGTGGCTGAAGGAAGCTAGAATTGTTTTATTCAGTGCAGAAAATTGGGAAATTTACATTAGGAAAATGCAATAAAGATAAGATAAGAAATTATTCAGTACCAAGCGTTGAATCCAATTACCGTAGATTAAATGGAAACAAGTTTTATTAAAAGGTAAACATTTGCTATAATGGTACGAACATTGAAAGGCTAATGCATTCTTATACAACTTTTCAGAGGATACAGTTGCCCTTTAAGGCAGAAATGTAACCCTTGTGTCACATAAGAGAGCTGTTGTAAAATTAACCATAAAAGACTAAAGAACTGTCAAAGTCGACATCAGGACCTGTGGCGTATTATATACATCTAGTCCTTCAATGGAACCATTTCAGCTGTGGATAAATCGAACAGGACATTCGCTTTCATCTTTAGTATTTTTCTGAATTATTATTGTCCTAGAAAACTCTGCAGACACATTCATTCATAAGCGCCGGCCGTAGACTGAGAAAGACAGATCGGTCGCCCAGAGCCTGTGGCTGCGTGCACAGCACCACCTGATACCAAGCCTCGACTTCATCAGACTCATGCCACAAGCCTAGGGTCAGGTAGCAGCCGCGTCCTGAGCCTCAGTCAGTAGTCAATTCCCAGCGCGTTAGCAGAAAGATCATGCAAAGAAAATGTCAGGAGTAATAGAGAACATCAGCAGATCCTGCCAGTGTGCTGTCACCCTGCGTTTTCTGCCAACAGCCATGATCCTGCATCTCCTTCCTGTCTGCGGCCATCCACCGCTATGTGACTTACACATGATACACAGGGAGAGGAAACTCCACCGCACTCAGCAAAACTTTCCTGCCACATCCAAGTTGTGCTCTCCGTCTTCTGTGGAAACTTTATCGATTTATCTTGTTGCGGGAGCTAGAAAATGAGATGGATTAGATAAATAAACAGATGGATGCAATAAATTAGGTAGATAGATAGATAGATAGATAGATAGATAGATAGATAGATAGATAGATAGATAGTCCAATGCTCTTCAACATTTACATCAATGAGCTGACCACCCCTCTGGAATCTTTTGCAGCACTAGGTCTCACATTCACAAATTCTTGCTGTATGAAGATGACCTACTGCTGCTGTCACCAGCAAGAAAGGCCTCCAAGACAACCTGAAAACCCTAGATAAACTCACCACCACATGGGCACCACTAGTCAAGAAAGAAAACCAACTTCATGGCGTTCCAGAGGAGAAAGACAAGATCGAACCAGCGCGCTCTTACAGTAACAGACAAATACATCTACCTGGGCCTGGAAATTCACCAGTCAGGGAGCTGCAAACAAGCTATAGAGACCCTGAAAGGCCTGCAAAACCTATGCCATCTGAAGGAAACTCTACCATCTGAAGCCAAGAGTGAGGGTCTGGCTAACAATCTTCGATGCCATCATCGCCCCCAATCCTCCTCTACGGAAGCAAAGTTTGAGGCCCTCACACATATCCAAATTGGTCAAGGTGGGATTCCAGTCCAACAGAAATATTTCACCTGGAATTCTGTAAGCACCTCCTCCAGGTCCATCAGGGCACCTCCAACAGTGCTGTTGGGCTGAGCTAGGCACATTCCCTATACACCTAGCAGTTCTGAAAAGGGCACTGTAATTCCGGGCTCACCTACATAGCAACAGGGTGAGCTCCCATTATCATAAAGCTCTGCTACTGGTAGGGAATCCACACAAACCAGGACTCCCAGAACAGCTCACAAAACCCAACCAGACCAAACCACCAATCACAGCAGCCTGATAAAAGCCAGAATTAGGAAGACGGTAGACAAGAGCCAGGTGAGGTATGTGTCATGCTTCTGGGTTAGAACCCTTGAGCCTGTGTTTTGTGGTCTCTGTCTGCTGAGCCACAGTAGACACATCTTTTCTCCAGGTGTTTAGGTTCTGCTATTCTGGCAGCAGTCTGTTTAGTATAACACAGGTATTTTCATTTGTCTGCCCTATCATCTTTTGGGTGCAGCTTTATATTCTGTCCCCCTGCTGGCATTTCCTGCTGGTGATAGTTTCTTGTTCATGTTCAGACATTCTGCTGTCAGCAGGGCGCGGGAGCGCAGCTTTTTCAGACGGACACACAAGGTGCGACATATGTGGCATATCCCCTACACTACCATCCAGCTAGCATACGGACTTTACATTATGATCTTTACCCTTTTGGGTGTACTCTCATATTACACATCACTCCACCAAAGCGGTATATGAGTAAGGACCCGGAGGGTCCGAAACGTCATTTTTTTAGTTACGCTTTGATGTTGGACTCTGTATAGTGATGTTATGTTATTGTTGTACACAATAAATTGTTCAATTTCTGCATGTTATTCCACTTGTGAGTGCGGTATAATTTTATATTACATGTACAGGAGTCTACAGACTGGCCCCATGTAATAGTATGCAGGTACTGAGTATGTCACCATGGAACAGACAGACCAACAGTTGAGGGGTTTAATAACGGGAATAAGGTTCTCCTCGCAGGGATGAAGCAATTGAAAATAACTAGCAATAAAACAGTGCAAAAATATGGGAGTCAAACAGTGTAACAGAATTAAGCAGGATTTATTGAGAAAAGAACACTTATCAGTCTGAGGACATGCTTGAAGAGTCGTCTTCTCCAACGTAGGCACCGAGAAACAGCGGCACTTGTCGTCCCTCTGTTGTCCGTGGGCTGAGTAGTCTCTAGGAGCCCGCTGCCTGGGGTTTTGGGAGTTAATGTGATATGCACAGGCTCTGAGTCTTTAGCTTTTACAGCACAGCCAGGAATCAGGGGCTCTCTGTTGTGAGTTCTGTTTTTGGGCTCCCTCTGGTGGTTACTGATGGTACTGGGTGACTTGTCTTTCCTGGGTTTCTGGGTTCCACCTGTTCCATCAGCATATGGGAGTTTCCTATTTAACCTGGCTTTGCTGGCATTTCCTCGCCGGTTATCAATGTATCCAGTGTGTCTTGTTACCTCTGCTCCCTGCTCCTAGAACCTTCTGGTCAAGCTAAGTTTGGATTTTCCTGTTTTGGTGTTTTGCTTTATTTGGTTTTTAGTCCAGCCTGCAGATATGTGATTCTTGCTGCTGGTTGCTCTAGTGGGCTGAAATTGCTCCTCATGTACCATGAGTTGGCACATGAGTTCAAGTAATTTCAGGATGGTTTTTTGAAGGGTTTTTCGCTGACCGCGCAGTTCACTTTTGTATCCTCTGCTATCTAGCTTTAGCGGGCCTCATTTTGCTGAAACTGTTTTCATACTGCGTATGTGTTTTCCTCTCATTTCACCGTCATTATATGTGGGGGGCTGCTATTTCTGTGGGGGATTTCTCTGGAGGCAAGAGAGGTCTGTGTTTCTTCTAATAGGGGAAGTTAGATCTTCGGCTGGAGCGAGACGTCTAGGATCATCGTAGGCACGTTCCCCGGCTACTTTTATTTGTGTGTTAGGTTCAGGGTCGCGGTCAGCTTAGGTTCCATCGCCCTAGAGCTTGTTTGTATCTGTGCTTGTCCTTTAGTGATCCCCTGCCATTGGGATCATGACAGTATAACCGGCCCACAAAGTGTTAATTGTATTGGCTGAAGTAGGAGGATAAGTAGTCTGAGGAAGTTTTTTTTTTTTTTTCTTTCTCTTTTCCTCAGAGTTTGCTGCCTAGCCTTATTGCAGCCTGGCTACTTCCTCCTCCTCTTAATCTTTGAATGGCTCTGATCCCAGCTGTTTATCATGGACGTCCAGAGTTTGGCTTCCAGCCTGAATAATCTTGCCACTAAGGTTCAAAATATACAGGATTTTGTTGTACATGCTCCTATGTCTGAACCTAGAATTCCTGTCCCAGAGTTTTTTTCTGGAGATAGATCTCGTTTTCTGAATTTTAGGAACAATTGCAAGTTGTTTCTTTCTTTGAAATCTCGCTCCTCTGGAGACCCTGCTCAGCAAGTCAAGATAATTATATCTTTCCTGCGGGTGACCCTCAGGATTGGGCATTTGCATTGGCACCAGGGGACCCTGCGTTGCTTAATGCGGATGCGTTTTTTCTGGCATTGGGTTTGCTCTATGAGGAACCTAACCAAGAGATTCAGGCTGAAAAAGCTTTGTTGGCCCTCTCTCAGGGGCAAGATGAAGCAGAAATTTATTGTCAAAAATTTCGGAAGTGGTCGGTGCTTACTCAGTGGAATGAGTGCGCTCTGGCTGCAAAGTTCAGAGATGGCCTTTCTGAGGCCATTAAAGATGTTATGGTGGGGTTCCCTGCGCCTGCTGGTCTGAATGAGTCTATGACTATGGCTGTTCAGATTGATCGGCGTTTACGGGAGCGCAAACCTGTGCATCATTTGGCGGTGTCGTCTGAACCGTCACCTGAGATAATGCAATGTGATAGAATTCAGTCCAGAAGTGAACGGCAAAAGTATAGGCGGAAAAAAGGGTTGTGCTTTTATTGTGGTGATTCAGCTCATGTTATATCAGCATGCTCTAAACGCACAAAAAAGGTTGATAAGTCTGTTGCCTTTAGTACTTTACAGTCTAAGTTCATTCTGTCTGTGACTCTGATTTGTTCATTATCATCCATTTCCGTCGATGCCTATGTGGATTCAGGCGCTGCCCTGAGTCTTATGGATTGGTCATTTGCCAATCGCTGTGGGTTTAGTCTGGAGCCTCTGGAAGTCCCTATTCCTTTGAAGGGAATTGACTCTACACCTTTGGCTATGAATAAACCTCAGTACTGGACACAAGTGACCATGCGTATGACTCCCGTTCATCAGGAGGTGATTCGCTTCCTGGTACTGTATAATTTGCATGATGTTCTAGTACTTGGTCTGCCATGGTTACAAACTCATAATCCAGTCCTTGACTGGAAATCAATGTCTGTGTTAAGCTGGGGTTGTCAGGGGGTTCATGATGATGCACCTCCGATTTCTATCGCTTCATCTACTCCTTCTGAGATTCCTGTGTTTTTGTCTGACTATCGGGACGTTTTTGAGGAGCCTAAGCTCAGTTCGCTTCCTCCTCACAGGGATTGCGATTGTGCTATAAATTTAATTCCAGGCAGTAAATTTCCTAAAGGTCGTTTGTTCAATCTGTCAGTGCCAGAGCATACTGCTATGCTGGATTATGTTAAGGAGTCCTTGGAAAAGGGACATATCCGTCCATCTTTGTCCCCTTTGGGAGCAGGTTTTTTTTTCGTGGCCAAAAAAGATGGTTCCTTGAGGCCTTGTATAGATTATCGTTTTTTGAATAAGATTACCGTAAAATATCAGTATCCTTTGCCATTGTTGACTGATTTGTTTGCTCGCATTAAGGGGGCTAAATGGTTCACTAAGATTGATCTTCGGGGTGCGTATAATCTTATACGAATAAAGCAAGGTGATGAGTGGAAAACCGCATTTAATACGCCTGAGGGCCATTTTGAGTATTTGGTAATGCCTTTTGGACTTTCTAATGCTCCTTCAGTCTTCCAGTCCTTTATGCACGATATTTTCCGTGAATATCTGGATAAATTTATGGTTGTGTATTTGGATGATATTTTGGTTTTTTCTGATGACTGGGAGTCTCATGTTCAGCAGGTCAGGAAGGTGTTTCAGGTCCTGCGGGCCAATTCCTTGTTTGTAAAAGGCTCAAAGTGTCTCTTTGGAGTCCAGAAGATTTCTTTCTTGGGGTATATTTTTTCCCCTTCTACTATTGAGATGGATCCCGTCAAGGTTCAGGCTATTTGTGACTGGACGCAGCCTACATCTCTTAAGAGTCTACAGAAGTTCTTGGGCTTTGCTAATTTCTATCGTCGTTTTATAACTAATTTTTCTAGTGTTGTTAAGCCTTTGACGGATTTGACTAAGAAGGGTGCTGATGTTGCTAATTGGTCTCCTGCGGCTGTGGAGGCCTTTCAGGAACTTAAGCGCCGGTTTTCTTCTGCTCCTGTGTTGCGTCAGCCAGATGTTTCGCTCCCTTTTCAGGTTGAGGTTGATGCTTCCGAGATTGGAGCAGGGGCGGTTTTGTCACAGAGAAGCTCCGATGGCTCAGTGATGAAGCCATGCGCGTTTTTTTCTAGAAAGTTTTCGCCGGCTGAGCGGAATTATGATGTTGGTAATCGGGAACTTTTGGCCATGAAGTGGGCATTTGAGGAGTGGCGTCATTGGCTAGAGGGTGCTAGACATCGTGTGGTGGTCTTGACTGATCACAAAAATTTGATTTACCTTGAGTCTGCCAGGCGTCTGAATCCTAGACAGGCTCGTTGGTCACTGTTTTTCTCTCGTTTCAATTTTGTGGTTTCATACCTGCCAGGTTCAAAGAATGTGAAGGCGGATGCTCTTTCTAGGAGTTTTGTGCCTGACTCCCTTGGAAATTCTGAGCCCTCTGGTATCCTTAGGGATGGGGTGATTTTGTCTGCTGTCTCCACAGACTTGCGACGTGCTTTGCAGGAGTTTCAGGCGGGTAAACCTGATCGTTGTCCGCCTGAGAGACTGTTTGTTCCGGATAATTGGACCAGTAGAGTCATCTCCGAGGTCCATTCTTCTGCGTTGGCAGGTCATCCTGGAATATTTGGTACTAGAGACTTGGTGGCCAGGTCTTTTTGGTGGCCTTCCTTGTCGAGGGATGTGCGTTCTTTTGTGCAGTCTTGTGAGGTTTGTGCTCGGGCTAAGCCTTGCTGTTCTCGGGCCAGTGGATTGTTGTCACCTTTGCCTATCCCGAAGAGGCCTTGGACGCACATTTCCATGGACTTTATTTCGGATCTCCCTGTCTCTCAAAAAATGTCCGTCATCTGGGTTGTGTGTGATCGCTTTTCTAAAATGGTTCATCTGGTACCCTTGCCTAAGTTGCCTTCCTCCTCTGAGTTGGTCCCTCTGTTTTTTCAGAATGTGGTTCGTTTGCATGGGATTCCTGAGAACATCGTTTCTGACAGGGGATCCCAGTTTGTGTCTAGATTTTGGCGGACGTTCTGTGCTAAGATGGGCATTGATTTGTCCTTTTCGTCTGCATTCCATCCTCAGACGAATGGCCAGACTGAACGAACTAATCAGACCTTGGAAACTTATTTAAGGTGTTTTGTTTCTGCTGATCAGGATGACTGGGTTACCTTTTTGCCGCTGGCCGAGTTTGCCCTTAATAATCGGGCTAGTTCTGCTACCTTGGTTTCTCCTTTCTTTTGTAATTCGGGGTTTCATCCTCGTTTTTCCTCTGGTCAGGTGGAACCTTCTGATTGTCCTGGAGTGGACATGGTGGTGGATAGGTTGCATCGGATTTGGAGTCATGTGGTGGACAATTTGAAGTTGTCCCAGGAGAAGGCTCAGCAGTTTGCTAATCGCCGTCGCCGCGTGGGTCCTCGACTTCTTGTTGGTGACTTGGTGTGGTTGTCTTCTCGTTTTGTTCCTATGAAGGTCTCTTCTCCTAAGTTCAAGCCTCGGTTCATCGGTCCCTATAGGATCTTGGAAATTCTTAACCCTGTGTCGTTTCGTTTGGATCTCCCGGCATCGTTTGCTATTCATAATGTGTTCCATCGGTCGTTGTTGCGGAAGTATGAGGTACCTGTTGTTCCTTCGCTTGAGCCTCCTGCTCCGGTGCTGGTGGAGGGAGAATTGGAGTATGTTGTGGAGAAGATCTTGGATTCTCGTGTTTCCAGACGGAAACTCCAGTATTTGGTCAAGTGGAAGGGTTATGGTCAGGAGGATAATTCTTGGGTGGTTGCCTCGGATGTTCATGCTGATGATTTGGTTCGCGCTTTTCATAGGGCTCATCCTGGTCGCCCTGGTGGTTCTCGTGAGGGTTCGGTGACCCCTCCTCAAGGGGGGGGTACTGTTGTGAGTTCTGTTTTTGGGCTCCCTCTGGTGGTTACTGATGGTACTGGGTGACTTGTCTTTCCTGGGTTTCTGGGTTCCACCTGTTCCATCAGCATATGGGAGTTTCCTATTTAACCTGGCTTTGCTGGCATTTCCTCGCCGGTTATCAATGTATCCAGTGTGTCTTGTTACCTCTGCTCCCTGCTCCTAGAACCTTCTGGTCAAGCTAAGTTTGGATTTTCCTGTTTTGGTGTTTTGCTTTATTTGGTTTTTAGTCCAGCCTGCAGATATGTGATTCTTGCTGCTGGTTGCTCTAGTGGGCTGAAATTGCTCCTCATGTACCATGAGTTGGCACATGAGTTCAAGTAATTTCAGGATGGTTTTTTGAAGGGTTTTTCGCTGACCGCGCAGTTCACTTTTGTATCCTCTGCTATCTAGCTTTAGCGGGCCTCATTTTGCTGAAACTGTTTTCATACTGCGTATGTGCTTTCCTCTCATTTCACCGTCATTATATGTGGGGGGCTGCTATTTCTGTGGGGGATTTCTCTGGAGGCAAGAGAGGTCTGTGTTTCTTCTAATAGGGGAAGTTAGATCTTCGGCTGGAGCGAGACGTCTAGGATCATCGTAGGCACGTTCCCCGGCTACTTTTATTTGTGTGTTAGGTTCAGGGTCGCGGTCAGCTTAGGTTCCATCGCCCTAGAGCTTGTTTGTATCTGTGCTTGTCCTTTAGTGATCCCCTGCCATTGGGATCATGACAGCTCTCCACTGTTAAGTCTCTCACCAGGAATCACAGTCTCTGTACTGATACTGCGGGTACCAGGGGGTCGCAGTCTCTACACGGGCCAATGTCTCTACACGGGTCTCAAAGCGACCCTCACCAGTCACAGCAGAGTCCGCTTTCAGGTACTCACAAGATGCAGTCTTTCTGGGCAATCTCCCTGTACTTGTCCTCTGACCGGGAGCTCTCTCTCTCCTGGAGCGCAGCTGCACCCTGCTCTGACCGCTGCTCACGCTGCTCTGTCCCTTGCGTGCGTGCCTTTCCCGCTCTCTGCTCGGCTTTCTTCCTGTCCCAGTCTCTAAGTCTGCCCCCTGGGGATCCTGCAGCACAGCTCAATGGGTCCAGTCATAGAGCCGAGAAGGTAACCGCCCCCAGACTCTCCTTGTGCTTCACCTCCTTACATTCCCCCCCTCTTTCTGCTCGCCATTCCACAGGCGAGATTTTCAGGAGTTCCTGTTGGCAATCTTCCAGTCCTTGCACATTCTGCTGCCAGATGAACTCACCCTGATTGTAGCGAACAGGGGGTACACCAGCCGTCGAACGTTCAGAGCGTCTTAAATCAGCACAGTATGTGAGCGCGGGGGAGAGAGCAGCGCAGTACGTGAGTGCGGGGAAGATAGCAGTGCAGTTTGTGAATGTGGAGGAGAGAGCAGTGCAGTATGTGAGTGTGGAGGAGAGAGCAGTGCAGTATGTGAGCACGGGGGAGAGAGCAGCGCAGTATGTGAGTGTGGAGGAGAGAGCAGTGCAGAATGTGAGTGTGGAGGAGAGAGCAGTGCAGTATGTGAGTGCGGGGAAGATAGCAGTGCAGTATGTGAGTGTGGAGGAGAGAGCAGCGCAGTATGTGAGTGTGGAGGAGAGAGCACTGTAGTATGTGACCGTGGGGGAGAGAGCAGCACGGTATGTGAGCGCGGGAGAGAGCAGTGCAGTATGTGAGCTTGGGGGGGAGCTCAGCTCAGCTCAGTGTGTGAGAGCGAGGCAGAGAGCAGCGCAGTGCAGCATGTGAGCGCAGGAGAGAGAGTAGTGCAGCGTAGTATGTGATCGTGATAGAGATACCAGAGCAGTATGTGAGAGTGGGGAAAAGAGTAGTGATAAGCGAGTATACTCGTTGCTCGGGTTTTCCCGAGCACGCTCGGGTGGTCTCCAAGTATTTGTTAGTTACATAGTTACATAGTTACATAGTTATTAAGGTTGAAGGAAGACTATATGTCCATCTAGTTCAACCCGTAGCCTAACCTAACATGCCCTAACATGTTGATCCAGAGGAAGGCAAAAAAAACCCATGTGCAAAGAGTAAGCTCCACATTGGGGAAAAAAATTCCTTCCCGACTCCACATACGGCAATCAGACTAGTTCCCTGGATCAACGCCCTATCAAGGAATCTAGTGTATATACCCTGTAACATTATACTTTTCCAGAAAGGTATCCAGTCCCCTCTTAAATTTAAGTAATGAATCACTCATTACAACATCACATGGCAGAGAGTTCCATAGTCTCACTGCTCTTACAGTAAAGAATCCGTGTCTGTTATTATGCTTAAACCTTTTTTCCTCCAACCGCAGAGGATGCCCCCTTGTCCCTGTTTCAGGTCTATGATTAAAAAGATCATCAGAAAGGTCTTTGTACTGTCCCCTCATATATTTATACATTAAAATGAGATCACCCCTTAGTCTTCGTTTTTCCAAACTAAATAGCCCCAAGTGTAATAACCTATCTTGGTATTGCAGACCCCCCAGTCCTCTAATAACCTTGGTCGCTCTTCTCTGCACCCGCTCCAGTTCAGCTATGTCTTTCTTATACACCGGAGACCAGAACTGTGCACAGTATTCTAAGTGTGGTCGAACTAGTGACTTGTATAGAGGTAAAATTATATTCTCCTCATGAGCATCTATGCCTCTTTTAATGCATCCCATTATTTTATTTGCCTTTGTAGCAGCTGCCTGACACTGGCCACTGAATTTAAGTTTGTCATCCACCCATACACCCAGGTCTTTTTCATTGACGGTTTTGCCCAGAGTTTTAGAATTAAGCACATAATTATACATCTTATTACTTCTACCCAAGTGCATGACCTTACATTTATCCCCATTAAAGCTCATTTGCCATTTGTCAGCCCAAGCTTCTAGTTTACATAAATCATCCTGTAATATAAAATTGTCCTCCTCTGTATTGATTACCCTGCAGAGTTTAGTGTCATCTGCAAATATTGAAATTCTACTCTGAATGCCCCCTACAAGGTCATTAATAAATATGTTAAAAAGAAGAGGGCCCATTACTTACCCCTGTGGTACCCCACTGCTAACCGCTACCCAGTCCGAGTGTGCTCCATTAATAACCACCCTTTGTTTCCTATCCCTGAGCCAGCTCTCAACCCACTTGCACATATTTTCCCCTATCCCCATTATTCTCATTTTATGTATCAACCTTTTGTGTGGCACCGTATCAAAAGCTTTTGAAAAGTCCATATACACTACATCCACTGGGTTCCCTTGGTCCAATCCGGAACTTACCTCTTCATAGAAACTGATCAAATTAGTCTGACATGAACGGTCCCTAGTAAACCCGTGCTGATACTGGGTCATGAGGTTATTCCTCTTCAGATACTCCAGTATAGCGTCCCTTAGAATGCCCTCCAGGATTTTACCCACAGTAGAGGTTAAGCTTACTGGCCTATAGTTTCCGAGTTCAGTTTTTGTTCCCTTTTTGAATATTGGCACCACATTTGCTATACGCCAGTCCTGCGGCACAGACCCTGTTATTATGGAGTCTTTAAAGATTAAAAATAATGGTCTATCAATGACTGTACTTAATTCCTGCAGTACTCGAGGGTGTATCCCATCCGGGCCCGGAGATTTGTCAATTTTAGTGATTTTTAGACGCCGCCGCACTTCCTGCTGGGTTAAGCAGGTGACATTTAATTGGGAATTTTTATCACTAGACATTTTGTCTGCCATGGGATTTTCTTGTGTAAATACTGATGAAAAAAAGTCATTTAGCATATTGGCTTTTTCCTCATCCTCATCCACCATCTCACCCAGACTATTTTTAAGGGGGCCAACACTATCATTTTTTAGTTTCTTACTATTTATGTAGTTAAAGAATATTTTAGGATTATTTTTACTCTCTCTGGCAATGAGTCTCTCTGTCTCAATCTTTGCTGCCTTGATTTGCTTTTTACAGAATTTATTTAATTTTCTGTATTTATTTAATGCCTCCTCACTACCTACTTCCTTTAATTCTCTAAAAGCTTTCTTTTTGTCCCTTATTGCGCCCCTTACAGCTCTATTTAGCCATATTGGTTTCCTCCTATTTCTAATATGTTTATTCCCATACGGTATATACTGTGCACAGGTCCTATCCAGGATGCTAATAAATGTCTCCCATTTTCTCTGTGTATTTTTGTGTCTCAGGATATCGTCCCAGTTAATTGCACCAAGATCCTCTCTCATCCGTTGGAAATTTGCCCTAGTGTTCAGAGATTTAGATTTTATTGCCACAGCTGCAAGATTTATGGCTGCTAGACAGGCTGAACACATGTTTTGGTTTTGGTCCCTTTAAAAACAGGGTGGCACATGTTAAGGAGCTGAAACTCCTAAACCCTTCATCCAATTTTAATGTGGATACCCTCCAATGAAAGCTGAAAGTCTGAACTTCAACTGCATCTGAATTGTTTTGTTTAGAATTCATTGTGGTAATGTCTATAACCAAAATTAGAAAAAAGTTGTCTCTGCCCAAATATATATGGACCTAACTGTATCTGGGTTTTCTGTGCCATCCTCCCCCTGTCTTTGATGATACACCTTGGCTTCTCAGATTATAGTAGATAGATGCTTTTATTCTTGTGCATTTTTGCCTCAGAAGTTTGTTTCTCCAAGTTTGCCATTTGTATAATTTTCCTTTTTCATCTTCTGGAGAAGCTTTTGTAATTTTTTTTTTTTTTACAATTTGTGTGATTTGTTCTTCATTTTGATATTCAGACACTTGATACGACAGAAAAACAATGCATATTAAAGCAATCTAATGTCTTGATTAGCTGAGCACCTCTCCTCGGGCCCCCCACAGTCTTGACATTAAAATATCTTGGACTGAATGGAAATGCTAATCTGACAGTAGATGCCTGACGGACAATGCTTTCTCAATCAGCAAAACACAGAATTAAAGGGACAGTACAGATTGAAAGTAAGAGAATTGGATAAAACAGCAAGAAAATGTTGTAAACTGAAAGAATAATATCTGTGCCATAAAGAATACATGTAATACCATATAATGTGATAGTACGGCACTGACTCCAGTAAGGATATGTCTTACTTTTCCAATCATCATTTATTTGCCTGACTGGTAGTACTTCATTTCCCATATAGTGGGCGCTGTAGGGGAATTGTGTGGTTCACTTTTTCTGATGATCAGCTGATGATTGAGATGGATTCAATCATGATGAAGCAATCCCTTTACTTAAGTAAGCATACAACATAGTTCTATCACCTTTCCATAACTGTATGATTGCAGGGGGTCACACGGATCAGACCCCCACAATGAAGAAAATGTTCAAAAGAAGTTTTAGTGATGTGATGGTCAGACATGTGCACTGCCGATTCATTCAATGTCTGCTAATCGGAGCGGTAGTGTTCATGTATGACTATCACGCTTTCCAAACCCGTCCGTAATTATTTGGATTTTCGGGGTCTCGGTGATCATATATTTATCTTCTATCCTATAGATAGGTGACAAATGTTTTTCGTGGCCCTTTCAAAGAAGTCTGTCTGGATTCCTCATTTCTTCCCTGTTTAGACTATACAGTGATATAGGGGCCATGAGCTGTCCCATCTAATACATAAAGCTGAATGTGTGTGTGTATGTGTGTATGTATGTCCGGGATTGGCATCTGCACCGTCGCAGCTACAGCCACAAAATTTTGCACAGTCACACGTCTGGACCCCGAGAGCGTCATAGGCTATGTTGTGAGGTGAAATTTTAACCCCGCGCATTCCAATTCACCAAACAATTTTGCCCCTATCTACATAATAGGGAAAAAGTGAAAGGAAAAGTGTTGGAGGCGTCGCAGCTACAGCCACAAAATTTTGCACAGTCACACGTCTGGACCCCAAGAGCATCATAGGCTATGTTGTGAGGTGACATTTTAACCCTGCGCTTTCCAATTCACCAAACAATTTTGCCCCTATCTACATAATGGGAAAAAATGAAAGGAAAAGTGTAGGATGCAAATTGACAGCTGCCAGATGTGAACAACTGGGACTTAAAGAATGAGAGCGATGGCGCCAAAGAGTATATACCGTACAGTTGCTAAGGTGGGGCCCCGACATGGGATACTCACCACACACGGGGATATGAACACACACACAAAATGCGCCACACACTACCACGTGCTTGAACACATATCACCCTCAGCACACATTTCACCACACATACACCAACCTCGCCACATAAAAGTCGAAACACAAAAGTCGCCGCTCAAAACTCGCCATGCGCAGAACTCGCCACATGCAAAAACTAGGCTCTTGCAAAACTCGCCACAAGTGCAAAACTCACCTCATGGAAAACTCGCCACACGCAAAACTTGCACACGCAGAAAAATTGCCACATGCACAAAAGTTGCAACACATGCAAAAGTTGCCTCACACAAAACTTGCACATACTCAAAAGGCACCACACATAAAACTCGCCACGTGCAAAACTCGCCATGCGCAAAACTTGCTGCACACAACTTGCTACACTAACCTCTCACATGCAACTCGACACAAAAAGTTGCTACACGCATGTTGCCACACAAAACTCATCTCACAAAAGTCGCTACATGCATGTCGCCACACGCAACTCAACACACACAACTTGCCAAACGAAACTCGCCCTAAAACACACACAAGTCTGGTATTATCCTTCAAAAATAAAAATCTGATTAATAAGCAGACAAACTACAACAAATGTACCATATAGGAAATACGGCAGCTGTCAGTCACATGACCTGTCTATTATGTGTATGTGTGAGCTAATATATACTGCCAGGGGGAGGGCTTCCTGTTGGCTGGGGATTTATCAGGCTGCCAATTTAGCTTACAAATACTAAGGTAAAAATACTGAGCAAATAACGTGTGAATGAGGTCTAATACAGGAGGGGATGACACACAGGTATATACTATATACAGGGGAGATGACACACAGATATATACTATATACAGGAGAGATGACACACAGGTATATACTATATAGAGGAGGAGATGACATACAGGTATATACTATATACAGGAGGAGATGACACACAGGTATATACTATATACACGAGCAGATGACCTACAGGTATATACTATATACAGGAGGAGATGACACACAGATATATACTATATACAGGGGAGATGACACACAGATATATACTATATACAGGAGGAGATGACATACAGGTATATACTATATATAGAAGGAGATGACATTCAGGTATATACTATATATAGGGGAGATGACACACAGCAGGTATATACTATATACAGGGGAGATGACATACAGGTATATACTATGTACAGGAGATGACATACAGATGTATACTATATATAAGGAGATGACAAACATGTATATACTGAGGTGATGAGGTGAAAATGAGAGGTGTGAGGTGAAAATGAAAAGGTGTGAGTGCAAAATGAGAGGAGTGAGGAAAAATAGTGGAGTGATCAGAAAATGACAGATGTGAGGTTGAAATGACAAGTGTTAGGGGGGAATGAGAGGAGTGAGGGAGAAAATGAGAGGTGTGAGGGAGAAAATGAGAGATGTGAGGGGAAAATGAAAGATGTGATTGGGAAAATGAGAGGCGTGATGGGAAAATAAGAGAAGTGAGGTGCTATAACTAACCACAGATATTAACTATGCCCAGGCAACGCCGGGCTCTTCAGCTAGTAAGAAATAAAGTGCAAGTGCACGAGAACCTTAGTGCAAAATATAGAGATATGAAAAAGCGTCTCCTGACGAAGAACCTCGAAACGCGCGTTGAGACAGCAGGTTGGGGTCCAGGTTTCCACCACATAAAAGCTATATTGCGATATATGCACTTTACATTTTATTATGTAGCTCCGCTTTTTCATATCGCTATATTTTGCACTTGCACTCTATTTCTTATGGGACAACTTGCGCAATAGTCTTTTAAATTAGCCTCTTTGGAACGCTAGATGATTGCTTGCAGCCGTACTGCTCAGGGATTCTCGTGCACGTGCACTTTACAATACATTTTTTAATCCTAACTGTTGGCTTTGATATTGAGGGAATCCTTATGTGATAATTTTTGCAATATTACATCTGATAATTTTTTGATCAGCTGCATTATTCATTTTTGGTTCTTATGAGAGAGCCCTTATTATAATATTTGGATTTTCTAACATTAAAAAATACTTCATATAGCGTGCGTAATTTATTTTGCTTGACATGGTGACTGAATTTCCTCTCTACCCTGCTTGGTTAGCGATACTCTGACAAATGATGTTAATACTGTAATTTTGTGTATAATAATCTATTTTTCTATAAGATACTCTGGAATTGATCTCTAGAGATTTCCTTTTTTGTGTCACTCTTGATTTAGAGTTGGAATTATTTATTGTCTTTAGATCCATGGTGTTTTTTTTTTGCATTTTTAATTGATTTTGGGGCGTCATACTCCATACTTCTTTATAGGAATCAATATATGTGTGTTTTTTACTTTCCATATCTACCTTGTACTTTTTATATAATTGGGGCACAGACTTGTATATACATTGAAAAAACAAATCGGCAATCCCTGCAAGTGTAACACCCGAGGTAACTGGCTGTTACAGTGATATTGCCTTCCTCTCGGGAAGGGTGATGCCATGCATGGAAGCAAGGAAGGATCCCTTTAACAGGTAACCAGTGCATGCAACACTGTTCTGACTCCAGACTAGAAGGGGAGCTCGAGACCGGGATTGATGGGAACTTCCCTATATATTCAGGGACAGAGAGAGTCTGAGAAAGGAAAGCTGGGGCCGTGCAGACCAGTAGTGCTGCAGCTCCTGGGTGGAAGAGCGAGAAACAGAGCAGTTTGTAGGAGACTGAAAGGGGAAGAGAAGAGTGAAGAGCTGGAGAAAAGCTGTGACTGAGCTTCCTCCACGCTGAAGTGCAGCAACCGGTGGCCGGAAGATGAGGCTGTGTGGGACTGTATGCCCCACAGCAGAAACCAGCGGACAGCAGATTGCAAGTCGCCTGTCCACCATTAACACCCGAAGGCACAGCAGCGCATAGAGCCCGGAGTCATCTGAGAGACCCCTGTAAAAAGGCTCAAGTTGCCTGCCATACGGGTAGTGTCCTACCAAAAGAGACAGAGTGAGGGAAAACAGTTTAGTGGTCTCTGGGGAGCGCTGAAGAAGAGGCCAGAGGGGTCAAATGGATTTAGATAAGTGATAAGTCTGTAGCAGCTCCAGCCGTGAGCCCTCTGAAAGGGAAGAATAATGACAAGTACTGAAGATCGCGGTCAAAGGAGCGCTGAGAATTATTGCAGGGGGTTAATCCTTTATTCCACTACGCGTTTCGACGGTTACAACCGTCTTCATCAGATGGCAATATAATTAAAACAAACGGAAGGAGTATTTAAAGTGACAGCAACCAATAAAAATTAGGAATAGAACGGCCAATCAAATTCACTTATATAAAATATAAAATGGTGGTCCAAATATATATATATATATATATATATATATATATAAAACACTACAAAAATGGTTAAAACAATGAGTTCATGTGTACAATAAAACAATAAAGAATAATGATTAAAATACATATAAATACATATACAAATTTCACTTTTTTCTCCTCTCCTTTCTTTTCCTTCCCTTTCTCCTTTATCTCCTTCTTCTTCCTTTTACTTTCTTGCATTTTCAATAGTGAGATTCAAACCATCAGGGGCAAGTGTGCCTAATTTAAATATCCAGTAACTCTCTCTGTTAACTGAGCTCCTGTACCGATTGGGGACATTATCTGTTGTATGGTCAATGATAGTGAGTTTTCAATGCCTCGGGTTTTTATGGTGTGTTATTGTAAAATGTTTGGATAAGTTATGTAGTAGAAAACCATTTTGAATATTTTGACGGTGCTTATTCAAGGCAGCAAGGGACTACAATACAGCGCGTAGTGGAAGGCGTCCAACCCACCTGGCTATGGGGATTCCTTAATCCCTTCCAAGCTGGCTGGACCACATCGGCACCTGTATCCGTACCCTTGACTGTGGCTGCCTTACACCAGTAAAAAGGTAAAGAGACTGCAACCCTGTGTCCTCTGGTTCTTTCTACACCATCTTCCTTCTGTCGCTACTACACCGGGAGCCCTGGGGATCCAGCTTCACCTGTGGGAAGCCATACCATCCTTGCTGCAGTACCATCACCTGGCCGAATACCACAGGTGGTGTTGCAGCGCCCCAGAGACCTGGTCGTTGCAGTAATGTCGCTCTGCCACTAAGGGGAGTGATGGTACGTCTGATGGCAATAAAGGAGTTCACCTGACCAGGTATCACAGTCACACACTACATTTCACACTCCGGCCACCAGGGGGAGCAAAAAGTTCTATTTATTAGTACACTCCTCACACTTTGGTAAAACTGGGGGTTGAATAGGAAGTTAGTCAGAAGCTGGCTGGGTTTTGTCCAGGCAACATCCCGTGGCAGGGGGTGTTGCGGGGAAGATTCAGAGGGGTCCCTGTCAGGCGTGGGAACCTGGCAGTGACTTAGAGACAAGGACAGATCGTTACAGAACCGCGCCTGCACTACCTTGCGGCGGTATCTAAGGAAAGGACACGAAGCGAAGTATATTGTGGAGAAGTGAGAAACGAGATCAAAGCACAAAGGAGAACCAGTAGGAGTCGTGCCCCAAGATCGGCAACATCCTACTGAGGCGCGTAGCCGGTGGCCAGAACGCCGAGGAAGTAACTGACTCCAAGCATTACTTCAAACAGAGGCAGGACAGTTGATTATAGGTTGGCTGTCTAACATACATCACCTAAGAAGACATAGGGGGCAAACGTGGAGAGGGGCATCTCTAGGGTCTCAGAATAGCTCCCGTCAAACGGGTGCGTCCTAGCCATAACAAACAGGGGGACGAAGCAAAACATCAGAATAGAAACGACAGTTGTGAGGACTATCCCGAATGCTCAGCAGAGAAGGACTGCAACACACAGGCGCTAGTGGTAGGCAGTGATTTCCACCTGCAAAGGGAACTCTGGATGTGCCTTTGGACCGGCCGGTCTCAGACAGCCCTGTTAACAGTGCTCCGGATTGAGGATCCTGAAGTCACCAGTAAAGAGGTAAAGAGACTGCAACCTTGTGTCCTCGTTATTAACTGCGCCTCACACCATTGCCATCTACACTACAGGGAAGCCCTGGGGATATACTTCACCTGTGGGAAGGTATACCATCTAGCTGCCATTCCATCACCCCAGCGGACCCCGAAGCAGCGTCGGTTGCCCTGACTGAACACCACAGGTGGCGTCACGAACCCTTGATAAACTACCATCAACCCTTTCATTGGATGCCCCTTAGCAGGGTCACGGACCGGGTCCCACCACCGTGACAGCCCCAGCACCGAGACAAAGAGGACCGGTGCCGAGTAACCTGTGGCCCTGTGTCTGGGGGCGCTCTAGTGTCACGAACAAATTTTATTCTTTATTCAACAACCCCTAGACCTTTCCCTTTTACTTGGATGCCCAGGGTCACGGACCGGGTCACTGCCACCATGATACATCCCTTTAAGTACCGGCCCAGTTTTGAGTTTCTCACGGCCCTGGCGGTTGCTCCAAACTTGGCGTCACAAACAAACTTTATTCTTTATTCAACAACCCCTTTAAAGACCTTTTACTTGGATTCCCAGGGCCACGGACTGGGTCACTGCCACCGTGACACATCCCTTTAAGTACCGGTAAGGTTCCAAGTACCCCACAGCCCTGGTGGGTGCTCCACATGTGTTGCAGATGTCGAACAGTCGACAGACATGCAGCCGCGGGGACTCAAATATAACATTTGAGCACGCCGAAGACCCTCAGTTAGCACCCGAGCATGCTCAGATAACACCTTATCCCAGAACGCTCGCTCATCACTAGTTGGGAAACACTACAGTATCCTGCTACTCACTGATCTGGTCACTAAGTTGCAAAGATGATTACTTACATTGTATAAGAGGTCTGTTACTTAGGACCGGTTTCTTGCACCTCTACCGGTGAGGTGCATCTCATCATAGTAGTAGGAGCTGGATTCTCGATCCATAGTGTAAGAATCACCATGTGTCACTTTTATTCACCAAACTGTGCCACACCCTCACCAGGTTAACGACCCGACAGACGGGAGATGTTCATGCAACGTGTCCCATCTGTCGTATGGAACCAAAAGCACGTTGGGAAATTGTGGCACATTGTAAAGCTTCCTTTATTACAGATGGTTCCAGCGAAAGAAACCAGATTGCACTAAGGAAGAAAAGAAAAGACAATTTCTTAAATGTCTGGATTTTATAATGAGCTTAACCCGGGAACTTGTATTATTCTAGTTAATTAATGTGATTTTTCAGGTAAAGCCTCATTAGGACGCGGTGGCTTCACGGATTCTCCTGTTGATAGACACTCGTGAGATGACCCAGCGCCTGCAATCTAGAAGGAGATTACTGCGCAGAGCGCGGCTGGGGTCGTCCATGTTTGGGCCTTGATTAACAATGCGCAGGAATGAGACGATTCAAGGCCCTTTGACTACATTACCAAGTCTGTGCACTTTAATTAGTAAGGTACTTCACAATAATGGAGAAGTGAGCGGGGAAATGTTTTTTTTCTACATTTGTCTACATTATTGATCTGGTTCATAATAGTCCATGAGAAAAGGAAGGAAGGAAGGAAAGAAGGAGGGAAGGGAAGGGAGGGGAGGAATGTAAAAAGGGGAAGGAAGGAAGGAAGGGGAGGAATGTAAAAAGGGGAAGGAAGAAAGGAAAGGGGGGAGGAATGTAAAAAGGGGAAGGAAGGAAGGAAGGAAGGGAAGGGAGGGGAGGACTGTAAAAAGGGTTAGGAAGGAAGGAAGGGAGGGGAGGAATGTAAAAAGTGGAAGGAAGGAAGGAAGGAAGGAAGGAAGGAAGGGGAGAATGTAAAAAGGGGAAGGAAGGAAGGGAGGGGAGGAATATAAAAAGGGGAAGGAAGGGAGGGGAGGAATGTAAAATGGGGAAGGAAGGAAGGAAGGGAGGGAGGGGAGGAATGTAAAAAGGGGAAGGAAAGAAGGAAGGAAGGGAGGGGATGAATGTAAAAAGGGGAAGGAAGGAAGGGAGGGGAGGAATGTGAAAAGGGGAAGGAAAGAAGGAAGGAAGGAAGGAAGGAAGGGAGGGGAGGAATGTAAAAAGGGGAAGGAAGGAAGTGAGGGGAGGAATGTAAAAAGGGGAAGGAAAGAAGGAAGGAAGGGAGGGGATGAATGTAAAAAGGGGAAGGAAGGAAGGAAGGAAGGAAGGAAGGAAGGAAGGAAGGAAGGAAGGAAGGAAGGAAGGGAGGGGAGGAATGTGAAAAGGGGAAGGAAGGGAGGGGAGGAATGTAAAAAGGGGAAGGAAGGAAGGAAGGAAGGGAGGGGAGGAATGTAAAAAGGGGAAGTAAGGAAGGGAAAAGACGGGAGGGAAGAAATGTAAAAAGGGGAAGGAAGGAAGGAAGGGAGGGAGGGGAGGAATGTAAAAAGGGGAAGGAAGAAAGAAAGAAAGAAAGAAAGAAAGAAAGAAAGAAAGAAAGAAAGAAAGAAAGAAAGAAAGAAAGAAAGAAAGAAAAAGAGGGGAAGGATGGAAGGGAGGGATGAAGGAAGAGAGGGAAGGGAGAGGAGGGAGAAGGAAAAAAAGGGAAGCATGGAAAGAAGATGTCACCACTTGTGAAGGATGACACCAGAGAGATCACACAGAATCCTTCCGCTGCCACCACATGAGATGGAGCCGCACCTCGTCGCCCCACGTTATGTCACTATTACATCACTGAGATCAAGTGGTGCGGTCACCTCACTTGCACCAACGTGACGTTCTGCAGACCCTGGGGACACATAAGTTCAGCTTGGTGCACACGGGTCGATGGAGGCAGGTAATATTTCATATATTTGATGTGTGCACATATCTTGGTGACACACAGGGGCTGCTGCACTATTTGGTTTGTAGATAGATACATAGATACATAATGGAAAGATGATAAACAGATGATCTGAACAATAAACCGCCATTAGCAGGAACTTCAGGAACATTAAGTGATTAATTACACATAAACTCCAGTTCCTCCACCATTTACAGTGTTAACTGATTCTTTCCTGTCATGGAACTTTTTTCGCAGATCCCCTTTGCATGATTCATGAAGGACCAGTAAAAGGCTAATTGTTGAAATTAATTTGCGTAAATGACTAAGCAAGAGATAACAAAATTGCATCTGCCCTTGTTTGGCAAAGATTCAACAGTGCCGCAGTGCCGGTCCTGTACTGCCAGCTGCTTCCACCCAACACACTCCTGCAAAAATTAAAGGCTACAAATATTAATTAATACATTTTTTTTGGTCCGTTAATTTGCACTGAAAGGTTCCAGAGAGCAGAACTGCAGAGAAGATGAACCATGGTAATTAGAATTAATGGGGCTGATGCATGTTTTTGCAGCTGAAGTTTTAAAAACCTATGAATGGGGCTAGGAAGACTATGGTGACATTCTCATAAATCTCGATGATAATGCAGCTATTAGAAGGAGAAGGATTAAGTAGTACGGCTCCAGCTCTATCCATCACATGATACATTGTATCCCATCTGTCATCGTATCGGCTACACCATGATGGCTACCCTTCTGGGATCCATACGAGAAGCTTGGGGAATTTAAGGAATTGCAGTGATGAGTGTCAACGTAAGAAATAAATGGTTCAGACCTCAAACTCCCCAGCAAAAATAATAGCTACTGCTTTATACTTGTCAGCTTAGATCTCGGGTAATGCTATGTAACTAGTAATCCTTTACAGTCAATGCAGGGGTAAGAATAGAGGAGGAAGTCCAGTTGATTTGGACTTTCATTATACTTGGAGCTAAGGATACTGTACCTGGAGCACCCCCGTAGGCAGTGGGGTACTCGGTACCAGGTCCTTCGTTTCTCAAGGGGGATGTCACGGTGGGCTGACCCGGTCCGTGGCCCTCGGGAGGTCCGTGGTTAAAGGGAAAGGTCTTTAAAGGGGAAATGTTCGTGACGCCACCTGTGGTATTCGGTCAGGGTGACCGACGCTGCTTTAAGGGGTCCGCTGGGATGATGTTATGGCAGCTAGATGGTATACCTTCCCACAGGCAGGGCCGTATTTAGAGTTTCTGCTGCCCTAGGCACTTTTAGCGCTGCCTCCCCCTTTGGTGAGCATGACACTATCGGCAGTGACTTTGGCAAGAGTCGTTGATGTGAAAGTTGCCTTTTGCCTCATTCATTCCCTATGGGATTTGCAGCACTTGCCATGATCTGGCAAATGCGGTACCATACCTCCCAACTTTTGAAGAAGGGAAGGAGGTATAAAGTTTGCGGCGCGCAAATTTTAGGCCATGCCTCTGACCACACCCATTTCACAACTAGTCACACCCATATCCACGTCCCAACCACAGCCATTTATCACTGCTGATCACACTGTTTTATATACAATAATTATAAACAAAAAAAATATGGCCACACAGTGCTCCATACTGTATAATGGCCACACATGATGCTCCATACTGTATTATGGCCACACATGATGCTCAATACTGTATAACGGCCACCACACATGATGCTCCTTACTGTATAATGGCCACACACAGTTCTCCATACTGTATAATGGCCACACATGATGCTCAATACTGTATAATGGCCACACATGATGCTCCATAGTGTATAATGGCCACACATAGTGCTCCATACTGTATAAAGGCCACACACAGTTCTCCATACTGTATAATGATCCCACATGATGCTCAATACTGTATAATGGCCACACATGATGCTCCATACTGTATAATGGCCACACATGATGCTCCATACTGTATAATGGCCATTGGCCACAAATGATGCTCCATACTGTATAACGGCCACACATGATGCTCAATACTGTATAATGGCCACATACAGTTCTCCATAGTGTATAATAATCCCACATGATGCTCAATACTGTGTAATGACCCCCCTCCTGTGTGCATGGCTCATATTCCCCCCCCCCCGAATGCATGGCTCATATTCTCCCACTGTATGCATGGCTCATATTCCCCCCCCCCATATGCATGGCTCATATTCCCCCACTGTATGCATGGCTCATATTCCCCCCCTGTATGCATGGCTCATATTCCCCCCCTGTATGCATGGCTCATATCCCCCCCTGAATGCATGGCTCATATTCCCCCCTGTATGCTTGGCTCATATTCCCCCCCCGAATGCATGGCTCATATTCCCCCACTGTATGCATGGCTCATATTCCCCCCCTGAATGCATGGCTCATATTCCCCCCCTGTATGCTTGGCTCAAATTCCCCCCGATTGCATGGCTCATATTACCCCACTGTATGCATGGCTCATATTCCCACTGTATGCATGGCTCATATTCCCCCCCTGTATGCATGGCTCATCTTTCCACACCCCCCCACACCCCCCGCTCCCATCTTGCATGGCTCGGCTTACGGTCCTCCTTCATCCCCCCTCCCCTGTCCCCCCGTCCCTCCGTCCCTCATACTCACCTGACCCACACCGCGCTGACATCCCCCTGGCTCTGTCCTGACTCCCGCTGCAGCACCTTCTTCCTGCGTGAGCGGTCATGTGATACCGCTCATTAAGGTCATGAATATGCACATATTCATGACCTTAATGAGCGGTACCACATGACCGCTCATTCAGGACAAGCGGCAGACGCCGAGACCAGGCATCGCTGGAGCAGAGTGAGTATCGTCTTCAAGGAGTGTGGGTGGGAGGCGGGCGGGTGGCCGAGAGGGGAAGGGCATGGGGGGCAGGGGGCGGGAGAGCAGCCAGTCGGGAGGTGACCCAGGACTTATAAAAATAAAAAAAACCTTGCTCAGGTGCCGCCCCCTGCATTGTCCCCAACCTAGGCACGTGCCCTCAAGTGCCTAGTGGCAAATATGGCCCTGCCCACAGGTGAAGTATTTCCCCAGGGCTTCCCAGTGTGTAGATGGTGGATGGCGAGAGGCGAAGTGAAGAACGAGGACACAAGGTTGCAGTCTCTTTACCTTTTACTGAAGGCTTCAGCATCCACAGTCCAGAGCACCAGATCACAGGGCATTCAGAGTCCGGCCGGTTTGGAGGCAAATCCAGAGTCCCCATATCCAGGTGGAAATCAGTAGCCTTCCTCTAGCGCCTTGCTGTTGTAGTACCTTACTGCTAAGCCTCTCATGAGGTCCTCATAGATGTTGTAAATGTTATGTCTCTCTCTCTGTCCCCCAGATGGATAGGACAAACCAGTATGACCGGTGGCTTGAGGCTTTTTACAGGGACTCTATCATGCCCCAGCCTTTCATGGGTGCCACCTTGCCTCCTGGCTATAGGGCGGGCAGGTAACATTAAATTAGCTGTCCTGCTGGTCTCTGGAGCAAGGCATAAAGGACTATTGCTCCCTCGGTGTTCCGGCTACCGGGATCTTGTGCCTCTGATATCCACTCCTTTGCTACGACTTCTTCTCACTCTCTACAATACAGTTCTCTTTTTGTGTCCTTTCTTAGGAACTGCCACACTTAGGGCAGGTGCAGCTCCATGACCCTCTGTCTAGGCCTCTGACAAGTTCCCACCCCTGTCAGGGACCAACTGCCTGAGCGAAGCTCAGCCAGCAACTGCCTAACTTCCTCTCCAGGCCACCAGTTTTACCTAATTGTGAAGAGTGCCCTAATAAATAGGAGCATAGCTCCCCCTAGTGGACTGGAGTATGAAATGTGTTGTATGTTTGTGGTACCTGGTAAAGATATCTCCTTTATTGCCTCCAAAAGTAACATCACTCCCCCCTAGAGGAAAATGACATTACTGCAACGACCAGGACCCTGGGGCGCGGCACTCCTATGCCATCATTCCCACTTCTAATGTTGGTTCCCACCTTCATATTGGTGCAGTTCAGACCCCCACGTCAAGTTAGAACTGTAACTTCTGCACCCTGTCTAGTTACACCAATAGGGAAGGAATTTGTTTTTGTACGTTCATTTTCTTCATATTTTCAAGGTTTAAAAATGTTCTAAATATTTTGCATTAACAATCTTCTACAATGTTTCTGCTGCAGAGTGTCTTTCTGGGTTAGTGATAGCAGGAGGAAAAGGGTTTTACAGGAATCTGCAGTGGAGGGAGACGAAAGTATCCTGGAAGGATAGGCAACCACTGTAGACAAAGGAGAAAGCACGTGGAGAGGACAATGTAGTATTGGACTGTGCTAATGCATGGAAGTAAGTGTAGTGTAAGTGAAGACAGCATTACTCTGGATACACACGTCCAGCCTGTATTACTGGAAGAGACACTCAGACCTCACATCCAGCCTATATTACTGAGAGAGAGAGACACACAGACCTCACATCCAGCCTATATTACTGAGAGAGAGCACACAGACCACACATCCAGCCTATATTACTGAGAGATACTGTGATATAGAAAATGCTAAGCACAGCCTAAATGGGGGAGGTGCACAGTCATAGGTGCCCAAGCCTGAATGTATACAATATAAAGTGACTAGCACACTCCAAGGTGTTGTGATGCAAAAAGTGGGGATTTATTACATACAGTAATCAAACGTTTCGGTCGATACTGGACCTGAACCTGGACCTGATGATGGAGTGTGCTAGTCACTTTATATTGTATATTACTGAGAGAGAGACACACAGACCTCACATCCAGCCTATATTACTGAGAGAGAGACACACAGACCACACATCCAGCCTATATTACTGAGAGAGACACTCAGACTTCACATCCAGCCTATATTACTGAGAGAGACACTCAGATCTCACATCCAGCCTATATTACTGAGAGAGAGCACACAGACCTCACAACCAGCCTATATTACTGAGAGAGAGCACACAGACCACACAACCAGCCTATATTACTGAGAGAGAGACACACAGACCACACATCCAGCCTATATTACTGAGAGAGAGACACAGAGCTCACATCCAGCCTATATTACTGAGAGAGAGACACAGAGCTCACATCCAGCCTATATTACTGGGAGGGACACACAGACCTCACATCAAGCCTATATTACTGGGAGGGACACACAGACCTCACATCCAGCCTATATTACTGGAAGAGACACTCAGACCTCACATCCAGTCTATATTACTGGGAGGACAAAAAGGTCTCATATTCAGCCTCGATTACTGGGACGACAAACAGAGCTCACATCCATCATACAGTGGGTACAGAAAGTATTCAGACCCCTTCAACTTTTCACTCTTTGTTTCATTGCAGCTATTTGGCAAATTCAAAAAAGTTCATTTTTCCTCATTAGTGTACACTCCGCACCCCATCTTGACTGAACAAAACAGAAATGTAGTAATTTTTGCAAATGTATTAAAAAAGAAAAACTGAATTATCCCATGGTCATAAGTATTCAGACCCTTTGCTCAGACACTCATATGTAAGTGACTTGATGTCCTTTTCCTTGTGATCCTCCTTGAGATGTTTCTACTCCTTCATTGGAGTCTGGCTGTGTGTAATTAACCTGATAGGACTTAATTTGGAAAGGCGCACACCTGTCTATATAAGACCTCACAGCTCACAGTGCATGTCAGACCAAATGAGAATCATGAGGTCAAAGGAACTGGCCAAGGAGTCTGGAGGCATGCTTGGCCAGTCCAGCACTTTTACCCACAGTTTCTTTAGCAAGGCAGTGGTCTTCTTGGAGGTGTGCTTGGGGTCATTATCATGTTGGAACACTGCCCTACGGTCAAGCTCTGCTTTAGTATGTCACAGTACATGTTGGCATTCATGCTTCCCTCCCACAGCTGGCAGCACTCATGCAGCCCCAAACCATGACACTCCCACCACCATGCTTGACTGTAGGCAGTAAACATTTGTCTTTCTACTCCTCATCTGATTGCCTCCACACAAGCTTGACACAATCTGAACCAAATAAGTTTCTCTTGTTCTCACCAGACCACAGGACATGGTTCCAGTAATCCATGTCCTTAGTCTGCTTGTCTTCAGCAAAGTGTTTGCAGCTTTCATGAGCATCATCTTTAGTAGAGGTTTCCTTCTGGGACAACAGTTGTGCAGACCAATTTGATGCAATGAGCAACATATGGTCCGAGCACTGACAGGTGCACTGCCTCCCCATTAACCAGCAATGCTGGCAGCAATCATACGTGTTCTTTGAAAAGACAACCTCGGAATATGATGCTAAGCATGTGACCTCAACTTCTTTTGTGGACCATGGCGAGACCAGTTCTGAGCAGACCCTGTCTTGTTACACCACTCTCCATTCAGACTTAAGACCTGGTAACACTAATGAGTCACATGACACTGGGTGAGGGAAAATTGCTAATTGGGCACAATTTGGCCATTTTCACTTAGGGGTGTACTCACTTTTGTTGCCAGAGGTTTAGACCCTATTGGCTGTGTGTGAGTTATTTAGACAGCACCAAATTTACACTGTTATACAAGCTGTACACTGACTACTGTACTTTGTATCAAAGTGTCATATCTTCAGTGTTGTCCCATGAAAATAAATAATAAAATATTTACAAAAAGGTGAGGGGTGTACTCACTTTTCTGATATACTGTATCTTTTAAATGAACTGGACTTTGTTTCTCTGATGTCTAGCTCTTAATCCCTTGCAGTAATAATAGAGTGGAATTGTTAAATTATTTGTCCCTCTACCTGCCACTAGAGGGAGCTCAAGAACTCACAATTCATACATAGAACTTACAGTAAGCTCCATGGCTCCCCCTAGTGGTGATTGCTGGCTGACACTTTATGATCTATTTCTAGGCAGTAAATTAGTGTCAGGAATATGAAGCTCTGACACTTCATAAGTCAAAAAATGAATGTCAAAAGGTGGAAACTCATTTTACTAAAAAGTGGAAGCAAAAAAATTTTAAAAAACTGCATAAATGCCAATTCACTAATATTGCAATATCTATGGTCAGCCCTTTACCTACAAAAGGTGGGAAATTAAAGCTCTTCTGGAACATTCTGTATCATTGTAACTTTATACATTCTCATTTTGCCTGAAACCCAAGGTATATTTTTTTCTTACTGCAAACCTGGATATGCGCCAGAAGCCTAACCTGATGCAGCCAGCGTAATAAAGGTGATATGACATGATTGGGGATTTTGGCTATGCTTTCAGGACCTTTCACATCAGACACATCAAGCCTTTTATTATAAAATCTATAGGAGCGGAAAAATTGCTGCAAGGAAATAAAATACAAGAATTTATACTACCTGGAGCCAATCAGACTACTAAAAAGCCGAGTTCCAATATCCTAATATCATTTGTACTTATTAGCATCCGTGTCTTCCCATAATTCCATGTAGTAGGAATGGATAACATGGATATTCATGTATGGAATCCTAGGGATACAGTGAAGACTGACACACACTGTAAAATCATAGCCGCCACATCAAGGGCTATTTATGTTGTTACTCTCCAGATACTGTAGAGCTACAAGTCCCAGCAGCGCAGCCGAGGAAGTCAAAGATTTTGCATCGGTTCCCAGGAGCTTCAGCATATTTTGGTAGTCGCTGACTTGCTTGCACAGCTCTGGTGATACACGGCATAGTCCGAAGATATGACTGCCTAACCTGAGCAGCGGAGCCGCATGTGTCACTAATCCGGCAGCCGCCAGTCACGCCGTGTGACAGTAACCGCCCGTGATGTGACGCTGCTCAGGTGACTGCAGGCTGGGCGAGATGGATGGCTTCTGTGACCTACTTAGTGTCCTGTTACTTTGTCATTCTTTACAATGTATAACACTGTGTCAGTCACGGAGCAAATATACAGTCAGCAGAACACATCTATGTAGATAGATAGATAGATAGATAGATAGATAGATAGATAGATAGATAGAGATAGTAACATAGTAACATAACATAGTTAGTAAGGCCGAAAAAAGACATTTGTCCATCCAGTTCAGCCTATATTCCATCATAATAAATTCCCAGATCTACGTCCTTCTACAGAACCTAATAATTGTAAGATACAATATTGTTCGGCTCCAGGAAGACATCCAGGCCTCTCTTGAACCCCTCGACTGAGTTCGCCATCACCACCTCCTCAGGCAAGCAATTCCAGATTCTCACTGCCCTAACAGTAAAGAATCCTCTTCTATGTTGGTGGAAAAACCTTCTCTCCTCCAGACGCAAAGAATGCCCCCTTGTGCCCGTCACCTTCCTTGGTATAAACAGATCCTCAGCGAGATATTTGTATTGTCCCCTTATATACTTATACATGGTTATTAGATCGCCCCTCAGTCGTCTTTTTTCTAGACTAAATAATCCTAATTTCGCTAATCTATCTGGGTATTGTAGTTCTCCCATCCCCTTTATTAATTTTGTTGCCCTCCTTTGTACTCTCTCTAGTTCCATTATATCCTTCCTGAGCACCGGTGCCCAAAACTGGACACAGTACTCCATGTGCGGTCTAACTAGGGATTTGTACAGAGGCAGTATAATGCTCTCATCATGTGTATCCAGACCTCTTTTAATGCACCCCATGATCCTGTTTGCCTTGGCAGCTGCTGCCTGGCACTGGCTGCTCCAGGTAAGTTTATCATTAACTAGGATCCCCAAGTCCTTCTCCCTGTCAGATTTACCCAGTGGTTTCCCATTCAGTGTGTAATGGTGACATTGATTCCTTCTTCCCATGTGTATAACCTTACATTTATCATTGTTAAACCTCATCTGCCACCTTTCAGCCCAAGTTTCCAACTTATCCAGATCCATCTGTAGCAGAATACTATCTTCTCTTGTATTAACTGCTTTACATAGTTTTGTATCATCTGCAAATATCGATATTTTACTGTGTAAACCTTCTACCAGATCATTAATGAATATGTTGAAGAGAACAGGTCCCAATACTGACCCCTGCGGTACCCCACTGGTCACAGCGACCCAGTTAGAGACTATACCATTTATAACCACCCTCTGCTTTCTATCACTAAGCCAGTTACTAACCCATTTACACACATTTTCCCCCAGACCAAGCATTCTCATTTTATGTACCAACCTCTTGTGCGGCACGGTATCAAACGCTTTGGTAAAATCGAGATATACCACGTCCAATGACTCACCGTGGTCCAGCCTATAGCTTACCTCTTCATAAAAACTGATTAGAGATAGATAGATAGATAGATAATAGATAGATAGATAATAGATAGATAGATAGATAGATAGATAGATAGATAGATAGATAGATAGATAGATAATAGATAGATAGATAGATAATAGATAGATTGATGAATAGATAGATAATAGATAGATAGATAGATGACAGATAGATAGATAGATAGATAGATAGATAGATAGATAGATAGATAGATAGATAGATAGATAGATGCAAAAAATTAGAGCAAAGCAGCACAAAAAGCTAATGAAGAATCCGGGTGTGAAAAGCTCCCACAGGCAAACACCAAACCTTGAATGTAGGAATCCATAAAACAGGAGCACCGCACCGTTGTTTGTGAAAAAAGAGCAATTTTATTTAGCCCATGATAGCGACGTTTCGGTCCAAAGAAGTGAACCTTTTTAAAGCAGTGAACAAGTGCAAAATGCTGGATATTTAAAGGGTGTACATAATTACAGTATTTAACAATAATAATATAAGAAAGAGCATAGCCCTTCATTACAAAGAGTATACAGAAAGTGCAGAATGTTGTACAAATAGATAGAAATCTCATAAAGTGCAGCGCAGCAATGTAAATATATAAAGTCTCATACAGTGCGCATCATTGCGCTAATTGACAAAAAATGGCAGGTGCATATCATTGAAATTAGTCATGAATCAGCTCCATGGCTTACCTCATACAACACATGATAACACACGCACCTGACGGCATCCTGTATTCTTGAATGCGCATGTCAGGAAGAGATGATTCAATACGAAATGAAAGCGTTCCCTCGCGCGTGCGCAGTAACAATTCCAAAAGTTCAAGCGCCATCTTAGTTGCAGGCAAGAAGGTAGAATGAAGTGTGCATGTCGGAGGAAAATATTAGCGCACGCGCAGTAGCAAACATAATAAATATAGCGCTATCTTAATCACAGGCAAAAGAATAATGTGCATATTAATAGAACATATAATCAGAACAATTATATAGCAAACTAATGGAATAACAGAGCATACTCAGTATAAGACAAGCTTGCACATATACGCTAATTGTGTAACAACCCAGGTTCCTGGTTGTTACAGAGGCATTGCTTTCCTCCCGGGGTGAGTGATGCCACGCTTGGAAGCGAGGAAGGATCTCTTTCATCAGGTAAACACAAACATGCAACATGTTCACACTCCAGACCAGAAGGGGGAGCTCTGATCCAGCTTGAATGTGGCTCCCCTATATATATTCTGGTATGGAGGGAAAGTCAGTCAGTCTGAGAGGAACAGAGAGAGGAAAGAGATAAGGGGCCGTGCAGCAACATGAGGTGCTGCAGCTCCTGGAAGGGAAAGAGAAGGACGGAATAAGTTGTAGCGAGCGTGAAGGAGGAGTAGAAGCCAAGGGCAAAGTAAAGAGCTGGAGAGAGAAGCTGTAAGTGGGCTTCCTCCATGCTGAGCGCAGATACCGGTAGCCGAAATACCGAGGTTGTGCAAGACTTTAGGACTCATAACAGAAACCAACGAACAGCAGAATGCAAGTTACCTGTCCACCATTAACACCCAAGGATACAGAATAGAGCCCGGGTCGTGATAGAGATCCTGTAAAAAGGCTTCTGTTACCTGTCGTACAGGTTAGTGTCCTACCTAAAGGGGGACAGAGAGAAAACGTGAGGACCTTATGTGAGGCCTAAGGCAGCAAGGGACTACAACAACACAGCGCTAAAATGAAGGCTTCCAACTCCATCTGGTAAGGGGGACTCCAGATTCGCTTCGAAGCCGGCTGGACCACACCAGCACCTGTGATCCGGTACCCAGGACTGTGGCTGCCTGAGACCTTCAGTAAAGAGACTGCAAACCTGTGTCCTCCGTTTCTTTCTACACCACCTCTCACCTGTCCCTACTACACCGGGAGCCCTGGAGACCCCGCTTCTCCTGTGGGAAGCCATACCATCCCAGCTGCCATAACATCACCCCAGTGAACCCCTTAAATCAGCGTTGGTCATCCCTGACTGAGTACCACAGGTGGCGTCACAAATTTTTACTACTTCACAAACCCCTTTAAAGACGTTTTCTTTAACATGGGCGCCCAGGGCCATCACCCCCGTGACACATGCCTTTAAGTACCGGACTCGGTACTGAGTACCCCACGGCCCTGGCATGGAGCTGATTCATGACTAACTTCAATGATATGCACCTGCACATTTTTTGTCAGTTAGCGCAATGATGCGCACTGTATGAGACTTTATATTTACATTGCTGCGCTGCACTTTATGAGATTTCTATCGATTTGTACAACATTCTGCTCTTTCTGTATACTCTTTGCAATGAAGGGCTATGCTCTTTCTTATATTATTATTGTTAAATACTGTAATTATGTACACCCTTTAAATATCCAGCATTTTGCACTTGTTCACTGCTTGAGAAAGGTTCACTTCTTTGAACCGAAACGTCGCTATCATGAGCTAAATAAAATTGCTCTTTTTTAGCAAACAGCGGTGCGCTGCTCCTGTTTTTTGGATTCCTAGATAGATAGATAAATAGATATGGGATGCATTAGATTCGCAATGGGATAAATATATATTTTGGGTAAGAGCAGGAATGGATACTGGTAATGTAGGTCAGGAGATTTGCTTCCATCACTAAGCACAGGAACAATCTTCTCAAGGGGACGTTCCAGCTGGAAGGTAAGCTAGGCGATGCAGGGCATTAACTTCTTAAGATGCATTTAACATTCCTCGCAGTTCTTAGGATATTTTGTGGTTTTTGTTTTTAGCTTTTAGGTATTTTCTGCTTTTCTTGCACCTTACAATACTATCATATTGTCAATGCTGCTCTATTTATCCCTTATAGACATTCTTCAACGTTGAAATTGCTGCACCGAGAAGGAAGAGTCGTAGAGTTATGAAAATGACAGGATGGACAGACATGCTACTGATCTGCAAGTGATGAAAAAAGGAAACACAATTTTCAAAACTTCTTAATTTTTTGAGAATTGAGCATGAACTTCACGTGCAATGCAATTTTTCAACACTACAACTGCAGTCCACGAGTTGCTCGTGCAACCTGCATGGCCAACATGTGCTTCCATGTCAGCAGGGTCTCCTGACTTGTTTCCTTTCAGGCAAATCCGGGATGTCAGTGATCAGCAATTGCACAGACAGCTGCTAGCAGTGGATCTTGATGATTTTTTTGCCCAAGTGCATTCTGGAACAGATCATTCCTCAGACGACCATTAACAACCTCGTTGATAGCGGCTTAGGCTGGAAGTACTGGGATTCCTGTGTGTGGCATTCATACTCCATACTGAATAAATTGAGATGTTTTGACCGTTTTGTTTCCATTTTTTCATCATTTGCGGATCAGTAACGTCTCAATCCTGTGATTTCCATAATTCCATGAACTTTCCTTCTTGGTGATGTAATTTCAATATTAAGAAGTTTATTAGTTTCATGACGGTTATGGAAGGAGGATCAGTTGTCACTGCACCTTTCATGATGTGCACAGGGCATACAATGGCTTTCGAGACGAAAAAAAACAAAACAATATGAACAGTTCAAAATGGCTTTACTAACAGATATACAACATGGAGACATATGTACTCTAAACACTGCACAACAGCAGAACTTTTCCAAAAATATATACACTGCCTGACCTGTCCACCATTCCTGAATGTGCACCACTTGCACAACCACTAGGAGCTCCTGGGTCACTGGGCTTGTCATTGGACATATCATTGGACTTTTGGCTTCTTCGAGTGCTGCTGCCTGTTCCTCTGTTGATTACTAGGTGCACTCACCCTGTTTTGGCAATGGCGACTATTTCTTGTAGCACCCACTTGCACCCTCTCTTTGAGCATGCATTAACCCTACTTCTCCGGCTTATATCTCCTCTGAGCAGGACACTCTCTATCAGGGTGGTCTCTTCCTCCTCTTCTTTACGGGCTGCTGGTCTACTATGGCTGGGACATTTTCAAGGACAATCTCTTCTCTTTAATCTGGGCACAAGAGGAGTGTGAGATGGCAATGAATATACATAGTTGCAGTATCGGAGTTTCAGGGAAATGCGGTAGATATAGTATATCTCAACTTCAGCAAAGTATTTGATAAAGTATCCCAAACTATCATTCTAAAAAAAAATGACCAAGTATGAGATTTACAAGGCGACGGTTAGGTGGATTCATAACTGGCTCAGTGATCGTACTCAAAGAGTGGTGATACATGGTTGCACATCCAATTGGAAGTGTGTTTCAAGTGGGTACCACAAGGCTCTGTCCTGGCCCCAGTGTTGTTCAACATTTTTATAAATAATCTAGATAAGGGAACTGAAGGTAAACTCATCAAATTTGCAGATGATGCAAAGCTAGGAGGGATCGCTAACACTAGAGAAGACGGAGAAAGGATTCAGAAGGATCTAGAGAAGCTTGAATGTTGGGCAGCGACTAATAGAAAAAACATTAAAAAAAACGGTAAAGGATCTGGGAATGTTTAGCTTGGCAAAAAGAAGGCTAAGAGGAGACCTAATAGCTGCCTACAAATATCTGAAGGGCTGTCACAGTGTAGAGGGATCATCATTATTCGCATTTGCATGTGGAAACACGAGAAGCAATGGAATGAAACTGAAAGGGAGAAGATATAGATTAGATACTAGAAAAATAAACTTTTTGACAGTGAGGGTGATCAATGAATGGAACAGGCTGCCATGAGAGGTGGTGAGTTCTCCTTCAATGGAAGACTTCAAACAGAGGCTGGACAGACATCTGTCTGAGATGGTTTAGTGAATCCTGCATTGAGCAGAGGTTGGACATGTCCCCTCCATCTCTAACATTCTATGATTCTATGACAACCCAGTTCAAGAAGTCTTCATTACTCACCTGCTTGCCGCTACACTGTAACATGGCTCATTGTCACTACACAGGACCTCTGCAACTGTCACTGGATGAAGGGAAACTAGCAACTTAATAATCTCTGTCTGTCACTCAGAACCTCTGCAGAGCTTCTCTCAGTCTCCCGTACAACAGACATTAACTCCTAAACTGCTACAGTCTTAGCATTACTCACAAGCACTCAGCAGAAAACGTGTTGCTGAAAATGATCAGACAAAACATAGACAAGTGCACTGAACATAAGTCAATGTGATGGCTGAAAATGCACAAATCTCACAGGTCACCATCTTCTTATGACAATAAAATGCAATTGTCTGCACAAATAAAAACTGTAAAAGAACAAAATTATAGGGGCAACATGTCCAAAGTATTAATAACAGCTTAATTAGTAAGAGGATGGACAAACCAGTTTGAAAGTAAGTATGAAGGTATTTGTTTAAGATGAAACCCCTGGTCAGGCTATAGATCAGCATCTACCAACTTCTTTTATGACAAACACTTTTTAAAAGTTGTTTGTGAATACATATAATACACTTTTACTTTACTTTACTCTTAAAGTGGTTTTGAACTTTGTTATTTCCATTTTGTCCAGATGTTCATGACTTCAAGCTTGGAACCCTGATGTCCCAACGTCTTGCATTGGATCAACATCGGTCGGTACTTCTACGTACCCTTTTTTGCACTTATGTATTAGAGGTGCTTTTGATTTTAATCTCTTTACTTGTTTTTTCTCCCTTACATATTGGCGGTGGAGATTTCATTTAGCATATAATTTTCTACATTTTTGCTTTTGTCCCATGTCCCAATGTTTCCTTCTTTTCATTTTTATTCACTGTAAGGTCCCGGTCATAATAATATGATTAAGTAATGAGTAAATCCTTTTGAAAAAAAAATCCAATTTGCCTGAAATGTCACAAAACAAATTGGATTAACCTGAATGTGATTTTTTGGCAATTTTGAGTAATAAACATAGAGGACCTGATGAAGATAAAGAATTAAAAATTCAGCTTAAAAAAATTTGGATTGGCCAAAATGTGAATTTTGGGCAATTTACTTTCAGATAATGAATATAGAGGACCTGGAAAAGTTAAAGTAAAGATTATGCCCAAAAAATATTAATGAACCCGAATATAATTTTTTTGCAATTTGCTTTGGGCTAATCCAGCAAAATGGCCACTATTTTGGTACAATATAGAGGATCAGAAAAGGTTGAAAAAAATATGCTGACCCAGTGCAGCCCTTCTCCGGTCTGGTTGTTTTCGTAGTTCCACTCTTCGATGACATCTTTGGCATCTCCAGGGCTGGTGATGCCTTGTGCTGTAATGCCGTTGCAGGACATCACATGTTAGATGCCTCTAAAGCCATAGCAAAGAAGACCACGAGCCCGGTGTGGCGCTCTGCAGCGGGACAGGTAAAAGCTGGGTGAGTATACTTTTTATAATTTTTTTTAGATTATGTTTATTATTATCTCGAAGCCTTGAAATACCTCTTTTTTGTTTCTTAATGGTCTTCGGCTCGATCTCGATCCATGGCGACTTGATGAACGATTTGTAGGAAGATCAATCTTGTGTCAGATTAAATTGGTCCACCAGGGTCTTCTCTGCCATTATCTTGATAGTATCAAGCCGTTGAGTTGCTGGTCTTCCTCTTCGCCTTGTTCCTTCTACTCTTCAGACCATTGAAGACCTCACTGCATAATAAATTCGAGCAAATCCTCAAAATTCGAATTTCAGACAATTTGCCCATTCTTCGGCTTGACCCATCCCTTCTATTATCAACTTTATGACTGATTTGCAATCATTGTTTTAGCCAAATACATTTTACAGGAAATAACACCCTAATGTTGGACCGACATTATTACAAGAGGTTTCATTGTTCATCAAACTCTGGGGGTCATTGGCGTCCATTATCAGGGGGTCCTTCTCACTTTGGAGACCTAGGAGCGTCTATGTTGCGGCAGATCTCTGAAGTAATCAAACTACGGAATGGCTCCTCTCCAGAGATTAGCGTCTACGTTATTTATGTTCGGATCTCAGACTTTATATCTTACACGTTTCAAGACTTGAGCGCTTGCCTTCTTGTAATATTTCAGCTTTTAAGCTGTTTTCTTGCCTCAGTGAGTTCATATAAGCTACATCTGAAAGCTTTAGTACAAATTTACCTCGAATAAAGTCTTCAATTCATTTTCATGGCACCAAAAAGACAGCTTTAATAACTGCAATGACAAATAAACTGGAAATCATTTCAGGCCTTTTCACTTAACTGACAAGTAGAACACTTTTATAATGAGTTGCAGGTTTTACGTTTTCTCTTTGACCATAATAGCTTCATTTAAGAGCGTCAGCCCCTGACATTTCATCATTTATCTACATTAGTTCTCATCTTCTTTCAAATAAATTATGGAATACTAGACTGAACACATAAAAACAAAGTGACTTGTTATCTGTAAACAGAAAGATAAATTGTCTAGAAGTTCCTCGTTTGTTTGTTAATTTTTTCTTTATTTTTTTTTTTACTTTTTTTTTGTATGATATAATTTAATTTTTAAATATTTTTATTTTCATTATTTATGATTTACTTTTATCTTTTTTTTTACCTTTGAGTGATTATTTATTTATTTTATGCTATGCCAATTTTTGGCAATTTTTTTTTACAGCTGTCTTATTCTATTGCCAGTGGCTGTCGAGTAGTCATGCATAAACTGATAAAAAAAAAAGAAGGAAAGGATAAGCTAATTCTATTATCGTAAGGTTTGGCAAGCATACCAGGGCGAAAAAGAGGACAATAAAGGCAAATCAAGAAAATAAGTTATCCAGATATATGCCTTCTATCCGCGGTATTAGTGCGCTACAATCTGTCATGTCAGGACACGGACAGTGACACATTGAAAGTAATGAATGTTGGATAGGAGGATTTCATCTTCTGCAACAAAAAATAAATAAATTTGTCTCTCAGAAGTCAGGCATCCGGAGACTTTGCAATCACAATGATTTTGACTGGGTTTGTTGATGATGCCATGAAATGTTTTACAATCATTTGAGAAATATTTTTAGAGTTTCTGATATCTGCATTAACTAATTTGTCAAAAAGGATTATTTTTGGATCTGTTCATATAACGTAATGCATCATTGACTATTCTGCACCCCTTCCCCCCCCCCAAAAAAAAAATAACAATAAAAAAAATAAACACGATTTTCTATGGTTGTTTAGGGTGTGCCAAACGGTCCATGACTAAGAAGGTTCCACAGCAAAATGTCAAAAACAGCACTCGTTACACCTTAGCGACCATTTAGCTGTTATGGTGCTCATGACCTTTATGTCCTAGTAGCCCAGGTCATTCTTAGTCCACTCTTGTCGATAATTATAAGAATCACCTTATATATTTCAGGAGGATACACCCCAGCTCCAACATGTGCCTTTGTATAGGCGTCTATAGGCACAGCTCTCAGTATTTCTGCAAGTTTCATATAGCTTCAGGGAGCATGCATAGTTGCCACCATTTCATTTAAGCCCTGTCTCAATCTCTCTCAGACACAAAGCCAACCAACCCTGAAATGCCCATTTTGGATGGAGTATACATAAACCACACCCCATTCCATTCCAGGAGTCCAGGTGTAGTTAGGGACTGTTGCATATTTGACACACAGTTCATTACAGCCCCTCCTGGTTGGGGAATGAGGTCCCACCAAGAATTCAAATATTCTTCCCCCCATCCTGTCCCTATTCTAGCTATTACACACTTATCTTAGTTTCAGAGCCCAGCTCCGCTCCCTTCAACTTTGGCATCTTCCCTTGGTTGTGCTCCACGTTTGATCTTGCAAGTGAAGTGACCCAAAGTTCATCAGTGACTTCCTCTCCCAAGACATTTTAAGGCCCTCTGGGACACACCTCTTTGTCTGAGGAATTTGCTACCATCCAGTTTCTTCTGTTCCTATTATTTCCTCAGACATCTGTGATTTCTACAATTAGCATCTACTGCTGTACAAGACCTGCTGGTTAACTAGTTGTTTGCTGTAAGCATCACAGACTGTTACTAGAGTCTGAACACATTATGCTACAACCTGCTATGGATTCTGCTACTTACATCTAAGTGCTGCTCCAGTCCTTCCATTTTCCTCTTCATCTGCCCTCCTGGTTCATGTTAAGCTGCAATCTGCAGTGGATTCTAGAACTTGCTTCTGCTGCTTCTGTAACTATTTGGTTAAACCATTGTTTGCTGCAGCCATCATCTGATATTAGAGTCTGTTCACATTATGCTACAATTTGCTAAGTATTGATCCAGACCTGCTGTTTTTTTCTTTATCTGCCCTCCTGGTTCTGTAGTTTCTGGAGTGCCCTGCCTTGCTTGTTTATCTACCGCCCAGCATAGTCCTTCCTTACTGATTAATGTGCCTTCAAGCCTGCTGGCATCATGTGCCCACCCTGACTTGTGGCTTTGTGAATCCAGCTCACCATGTGAACCTATTAGCAATTACCATCTAAACAGTAGAAATGTAATTAATGATTCTGCCCACAAAAACCTTGCAACAAAATGTACCTATTTATTCTAATACAGGACCTAGGCCCCATAGACTTACGAATATTGACTGAAGCCTAACTATCAGAAATCTCAAGTATATATTAAAGTTTAAAGCTAACCTGCTAGGCTGCATGTCTAACAGTAGAGTGGATGTTTTTATCTTATTCAAATAATCATTTTTGTTTCCTATTTTTCATTGTTTTATTTTAACTCTGGGGCAAAATGGAAAAAAACCAGCACTTCTACTATTGAGTTTTTGCAGTTTAAGTTTTGTGGTGTTCACCATGTGGCCTAATTAATAAATTATCTTTATTCTATAGGTCAATACCATTACAGCAATACTAAGTGTGTGCACAGTAGAATTTTGTTTGGCTTTTACTAATATTGCATATGTATCATGGAAAAAATACTTATGTTGCCCTATTTAATTTTTTCATGTACCCATATTTGGGACTTGTTTTTTGTATAATGAGTTATATGGGATCAGTACGTTCAACAAACTTTGCATAAATTAATCATACAAGTGAAGATAAAATATTTTATAAAATCTCTTATCAGAGAAATCTGCTTCTTTCTCCACTTATTAACCACTTCTTCCTCTCCCCCTGTTTTCTGAACTCATTACTCATTCAGTCAGCTCAGTGAGGTGACGGGTTATACTCTATGAAGAGGGAGAGTGGGGGGAGAAAAAGGAGAAAACAAGCAGAGAAAATGCAAAAAAGTGAAACTGAGCTTTCTAAGAAGTCTTTTGTCTTACCACGCTGCTGAATTCGCATCTTCACTGCTCAGTACTGCTGCATAATTTCCTCCATGCTGCTGCTGTTCCTGTCTGTGTGATAAGAAATGAAGAACAGGAATCCTTCTTTGTGTGTGTTGTGTATGGTAGATATCATAGCATCTCCATAGCATCAAACCAGTCTCCACTTACCAGCTCAGAGTCAACTGCAAGTAAAAATATAGTTTCGGCAGAGGGTAAGAAGGTGAAAATGCAGGACATAAATCATATAAAAAACAGAAATAGTGTTACATCTCATATACACACAAGAAAGTTTATTCAGAAACATACTTGAAAGTACAGTTACACTTTACATGTTTTAAATGTAAAGTAGAAAGAGGGGAAGGGGGATGAGAAGAGAAGGAAAACTAGCAGAAAGATCCAGATAAGCTTTCTAACAAGTCTTTTTTCTCACCCCAGTGCTGGATTCACATCTTAAATGCTCAGTACTGTTGCATAATTTCAGTCTGTGAGCTAAGAAATGAAGACCCCACACCCTTCCACTCCAGTTCCTACTCCTTCTACGGCTCCCTAAATCATTGGGATACAAGAAAGCTCCTAGAATCCCAGGATTTCTGGAGGCAGCTCTTTAGCAATTTCTTGCCGATTTTTGGAGCCCAGGAAGAACTTATCCTTTTTCTAGAAGCCTCATAGACATTTGAGTAGGTTTGGGAGGTATGCTCTAAAGGGATGAACTTTCAGGATTGGAGGCAACTCCAATCCTGACCATAGCAATGGGATGTGAGTGGTAAATAACAGCCAGAACCTGCTGTTGATGGCGAACCACCATCCCCGTAATGTATCTGACCATCCATTTTTGAGAACCTTTTGCAAAAAAGTCTGCAATAAACAAACCTTTCTATATGACATGTGTTTTTCTCAGTCCATTTTCTCATTCCGAACAGATAGTCTTACAAATGACAACATATTGTTTTCAGCCTAAACTGCCTAAATAACAAATCATCCTGAGTTAACAATACTTTGCAACCATTACAAAAAAAAAACACAACTTTTTCTTGTACGTGAGCTGAGCAGCAAGGCATCAAAGAAGTTCTAGGGACCTGCTACATGAGACAGGGGGGGAATCTGCGGCGACAGATACGACATGAACTTATAAATAACAAAGAGTGGTGCAATAAGCAGACTTTCCCTCAGAACCTTTGAATCCCCCACCATTGTTATTTGTTCACCAGCGGAGTCTCTGAACTCGGGCCCGCGGCAGGCTCATTTGAATATTTCCCACAACCTGAAGTCGTAACTGTTAATTTAATGCACTTCTTCTAGAGACTCCATTTATTATGTTATTGTGTTCTATTGTAATTCTAAATGAATTTGTTTTTTTCCAATCTAATTGTAATTTTTTTTTTCTTTTTGCATTAAAGCTTTCAGGCTGCAGACTAATTTTCCAGCTTGTAGAGAGGAATTAGCATATTTTCTTTATTAGATTTTTTTTTCCTTCCCGTTTACAATCCAGACATCTTTTTTCCCCAAGTTAAGATTCTTTATGCATGAATTTTAGTTTGCTTTAGCTAAACTATATTAGCGCCCTAGCGGTCCTTGGGCGGGACATTAAGATGTCTTGACAAAAAGCGTTACTTTTTTTTTTTTCTTAAGGATGCAGCCTGTGTAATAGAGCGAAATTAGGAAAGTAGCACCGAGGACCATAGTTACAATTACCGCGTAAGGATACAAAGTATATGGAACCAAAAATACTGGACGGCATTGATGTACTTGGAACCTCGGAGAGACTTGGCACGAGATTCCAGAGGAACCCCGAGCTTCACCATTTAACCCGGGTATGGAGATCTGGTCTAAAATCGGGGTCCACTGGATTGATTCCATGGAAGAGCTGCTATCTGAAGGAGCAAACAAGAAGCAAAAGAACAGTTGGGTAGCCAGCTAAGAACCAGGAGGTCAATGTAAAGAAGTAAAAAAGGAGAATTTTCAAAAAGCAAGGCAAAGTCAAAAATCAAGAGTGCCCACTGGGAGAATAACAAGGTTAGTCACACAGAAGCAAGTCAAATTATAACTGGCAGTGGACACCAGGATCTCAGGAGATTAAATAGTTTGCCGCCTCACCAAAATCAGACAGCAGATAACTCTATGGCTCCCAGTATGGATGGAGCTACCAGTCCCAGAGGTCACAAAACTAGAACTGTCGTCCCGCGTCGCCTGCAATGAGAGCGCAGTGCCTTCTGGCAGCAGAAGCAGAGCCCGGAATGGAATAATAGAAGTTACATAACCAATGTGAATCAAATGCGTGGAGTTAAGGGTCCTATTGTAGGATTTACGGTGTTGGGGGATAATGACCATAAAATCAGAAGGTCTCCATTGCTTTTCATTATATTTTGTCCCCAATTCTCCCCTCTCCATGATTATTTCTACCTATAATTTAACAGAACATATGGAAAAGTTTACGTGAGCTCTATCCTGTATCCAATCACATTGAGAGCTGTATTCCAAACTGTATTGTTTTCTACCAAGCTTCATTGCCTGATGTACCACACTGTACCAACATTGGAATAGGCATAATCAGGCATTTAAAGCGGATTTTCCAACTGTGAGGTCTTTATTTTTTTTAAATGCATTCATTTCTGGCTAAAAATAATTTTTATAACTGGGTTTTATTAAAATTTTTGCACTGTTTGCTCTCCACACCCTCTGTATTGGGCTATGTTCACAGATTGCATTTTTGATGCGTTTTTTTTTCTGCAGGCAAAAACTGGCTGTCTTAGCAGGAAAGAAGCTGCTTAGATAAAGCAGATTTTGCTGAGTTTTTGCTGTGTTTTTGTTGTCTTTTGTGCATGCTGATAAAATGGAATGCACCCCAAAAAGCATAATTTAACTTCCATAGGTTTTTGAACCAAAAACGCATCAAAAACGGATACCTGCGTTTTTGCACTTACCCATTGTTTCCTATGGGTGAAAAAAAAACCTGCGACCTGAAACGCTGAAAGAAGTGACATGCTGCAATTTGCAAAAACGCAGCAGTTTCCAAATCAGTCAGGAAAATAAAACCAATGTGTGTGCATTTGATTTCTGAAATCTCATAGACTTTGCTGGTACTGTAAAACGCAGCTTAAAATTTGCATTAAAAACACAGAAAAAACGCAATGTGTGAACATAGCCTTACCAATCATGGTCTGAACACCTCTCACATCATTTATGACCACAGACCTCAACAAAAGTCCATGTGCCATGAAAGAAAGAGTCTGTAAAAGTTAAATGATGGCAACTTTTCAATGAAAGTCAATTGCAAAAATGATTTTCAATCCCATTTGCTCTCACGTTCGAGCGACCATTCTGGCAAAATCAGGACTGTTAGAAAATAATGCTACAATGTTGACAGGACACATTGCCATGTTATAGTACCTGTGGTTTATATGTGCAGGACTGGCACTGAACCACTTCCTCTGCTTGCCATGCACAGAGACATTTAGTTGCCACTAGGGGGAGCTCTTTGCGTACAGATTTGTCTGTGTCAGTATCGCCACCTGCTGCTGGTCTGTACACATTACACAAATATTTCCTTCCTTACTTTTTCTTTTCATTCAACATACGCCAAGATAAGTGGTGCAAGATGGCACCTTTGGTAAAAAAAAAAAAAACATACTCTGTTGGAAGAAAATTTTTGCTACATGTAGTTGTGAATTTCATCCTATCAAGTGTTTGGCTGCCATATTGTGATCATTTATTACATTCCTATCACTAAAATCTGAGTCCTGGATGTGGATCCTTGACCAGATGTCACAATACAAACTAAAGAAATTTCTTAAGCCTGATGAGGTTGGTGTACTTGCTGTAAAAATCCTTGTTAAAATGGTCGCATAATCCTACAATGAGCATAAAATAGATTAAAAAAAATAGTGAAAGCTCATGAGTTCAAGATCATTGTCTCCACCAACCCAGGATGATTGACAGCTGCAGGTTGTACACATCATGGGGAGACCTTATAGGGTTGTCCAGCCTTGGGATACAAATCTGCAGTCACTCTGTCACTCTGTGACTGCAGACTTGTGAGGATTCTCCGGTTCCGGCAGTAGGAGCGGGCAAGAACTTGACTTGCAAACTTCCGGACACATTCCAACTAGACATGTCCAGACTTGAACGTCTAGTCAGCATGTGACCACAAGTATGCACCAAAAAAATTTGCTCGCACTGTGAGATTTACAAGTCTGCAGTCATATAAAAGGATTGCAGACTTGAACCCCATGGCTGGGTAGAAAATGATTTAATAGTTTTTAAGGTATTTTGATTAAGTTCTTCCAGCAGAAGCAAATATTCTATATTCCATGGATAAGTGATAACTTGTTTTCACCGGATAACCCATTTAAAGCACCATCCACACTTGGAAGACGTGTAAGTTCATATTTGGTTTCTGCCCTTTTTGTTTTAGAAGATTCTCTTTATAAAGAGAAAAAGAACTATATAAAATCAACTAAAAGAAATAAATTAAGACTGAATAAAAAATAAATAAATCCTCGTCGGCTTATAATACTTCAATAATACTTTAATGAATATTTTTCATTACAATATTCCCGTGAGATTTATCTTCTAGGTCATGGAGAATAACCTGTGGCTGGAGATTCTGGCACAAAATATGTGATTTGATGGGAACAAGTTGAGTGGGAAAAAAAAAAAAAAGCTGTAATAAATTATTATTTTATGAAGCCTATTTATCCTGGAGAGATAGGCCTGACACTGATAAATAGCGTCACAATATAAATAGGATTCCGAGATTTTTCACAGTGTTCATCATTCCTAGACCACGATGGTCAATTTCCCTGTTCTGATAGCAGATTATTAACATACCGTTCGCTTTATTATGGTTATTAATATTTTCTGGAGATTAAAAAAAAAAAAAGAAATAAAAAGTTTCATTTATTTAAATGACTGAATTTGTATTTTATCAGTAATAAAACACGGGATCTTCTTGGTAAAGCTATTAATACTTAATTGATGTTCGAGGGGGTGGTTCAATTTACAAATCCTATTTTCAATTAATAGGCAGTAGACCCCAGTTTAGGATCCTAAAGATCGACTCTTATTTTGCAGGACATGACGTGTCCATGAATTAAAGGTAATGTATCATCAGAAAATGACCTATTAATTAAAAAAAGTTGTTTTCTTACCTCTGTCTGACAAGTTTGATTGACAGCTCCTCAATGTCCCTCTGTCTTGCTGCTGCTACTGATAATCCCCACCCACCTAGACTGATTGACAGATTGGTTTCTCGCGCATGCGCACTTCTGCTTTTCAGATTTGCCCGCAGTTGGGCAAGGCATACTGCGCATGTGCGAGAAACCATTTAACTGCGCAGGCGCGATATCTCACAGCGATCTGGATCTTCCATGTCAACGACTGCGTGCAGGGGTGGAGTGAGTGAACCAAAGCCACTAACATCGGACCACTATTAGCATAATATAAAAGGTTTTTATGGGTGATACATGGGGCATCAGGGGGTTACACAGAATGCATAGCTGACACTGAATAAAATGATATTTTTTAGCTGGTAAAACAAAAGTGGTGACAGGTTCCTTTTAAGTCAAAATTCTGGCTCACCCCTCACGTCAGTAAAAATTTTTCAAGGACCATTAGCCTCAAAAGATGTCAAGACATCTGGGCTGTGTGAGTACATCTTATCTGGAGAACAGCATCTTACAGAATGTTACAAGGATCTCTCCAGGAATAACTGGTTCCTTTAGCTGAATTTAACAAAACATGATTGCATAAAGCTGGTATATAGCTGGCACATACAAGCCATGTAAGATATTGGTCATTATAGATTATACAGTGGTAAAAGTTTGGGCACCCCTGGTCAAAATTACTATTATTGTGAACAGTTAAGCAAGTTGAAGATGAAATGATCTCTTAAAGATCCAAAGTTACAGATGACACATTTCCTTTGTATTTTAGGCAACAACAAAAAAAAATATTTTTTACATTTTAATAATTACAAAGATGAAAATGGGCCAATGCAAAAGTGTTGGCACCCTTGGAGATTTGTGCTCAAATAGCTTTGACCAAGGTTTCAGCCCTCAAGTTGCCTGCTAGGGTTATGACTTGTTCACTGTCATCATTAGGAAAGGCCAGGTGATGCAAATTTCCCAACTTTAGAAAAACCCAGCCTCCTTCAACCTTGTGCCAAAAAACAGCAGTCATGGGTTCTTCTAAAAAGCTGCCTAGCACTCTGAAAATGAAAATGGTGGAGGCCCACAAAGCAGGAGAAGCCTATAAGAAGAAATCAAAGAGTTTTCCAGTGGCCCTTTCCTCAGTTCGAACTGTAATTCAGAAATGTTAGTTACCAGGAACAGTGGAGATCAAGATAAGGTCTGGAAGACCAAGTAAAGTAAGAGCTGCTTGTAGGAATTCTAGAGAGGCAAATAAAAAACTCTGCTTACTGCAAAAGACTTTCAGAAAAATGTAGCAGACATTGAAGTTGTGGTACATTGTTCTACTGTTAAGAGACACCTGCACAAATATGGCCTTCATGGAAGAGTCATCAGAAAAAAACCTCTCCTGTGTCCTCATCAGAAAATTCAGCGTCACAAGTATGGAAAAGAACATCTAAACAAGCCTGATGCATTTTGGAAACAAGTCCTGTGGACTGATGAGGTTAAAATAGAACTCTTTGGCCACACTAATCAAAGGTATGTGTGGAGAAAAAAGGGCACAGAATTTCAGGAAAAGAACATCTCGCCAACCTTTAAGCATGGGGGTTTATCAATTATGCTTTGGGGTTGTGTTGCAACCAATGGCACGGGGAACATTTCACGGGTAGAGGGAAGAATCGATTCAATAAAATTTCAACAAATTCTTGATGCAAACATGACACCAATCTGTAAAAAAGCTGAAGCTGAAGCTGAAAAGAAGATGGCTTCTACAAATGGATAATCACACAGCAAAATACACAATAGACAACCTCAAAAGGCACAAGCTGAAGGTTTTACAATGTCCCTCACAGTCCCCTGATCTGAACATCATTGAAAATCTGTGGCTAGACCTCCAAATAGCAGAGGATGCAAGACGCCCAAGGAATCTCACAGAACTGCAAGAATTTTCCAAGGAAGAATGAATGAAAATCCCTCAAACAAGAATTGAAAGACTTTTGCCTGGCCACAAAAAGCGCTTACAAGCTGTGATACTTTTAATATGCAGTGCTCCTAGGTACTAACCATGAAGGGTGCCCAAGCTTTTGCATCGGCACATTTTCCTTTTTGTAATTTTTAAAATTTAAAAGATAAAAATAATGTTTTTTTCTGTCTAAAATACAATGTAAATGTGACATCTGTAACTTTAGGCTTCTTAGAGATTATTTCATCTTCAACTTGCTTAACTGCTTACAATAACAGTAATTTTGACTAAGGGTGCTCAAACTTTTGCATGCCACTGTGATAGCTGAATTGATTATTTTCCTTTTCATGTTATTAGAAAAGGAGGTAAAATCTGTATTCTGCCACTTTAAAACATTCTTTTATTAAACACAAGGTGGTCAGAAGAAAACAAGTATAGTCACCTACAGGCATTTCTGCCTTTAAAAAAAAAAAAAATGCTCACTTCATTGCTGAACTCTCCAACATACGATCGTCTTTTTTCCGCCATCATTGGCTATAGAGCAGAACTTCCAGCCACATCCAGGCTGGAGCTCGCTGCACGTCTTAGGGTCGGGTCACCATTACAGCCTTATGACACATAGTGAGCCCCGGTCTAAACATGGAGAGAAGTCCTGCCCCATAGTGAGGAGGCTGGAGATGCAACGCGCCCCATAATGGAAAGAAGAGGACTGAACAACGAGCAGCAGGTCGGCCGGAAGGGTGAGCATTGGTTAAAAAAAGGTTATCTCTTCAGCCGCCTCACTGCTGGCCATCCAGTCCTCTTCTTTCCGCCATTGTGTGCCACATCTCCAAAGAATTCTTGGCCACTTTTAGGCCATGGCGGTCACTGAGCATCATAAGGTTGTGACGTTGACATCCCAACTTTGTGATGCACAGTAACCGCCGAGGCCTTGACATGGCCAAAAGTCCTGGTCTATAGTGAAGAAGCCGGAGATGCAGCACATAACGGTGAAAAGAAGCCGTCAGGACAGCGAGCAGTGGGGTGGCCGGAAAGGTGTAATAGGTTAAAAAAACTAATACCCATCTCTCCCGCCACCTCGCTGCTCCCCATCTGGTCCTCTTCTTTTCTCCATCGTGCACCACATCTCCAAGACTACTGGACACTTCTATACTATGGAGACCAATGAGCGTCATAAGCTTGTGACGTTGACATTCCGACCTTATGATACACAGTAACACCCGAGGACTTGACGAGACCAGAGATGCGGCACACAATGGTGGAAAGAAGAGGACCAGATATCAAGCGGCGAACAGCAGGGCAGTCGTAGTGTTCAGCAGTGAGGCGCTTATGCGTTTTCTTTTTCTAATATTTTTTCCCAGCCCTGGTCCAACTTTCATACATATTCATGTTACAAACAAACCTACGGAAAGCTTCCAGTTCATCATCTGGGGGCTTCTTATATAGCAATATGACCCCTACTCTGCATTCTTTACTGTGATCGCTGCTGGTCTTCTGGCATCAACCTCTAGAGGGAGGGACTTCACGTGACCGCTGCAGCCAATCCGTGACCACTTTAAACTTTTTTCCCTAAAGTTGCATGCACCACTCTTTCCCCACAAGCTATTTCAAGTATGCAGCTTTGCCCCCATTAACCCAAAAGCTGTAATTCTAAACACTGCCCATGGACAAAAGTACTGCTCTTTCTTAAAGTAGTGGCTCTGTTTCTAAAAGAATAAATAATTTCTACTGTAATTCAACCCCTCTGAATAAAGTATATGTTAATAGAGCATTAAATATGGCGTTAGCCATATTCAGCTTATTCGGATTAAGTTGCAATATCAGAAAAAGCCAATGGACAAGAGTGGCGCCTGTTTATGGAAAAATGTCAAATAAATGCAAAAAAATTAAAATAAAAAATGACCTTTCTTGCATTCAACCGTAGAATTATAATTATGAAAAGTAAGCTCATTTACATGAGAATAAATTACCCAAAATTACATTGCGGCCCTTTTAATCTAACCATGTGGCCCTCGGACCAAATAAACAGGTTTGTGAATCTCTGTGTGTTTTCAGAGAAAGTCTGCAAAAGTCTGTCTCTTGAAGTGATGGCTGCAAAAGAACTTGTCAAATCACCCCGGCATTATTAATTCAAGCATGGTGAAATTGTTCATTTTAACTATAATCATGTAATTCATCAAAATCTTGCTAGAGCATATCATTCTGTGTTATGGCACTGATATAGCACCTTATTCCACCTAATACAAGCACAAGTAATGTATCGGGAGATGCTTATCTACAGCGCAGTCATTTGTTTGGGGAGCATTGGACATGTTGTTCTATGTTCAAAATAAATAATGTACAAAAATATCGTTTTTCTTGTACTTCTATTATCCAGCAAGGAAATGGATATTTCATGTTGTGTTCTTAATACGGAGGCAGATAAATGGTGTGCTTTCACCTAAACTTTTGCTAATTTGATGATTGTTATATTTCTGGCGAAGTTTAACAAAAATTCTTATCTTTTGGCCTCGCGCATTAAGTAAAAGAAAGATACATATTTAAATTTAATAAAATCCTAAAAGAAAAACAGTTTGGTTTAATATTTTTGTGAAAATTAATATTCATATTAATGTGAATTAATTTAGTCTTTAAAAATTTCTTGATGTTAGTAGTATTCTGTTGCATAACGTACATAAAAATATATCTCTTTTTAGAAAATATTTTTCTCTTCATTTCTTTTAGGTTGGTATCCCACATCCTGATATTTCCAGTATCTGAGAAACCGGTACTGGAGAAGTCAGTGTCACGTGTGCTGCATCAGTACTACACGCACAGGTGCCAAGGAATCAGCGGTACAGTTAGAGCTGTTCCCCGGTGCCGGGTGCTGAAAACGGCTCTCATTGTTCTCCTCTGCTCTGCCAGTGATCAGCAACTGATAACAGCAACAACAGGCTGTGGCTGATGGGACTATTACTCCAACATCTGGAGTTAATTGCATCTATTATACGGGTGCTGCTTCATCTTTGCCTTTGCTGTGACTGTATGCTGTGAGAGGGGAGAGGGAGCTTAAAGAAGCCCTCCTCCTCCCATCAAAGTTTTTATTCTCTTAATATATTGCAATCATCATATTATATAGCACTGTGTACTTACAATTGCTCATTTTCCCTTCTACTCAGTTAAGTCTTCTCTTTTCCATTAAGTCTATGATGTTACATGATTAAAAATGACCATGGGGAGGAATGAGCGGCTGGGTCAAGAGGGGAATGATAAACTCAGGGCCAGGAAACTTCCTGTTTCTACTACATGAAGTCCTGTAGTAATAAACTCCTGCTGTTAAAATACCGACCGTGTTGAAACTACAGCGCAAAGCCCAATAGGCAACACATCACTGGAATCAAGGTCTCTAAGGTCTCTACCCCTATATTATTCTTTTTTAAGATTACATGGCCAAAAAAACTGCTGACAGATTCCCTTTAAGGCTACATTCACAAATCCTTGTGAGTGTTAACATCTGGGAGAAAAAGACTGATTTATTTCTCGGTGCTTCTGTTTTTTTTTTCTCATCCATAATTTTTTTTCTCTGAAGTAAGAAGTCTGTCTGAGCTTTTTTTTTATCCATTGACTCTTAACAATGCATCAGTTAGGACAGAATGAAACTTGGATGGATGCTGAACTACAAAGTCTGTCTTCCAAGCTTCATGGATCCCCATTGACTTTAATGGCTAAAACGGATGAGAATATTAGATGCCCTGAGTCTCACGGAAACGTCTTTAATACTGATGTGCGCATGGATCAATTGAACTCTATGGGTCAGTTTTTTGTCCGAGGGAAGTGAACATCACATGGACGTGTCACAAGGATATGTGGATGTTAATGGAATACTCTCCCAGGGTCCTTTTCAAGGTTGCGCTGTTTTAATAACTAGCGTCCCTGTACACTTGCGCTATTAATTAGTTCCTTATCCTTTGGTCGTAGAAACTGTCACCTGTTACCTCTCCGCTGAACTCAGGCGTAAACCGTAATCAAACTCAATCATTAATCATTTCATCCAAGACCACCTCATTCCAGCCTCCATGTTGCCTGTACCCAAAGGAGGGTCATTTGTCATCATAAATGTACCGCGGCTTAACCATGTGATCAAGGGAGATTACGGAATGCAAAAATATGTGACATTTCAATCATTGCGGAGACATCGCAGGACAAGTCTGATGAAGGCGATGTATCATTTTTGACAAACTAGTTTGCTAAAGTGATCAGTCGCAGCTGCTGGGATCACACTGGCGAAGCCTCCGGAACATCACCTGCGACGAGACCCCCTTTTTGCGGAGAGGAACTGTATCAGTTAAAGTCGCCCTCTTTCCCCCGCTGTGACAAGCGGCTCGGAGTTAGTTACTGGAGTAATTGCCTGGATAAAAGAAACCTGTAGTCCTTTAAATCAAACTAAGTAGCGTTTTATTAAAGTGCCGGGCAAATCAATCTAAATCCGAGGATATTAAAGCCTTAATCAGGTAGGAGCTAAAATAATAGGTTGTCATGCATGAGGAAAAATAGGCAATCACCGAATGTTTTCTTTAATTAGGTCATAGAAGAAGGGAGAATGGAGCGCAAACTGCCAAGACATTCATCATCGACAAGGTGGGGAATTATTTCGAAAGGGCTTAAAACTCTACGATTACTCCTTCTCACCGGACGCGGAACGAAGGGCCGCTGTTATTTGCTGACAACTGTTTCTGTTGATTTGCTGACAAGTACGACGCCAAGATATACAAATGAGTTAATTTATTTCCATACACCCCGCAATCTACGTTCTGTGCTTGTCACACCACGGCTGAAGTATTACATTGTACAGGATTCCCGTCTGTGAGTTCTCAGCGGAAATGGCTCTACCTGGATGATAGCGGTTATTTACAGCGACGCTGGTAATCAATCTAAAGGCGGGGAGCAATTATGAGCAATGAAGACTCGATCTGGGTAATGATCGCGGGTACGGTATAGGAGGATAGCTGGGGAATTAGAGACCTAGATTAGAATGTAAAGAAAAATAAATACATGGAATAATGCAAAGTGACAACCGTGTATAAATCTGTGCTGAATTTAAAAGAACTAAAAGTCATTATGGGTTCCTTTCTGTTAATTTATTAATTTTTATATTTTTTTTTTATTAGATTTTAGAGTCCACTTTATGACCACAAGTCTAACATTGAATCTGCTAACTGGGACTAACAGCATCTTGGGGATATTTGATGCCATTAGTTTTGCTCATGTGGTCACAATGGGACTTACGGCCCCATTATGGACCCTAAAGGTGAAAACATTTAGGGTTTTTTTTCATGGATTGTTTTTGCAAGAAATCTTTTGGCATAGTCCCTTCCTGACAAGCAGTGTTTCTGGGGAGAATATGGAGGTAGCACAAGGTCTGCTTAGGTCATAAAAGGGGTTGTCCACTACTCTGACAACCTCTTATCAATCCATATGTTTCCCCCTTGTTAACCTTGTTAAATAATAACATCAAAACTCACCTCCAGTGCCGGGACCATTCCAGTGGTGTCGGCACTGATTCTACCAGGACTTATGTGACATTAATACGTCACCCAAACCATGTGGCCAATCAGCACTGGCTTCACTTTCCTCTCCTAGAGACGAATCACATTCATCCAGAGGAAGTGAGAGAGCAGCTGACGTCTTCCGGATGTATGTGATTTGTCCAAAGTCGGTAAGATTGGCTGCAGGGATTGCATGACGTAACTATGTCATGCAATCCATGGGGGAGCCAGTGCCAACCACCACTGGAATGGTGCTGGCACCGGAGGTTAGTATAGGTTACTATATTATTTTAGAAGAGGGTGACATAGGGATTGAAAAATGGTTGTCCCAGTAGAGTACAACCCCTTTAAGTTAGGGTCACACAATGCAAAAATTTATTGAGATAATATCATGACCTAATTGTAATTCATAAATGCATTTTGTCAGGGAAGAACTGCTAACAAGCTCCCTTTAACACCTTAAAGGGGTCATCTCCACATTTTTGGCCGGAATGCACTGCTTCCCAGTTTCCCTGACTTCTGTGTGCTGGGGGTCGATGTGCTTCTGCTCGATTGACAGTTTGAACCAATATCTATATTGCACCACTGACCCAATGTGTATGCTCTCCAATGTTGCAAACAGAGCCTGCTTTACCTCCGCAGCATCGAAGGAGAACAGTGATACTGAACAGGCTGGGTGGGGAGCTAAGAGTCAACTCTTCGTGCTTCTTCAAAAGAGCTTGTACAGCACAAATTGAAACCTTGCTGATGCAGTATAACTACCTTGTGTTTCATTGCTGTGCTCAGTCTTGGTGTATGACCTGTGACATAAATCTGTCTTCCACAACCTCACCTTTGTAGCAGATGTTGGCTGTTCCTTAGGCCTCTTTCACATTTCCGTTTTTTACAATCAGTCACAATCCGTCAAAATGTTGAAAAGACGGATCCTGTGCAGATTGTAAACAACTGATGCACTCATCCGTCGAGGCAGTTGCCTGAATTTAAGGCTATGTGCACACGTTGTGTATGCGTTTTCGCTGCGAAAATGCATACACAACACAATCCATTGAATTTTATGGGATACTCACCTTCCGGCGGCCCCCCGCAGCCTTCCCGATCCCCGCGATGCTCCCGGCAGCTCCCATTCCCAGTGATGCCTTGCGAGACAATGACCTTTGACGATGTAGCGGTCTCGCGTGATTCTACGTCATCTGGGGTCATTTTGCAAGGCATCACTGGGAACGGGAGCTGGCGGGAGCATCGCGAGGAGCAGGAAGGCTGCAGGGGCCACCGGAAGGTGAGAATATCACGATTTTTTATATTTAATTATTTTTAACATATCTTTTTACTATTGAGACAGCATCAATAGTAAAAAAAGAGAGAGAGCGCAAGAGAGAATTTCCCTGACTGGAAATTCTTCCAGACCCACTCAGTTTCAAAAGACTGAATCCGTCGCTGGATTCCGTCTTTTGACGGACAGCGACAGATCCTGCGCCCATAGGCTTCCATTATAGCCAACGACTGACGCCGCAGGATCTGTCGCTGTCCGACTTTTCGACTGACAAAAAAATGTTCCTCTGTGCGTTGTCTCTGCCCGATGGACAGCGATTTTACGATGGACCCAGCGCACGACGGACGAAACGGAAGGACATCCGTCACAATCCGTCGCTTCTACAAGTCTATGAGAAAAAAATAAACGGATCCAGCAGAAACATTTGCTGGATCCGTTTTTTTCTAAAAACGACGGATTGTGACTGATGGCAACAAAAGGAAGTGTGAAAGAGGCCTTACCTAGTTCACGTGTCTGGCATAATTGGTTACTCCTACACCTGGCAATAATCCTATAAAATCCTTGACTCTGTGTACCAAGAAAAGTTGATGCTAATTTGAAGTCAGAGAGCGATCACACCAAATATTGATTTGATTTTTTTTTTTATTAGATTTCTCTCTTATTTTTTTCAATTTGTATGTTCATAAATGATAAGAATACATTTTTAACTATTAACAGTTCTGCAACAATTTTTCCACCTCTATCCGTCTATATACAGTATATATGCAGTATGTATTTAGATATATTATGTATACATTCTTTATAAATCCCCTTGGTTGTAACCCGTTGATTCTCACTTATTTATTTAAGCCACTTGTAGCCTATCCGGAGTGACCCTGGAAATTACGTGTCCAGTATGTACGATGCTTCTCCAGCGGCCCAGTCACTAGATGACATTTATTTGATTTATTGGCTCACAAAGCCCTGAAGACGAGAGACCGTTACCTCTTTCTCACCTCCAGTCATGAAGAACCGGGCTACAAATCAATTGTCACCAGCTTTCATGCACCTTGTTTCAGGTGGTTTCCTTCCTGTATATTATACCTGCTAAGAGACCCGTGAAAATTAAATACAGACCTCATCAATGCTCGAGTGCCCCGGTTCTCCATCATATCCTTGCGATTGGGTAATAAATCATTTCAACTTTAATCTATTGTTATTGATGAATGTACAATTATTTGTCATCTAATATGCCTGAAAATGGTGACCAGAGAAATAGATCAAGTACCCCCTTTCGCGCCAACCTCCCCCTCCTCCCCCAACCCTCCGCTACCTTCATATCCTCATCCCGGGCCGGCAGTGATTGATTGTGTCCTGCCGTTGTTATTACACTTACAATGCGCTCGTCAACACTGACATGGCTTCTTTTTTTCTCCAAAATCATATCACACCAGTCAAGTCGAAGCAGCGGAGAAAGAACTCATATTTCATGTCCTTTTCATTTTTTGGCAGTGATGTTAAATGAATATATTTTTCTAGACTTTTCAGATATTCCTCACCTGACCAAGCTTAAGATGGCCCGGCTTCAAAATCATTAATAAACAGCGGCTTAGTGGAGTGGAAATGAAGAGCGACACTTTAAAACGTATCTTTATTTCTGTGATGCCAGGACAATGTCGCTAATTTATAAGTAATGGAAATATATAAATATGCGCGGTAGCTAGGTTGTCAGAGAGCAGCGGGAGAGACTGATTAAAGCCAAACAGCGGTATGGAGACATCGGAGAAGGCCATAAATAACCGTCCACCAATGTAAAGTTGTAAGGAGCAATATTCTGTGAGTGGGAGGGCTCTGTAGGCAGGGGCGAAACGAGGGTGGAGCAAAGGGGGCACGTGCCAGTAGGGGTTCCAAAAAGCCACTTTGTCTTCGGTATTTAGGGTATGCGCATGCTGAGTTTTTTTACAGGTGGTCAAAAGTGATGATTTTTTGAGTACAAACTGCTTCAGGAAACATTACTTCTTTCAGGAGATTGTGGAGGAGTTTTTCATTTCCTCGGGTAGTTTTGTAGAGTTTTTGAAGCGTTTTGCTGCAGGCATTTTTGCAACCGTTTAATTGGACAGAGCCGAATTCCATCAGGAGCCACAGGAAAGGTTTCATGCAATTTCTTATTTTCCAGTAGGCTTTTTTTTTTTTCAAAACCTGAAGTAGAAGAAAATTTCTCAAAATTTTGAACATATAATAGAAATGGATAGAATGATTTTTCAAACATTTTTTTAAGTGGACTCAATCTAAAAACAAAACTCCTAAAAATGCTAGAGCAACAAACGGAAGTTTTGCCTCTGGGAAAAGAAAGTCTAGCTATGATCTTCTCTGCAGGGGTGTGGACTAGGGTCCTTTCTGCAGTGGTGTGGACTATGAAGCTCTCAGCAGGGGGTACTGATTTGAATCCACTATTCAAGGGTGTGAACTATGATCCTCTTTGCAGGAGCGTGGACTACAATCTGCTCTTCAGGGGTGTTGGCTATGATCCTATCTTTAGGGGTGTGGATCATGATCCTTTTTGCAGGGGAGTGGACTAAAATGTGCTCTTTAGGGGTGTTGAATATTTTCTTCTGTAATGGGGTGTGGACTATGATCCTTTTTGCAAAAGTGTTGACTACAATTTGCTCTTCAGGGGTGTTGACTATGATCATCTCTTCAGGGGTGTGGACTATGACCCTTTTTGCATGAGGGTGGACTATAATCTGCTCTTCAGGGGTTGTGGAATATGATCTGCTCTTTTGGGGTGTGGAATATAATCTTTTTTGAAGGGGTGTGGACTACAATCTGCTCTCCAGGACTGTGTGTTATGATCCTCTCTAGAAGGGTGGGGATGACAATCTGCTCACCAGGAGTGTGGACTGCAATCTGTTCTTCAGGTGTGTGAAATATGTTCTGTTCTTCTGGAGTGTGCCACTGAACATTGATCAATGACGCAAATCACTGATCCGCACTCGTGCTCGCTGTTTACAACTTTTTCACTAAAAATTTCCCCCACAAGCAGACATACACCACTGATTAATACCTGTGCTCGTTTTTGGCAAGGACTTTTTTTTCTGTCTATTGTTTTTTTATCCCCTTTTTGCACCACATCCGTGTGTGCATCCAACAGCCTTCGAGCACCGGTCGGTGACAAACATGACTGACAGGCTTCCGGTTGTTTTGTTTTGTTTGTGTGTGAAAAAAGAATTGAATGAAAAATAATTTAGATTAGTTTATAGGATTAGATTAGGGACAGTAAAATATACTGTAATAATCGTTGTCTACTGCTGTATTTTTGCTGAATTGAGTTAGCTAGTGTCAGATAGTATGTCATATGTTTTTTGGTTGGTACCTGTTCACACTAGCTTAGATGTGCTGGTCCTTTTTCCCTATTTATATCAAACTCTTTTAGGACCTGTGCACTTCCACTCCCATCTGCCAGAGGCGATTTTAAGTAGTTAGCTGGTCCATTCCTGCCCCATAAATTGTAGGCTTTTTTACCCAGGAGAGGTGACATATCAGCACAGCAACCCAACTTTGAAGGCTACTTTGACGTTGACAGTTGGGTTCACATATATTGGCCAATCTATGCGCTAAGTACCTTCTTTTTTACTGTAATTTTTTGCAGATTAATATTTCATTTATGCATTATATAGCATTTATTTTCCTTTTTCCCATTTTTTATGGCAGTAATGCAGTTTCAATGTTCTAGAGTAATCATTCTTTCAAGTCAGATAGTAAAGCATAAAAAATAAAATAATAATTAAGATCAGGACAGTAAAATATACTGTAGTAATCGGGTGTGTCAGCGTAAAAATAATCATCTGTGCGTCCTACAACCGTCGAATGTTGATGACTGACGCACATCAGTGATCAACCTCTCGTTATTGTTTTTTTGCTTTTTTTTCTGAAGAGAATAAAGAAATAATTTAGATTAGGGACAGTAAAATATGTTGCAGTATTCATTGTTTACTACAGTAATTTTTACTGAATTGAGTTAATGTCAGCACGGAAAAAAAAAAATCATCCATGCGTCCTACAGCCGTTGAGTGATGACGCACATCAGTGATCAACCTCCATTTGATCAGAAAGGGTGAGAGCAGAGCCCAGTGTAACGACAACATTCTGGTGGACAAGTACAAGAGGGATGACCTTTTCTTGACCATACATGGTGATGGCAGCACCCCAGCACTGAGCAAGGTACCTCTACACAGGTCCACAAACCACGCTGTGTACTGGAACATGGGAGGAGTTGATCTCTATCTGATCAAGTCCTCCACCTGTACAGTGCTATGAGTAAAGCCAAGGTGTGGTACAAGAAGCTGACCATGCACATCGTACAGATGGCAATGTACAACACTTTTGTAGTATCATGACCAGCATGTCGTACTTTCAGTTCCAGGAGGTAGTGATCAAGGCCCTAATCTTTGGAGATCAATAAGGAGTGGGCCACTGTACTTCCGGAACTGAACCAACATTTCCCCAGGGAAATCACTCAAACCACAAAGAAAGGAAGGTCGCAAACGAGGTGCCAAGTGTGTTACAGAAGGTGGATATGCAAGGACACCACTTATCAATGCGACACCTGCCCTGACAAACCTGGCATGTGTATAAAACAATGCTTCAAACTGTACCACACATCCATGGACTATTAAATTCATTTCTGACTTACACAACTCATGCATGCCAATCTGACGTCCACTATAGTACTCACATTTGCCAACCTGACAAACACAACACAATTCACGTATGCCAACCTGATGCATTCTACACTACATATATATATACCAGCTTGATGCACTCTACACAACTTACTTATGCCTCTACATTAGAAAATTCACATACCAGGAAACAGTGGATCACTTTTGGGGCATTTCCAATGTTTAGGTACATCTGAGGCTCTCCAAATGTGACATGATGGCCGCAGACAATTTGACCAAAGTCTGCATTCCAAAACATCACTCTTTCCCTTCCAAGCCTTCTGTGTGACCAAAGAGAAGTTTTTCTGGCTGCAGAAACTTAGAATTGACTCCCTTGCTCAATTTTTCATCAAGTATACAGTATCTGTGGTCTCTTCTCCTGAAACCCAACTTTTCATGTGCCACCAACTCAGAGAAGATTGAACCAGCGGTAAACTCTGTTTTTGGTACTTTGATTCCTTGTTGCTTGACTCTCGTGCTTGTGCCTATTTTAAGCCATTCACCAAACTCTCCATTTTCCCAGGTCCGCCATCTTTGTACTCCTATTAAAACCAGCACAACGCTTAAAAAGAGAATTGGAAAGGTGATAATTGCTAGATCTGTGTGTATTCAATGGCTGAGACCCCCACTGAACACTGGTACGGCGGAACCAAGATTCCCATTTTCTCCAAGAAGAGTTTGAAGGGAGTGGCAAACGATCATTCATCCTATCGCTTCTTTAAAAGTTTATGGTACTTACAACACTAACCAAAAGAGCTGAACTATACTGCATGACCACTGCTTAATTCCAAAAAACAGTGCCACACTCATGTACTGGTTGAATCTAGTATTGCCCTCAGCTCAAGTCAAGTGAATCAGGCAAAGCTGCAATATCAGATAAAGTCCATGGACAAGATGTCACAAGTGTGTCACGCCATCCTGGGAGATCTGGAGATAGCAGATCATTGCATATTTTGAATCGCAGATCTTCAATTTAGCAAGTAGTGCATGGTGTGAACTTGCGCATAGGGGTTCTTCACAGGGAGCTCCTTTCTTGTTATACCTTGGAAAGCCTCCCTACTCCTATTGTGCTGGGTCTTCCCTGGTTGACAAAACATAAGCCGGTCATAGACTGGCAGGCCAGAGAGATTATTATTAATTAGTGGAGTGATTTTTGCAAAAATAATTGCCCATGTGCTACAATCCGTAGTGTCTCCATTAAAATCATTCCATCTTTCCTGTCCGATTTTGAGGGAGTATTCTCTGAAAAGGGGTGTCAAGAACTGACTCCTCATAGTTTGTATGATTGTCATGTGGTTAGGAACGCCAAAGCGGATGCTTTGTCTCGGAGTTTCTGCAGCACCCCCAGGTAACCAGTTGCTTCAGTGATGTTGCCTTTCCTTCGGGAAGGGTGATGTCACGCTTGGAGGCAAAGGGGATCCTATCTATCAGGTAAGGCACTCACATTCAGCACAATCTGAATCTAGTCCAGGAGGGGGAGCTCAGTACCCAGATTCAGGGGTGCTCCCTTACACTTTATGTATCCTTGTCTGGAGGAGGAGCCAATCAGTCTCAGGGAGTCTGAGAGAGACAGTGGAGGGAGACAGTGGGTCTCCAGTAACTGAAGGACGTCTGGAGCAGACGTGGGGGCCGAGCAGCCACGAGGGAGCTGCTACCCCTGGAAAGAGAAGCAGAAGGAGAGTTTAATTGTGGAGAAGCTTAGAGGAAAGAAGCAGAGGAGGAAAGGGCTCAGGAGGGGAACAGCAGAAGGACACCCTCAGAGTCAGAGCGCAGAAGCCGGGTACCGGGAGCCCAAGGTCGTGCTGTAATTCAGGATGCGCGACAGAACTGGAGGGCAAAGCACTATATGTCAATTGGTCGTAACAAGTCTGAGGTGAAGCAGTGACCGTGAGAGCCGGGTCATCTAAGAGATCCTATAAACAGGCTCAAACTGCCTATCGTACAGACATCTGTCTTAGGACAGGAGAGAGAGGACTTGCACTGAGCTTCAAGCAGCAGGGACCTATTTAACTAAACGGCGCTAGCAGGAAAGGCTTATGGACCTCACCTGGTAAAGGGATCTCTTACTGCCTTCAAGCCAGCCGGACCACAGTTACCCTATACTTGGTACCCTGGACTGAGGACTACTACTACCACCATCAGTAAACCACGTAAAGACCTGCAAACCTGTGTCCTCGTTCTTTGTGCATTTATCGGCTTACATCATCTTTCCATACACCTGGGAAACCCTGGGGAACCCGCTTCACCTGTGGGAAGCGTTACCATCTTGCTGCAACAACATCACCCCAGAGGACCCCTTTAAGCAGCGTCAGTCCCTACTGACCAAACACCCCACGTGGCGTCACGAACATAGACATTACAAATCCCCTTAAAGACCTTTCCTGTTAATTGGACGCCCAGGGCCACGGACCGGGTCGCAGCCGCCGTGACATCTCCTTTAAGACCGGACCTGGTACCGAGTACCCCACTGCCCTTGCGGGCACTGCTTTTCCCTGGGGGTGGGAGAACTGACTATGCCGTCTATGTTTTGGAAGAAGGGGTGGTCATCTCCATAGTGTGCTCTAAACTTGAGGGTGAGGTATTAAAGTCTCCGGGAGATGCCCCTGCTAGTCCTTGTTTGTACATGATTATCTGCATGTTAAAATTTTGAAGGTATATCAAGAATCAGCTCTGGCTGGTTACCCAGGTAGTAAGGCGACGTTTAACCTCCTTTATCATTGTTTTTGGTGCCCAAGGTTGTAGAAGGATGTAGTTGACTTTGTGTCTTCATGTTGCGTCTGTGCACATCCCAAGACCCTGCATACTCGTCCGTCTGGGGCTCTTTTGCCTTTCACCATTCCTGACGGACCATGGACTCATTTATCCATGGATTTCATTAGGGATCTTCCTTCATCCTCTGGTAAAACTCTTATCTTGGTGGATAGGTTTAGTAAAATGGCACACTTTCTTGCTTTACCTGCACTCTCTAATGCCAAGAAATTGACTCAGGTGTTTATCACTGAGATCATGAAGCTTCACAGGGTTCCCTCCGATGTGGTGTCACATCGGGGGATCAAATTTGTATCAAAATTTTGGAGGGCGTTTTGTGCTTGTTTAGGGAAGCATCTCTCCTTTTTTTAGCATCCCATCCTAAAACTATTGGCCAGACTGAACGCCTAAATCAAAGTTTGGAAACTTAAATCAGTTATTTTGTGTCAGATAAGCAGGAGGATTGGTCTTATTTTTTTACCACTGGCTGAGTTTGCGTTAAGCAATAGTTGTAGTCAGTAAGTTGCCATTTTTGGGCGCATATGGTTACCATCCACAATTCTGTACCCTAAGTAAAGATGAATCTTCGGGGGTTCCTGGGGGAGGAAAAATTGTCTTTTTGTGCTCTAATCTGTATGGGAAGGGGATCATAATAATTGAAAGATCATAGGGGACAAATTCCAACGTATGGCTGATAAGAAATGATTGACCTGGGGGTGAATGATTTAGTATGGTTATCCACCAAAAAAATTAAACTGAAAGCTCCTTCTTCCTAGGTAGTGTTGATCAAATAGCTTCAGATAAGCACTTATCTGAATATTTATAGCACTTACCAAATAGCTGCGTCGGGAACCTAGATACCTGGAGCGCTCTAGAAAATTAGCTGTTCGGCGCCACAGCTGCATGTGTCGAAGCTGTATGACAGTCACAACACATGCATGGAGAGCCTGTTTGTTGGGCTCTAATTGGAGACGCTGTCCTGAATGGGAGTTTGTTGTTGCTATTCGATATTTGTGTTCCTATGCAGTGTGTGTTTATCTCCTGGTCCCTGTTTCCAGTTTAGTTTATTCTTCCCTGTCCCTATCCTCCTCCCTATTGTTGGTTGGTGCTTTTTGTATTATAGAGGGTTTCTGTTATCCCTGGTTTGTCTTGTGTGCCTTGTTCACATTACATTTCTGTCCCAGGCTCCATGGGGTGGGGGAGAGGACAGACCAGGGATTAACAGGAGCATAGTGAGGTCGGAGACTCTGGCTTCTCTACCTTTAAAAGTTCCCCTGGGACAGGGATAGTTAGGGTCCCAGTTCCAGGGACAGTTTGAGGCCCCACTCCCTTACCTAAGACCATCACAGCGTGACACAAGAGTGTTGCTTTTTCTGCATACAAGTGGGTGTAGATCAGTTTTACATTATTTTATAAAAATTCCAGATGAAAGGAATTTTATTTGGCCAAAATCAATATTTTCACTTCCTAATATTTAGGTAAAAGGACATGAAGACATTATAATAAATCGAGAATATGTGCATCATTAATTTGTGCAGCAATGCGTGAAAAATATGTAGCCTGCAACGATTATTGTTTAAAAAATGGCAATAATAATAATAAACTGAATATATGGAAAAAAATCAATATCATGACAAATTGTATATTTAGAGGGAGTGCAGCATGGATGGGTAAACAGCTCGGATTGTACAATTTAATTAAATATCATTAACATCATATTTCAAACAAAATATGCTGGAAAACCGTATGTACTGTTAATTAAAAGCTTTGCACGTATGTCAAATCCTACTAGTTTAAAAAATGTGTTATCCCGCATGTCATGTCATTCTTCTCCTTTACTGTCTGGAATAAAGTACGTGTTTAGAAAAAAAAAGGGCAGAAAATTCCTTATTTCAGTGCTCTTGTACTCTACTATCTATCTATCTATCTATCTATTTATCTATCATCTATCTATCCATTGACATGTAAATGCATATACTGAATGTTCTATATCTATCTGTTGTTTGATTTATCCATTGATCAGTTGATCCATCCATCTATCATTCCATCTGTCTATTTTTCTATCAGTTTATCCATTGATCTGTCCATCCATCGATTGTTCTATCTATTTATCCATCTATCTATAAATCTATCTATCTTTCTATTAGTTGATCAATTTATCCACTGATCATCCATCGTTCTAATGATCCAACTACCTATCTATCTATTATCTATCTATCGTTTATACCTCCCGGCACGTGCACATTTGGTTGCATCTCCTTTACCAAGATGGCGCTGGATGTTTCAGAGCGCTGCCCGCAATCGCGGAGAGACATGTGATTTTGTATTTTTTTGTACCTTCTTCCTGACATGCGCATTTAGTCTGGTGAATAGTTAGGTTTCAAAAATATTTTTTTCTATTTTCTTATCTCCAGACTCCTTACCTCAGTACTGTAGCGCAAGGCTATGTACACACGCTGCGGATTACTTTGCAGATTTTTCCGGACTGATTTTGGTAAATCCGCAAGTAATCCACACTGCGGATTTACTGCGGAATTACCACGAATTTACCGTGTTTTTTGCATTTTTTGTGCGGATTTCACCTGCGGTTTACACCTGCGGATTCCTATTATGGAACAGGTGTAAACCGCTGCGGAATCAGCACAAAGAATTGACATGCTGCGGAATAAACAACACTACATTTCCGCGCGTTTTTTTCCGCAGCATGTGCATTGCGGATTTTGTTTTCCATAGGTTTACATAGTACTGTAAACGCATGGAAAACTGCTGTGAATCTGCAGCGGCCAATCCGCTGCGGATTTGCAGCAAAATCCGCAACGTGTGCACATATCCTTAAAGCTGGGTTGTGGTGAAGTAGTGAGAAACAAATGTGCCTTGAAAGCTCTGGAGTATACTACAGAGGAAGGATGCTGTGTGAAATGTTTCATACTGTAAAAGAAACGTCCATATGACTTTGTACCTGCTATCCCTTGTGTATAACCCTTACCAAGATACCATTCAGTAAACATTTTATTTTCAAAAGTGGTCCCCCTCATTGAACCGTGAAACATCTGGTCCTGGCAAGCCCACAACACCGGCTGCAAGTGGCCTGCACTGGCGTAAGGCCCTCACAGCACAAGTCCAACAAGCCAGGACCAACGCTTTAATGCAACATGCCAGGGTACCCCAGACAAGTGCCTCTCCCATAGCTACAACCCTGCACCATGTTGCACTTAGTTGGGAGGATCGAGTCTTGCAGCTGAAGGTATAACGCAGTACAGGAAAGAATTGAGTTACAAGAAAGATGGTGACTATTAAGCGGTCTAAAATGTCACCAAACAAAGACTACAAAATGGTGCCAAACAATGCAGCCAAACAAGGACTGCAAAACGGCATTATGGGTGTGGAAGGAATGAAAGGGCGCAAATTGGTGTCCAGCCCTTCAAGATATATGCTTACAAAGGAGAGTGCTGGAACTGAGAGTGCCAGCCCAAAGCGGGGAGTGAGCATCACTACAAAGTAAGATGGAAGGAGAAGATCCGCCCAGTATGGTGTGGCCTGAGGAAATAAATGGGCAAAGACAATGGAAAAATGGGATAGTGAGTCATAGAGGACGCCACCCAGTGAAAGGTGGGGCCATGATGGACCTCAGGAGACAGAAGAGACATCATTTGTGGGTTGTAAGTTGGAGAAGACAGAGTGAGAAGACATGGCAGACCAAGGACCACGAATAGAGTGCAACGGGCTCTGGTACGATGTACCTAATGGAAGAGGACCAGGACACAGTGAAATGTTATGTAAAATGTAGCAAGTGTTATTTAATGTGTTCCTGTATAATGTATTGTTTTGTGATGTTTACCTGTATAATGTATTGAGTGTAGTAAGGTAAGATAAGTAATGTAGTGTTTTGTAAGGAAGGTCAGCCTAGCAACAGAATGCAGGGACAGAGACAGTTAATGCTTTGGGACTAGTGAGAGGGGTTAGTGTTAGGTAAAGCAACTTCTTCCTGTTAGAGAGGGAGATAAGGTTTGAAATGTAGAGTGAGCAGGCTGCAACTAAAGGGTGACCCTGAGTGAGAAGAGACTGAAGAGGAGGGATGATGCTGGAGCGCCCCCACATCAGGGCAGCGGGGTACTCGGTATCGGGCCCTTCTGTAGTCAATGGGGATGTCACGGTGGCTAGAGCCGGTCCGTGGCCCTTTGAGGGGCGTCCAATAAAAGGACAAAAGTTTATAGGATAATGTTCATGACGCCACCTGTGGTATTCGGTCAGGGTGACCGACGCTGCTTAGGGGTCCGCTGGGGTGATGTTATGGCAGCTAGATGGTATACCTTCCCACAGGTGAAGTATGTCCCCAGGGCTTCCCAGAGTAGATGATGGATGGTATGAGGCGCAGTGAATAACGAGGACACAAGGTTGCAGTCTCTTTACCTTTACTGAAAGCTTCAGCATCCACAGTCCAGGGTAGGGACCACAGTGTAGGCAGAGTCCGGCCGGTCTGAAGGCAAATTCAGAGTCCCCTTATCCGGGTGGAAATCAATAGCCTTCCCCTAGCGCACAGTAATACAGTAGGTTCCTACTTGCATAAGCTCCAATAAGGTCCTCACTGTTGTTACTCCTCTTACTGTTCCGCGTGGTGGGATAGAACAAAAAATGTATGACCGGTGGCCTGAGGCTTTTTATAGGGAACCTAGAGACGCCCGGGCCCCCACAAGTTGCCACCGTGCCTCCTGTGTAAATGGTCGGGCAGCCAACGTGGAATTAACTGTCCTGCCAGTCTCTGAAGTAACGGCATAGAGCTCTTTACTCCCTCGGTATTCTGGCTACCCGTTCTGCGCTTCAGAAAGAGGCAGCCTGCTTCTAGCTGGTCTCCCTCTGATGTTTCACTCCTGTTGCTATGACTTCATTGCTCACTCACTGCAACACACTTCCTTTCGTGTCCTTTCTTAGGATGCTGCCGCATGGGATGCAGGCGCAGCTCCGTGTACCCTCGATCTCCTCAGACCGCAGTCTGGTTTGACTGGAGATCACTCCAGCCAGCTCGACCTGGAGACCTTTCCTCGTCAGTCCCCAGCCAGGAACTCTCTAACTTTCCCTCCTCAACCCACCAGTTTTACCCAAGTGTGAGGAGTGGCCTAGTAGATAGAACCTTTGCTCCCCCTGGTGGACTGGAGTGTGAAGTGTATGTAATGGTTGTGATACCTGGACAGAAGATCTCCTTCATTGCCTTCAGAGGTAAAATCACTCCCCCTGGTGGAAGAATAACATTACTGCAACGAACCAGGACTCTGGGGCGCTGCATTGCGATAATAAGGAAACGTGACCGATGATACAAACTGGCCTCTCGGAGACAGGTCCTAGGAGAAGATGCCAAGTCAGGAGCCCTAGACCTTGTAACACAGAAGGTAACAAAATGTGTATCAGGATTGTAGCATTAAAGCTGGTTTGTGACCAAATAAGGAGAAACAGTGTGCATTGAAAGACATAGAGCAGGCGAAAGAAAGATGGTGTGCTAAATAATGCTTCATACTGTAAAGAAAATGTCCATACGGCTTTGCACCCACTATCCCTTGTATATAACCCTTACCAAGATACTGTTCAATAAAGAGTTTATTTTGGAATCATGATCTCACTCATTGAACTGTGAAACATTTGGTCCTGGCAAGCCCACAACACTGGCCTGCCCAAGCGTAAGGCCCTCTCAGCACAAGTCCTCACATCCAGCCAAGACCCACACTTTAGCACAACATTCTAGGGTGCCCCAGACGAGTGTATCGCCCACAGCTAATGCCCTGCACCATTTTGCACTTGCTCTGAAAAATGACATTTTTTCGGGAGCAGCTTATCATCCATTCGATAATTTATAAAATTCCCCTGTGGATCCATCTTGAGGTTGTCCAGCAAAACTGACTCATTAAACATGCTATATACCTGCAGATATAGGGGTAATCTGCAGATAAATAGTGTTACAATGCTGCCCGCCCACCTTACTGAAAGTGTGGGTACCAGGAAGAAATGAATTTATATCCTCCTAGGAGCTGCCTGCTTTCAGTTATGGGGCATACGCAGGGCGGCTACAGTCACCACTCACAACACCACTTACTAACTTGTGAGTGGTGACTATAAGCACACCCCTGTACTTTGATTGACAGCTTGTTCTGCAGCATGAATGTGCCAAGCGAATAGTCAATTACTGTGCCAGGGAGTGTTTACAGCTCGCGCTAACAGTATAATGAGTCGTGACTGTAGTCACTCAGTGTAAATCTACATGACTCAAAGTGAGCCGTTCCCGGGAGGATATAAATTCATTTTCTCCTGGTAGCTGCTCTCTTAGTAAGGAGGCCAAGCAGCACTGTAACACAGTTTACCTGCAGATTAACTCATACTTGCAGGTATATGGCGCTTTTGAACATGACACAGGTTTCCTTTAAGGACACTTTTTGGTTATGAATCAGGAGAGGAGGTCCATCGATGGCTCATGCTGATTGGCTAACTGGTTTGCTCCAAGACTATTTAATCATGGACAGCATGGATACAGATGAACATGAAGATTAATATTCCTTCCATTTTTCCTTTGTGTGTCTGCCTTTCAGTAAAGTATCTGACCTGTAATTACCCTTCCTTCAGTTTTTAATGTATAGTGTCAGTTCTGAACACTTTCTGTATGTTATGCTTGTAAGCAAGTCAGTTTCTAGAGCTTGACCATTGACTCCATACACGGCTAGCCACATGAGAATGACCCAGTAATGGACACAGACATAACGGGGTTCAACTCCATTGAGTCAACTTTAAAGCACCACTTCAGCATTTTTTATGTCAGTGCTGGACAGGTCCTACTACTGTAACGTCCCTGACCCTAGTATTATACATGCTCACTGCCGTCTTCACCTTTTATCGGTACTGCTCTGGTCTCACGAAGCCATTTTGTGACCGCAACTTCTGATTGACCGGAAGCCATAAATAATGGTCACAAGCTCTCAATAAGAGCCAAAATTAGGTTCTCATAAATATACATTAAATAGTGACCCCCGACTCTTTCCACCAAACATTGGCGCGATTCAGCAACTCACAACCTACTGAAGACTGACCAAAGAGGAAGCGATAGAAGGCAAAGACAGCTGTAAGTATAAGAGAAGGGTCAAGGACCTCAGATTAGATAAACCGCTCCAGGGCTGCAATAAAAAAAACTTGCAGTGGTGATTTAATTAAAATACAGTAGAAACATGATGGCTCCCATAATAACGCTCATAGAGAACTGGTTACGGTACAAGATTGAGGCACTGAGCTTCTCAGTTACACAATAATTCAGTAACGTTTACTCCACCAGACCATTTTTGTTCTGCAGACCAAATGAAATCTCGGGACATCTATTGAAGTCCACAACTACTCTTTTCGATACCAGAATTCCTGCTTCTGTATCTGGTCCAAATCCAACCCCAGGACCTATTACTCCATAAATTATTCTATGTAAACAGATACGTGGCTGCAACAACGCAGAGAATGAGAACACAGTGGCACCTTAACCAACAGATATTTATTGATTAACACAAGTGTAAGTGATGCCTACTCCACATTATAAAGAGCAAAGCAAATGGTGGAAGGACTGAGAGTTGTTCTACAATAGAATACAGCAATTCAGCTATGCAGAATATCAACACAATTATAATCACACTTTATTGTTCTAGTATTACAAATATTATTGTCAGGGCTGTCTGGGTCCTAATACCTTAATCTGAGGTGTGTCACCGTCACTATCGGGCCCGTTACAACAGTTTCCCTTTTACTCTCTAGGCAATACAAGCTGTAATACAGACCATGATGGAGGCCTAAGATACCACACTGTAAGATCGTGAGTCCCTTATTGATGAGTCACATTGCACACCTGTTACGCTAGCAGCCTTAATTTCCTAAAGTATGCTCCTGGTCCCCTGTGTACCGTATGTCTACACCAGAAGTCACAGCTAACACAAACGTCCCTCCTCACCAGCTTGTTCGTCTCTCTCGGCTATGGCTCTGCTCCCTCGGCTCGGATCTCTTAGCTCTGGTCTCTCGTCTCCAGTTCTGGCTACTCAGCTCTGGTCACTTGCCCCCCGATTCTGGTTACTCGATTCTTCACTCGGGTTTGGTCACTTGATTTTTCACTCGGGTCTGGTCACTCGATTCTTCACTCGGGGCTGGTCACTCGTGACCTCACTTTGGTATGGTCACTCGATTCTTCACTCAGGGCTAGTCATTTGATTCTTCACTCGGGTCTGGTCACTCGATTCTTCACTTGGATCTGGTCATTTGATTCCTCACTCGAGGCTGGTCACTCGATTCTTCACTAGGGTCTGGTCATTTGATTCTTCACTTGAGGCTGGTCACTCAATTCTTCACTCGGACCTGGTCACTCGATTCTTCACTTGGGGCTGGTCATCCAATTCTTCATTTGGGGCTGGTCACTGGATTCTTCACTCGGGGCTGGTCACTCGATTCTTCACTCATGGAAGGTCACTTGATTCCTTACTCGAGACTGGTCACTCGAATCTTCACTCGGGTCTGGTCACTGGATTCTTCACTCGAGGCTGGTTACTGGATTCTTCACTCAGGGCTGGTCACTCACTTCTTCACTCGGACATGGTCACTCGATTCTTCACTCGGGGCTGGTCACACAATTCTTCATTCGGGGCTGGTCACTGGATTCTTCACTCGAGGCTGGTTACTGGATTCTTCACTCAGGGCTGGTCACTTGATTCTTCAGTCGAGGCTGGTCACTGGATTCTTCACTCGGGGCTGGTCACGCCATTCTTCATTCGGGGCTGGTCACTCGATTCTTCAGTCGAGGCTGGTCACTGGATTCTTCACTCGGGGCTGGTCACGCCATTCTTCATTTGGGCTGGTCACTCGATTCTTCAGTCGAGGCTGGTCACTCGATTCTTCCCTCGGGGCTGGTCACTCGATTCTTCACTCGAGGCTGGTCACTCGATTCTTCACTCGGGGCTGGTCACTCAAAATAGCAGCCATAAGCCAACCTTGGAACACCACACATCCATCCTGCTACAGGATCATGTGCCACCTCCTCCCCTTTACTGCCTTCCTGAGCCTATTAACTGCACCACAGCTGTCACCAGACCTGGTGTCTCCTCCAATCTCTTCCCCTCAGGAGTCAGGCACTTTGTTATGCCGTCCCGGCTGATGCAATCCTCTCCACTTTTCCTCATCCTAGAATGTTTGGTCAGTAGATGGCGGTGCTGACTTGCGGACATCCTGTTATACATTAATGGTGGAAATCTTCTCTCCATTTCCTCACATCTACATAGCTAATCACACTGTCTCATACAATAACTACCTCCTACTAAACACTAAACACAAGACATAATCATGCCTCTTTGTAACCTCCGGCCCCACCTAGAAAAGAGCTCTTGCGTTACAATGCTTTGACTCCTGCAAACGTAACCTGTGATCCCTACCTGCCTATGTACCCACCATTCACAATGTAAATGACAGAGACAGTGGGGAAAGTTCATGTCTATGGTGGCGCCCCGAGCGTCTTCACAGCACTGCTGGCTGGAGCTTTTATTTTCTGCTGTGATGGGCTTCCTATATGAGAAAAATCCAACCGGTAATAGTGTGTCTTACTGTATGTGCGTGCCACAGTGTGTATGCAAATGTATGTATGTAATGTATTCATTCAACTTACATATTCTCTGTTTTTGTCACAGTGTGTATGTGTGTGCTAATGTATGTATAGGTGTGTTAATGTGACACAATGTGTATATACTGTATGTGCAGTATAATGAGGTGAGCTTTGTCATCTTGGCTACTGCCTATGCAGAGCGCAGGAGCCGGTGATAAACTCATCTTCACTGCTGTGTTTTGCATAGGCAGCAGCTAATATGACAGAAGATTAGCAGCTACTGAATTAACATAATATCATACACACTGCATAGGAGTCAATGCTTCATTTGTCTTCATTTATTACAAAGTTTTTACATCTTTTTCTAACCCTAACTAAAGATAAGGTTAGGGATTGGTTTACAGTTAGGCTTAGAGCTAGGATTAAACTTAGTTTTATGACGAGTGATAGCATTAGGGATAGGGCCAGACTTAAGACTGAGGAGGTAATTGAATTATTAAAAATAACATACAGATTTTTATTTTTAAATTTTTTTTGCCTACTTTCAGCAAAACAAAGCAAATCATTTAGGCTTGGTGCTAGTGTACATTAACCAGTAGTTAACCACAGTCTATCTCCCGCAGTAACAGTTTTTGTTTTCACTCCCCAGCTGTTTTTAGCACTCCTCATTGGGAACAGTTATTTTAATATCTTTGTCCATCCACGCTGTTTTAGACTAGAAATAACACTTCCTTCCTTCCTAGTCCAACTCAGCACCACCAAATGAATACACGCTTTTCTCCAATCCACTTTTACGGAGTCTCCATTGGTTTAAAATTGCCATACTGGACATAGAGAAGAAGACAGAAAGAAATACTTTGTATAGATTCTGATTAAAACTTACTTCTCAACACTTTTATGTTACACTTCTATTATATGATTGTCTAAGGGTCACTTCCGTCCTTCTGTCTGTCACGGATATTCATTGGTCGCAGCCTCTGTCTGTCATGGAATCCAAGTCGCTGATTGGTCTTGCCAGCTGCCTGTCATGGCTGCCACGACCAATCAGCGACGGCCACAGTCCGATTAGTCCATCCCTACTCCCCTGCAGTCAGCGCCCGGCGCCCGCTCCATACTCCCCGCAGTCACCGCGGTAACGGACCGCGTTATGCCGCGGGTAACTCACTCCGTTACCGCTGCTATTAACCCTGTGTGACCAAGTTTTTACTATTGATGCTGCCTATGCAGGGTCAATAGTAAAAAGATCTAATGTTAAAAATACGCTCCAGTGACCGCTCCATGCAAGCGGCAGGTTCCGGTGGAATGGGAGAAGGACCTGCCATGACGTCACGGTCATGTGATCAAACTACAAGTGGCCCTCGGAAGGTGAGTATGTGTTTATTTTTTTAACCTTTGACATATGTGGATGGGCAATATACTACATGGCTCTGTGCTGTATACTACGTCGCTGTGCAATATACTACGTGACTGGGCAATATACTACGTGACTCGGCAATATAATACGTGGCTGGGCAATATACTACGTGGCTGGGCAATATACTATGTGGCTGGGCAATATACTACGTAGCTGGGCAATATACTACGTGACTGGCCAATATACTATGTGGCTGGGCAATATACTACGTGGCTGGGCAATATACTACGTGGCTGGGCAGTATACTATTTGGCTGGGCAATATACTACGTGACTGGACAATATACTACGTGACTGGACAATATACTACGTGACTGGACAATATACTACGTGGCTGGGCAATATACTACGTCACTGGGCAATATGCTACGTGGCTGGGCAATATACTATGTCGATGTGCAATATACTACGTGACTGGGCAATATACTACGTGACTGGGCAATATACTATGTGACTGGGCAATATACTACGTGGCTGGGCAATATACTATGTGACTGGGCAATATACTACGTGGCTGGGCAATATACTACGTGGCTGGGCAATATACTACGTGACTGGGCAATATACTACGTCGCTGGGCAATATGCTACGTGGCTGGGCAATATACTATGTCGATGTGCAATATACTACGTGACTGGGCAATATACTACGTGACTGGGCAATATACTACGTGGCTGGGCAATATACTATGTCGATGTGCAATATACTACGTGGCTGGAAAATATACTACGTGACTGGGCAATATACTACGTCGCTGGGCAATATACTACGTCGCTGGGCAATATACCACGTGGCTGGGCAGTATACTACATCGCTGTGCAATATACTAGGTGGCACTACAACCTCCACCAAGGGAAAAAGGTAGCGCTCACCATGTAAAGCAAGGAGCGCCACCAAGAGGCCAAGTACCATAGGTCACAGCAATGAAGAGGTCAGTGACAAGCCACAAATCGGAACCAAACGGGAGCGCGGGATCTAAAACGTGAAACAATAGACACAGTCGGGGTACGAGCCAGAGAGTCAAAGCCAGACAGGAAACGTAGTAACAGAGATGGAAAGCAGGAGGCAGGGTTCCAAATACAAGCCGAGTCATACACTGCAGGAAACCACCAAACACACACTAACATAGTTACATAGTAACATAGTTAGTAAGGCCGAAAAAAGACATTTGTCCATCCAGTTCAGCCTATATTCCATCATAATAAATCCCCAGATCTACGTCCTTCTGCACTAAGTCAAGGACAGTGAACGGGACAGGCACAGGTACGGGTAATCAGAGGCAATAGGATCAGAAGGGTATACGGGTCAGCTGCTCAAGCGAAGGACTGGAACTATCACTGACAAATGCCACCAGGAGTGGCACCAATAAATAGCCACCCACAAACCAAAGAGAGGCAGGAAAGGTTAACCGCACCATAACCAGACCATAACCAGGCTGGGGAAGGAAAAGCAAGACGCAAACCCCAGCCTGGATCATGACAATCAGGCTTTCTCAAAGGTTTGACCTTACCTTTCTCAAGTTAGACCCTTGAGGAAACCTGATGAGGCGAAACCAGTTAGGTTACTTGCAATTGATGCTTGATAGAACTGGTTTTAATTATGTATCCTGTATGTATTACAGAGAAGTAAATTTGCAATTCTTTTCTATTTGTCAGCTCTATGTCCAGTATGGTCTCCTTATATCCCACCACTACCTAAACTAAGGTTGCAATCACGCGTTAGAGAAGTGTCATCATTGCATTTGCGAGAACTAAACTTCTTGATCTAAAGGAGAGTCCATAGAAGTGCATTGGAGACAAATGCATATACATTTGCTGTATTTAAGTGGGCGTAGTCAGCAGCAGGGAGGAGGGACCCTGAGGAATCGATCATTCAGGGTTGGTTCGCAGACATTCAGCAGCAGCAGGAAGGAAGAACACTGAAGAGCTGTCAATCAGGCTAGGAGGGAGTAGAGTCAGCAGCAGGGAGGAGGGACCCTCAGGAATGGATCATTCAAGGTTTGTTCGCAGACATTTAGCAGCAGTAGGAAGGAAGAACACTGAAGAGCTGTCAATCAGGCTAGGTGGGAGTAGAGACAGCAGCAGGGAGGAGGGACCCTGAGGAATCGATCATTCAAGGTTGGTTCGCATACATTCAGCAGCAGCAGGAAGGAAGAACACTGAAGAGCTGTGAATCAGGCTAGGTGGGAGTAGAGTCAGCAGCAGGGAGGAGGGACCCTGAGGAATCGATCATTCAAGGTTGGTTCGCAGACATTCAGCAGCAGCAGGAAGGAAGAACACTGAAGAGCTGTCAATCAGGCTAGGTGGGAGTAGAGTCAGCAGCAGGGAGGAGGGACCCTGAGGAATCAATCATTCAAGGTTGGTTCGCAGACATTTAGCAGCAGCAGGAAGGAAGAACCCTGAAGAGCTGTCAATCAGGCTAGGTGGGAGTAGAGACAGCAGCAGGGAGGAGGGACCCTCAAGAATGGATCATTCAAGGTTTGTTCACAGACATTTAGCAGCAGCCGAAAGGAAGAACACTGAAGAGCTGTCAATCAGGCTAGGTGGGAGTAGAGACAGCAGCAGGGAGGAGGGACCCTGAGGAATCGATCATTCAGGGTTCGTTCGCAGACATTCAGCAGCAGCAGGAAGGAAGAACACTGAAGAGCTGTCAGTCAGGCTAGGTGGGAGTAGAGACAGCAGCAGGGAGGAGAGACCCTGAGGAATCGATCATTCAGGGTTGGTTCGCAGACATTTAGCAGCAGCAGGAAGGAAGAACCCTGAAGAGCTGTCAATCAGGCTAGGTGGGAGTAGAGTCAGCAGCAGGGAGGAGGGACCCTGAGGAATCGATCATTCAAAGTTGGTTCGCAGACATTTAGCAGCAGCAGGAAGGAAGAACACTGAAGAGCTGTGAATCAGGCTAGGAGGGAGTAGAGTCAGCAGCAGGGAGGAGGGACCCTGAGAAATCGATCATTCAAGGTTGGTTTGCAGACATTCAGCAGCAGCAGGAAGGAAGAACACTGAAGAGCTGTCAATCAGGCTAGGTGGGAGTAGAGTCAGCAGCAGGGAGGAGGGACCCTGAGGAATCGATCATTCAAAGTTGGTTCGCAGACATTTAGCAGCAGCAGGAAGGAAGAACACTGAAGAGCTGTCAATCAGGCTAGGTGGGAGTAGAGTCAGCAGCAGGGAGGAGGGACTCTGAGGAATCGATCATTCAAAGTTGGTTCGCAGACATTTAGCAGCAGCAGGAAGGAAGAACACTGAAGAGCTGTCAATCAGGCTAGGAGGGAGTAGAGTCAGCAGCAGGGAGGAGGGACCCTGAGGAATCGATCATTCAAGGTTGGTTCGCAGACATTCAGCAGCAGCAGGAAGGAAGAACACTGAAGAGCTGTCAATCAGGCTAGGTGGGAGTAGAGTCAGCAGCCGGAAGGCAGGACATGTATGAGCCGCTATTCAGGACGGTGGACAGAGATATAGTTTACATATTAACAAAGAATTATGCAGTCATCCTGACATGGATTTTCAAAGTAAGTACACCAGCCTTATTACTTCTAGGAGATCTTCTTAATAATGTCTGCACTGCAGTTTAAAATCCAATATTTTTGAAATTTACACGTTGGTTTCTTTTTATTACATTGCTAAGAAAAAGAAAAACAAATAAAAATATATTTAGCAGCCTGAGAGTATATAGCACTGTAAGCAGCTATGCCATTGAGTCAGTCCTATAGCCTTTATCTCTCTATATCATGACCCACGTGTTAGTTCCAAAAACAGCAGCATTAATTTTAATTTGTCACATTGTGGCATATAAATTGGCTAAATGCTAATGGCGTTCTTCTCAAGTAATCAGTTCTACGCGATGAGCTCAAAAGTCGGCAGAAATGTTGTTTACTGTTCATTTATAACTGGAGATAAAAGGCTTTGATGAGTCAGATAGAGATAGGTTAATTTTCTTTCTCATTTGTATTTAATACAAGCGGCGGTGATTCACAATCGTTTACACTTAATATTTGCCCTGACAAAACATCTTTTTGTCACAGCAGATTACGCAAAAATAATATTGTGCCAAAGTTGATCAAATTAATCACTGTCAGCATTTATTTTTTTATTTGTTTTTTAGCGGCTAAATATATTTCACAGGTTAATGTGTATATTTGGTGCGATAATATCGGTGAGTTTTATGGTTAAAATAAAAAGCACTTGATACAAGCAGAGGAAACAATTATCAGTCGCTGCTGCCATCTAGTGTTTAAAGTGTAGTACTGCAATCAACATTTTGGAAATTTTTGGACATTTTCCTGTTTAAATTGCACTATACTATTATCAAACTGAGACACAAAAAAAGGTCTACATTTTAGGGTGTAGTAATTAACACCATGTAAAATGTTAATATTTTCTAAGTGATACACCATAAGACTATTTGTCTCTTTGCTGTGTATTTTAAAATGCTTTGCAATAATTTTTTTTTTTTTCTTTTTCTAAGGGAAGAAACAAGATTTTGCATATTCTCACATTCTCTGCTACATCTGACATCTCCAAGCCTGAGTGAATGCCTTATTAGGTTCAGGTTTGGCCTCTGCCAAGAAGAGTTAGCAGATGTCCCCAAGCTTCTGCTGTAGTTGTCGAAGCTGGAAATTATGCAAGAATCCCAAGATCTCAGATATATTTTAATACTTCTTTTTAACCCTTGACTCCACAGAGGAATATTATCATAGATTTGCTTTATTTTTATATATTGCCGCATTATTTTAACTATCCTCGACCGACGACTGTGTCCCATGAGCCCACCCGGACCTTAGGTTTTGAGGATCCACTTCACCTAGAGAGAGAAACACCTTTGATCCCAGAGACTTACTATTTACACTATTTTTTTTTTTACTATTTTGAAGCTATGGAGGGTGAGGAGGAGAAAATGAAATGATGGAGAGGAAAGAAACAGCCTAAAATAGGCACGTCTGGTTAGTATGGGATACACATTGTTATCAACAGCAGTTCAAGGAAAGACTAAGAAATCACACATTAAATGTAGATGGTAGAGATAAGAGTATCAATTCGATGCCAATATAATTTGTGTCAAGTTTTAAGGAATTTGCTGAAAGCGTTGAATTTGAAAACTATCAAAGCCCTATGAAAGCAGAAGCCGGGAATGCAGCAGCCAAATTGTAGTAAATCTGGATAGGGAGAGAACGTCACAGCTCACAGATTAGCCATAGAGTTAGCGAGAGAAAGCCATAAGACACTGAATAAACATTACAGCTAGTGTGTGATAGCACGGACGAAAAGAACAGTTAATATCCGATTAACCATTGCCATATATGTAGAGGTCGTTTTGACACTATCAAGGCTGTCACTGCCTTAAAAGGCTCAAAAAGTATGTTTGATACAGTTTCTCGGAGACCTAAACGTCTTGCATATGTCTTTTAATGGCAAGCGGAGGCTTGGGAATATTTTAGATTTGTGGAGATTGAAATTTCCTGGCGATGTTTGCCAAAGCTGGCGAATATAAATTTCAAAAGATCTGACCTTGGAACTTCATAGATGGTGAACCTGAGCGGAGGACCCACCTTTATGACATTTATTATTAACTAGATTGTGGCCCGATTCTAACGCATCGGGTATTCTAGAATATGCATGTCCCCGTAGTATATGGACAATGATGATTCCAGAATTCACGGCAGACTGTGCCCGTCGCTGATTGGTCGAGGCGAATTCGCGGCAGACTGTGCCCGTTGCTGATTGGTCAAGGCAACCTTTATGACATCATTGTCGCCATGCTGTGCCCGTCGCTGATTGGTCGAGGCGAATTTGCGGCAGACTGTGCCCGTCGCTGATTGGTCAAGGCAACCTTTATGACATCATCGTCGCCATGCTGTGCCCGTCGCTGATTGGTCGAGGCCTGGCGGCCTTGACCAATCAGAGACGCGGGATTTCCAGGACAGACAGACAGACAGAAAAACCCTTAGACAATTATATATATAGATGGGGATTGCTGGAGATCTCATTATTCAGATCCTCACCATTAAACACTGCGGAACAAGACCCATCATGCATCAAAAATGTTCTATAATTTAGTTCTCCTTTAATCAGTAATTAAAGTTTTAGTTCAAAACATATAATAAAACTGTAATCTACTCCATCATCATCTAGCCTTCCTGCTTATGGTTTCCAATAAGCACTATAAACTGCAAAGGGAAAAAACGAGATGAATTAATTAATGTGGATGAAGATTTGCTACCAAGACTTTAATATTAAATATCTATATTTTTTTTTAAGATCCAGCTTTCCGCAAAAATTGTGGCTTTCAGCCCCCCCATAGAGCTTCACTTACGTCTGACATCTTTTCTTGGCTCCTTCAGCCCTATCTTCTTTTCGTCTTTATTTTCTTACTCTTTGCCAGAGTTCAACTGCCATGAAATGCCCTAATTCATTTAAAACAGAATGGGATTTTATTTCCGTTCCCGATGACTTGCTCGGGAGATTATTTGCCTTTTGCAGCTCAGTTAAACAAGTTAAATTACTACGTACAGTGGGGCAAAAAAGTATTTAGTCAGTCAGCAATAGTGCAAGTTCCACCACTTAAAAAGATGAGAGGCGTCTGTAATTTACATCATAGGTAGACCTCAACTATGGGAGACAAACTGAGAAAAAAAAATCCAGAAAATCACATAGTCTGTTTTTTTAACAATTTATTTGCATATTATGGTGGAAAATAAGTATTTGGTCAGAAACAAACAATCAAGATTTCTGGCTCTCACAGACCTGTAACTTCTTCTTTAAGAGTCTCCTCTTTCCTCCACTCATTACCTGTAGTAATGGCACCTGTTTAAACTTGTTATCAGCATAAAAAGACACCTGTGCACACCCGCAAACAGTCTGACTCCAAACTCCACTATGGTGAAGACCAAAGAGCTGTCAAAGGACGCCAGAAACAAAATTGTAGCCCTGCACCAGGCTGGGAAGACTGAATCTGCAATAGCCAACCAGCTTGGAGTGAAGAAATCAACAGTGGGAGCAATAATTAGAAAATGGAAGACATACAAGACCACTGATAATCTCCCTCGATCTGGGGCTCCACACAAAATCCCACCCCGTGGGGTCAGAATGATCACAAGAACGGTGAGCAAAAATCCCAGAACCACGCGGGGGGACCTAGTGAATGAACTGCAGAGAGCTGGGACCAATGTAACAAGGCCTACCATAAGTAACACACTACACCACCATGGACTCAGATCCTGCAGTGCCAGACGTGTCCCACTGCTTAAGCCAGTACATGTCTGGGCCCGTCTGAAGTTTGCTAGAGAGCATTTGGATGATCCAGAGGAGTTTTGGGAGAATGTCCTATGGTCTGATGAAACCAAACTGGAACTGTTTGGTAGAAACATAACTTGTCGTGTTTGGAGGAAAAAGAATACTGAGTTGCATTCATCAAACACCATACCTACTGTAAAGCATGGTGGTGGAAACATCATGCTTTGGGGCTGTTTCTCTGCAAAGGGGCCAGGACGACTGATCTGGGTACATGAAAGAATGAATGGGGCCATGTATCGTGAGATTTTGAGTGCAAACCTCCTTCCATCAGCAAGGGCATTGAAGATGAAACGTGGCTGGGTCTTTCAACATGACAATGATCCAAAGCACACCGCCAGGGCAACGAAAGAGTGGCTTCGTAAGAAGCATTTCAAGGTCCTGGAGTGGCCTAGCCAGTCTCCAGATCTCAACCCTATAGAAAACCTTTGGAGGGAGTTGAAAGTCCGTGTTGCCAAGCGAAAAGCCAAAAACATCACTGCTCTAGAGGAGATCTGCATGGAGGAATGGGCCAACATACCAACAACAGTGTGTGGCAACCTTGTGAAGACTTACAGAAAACGTTTGACCTCTGTCATTGCCAACAAAGGATATATTACAAAGTATTGAGATGAAATTTTGTTTCTGACCAAATACTTATTTTCCACCATAATATGCAAATAAATTGTTAAAAAAACAGACAATGTGATTTTCTGGATTTTTTTTTCTCAGTTTGTCTCCCATAGTTGAGGTCTACCTATGATGTAAATTACAGACGCCTCTCATCTTTTTAAGTGGTGGAACTTGCACTATTGCTGACTGACTAAATACTTTTTTTCCCCACTGTATATGCCCTCACTATGATCCGCTCCTGCAGAATGACAATATCTACCGTCACATAATAAAGGAAAGACTTGGGCAGAATTGCAAGTCAACCTGGTTATGATAACTTGTAGATATATAGGATATCCATTAATCTAAAGAACCTTCGTCTCCCGTCTAAATGAAGTGGCGGTCAAGCATGTGTACTCTCACAGTCATGGGGATACCACAACAGGGAGGGGCCAGAAAACTGTGTTGGCTAGTTTCCCAAACCCCTGCACTGGTTTCAAGTACTTCATCATCTTATTAAACAGTGCAGGTTTTTCCTTACTGGCAGTACAGGGGTTAATCTGTTCAGTTAAAGCTCATTGACCTTTCCTACCTGGATTTTCTCATGTATTCAGGTTTGGCCACTCCCCTCTGGAATATACGCTCTCCTCTGGTACTTAGGAGTTGCCAGTGTTAGTTCTTACTGCCTGGTTTAGTTGTAGGAGGTGTAGTTTGTAGTTGGAGTTTGGAGATTTGTTCAGGAGATTGTTGCTTTGAGTTTTGTTTGTGTGCACATACTCATCCTCTCCTATTTGGTTTCTCCTTCCTTTAACTCCCCTGTGTCCCACTCTTTTGTCTGTGAGCATACCTTGTATGATTGTTATTTTCGGTTATCCCTGTCTGTCTTCCCTTGTTTGTCTGGTTAGTGTTATCGTATACACTTCAGCTTCCCACTTCCCTGATAGGGAGGATATAGGAGCATAGCAAGGCATGTGAACCTGGCATCTCCACCTTCAGGAGTAATCCGGGGAACAGGGAGTGTGCCCTTAGTTCTAGGAACCTGGTTAGTGCCTACAGTCCCAAGGCCCAATCTGCTAAGAATTTCTGGTGTTCAGTAGGAGCCTAAGCAGTCAGTCCACCACCAATCTAGAAGTTATTGCCTATCAAATGGATAACATATACATATACGATTTGTCAGCACACTGCGAATAATGAATACATGAACTCCAATATTGCGATAAACGTAAGGCTAGGTTCACACTTGCATTGTGCAGTCCGTTCAACAAATCCATTAAACGGACTGCACTAACGCAAGTGCTGACATTGGCACTGCGCTAGCTCAGATGGAGCATCTGCTAGCTCCATCTGTGCTAGCAGTGCTCTAGCAGTGACGGACCCGGAAACGCTGCAGCCCGCATCTCGGGTCCATCACTCAATGACGGCACATCGCTAGCGCACGCCCATTGTGGGTGTGCGCTAGCGATGCGTTCGCCATTGCAAGTAATGGCGGCGTTAACGGACTGCGCTACACCGCGTTATGCCGCGGTGTAACGTAGTCCGTTAAACGGGTTCACACAACGCAGTGTGCACCCAGACTAAGGTACTTAGAGTTTTCTGATGAAAGAGTGCAAAAGCCTCCAAGCACATCAAGGTGTACCTAAATATGGATGCGGCGCACATGCGAACACCCCCTCATCCCAGCCTGCATGTTCTGCAGCAACGTTCCACTCTTGCTTCTTCCAGTAGCGACTCTGTGACCCTTCTCCTCCGCAGCTAGCAAGGTCTATCCGCATTATACGATGCACCCCCATTTCCCCCCCAAATTTGAGGGCAAAAAAAGTGCATCTTATAATCCGAAAAATACGGTACCTTACGTTTTTAACGTTTGCAGCAATATTGGAATAATAGTATTTTATTATTCGCAGTCTGCTGACGCATCATGTATGTATATGTTTGTATAATGGAAATTATCCGGGCTTTGCCAAAGGGGTCGAGCAAAACGCAGCCTGACAAATCTCTATAATTTATTTTACCTATAAAATGGAGTCAATTTTTACAGATATTGTCACCAGCTCAAAGCTCCGAAAAAGGCTTATTCTCTAAATATAATTTTCCATTGAAAATACAGATGTTACAACCATCCAAAGATTTTTCTTTCTCTTTCCTATGTCCGCACTCTTTTTCTTTAGGATTGAAAATCCGGAATATTGCTCTGTATAGAAATATGGGCAGCATCGGGAATAACATTATAGCTATAAACTTCTAGCCATCCTCCCTTCTTACCAAGCACGGTTTCCTCTTGTAGGACAGCCCTGATAAAGGCTCTTGTCTCTCAATAAAGGCTCAATTGGACAGATCTCTGCCTTCTGTGAATGCAGGCCCGGGAGCTAGTGCGCATGCAATTCGTGCACCCAATAACCTTGCCAGACCCAAAGGAAAGTCTGCAGGTGCAAGCATTGCCGAGTGGCAGGAGTGGCCATAATTACTGGAAATGACGCATCAACAAAGGTGATGGGATATAACTTCTCGTGAGGAACATCCCTTTAAGGTGTCCCTCCTGGGGGAGAATAACGTTACGACTATTCAATTACACACCCTGATATTTCTTCTTCGGTAACAGCTACGGTATAGACATGTGTTTTTCTTACTAAAGATACAAAAACTATGTAAAAAAAAAAAACAAATAAAGAAAAAATTTAGAAAACTAAATCAACCAGGGCACAAATTAGTATGGAATTGAGAAAAATAAAATCTTCCTGAACCTACACGTGAACTTAAAGGCATACAGAGGTAAAGTAAGGAACCTTTAACTTTTATTGATATATTTGTGTGGAAATAAAATATACATTTAATTGTTAAAAACCTCCAAGTTGGACAAATATAACTTGACGACATTACCTCCTCTATAACTCTGTACTTAACCCCTTTCTCATGTACAGCACCATGGAATTAATGGTGCTATATAAATAATAATAATAATAATAAGGTATAAAGGTTGTCAAGATAAAAAAAATTAAAAGTTAAATACACAAAAAAAACAATCCTCAATTATAGAAAAATTACATGAAATATCACCATAGTAGAAAAAATGTATAAAATGTAAAAAAGATCAAATATAAAAATAGCTGCACATCATACAATTAACATAGGGCAGTGTGTAAAATTAATTTTAAAGCCATGCAATGAATATTAAAGATAATTCTAAGGCAAAGAAAATCAAATGTTATACAATGAATATTATACATCACTACTCCACGTAATTGGGGTAATGCATTATTATAGACGCAATGGTTCCCTGAAATACGGACGACCTTATGATCTGGTAGTAATGAGCATGGGAGCACGTTATTCCATAGAACCAATGCACGTTTTGCACAGACTTTGTTAATCCACCAGGCTCTATCCTTTATTATGTGAATACTAAAAAAAAATTTGTTAATTGGAGAATTAAAAACCTGATGTGGGAAGTTACATTCGAGACACTCTCTTCCTTCCTGTATTTGCGTTTGTATACATTGTGCAGGACAGTGTACATGACATATGGCATTTGAAATGAATAGTAAATTATTATTATTATTTATTGTTATAGCGCCATTTATTCCATGGCGCTTTGCATGTGAGGAGGGGTATACATAATAAAAACAAGTACAATAATCTTAAACAATACAAGTCATAACTGGTACAGGAGGAGAGAGGACCCTGCCCTCGAGGGCTCACAATCTACAAGGGATGGGTGAGAATACAGTAGGTGAGGATAGAGCTGGTCATGCAGCGGTTTGGTGGATCAGTGGTTACTGCAGGTTGTAGGCTTGTCGGAAGAGGTGGGTCTTCAGGCTCTTTTTGAAGGTTTCGATGGTAGGCGAGAGTCTGATGTGTTGTGGTAGAGGGTTTCAGAGTAGGGGGGATGCGCGAAAGAAATCTTGTATGCGACTGGGGGAAGAGGAGATAAGAGGGGAGTAGAGAAGGAGATCTTGTGAGGTTGCATGCAGGAAAGTACCGGGAGACGAGGTCACAGATGTATGGAGGAGACAGGTTGTGGATGGCTTGTATGTCATGGTTAGGCTTTTGTACTGGAGTCTCTGGGTAATGGGGAGCCAGTGAAGGGATTGACAGAGGGGAGAAGCTGGGGAATAGCGGGGGGACAGGTGGATTAGTTGGGCAGCAGAGTTTAGAATAGATTGGAGGGGTGCGAGAGTGTTCGAGGGGAGGCCACAAAGCAGGAGGTTGCAGTAGTCACGGCGAGAGATGATGAGGGCATGGACTAGGGTTTTTGCAGATTCTTGGTTGAGGAATGAACGGATTCGTGAAATATTTTTGAGTTGAAGTCGGCAGGAAGTGGAAAGGGCTTGGATATCTGGTTTGAAGGAGAGATCAGCGTCAATGATTACCCCCAAGCAGCGAGCTTGTGGGACTGGGGAGAGTGGGCAGCCATTTACTGTAATGGATAGGTGCGTTGGGGGGGTAACGTGAGATGAGGGAAAGATGATGAATTCTGTTTTGTCCATGTTAAGTTTCAGAAATCTAGCGGAGAAGAAGGATGAAATAGTGGACAGACATTGAGGGATTCTAGTTAGTAGGGAGGTGATATCTGGTCCAGAGATGTAGATCTGTGTGTCATCAGCATAGAGGTGATACTGAAAACCGTGAGATTCTATGAGCTGTCCCAGGCCGAAGGTGTAAATGGAGAAGAGCAGGGGCCCTAGAACTGAACCTTGTGGGACTCCGACAGATAGGGGGCGAGGTGAGGAGATGGTGTGTGAGTGGGAGATGCTGAATGTCTGCTCTGTTAGGTATGATGAGATCCAGGATAGGGCCAAGTCTGTGATGCCAAGGGATGAGAGGGTCTGTAATAATAGGGAATGGTCCACTGTGTCAAAGGCAGCCGACAGGTCCAGGAGGAGGAGGAGGATAGAGTAGGGTCGCTGGCTCTTGGCGGTTAAGAGGTCATTGGTGACCTTAGGGCAATTTCAGTGGAATGGTGTGACCGGAAGCCAGATTGTAAGCGGTCAAAGAGGGAGCAAGAAGAGAGATGTGAGGACAGTTCAAGGTAGACGTGTTGTTCCAGTAGCTTGGAGGCATAGGAGAGAAGTGATATAGAGCGATAGCTAGATACAGAGGATGGGTCAAGAGAGGGCTTTTTGAGGATAGGTGTGATGGAGGCATGTTTAAAGCTTGGGGGGAAAACACCAGTTGTTACTGATAGGTTGAAGAGATGGGTTAGGGTTGGGATGAAGACTGTGGTGAGGTTTGGGATGAAGTGGGATGGGATCGGGTCAAGTGCACAGGTGGCGAGATGCGATCTTGAGAGTAGAGTGGAGAGTCGATCTTCTGTAATGGTGGAGAAGTTGGTTTTGGAGGTGGAGGGCTGGGAAGTCGGGAGGAAGGGCTCTGGGGGTTGTTGACCAAAACTGTCTCTGATGTTATCAATCTTCTTCTTGAAAAATGAGGCACACTAATGTCATGGTAAATGTCACGCTTTACTGTTATCTGAACTTACAGTAGTACAAGAAAGCTGTCATTAACTCACAACCCTTTGATGATAATGAGATGACTCTGCTCATTATGTCTCAGTCTACACAACAAAGCTGACAAGTGATCCACAGCAAGCAAAAACTTTCATACAACTGTGTCTGTTCTGGTGCCCATGTTATGGTAATCAGATTACTCTGCCCCTTGCGTCTCAGTCTACCCAGCAAAGCTGACAAATTATCCATAGCCAACAGAAAATGTAATTCAACTGTGTTTTCTCTGGTGTTCATGATATGATAATGAGATGACTCTGATCTTTTGTCTAATTCTACACAGCAAATTTTACAAGTGACCAACAGAACATAGATAGCTTCATCTTACTGTGTCTGCTTTGGTGTCCATGGTATGATAATGAGATGACGCTACACATTATGTCAGTCTACACAACAAAGCTGAGAAGTGATCCACAGCAAACAAACTTTCATACTATTGTGTCTGCTATGCTGTCCAGGTTAGGATAATCAGGTGACTGTGCTCATCATGTCTCAGTCTACCCTCAAAGATGACAAATGATCCATAGTGAACAGAAAGTTTAAATAAACAGTGTTTGCTCTGGTGTTTATGGTATGATAATGAGATGACTCTGCTCACCATATCTCAGTCTAAACAGCAAAGCTGACAAGTGATCCACAGCAACATAAAGTTTCATCCAACTGTGTCTGCTCTGGTGTCCAGGGTAAAAAGTAAAGTATTTAAAGATTTGTGGATAATAAACTAAATTACCTATCAAGAAAAATTGTACAATAAGCAAAACAATATTTTTAAAATGTTATTGTAAGAATGTAATTTTTTGATGATACTGTGCCTTTAAACTGTATCTCTTTATCAACAATGCAATGAAAACTAGATGGAAAAAGCAATTATGAAAAAAAAATATGGACCCGATTCATAATTTGCGTTTTTTTAAGTTACATTTCTTTTTTTTTGTCTTGAGGTAGTCTTCAATGTTTTGTGCCAAATTTTTGAACATGGCACACAAGCTTCATGAATTTTCATACAAATAAAAAAACTCTTTATTTTCACCTTTACCCATTTTTTGCAACTTTTTAGCTCGAAAAGTCTCATGTTCTGCTAAAATGTCACAAAATTCAAGTAAAACCTAAAAATGTACAAATAATTAACAGTTTCTCTAACATTTTTCAACTTTTCACCTAGTCGAAAATGATGACTCGGAAGAAAACATTTGGAAACCCCAAACATAGCCCTCAATAAAAATAAAAAAATAAAAAAACAACAGATGAACATACAGTATGTAAAATAGATTTTTTTTAAAAGAGCGTAAATTAAAAGAAAAATTTATCACAAAAAGAAAAAAAACATAAAGAAAAAGAAAAGTCAGACAAAAAAAAAAGACGCAAATGCAATAATGAATGAGGCTGTATGGCTATGGGAATAGTACATAGAATAATCTATTTAAAAAATGGAAAAAGATGTGAAATAATAAAAGGGAATTATTTCTGGTGTATTATAGAATTTAAAATTTAAAAAAATGTTTAGTTTCTTTTAGCCCCATCTATAAAAGCAGAATAATAATATAAGTGTAGCATATGAACAGTTAAATAAAAATTGTAATAAAAAAAAGTTTTATTTTCGCACAAGAGAGAAGAGCGACTTTCATCGTTGTTACCCATGGGCTCAGCTAGAACGCTGTAAATCATGTGCAAATATCAAGGTTTGGATAAGCGAAAGGTAAAACACAGCCGGGCTCAGCTTAGAAGACCACCCAGCCATACACAGATTTCTCCTGGAGGGACTGTGGTCGTGCACCTAATTAGGCAGTATGTAAGGGTAAAAGTTACGTTCTTTATGACTCATTGACTTGGTTGAATGACTGAAAATTTCCACCGGGTAAAGTTCAATTTACTTCTGTGCCCCAATTAACAATGCTAATTGGGGCACAAAATTTGTGTGATAGAAATTACATTTTTTTTTTTTGCCATCGCTGAACAAATGGCAGCGAGCCAATACAGCACTCAGGAAAAACACATTTGACCCTCCCGCTATCCATCCATGGCTTAAACAGCTGATAAATATGACAGCGTGACTTTGAAAAGTAAACTAATTTTCAGTAAAGTTTCCGTGTAAATAAGTCATCGGCAATAATATCATTTAGGTGTTAAAATTGGATAAATTTTTATTAGAATTATTACAAATTATCTTGATTATTTTTCATTATTTTATTTACTACGTTGAGACTTTCGAGACGCATTAACCCTTTGCGCCATTCCCATGGAAATAACGATGCAAGACATCGCAGAGTTATGTAAGGTGGAGATGGGTCATTGCATTGCAAATAATGATTTAAGGGATTGTCTAATTTTTTACTTAAAGGGAACCTGTCACCTGAATTTGGCGGGACCCGGTCCCGCCAAATTCAGGTGACAGGTTCCCTTTAAATGCATTCAGTTATAGCTAAAATTCATTTAAGCGATTGGTTTTATTCAAAAATTGGCTTCTACAGGGTCTTTGTTTCCCTGCATATTCAGAAATAAAGACAGATATAAGAGTTACCGACTTCCCATCAGATTGCTGGAAAGAGCTTGCTGGTGGATTCTCAGTTTGCTCATTCTGTAGCTAGTAGTAGACAATGCACGCAAACAATATACAGTTGAAGGCAAAAAGTGCTAAATTCTCAATGAAACCCAATAGCAAAAATTATTTTTAGCCTCAATTACATGCATTTACTGTATATACTCGAGTATAAGCTGAGATTTTCAGCCCATTTTTGGGGGTTGAAAGTCCCCCTCTTGGCTTATACTCGAGTTATACCCAGGGGTCGGCAGGGGAGGAGGAGCGGGGGCTGTCTAGTTATACTCACCTACTCCTGGCATGGTCCCTGCAGGTCCCTGTTTCCCCGGCGCCGCAGCTTCTTCCTGCACTGAGTGGTCACATGGTACCACTCATTACAGTAATGGGAGATGGAGCCGCATATTCATTACTGTAATGAGCGGTAACGGTGAGCGCTCAATACAGGAAGAAGCTGCGGCGCCGGGGAAACAGGGACTGCACCGCGCCAGGAGCAGGTGAGTATAAAGGGGAGCGCTGCACGATATCACCTGTTCCTCGTTCCGGCGCCGCTCTGTCTTCAGCGTCTTCTGCAGTGACGCTCAGGTCAGAGGGCGCAATGATGTGGTTAGTGTGCGCCCTCTGCCTGAACGTCAGTGCAGAAGACGCTGAAGATGGAGCGGCGCCGGAACGAAGTCAGGTGAATATTGAAAGAGCCGGGGCCTGAGCGACGAGAGGTGAATATGTGATTTTTTATTTTTTTATCGCAGCAACAGCAAATGGGGCAAGTGTCTGTATGGAGCCACAATCAACATTTGTGCAGCACTATATGACACAAATATCTTTATGGAGCATCTTATGGGCCCATAATCAACGTTTGTGCAGCACTATATGGCACAAATATCTTTATGGAGCATCTTATGGGGCTATAATTAATGTTTGTGGAGCATTATATTGGCCAAATCTGTCTATGGAGCATCTTATGGGGCCATTATTAACCTTTATGCAGGATTATATGGGGCATATTTTAATATGGAGCATCTTATGGGTCCATCATAAACTTTATGGAGCATTATATGAGGCTCCTGATTCAATATGGATATTCAAAAACACTTAACCTACTGATGTCTCAATTAATTTTACTTTTATTGGTATCTATTTTTACTTTTGACATTTACCGGTAGCTGCTGCATTTTCCACTCTAGGCTTATACTCGAGTCATTAAGTTTTCCCAGTTTTTTGTGGCAAAATTAGGGGGGTTGTCTTATACTCGGGTCGGCTTATACTCGAGTATATACGGTATGTAAATAAAACGTCTTCAAAGGTGGACAACCCATTTAATGATAGCAAGCAATATTCACCATAACGCAATATTCATCAGGTCTGAAGCATTCTAACAACAACCCACCTGGTGTGCCAGTCTGCTCTCATGACCACCTGGTGTGCAGGTCCACTCTCAAGACCACAACCTTTTCTGTTACTGAACGCCAAGAAAGAGCCCAGGTAGAACTAGACTGGCAAACAGGAAAAGAAATCCAGCTTCCAAAAATATCAGAATTTATTGAGGATAAAATCCAAAGTCCAATGACATGGTTCACAGGAGAATGAGTAGCAGCAGGCTACGCGTTTCGAACAATGAGTTCTTTTTCAAAGCTTTGAAAAAGAACTCATTGTTCGAAACGCGTAGCCTGCTGCTACTCATTCTCCTGTGAACCATGTCATTGGACTTTGGATTTTATCCTCAATAAATTCTGATATTTTTGGAAGCTGGATTTCTTTTCCTGTTTGCCTTATCGTTCCACGTGATGACTGCACGGTATCCGGGCTTCTCCACAACAAATGCCTAATAGGTGAGCTGGTTTTTCACTATTTTTCCTAGAACTAGACTGGGCTGCTATCTCCAACCAACAAAAAGAGTCACCTAAAGGCTAATTGGGAACATATCCGGACCGATGTTAGATGAACCCCACCAGGTTTCATCAATGGTCTCCTAGCTGGAATTGACTAACAACGACTCCTGCTGGGAAATAGATGAGTCAGACTATGAGGACATTGAGTGTCCTACCATTCCATTTTACCAACTCTGCATCTCTGGCCCTTTGCCGTACAACCCAGGTCATTATTTCTGACCAAACTTAGTGAAAAAACAGGAAAGGGATCCAAGTCAGAACACATTAGAGAAATCAGCTGAGCTGGGTGGAGGAGGTCATTCACCCCACCATTTATCACTATGATAGTAATGGCTGAGGATTTCCTGTTTATGTCTTTCATCACCGAGAAGACTTCTGCCCACCTCATACCCCTCATCCTACTCCGAAATAAATATCCAATCTGCCCAAATTTATATCTCCATATTGATCATAACCTAGAAGACACAATGGTGTCCAGAATCCAGATGGTGGGTCTAGTAAAACATATAAAAAAATTGTACACAGTAATTAACAATGTAAAAGGTCTGGGTGGACCTACCTGACATACCAGGCAAAGTGCCAGAGACCAATGTGTTGGATTTTCACCTCTGGAAGACCTGTCCTTGCAGCATCTGTGACCATCCCTATTTTAAACTTGGGTTTCAATGTCTACCACTTTGAAGCAACAATGGAAAAGGGATTGAAATTTAGTATTAAGGTTAACAGTCCCTACTAGCAAAATTTTATAGCAGCAATTAGGACACAAAGTGGGAAACAGCAACATTCATGAGCCTTTGCCTACCGGTAACTCATCTGTCTTTGTTTTGCACAAGCGGATATGTAGAGAGCCTTTAGTGAGGGAAATACAATTAATCTAAAGGTCACCAGCTTTTATCCAAGAGGGTGGCACCAAATCACCAAGGATGAGGGCAAAAGAATGCAAAAACTAAAAGCAGCTGGCAACATTGTGGATTTCCAAAGAAAGGAGCAAACTTTATAGCAAGCTTAATAATAAGACATAAGATACTGGCATTCTACTATCAAAGTGGACCTGCTCGATCCATCTGCCAAAGAGTATAATGCAGCCCCTGCAGAGTTTAATGACGTCCCACACGCACAGCATAATACAGCCCCCCCACACAGTATAATTCAGCCCCCCAACACACAGTATAGTGCAGCCCCCTCACACACACAGTATAATGCAGCTCACACACACAGTATAATGCAGCCCCTAACACACAGACACACAGTATAATGCAGCCCTCTTAGAGTATAATGCAGCCCCTCAGATTATAATGCAGCCCCCCGAGTATAATGCAGCGCTCTCAAAGTATAATGCAGCGCCCTCAAAGTATAATGCAGTGCCCTCAGAGTATAAAGCAGCCCCTCAGAGTATAATGCAGCCCCCACTCAGAGTATGCAGCCTACCCAAACACACAGCATAGTGCAGCCCCCACACACACAGTATAATGCAGCCCCTCCGGACACACAAAGTATAGTGCAGTCATCCCACACACAGTATAGTGCAGCCCTCATACACAGTATCATTACATCACAAGTCATGACTGGTACAGGAGGAGAGAGGACCCTGCCCACAAGGGCTCACAATCTACAAGGGATGGGTGAGAATACAATAGGTGAGGGTAGAGCTTTTCATGCAGCGGTTTGGTGGATTGGTGGTAACTGCAGGTTGTAGGCTTGTCGGAAGAGGTAGGTCTTCAGGTTCTTTTTGAAGGTTGCCGCGGAGAGTCTGATGTGTTGTGGTAGAGAGTTCCAAAGTAGGGGGATGCACGGGAGAAATCTTGTATGTGATTGTGGGGAGAGGAGATAAGAGGGGAGTTGTTGTGAATTCTGTTTTTGGGCTCCCTCTGGTGGTTACTGGTGGTACTGGGTGACTTGTGTTCTCTGCTGTCTCTGGTGTCCACCTGTTCCATCAGGATATGGGAGTTTCCTATTTAACCTGGCTTTCTTGTCATTTCCTCGCCGGCTATCAATGTAATCAGTGTGTCTTTTTTCCTCTGCTACCCGCTTCTGTAATCTTCAGGACAAGCTAAGTTTTGATTTTCCTGTTCTACGTTTTGCTAAATTTGTGTCTTAGTCCAGCTTGCAGATATGTGATTTCTGGCTGCTGGTTGCTCTAGTGGGCTGAAATTACTCCTCATGTTCCATGAGTTGGCACATGAGTTCAAGTAATTTCAGGATGGTCTTTTTGAAGGGTTTTTCGCTGACCGCGCAGTTCACTTTTGTATCCTCTGCTATCTAGCTTTAGCGGGCCTCATTTTGCTGAATCTGTTTTCATAACTACGTATGTGCTTTCCTCTCATTTCACCGTTATTACATGTGGGGGGCTGCTATTTCTGTGGGGTGTTTCTCTGGAGGCAAGAGAAGTCTGTGTTTCTTCTAATAGGGGAAGCTAGTCCTTCGGCTGGCGCGAGACGTCTAGAATCATCGTAGGCACGTTCCCCGGCTACAGTTAGTTGTGTGTTTAGGTTCAGGATCGCGGTCAGCTCAGGTTCCATCACCCTAGAGCTTGTTTTGTTTTTGTGCTTGTCCTTTTGTGATCCCCTGCCATTGGGATCATGATAGTATAGCCGGCCAAAAGTGGTAATCGTATTGGCTGAAGTAGGAGGAATTGTAGTCTGAGGAAGTTTTTTTTTTTTTTTTTTTTTCTTCCCTCCTCAGAGTTTGCTGCTTCTTACCTCCTCTTAATCCTTGAATGGCTTTGACCTCAGCTGTTTATCATGGACGTCCAGAGTTTGGCTTCCAGCCTGAATAATCTTGCTGCTAAGGTTCAAAATATACAAGATTTTGTTGTACATGCTCCTATGTCTGAACCTAGAATTCCTATCCCAGAGTTTTTTTCTGGAGATAGATCTAGTTTTCTGAATTTTAGGAACAATTGCAAGTTGTTTCTTTCTTTGAAATTTCGCTCCTCTGGAGACCCTGCTCAGCAGGTCAAGATTGTTATATCTTTCCTGCGGGGTGACCCTCAGAGTTGGGCATTTGCATTGGCACCAGGGGATCCTGCGTTGCTCAATGTGGATGCGTTTTTTCAGGCATTGGGTTTGCTCTATGAGGAACCTAACCTAGAGATTCAGGCTGAAAAAGCTTTATTGGCTCTCTCTCAAGGGCAAGATGAAGCAGAAATATATTGTCAGAAATTTCGGAAATGGTCGGTGCTTACTCAGTGGAATGAGTGCGCCCTGGCTGCAAAATTCAGAGATGGCCTTTCTGGGGCCATTAAAGATGTTATGGTGGGGTTCCCTGCGCCTACAGGTCTGAATGAGTCCATGACTATGGCTATTCAGATTGATCGGCGTTTACGGGAGCGCAAACCTGTGCACCATTTGGCGGTGTCTTCTGAACAGGCACCTGAGACAATGCAATGTGATAGAATTCAGTCCAGAAGTGAACGGCAAAACTATAGGCGGAAAAATGGGTTGTGTTTTTATTGTGGTGATTCAGCTCATGTTATATCAGCATGCTCTAAACGCACAAAAAAGGTTGATAAGTCTGTTGCCATTAGTACTTTACAGTCTAAGTTCATTCTGTCTGTGACTCTGATTTGTTCATTATCATCCATTTCCGTCGATGCCTATGTGGATTCAGGCGCTGCCCTGAGTCTTATGGATTGGTCATTTGCCAATCGCTGTGGGTTTAGTCTGGAGCCTCTGGAAGTTCCTATTCCTTTGAAAGGAATTGACTCTACACCTTTGGCTATGAATAAACCTCAGTACTGGACACAAGTGACCATGCGTATGACTCCCGTTCATCAGGAGGTGATTCGCTTCCTGGTACTGTATAATTTACATGATGTCTTAGTGCTTGGTCTGCCATGGTTACAAACTCATAACCCAGTCCTGGACTGGAAAACAATGTCTGTGTTAAGCTGGGGATGTCAGGGGGTTCATGATGATACACCTCCGATTTCTATCGCTTCATCTACTCCTTCTGAGGTTCCTGTATTTTTGTCTGATTATCGGGATGTTTTTGAGGAGCCTAAGCTCAGTTCGCTTCCTCCTCACAGGGATTGCGATTGTGCTATAGATTTGATTCCTGGCAGTAAATTTCCTAAAGGTCGTTTGTTCAATCTGTCAGTGCCAGAGCATACTGCTATGCGGAATTATGTTAAGGAGTCCTTGGAAAAGGGACATATCCGTCCATCTTCGTCCCCTTTGGGAGCAGGTTTTTTTTTCGTGGCCAAAAAAGATGGTTCCTTGAGGCCTTGTATAGATTATCGTCTTTTGAATAAGATTACAGTCAAATATCAGTATCCTTTGCCATTGTTGACTGATTTGTTCGCTCGCATTAAGGGGGCTAAATGGTTCACTAAGATTGATCTTCGGGGTGCGTATAATATTGTGCGGATAAAGCAGAGTGATGAGTGGAAAACCGCATTTAATACGCCTGAGGGCCATTTTGAGTATTTGGTTATGCCTTTTGGACTTTCTAATGCTCCTTCTGTCTTACAGTCCTTTATGCACGATATTTTCCGTGAATATCTGGATAAATTTATGATTGTGTATTTGGATGATGTTTTGTTTTTTTCTGATGACTGGGAGTCCCATGTTCAGCAGGTCAGGAAGGTGTTTCAGGTCCTGCGGGCCAATTCTTTGTTTGTAAAAGGTTCAAAGTGTCTCTTTGGAGTCCAGAAGATTTCTTTTTTGGGGTATATTTTTTCCCCTTCTACTATTGAGATGGATCCCGTCAAGGTTCAGGCTATTTGTGACTGGACGCCGCAGCCTACATCTCTTAAGAGTCTACAGAAGTTCTTGGGCTTTGCTAATTTTTATCGTCGTTTCATAACTAATTTTTCTAGTGTTGTTAAGCCTTTGACGGATTTGACTAAAAAAGGTGCTGATGTTGCTGATTGGTCTCCTGCGGCTGTGGAGGCCTTTCGGGAACTGAAGCGCCGGTTTTCTTCTGCTCCTGTGTTGCGTCAGCCAGATACTTCGCTTCCTTTTCAGGTTGAGGTTGATGCTTCCGAGATTGGAGCGGGGGCGGTTTTGTCACAGAGAAGCTCCGATGGCTCGGTGATGAAGCCATGTGCGTTCTTTTCTAGAAAATTTTCGCCCGCTGAGCGGAATTATGATGTTGGTAATCGGGAGCTTTTGGCCATGAAGTGGGCATTTGAGGAGTGGCGTCATTGGCTTGAGGGTGCTAGACATCGTGTAGTGGTCTTGACTGATCACAAAAATCTGATTTACCTTGAGTCTGCCAAGCGTCTGAATCCTAGACAGGCTCGTTGGTCACTGTTTTTCTCCCGTTTCAATTTTGTGGTTTCATACCTGCCAGGTTCAAAGAATGTGAAGGCGGATGCTCTTTCTAGGAGTTTTGTGCCTGACTCCCCTGGAAATTCTGAGCCCACTGGTATCCTTAGGGATGGGGTGATTTTGTCGGCTGTCTCCCCAGACTTGCGACGTGCTTTGCAGGAGTTTCAGGCGGATAAACCTGATCGTTGTCCGCCTGAAAGACTGTTTGTTCCGGATAATTGGACCAGTAGAGTCATCTCCGAGGTCCATTCTTCTGCGTTGGCAGGTCATCCTGGAATATTTGGTACTAGAGACTTGGTGGCCAGGTCTTTTTGGTGGCCTTCCTTGTCGAGGGATGTGCATTCTTTTGTGCAGTCTTGTGAAGTTTGCGCTCGGGCTAAGCCTTGCTGTTCTCGGGCCAGTGGATTGTTGTCACCTTTGCCTATCCCGAAGAGGCCTTGGACGCACATTTCCATGGACTTTATTTCGGATCTCCCTGTCTCTCAAAAAATGTCCGTCATCTGGGTTGTGTGTGACCGCTTTTCTAAGATGGTTCATCTGGTACCCTTGCCTAAGTTACCTTCCTCCTCTGAGTTGGTCCCTCTGTTTTTTCAGAACGTGGTTCGTTTGCATGGGATTCCGGAGAACATCAGGGGATCCCAGTTTGTGTCTAGATTTTGGCGGACGTTCTGTGCTAAGATGGGCATTGATTTGTCCTTTTCGTCTGCATTCCATCCCCAGACGAATGGCCAGACGGAACGAACTAATCAGACCTTAGAAACTTATTTAAGGTGTTTTGTTTCTGCTGATCAAGATGACTGGGTTACCTTTTTGCCGCTTGCCGAATTTGCCCTTAATAATCGGGCTAGTTCTGCTACCTTGGTTTCTCCTTTCTTTTGTAATTCGGGGTTTCATCCTCGTTTTTCCTCTGGTCAGGTGGAGCCTTCTGATTGTCCTGGAGTGGACATGGTGGTGGATAGGTTGCATCAGATTTGGAGTCATGTAGTGAACAATTTGAAGTTGTCCCAGGAGAGGGCTCAGCAGTTTGCTAATCGCCGTCGCCGCGTGGGTCCTCGACTTCGTGTTGGGGACTTGGTGTGGTTGTCTTCTCGTTTTGTTCCTATGAAGGTCTCTTCTCCTAAGTTCAAGCCTCGTTTCATCGGTCCCTATAGGATCTTGGAAATTCTTAACCCTGTGTCGTTTCGTTTGGATCTCCCGGCATCGTTTGCTATTCATAATGTGTTCCATCGGTCGTTGTTGCGGAAGTATGAGGTACCTGTTGTTCCTTCGCTTGAGCCTCCTGCTCCGGTGCTGGTGGAGGGAGAATTGGAGTATGTTGTGGAGAAGATCTTGGATTCTCGTGTTTCCAGACGGAAACTCCAGTATTTGGTCAAGTGGAAGGGTTATGGTCAGGAGGATAATTCTTGGGTGGTTGCTTCTGATGTTCATGCTGCTGATTTGGTCCGTGCATTTCATAGGGCTCATCCTGGTCGCCCTGGTGGTTCTCGTGAGGGTTCGGTGACCCCTCCTCAAGGGGGGGGTACTGTTGTGAATTCTGTTTTTGGGCTCCCTCTGGTGGTTACTGGTGGTACTGGGTGACTTGTGTTCTCTGCTGTCTCTGGTGTCCACCTGTTCCATCAGGATATGGGAGTTTCCTATTTAACCTGGCTTTCTTGTCATTTCCTCGCCGGCTATCAATGTAATCAGTGTGTCTTTTTTCCTCTGCTACCCGCTTCTGTAATCTTCAGGACAAGCTAAGTTTTGATTTTCCTGTTCTACGTTTTGCTAAATTTGTGTCTTAGTCCAGCTTGCAGATATGTGATTTCTGGCTGCTGGTTGCTCTAGTGGGCTGAAATTACTCCTCATGTTCCATGAGTTGGCACATGAGTTCAAGTAATTTCAGGATGGTCTTTTTGAAGGGTTTTTCGCTGACCGCGCAGTTCACTTTTGTATTCTCTGCTATCTAGCTTTAGCAGGCCTCATTTTGCTGAATCTGTTTTCATAACTACGTATGTGCTTTCCTCTCATTTCACCGTTATTACATGTGGGGGGCTGCTATTTCTGTGGGGTGTTTCTCTGGAGGCAAGAGAGGTCTGTGTTTCTTCTAATAGGGGAAGCTAGTCCTTCGGCTGGCGCGAGACGTCTAGAATCATCGTAGGCACGTTCCCCGGCTACAGTTAGTTGTGTGTTTAGGTTCAGGATCGCGGTCAGCTCAGGTTCCATCACCCTAGAGCTTGTTTTGTTTTTGTGCTTGTCCTTTTGTGATCCCCTGCCATTGGGATCATGACAGGGAGTAGAGAAGGAGATCTTGTGAGGATCGGAGGTTGCGTGTAGGTAAGTACCGGGAGACGAGGTCACAGATGTATGGAGGAGACAGGTTGTGGATGGCTTTGTATGTCATGGTTAGGCTTTTGTACTGGAGTCTCTGGGTAATGGGGAGCCAGTGCAGGGATTGACACAGGAGAGTGTCTGGGGAATAGTGGGGGACAGGTGGATTAGTCGGGCAGCAAAGTTTAGAATAGATTGGAGGGGTGCGAGAGTGTTAGAGGGGAGGCCACAGAGCAGGAGGTTGCAGTAGTCAAGGCCGGAGATGATGAGGGCATGGACTAGGGTTTTTGCAGATTCTTGGTTAAGGAATGTACGGATCCAAGAAATATTTTTGAGTTGAAGTCGGCAGGAAGTGGAAAGGGCTTGGATATGTGGTTTGAAGGAGCGATCAGTGTCAAGGATTACCCCAAGGCAGCGAGCTTTTGGGACTGGGGAGAGTGGGCAGCCATTTACTGTAATGGATAGGTCTTTTGGGGGGTGAAATGAGATGGGGGAAAGATGATGAATTCTGTTTTGTCCATATTAAGTTTTAGAAATCTAGCGGAGTGATCCCCACTCATGGTAGAAATTTCTTGTAGATGATTTCGGCCTCGGCCCGGAAAACGATTTTACAAACCTGGCTGGCACCTAATGTGCCCACCCTGAGGATCTTCCTGGACAAACTCTCCTTCCTATTTAGGATGGATTGGGTGGAAGCATCCCTTCAGAAGGAACTAAAAACCCAAAATTTTTTTGAACTATGGCAGCCACTTATACCCATCCTTCCAACGCATATACAACAGAGGCTCAAACAATGCTTCTGTACAACTACATGGTTTCTGGAACAGGCGGTAGCGGGCCGAACACCCTTGTGAGCGGAGTTGTCTCCTAAATAACACATTGGGCGAAGTGCGGAGCCGTGTGTCACACCCCCCCCCCCCCCTTCCCTCCCTTTCGACTTTCCCTAGTCTGTTTGTTGACCCCTCCCCCCTCTTTTTTGTTTTTCATTTTTTCTCTAGCTATAACTTCCCCTCTCTCATCATTTGGGGTTATCTAGTTACAGAGTGGTAGTCCACTCGTATTGTATTTCCATGTTGAATTCTATGTTTTTAGCCTTATGTTTATCTTGATTGAGAGCTACTTTGCCTTAATTTGCAAATTGGAACGCTAAAATAGTTACCGTCTTTAATAATGGGCTTCTGTAATACCGGAAAGAGGGAGGTAATTCCTTGTACCTATGTTTGCATGTTAATATACTAATGTTGAAAATGTTTAATTGAAAATGTTTAATAAAAACAGTTTGGAAAAAAAAAAAGAAATCTAGCGGAGAAGGATGAAATAGCAGACAGACATTGTGGGATTCTGGTTAGCATGGAGGTGATATCTGGTCCAGAGATGTAGATCTGTGTGTCATCAGCATAGAGATGATACTGAAAGCCATGCGATTCTATGAGCTGTCCCAGGCCGAAGGTGTAAATGGAGAAGAGCAGGGGCCCAAGGACTGAACCTTGTGGGACTCCGACAGATAGGGGGCGAGGTGAGGAGGTGGTGTATGAATGGGAGACGCTGAATGTCCAGTCTGTTAGGTATGATGAGATCCAGGATAGGGGCAAGTCAGTGATGCTAAGAGATCAGAGGGGCTGTATTAATAGAGAATGGCCCACTGTGTCAAAGTCATAGGACAGGTCCAGGAGGAGAGGGACAGAGTAGTGTCGCTTGGCCTTGACTGTTAATAGGTCGTTGGTGACCTTAGTTAGGGCAGTTTCAGTGGAGTGGTGTGACCGGAAGCCTGATTGTAAGTGGTCAAAGAGGGAGCAGGAAGAGAGATGGGAGGACAGTTCAAGATGGACATGTTGTTCCAGTAGTTTTGAGGCATAGGGGAGAAGTGATATAGGGCGATAGCTAGATACAGAGGATGGGTCAAGAGAGGGCTTTTTGAGGATAGGTGTGATGGAGGCATGTTTAAAGCTTGAGGGGAAAACACCAGTTGTTAGCGATAGGTTGAAGAGATAGGTTAGGGTTGGGATAAAGACTGTGGTGAGGTTTGGGATGAAGACTGTGGTGAGGTTTGGGATGAAGTGTGAGTTGGCTGACAGTGGAGCAAGCAGTATCTGGCACAAGAACCAGAAGATGGTCGCAATAAAGATTGGTGCTATTTCTGTTTTTAAAAAAACAACAAAATCTTTTTCTCTAATCCCATTAAAAGTTTTCTCCAACTTTTTAACTTCAGTCACAATGAACCCCAGTAAGTCACGTCCCACGCCGAGCATTGGGCTCCAGCAAATAAACCTTCCTTCTAACACAATAGTAACCCTGCCATCGATCTGATATTTCCAGCTTGGAAAGTTTGAGTAAAAGATTGTCATGTTCCATTCACTCGGGCTAAAAAAAAACACAAAAAAAAAACACTGAAAGCCTTAATGAGCGGGTTGGCTGTAATCATACGACGCACTCCACAGGCCTGTAACACTCATTTTTTTTTCCCGAAATGAATTAATTCGCTTCCCCAAATGACAGTGATGACATGTTGATAATCTGTTTCAGCAAATGACATTAGGAAAACACTAATACTGACCGACGCAGACGCCATTATCAAGAGCACGCCGTATTTAAATTCACTAGAATCTCATCTGGAAGTAAAATTAATACCGGACTCGGTATAATAGTACATAAGATATAATCAATGTAACGGCAGGATACCCCATAATCTTTCTCCTCTCTGCCAGCCCGTTAATCAAGCCCTTTCCAGTGCGGTTTAGATGTCAGCGGTTTAATGGTGATAATCTGCACCTACCTCCATCCCTTCAACAATAGCTTAGAAAATCATTTTACCAGCTCAATCAGATCTGCTCGAGTCCTGTAGGTTTTTCTACTTGTAACTCCCCTTGAAGAAAATCTAACTCTAGTAATCTTCATATTAATGAGAGAATTCACGCAGTTTCTCCTCTCGGGAGAATTTTTCCAATGCAGAAGTATTTATGTATGTCACTCCGACAACAATGTATCGGAAAGTGTTGGCGCTAATCAATGTCAATATGTTATATTCAATGGCCTTCAAAATGATTAAAGGTTTAACAAACTGCCAACTTCGGAGACAAAAAATAACACGTGCTAATATCATGATATTATGTCTCAAAACACTTCAGTCATTTAAACCATGACTACGCTGCATAATTCGAGTGGATTAATGCAGTTCTCATAAAATAGACACTTGCCGCAAGCAGGCTGTAATTAAAAAGGGAAAGAAAGGCGAAGGCATTGTCGGCTCTCGTGTTGTGGACGGGGCCGAAAACAGGAATTATATTGATTTTTGTGTGGCAGGGAGGACTCCTGTTAGGCACATAGATGCCTTTTATGTAATAGAAATTATTAGTTTTAAATATATATATACAAATATATATACTAGTGTTTTGTTTACTTTTGATTTTTTTTTATTACGATGTATCAAAATATCAATTCCAATTAATTTCTACCAAGTGCAGTAGATTTTTGTAAGACAACCCTGTAAAGTTTTGTTAGGTCCAGGGATGTTCTTAAAAACTTTAGCCCTTTCACCGATCACTACGGTCACCAGGGGACAGAGCTTGTCTGTCGGGTGATGTTCGTCAGAGCAACCTTTTTTTTTTCCAGAAAATATAATATATATTTAATTGGGAACACAGTTTAGGGAGGAAAGGGCCGTAGAGTATACAGCAGAGAATACCTTAAAACATAAGTTTTAATCAAACCAAATAAAACAGTTTTCACCTCCCGGAATGGGGGGGTCATGGGATGTATCTATACATGCCTTTGATGACACAGATGGCGTCACTGGGGCTGGGTGAGTTTGGCGATCAGGTGCGTTTTGGCGCATCGTCATTACACATGCGTATTGCAGATACCCTCAAGCACCTTCAATGATGAAAATTACGTCATCACAAACATGGCGGTTCCTATTGATGAGGTCAGTACACATCTTCATGAAGGCCCTGACATCACACGCTGGCCTTTTAAAAGTTGAATAGACATTAGATACCTCATCATACACAGCATAGGGGCCACCGAGGGCCAGTTCCAGGCGCCTTATATCAGGCCTAGTGCCTAGGGTGAGATCCTTCCAATTTTTTATCTAGCACTGCTTATGTTGTGGGCACTTTACATGTCATGTTTGCATGCTTTTGAAACAATATACGCCATATGTATTTGTCTTCTTTTATTAATCTAATACCCAATTGGGGTTTGATCTGGTTTGACTTAATTTATAATAATAATAATCTTTATTTTTATATAGCGCTAACATATTCCGCAGCGCTTTACAGTTTGCACACATTATCATCGCTGTCCAAATTGGGGCTCACAATCTAAATCCCCTATCAGTATGTCTTTGGAATGTGGGAGGAAACCGGAGAACCCGGGGGAAACCCACGCAAACACGGAGAGAACATACAAACTCTTTGCAGATGTTGTCCTGGGTGGGATTTGAACCCAGGACCCCAGCGCTGCAAGGCTGCAGTGCTAACCACTTTTTTTTTTTATTTGGATTGATAAAAAGTTATGTTTTAAGATATTCTCTGCTGTGCACACATGCTAATTGCACAAACCTATTGTATGCTCCTGCTGGTAAAATGAGAAAGGGACATTATCAGTTATAATTCAATTTTTTTTTAGTGTAGCAGAGCAGAGCAACATGGCCGAGCCAGGCAAGACCATACTAAGGACCTGGGGGCACTTATTATGGGTGGAAAAAAGGCGATTCCGGTAGCTAAATAGGAAAGAGTTTTTTACAGTTAGAGCAGAGACTGTGGATTGAGGACCACAAGAGGTAGTGATGGCCCACAATATGTCAGCTTGTATACAAGGGCTGGACGATTTCCCCAGTACACTTAACATTGTGAGTTATAGTTACATTAGGGACAAAATGTACAATTGGTGGAGAAAGGTGGAACTTGATAGACCTAGATCTTTTTTCAACCTATGTAAATAATATATAACTATGTAACTATGACAGAGGCTTTACTTATGGAGAAGCAGCAGAGTCCAGCAATATAGCTGGGTATGTCAGGAGGTATACTGGTGGCAATGTATCAGAGTCCAGCAATATAGCATCGCTGGGTATGTCAGGAGGTATACTGGTGGCAATGTATCAGAGTCCAGCAATATAGCTGGGTATGTCAGGAGGTATACTGGTGGCAATGTATCAGAGTCCAGCAATATAGCATCGCTGGGTATGTCAGGAGGTATACTGGTGGCAATGTATCAGAGTCCAGCAATATAGCTGGGTATGTCAGGAGGTATACTGGTGGCAATGTATCAGAGTCCAGCAATATAGCATCGCTGGGTATGTCAGGAGGTATACTGGTGGCAATGTATCAGAGTCCAGCAATAGAGCATCGCTGGGTATGTCAGGAGGTATACTGGTGGCAATGTATCAGAGTCCAGCAATATAGCATCGCTGGGTATGTCAGGAGGTATACTGGTGGCAATGTATCAGAGTCCAGCAATGAGGTAAACAGGAGGCTTACTTATAGCAATGTAGCAGAGCCCAGTGACATAGCAGAGCTGAGCATGACAGGAGGCACACATACAGAATAGCAATGTAACAGAGCCAAGTGGAGCACCCACCAGGGCCGTGGGGTACTCGGGCCGGGTCCGACAGTTCTTAAGGGGGTGGACACGGCAGCAGTGACCCAGTCCATGGCCCTGGGCATCCAATAAAAGTCAATTAAAGGTGAATAAAGTTTATAAGGGATCTGTTCGTGACGCCACCTGTGGTGCTCGGCTAGGGATGGCCGACGCTGCTGAAAGAGACCGCTGGGGCAGATGGTGATGCAGCAGAGTTGATACAGCTTAGTCCCAGGGCAATTACATTGTTAAAGATGGTGATGATGGATGTAGTGCAGGGTGCGTGACACAGTGAAATGGGTGTGGTCAGGGGTGTGGTCTAAAATTTGCCGCGGCAAGCCAAAAACTTTGTCCCTCTTTGCCTCCTTCAAAAGTTGGGAGGTATGTAATGGGGATTGATGGTTCAGCCGTGGTCAAACGAAGCATATCCAGTCCAGGTATTGAATCATGGGTTTACACCAGACACTTGTTTAAGGATGCCCCGTTACCTCTCGGAGTGTCTCCAACCTCTAGACCACTACCCTTTTTCAGAATTTCTATGGTCATACTATTTCGTGACAGCATATAACAGTCTGTCAGGTTATTGGACCACCAATGTGATTGCAAGGTGGGATGCAAACCCAAGGCGCACTGCCATCTTAGTACACCTGGAGAGACATGGCAGGACCTAACTAATAATACAGATGTCAAATCTTGATCTTTTATGTGTTACATACTATTCTATGCCACACGATAAGTATGCCTCATTGCATTGCTATATACACACGTGGTCAAAATTGTTGGCACCCCTCGTTTAATGACAGAAAAACTCACAATGGTTACAGAAATAACTTGAATCTGACAAAAGTAAATAAAAGATCTATGAAAATGAAAAAATGAAGGTCAGACATTGCTTTTCAACCATGCCTCCACAGAATAAAAAAAAATAAAACTCATGAGATTGACCTGGACAGAAATGATGGTTCCCTTAACTTAATATTTTGTTGCACAACCTTTGGAAGCAATCACCGCAATCAAACGATTCCTGTAATTGTCAATGATACTTCTGCTCCTCTCGACAGGTATTTTGGCCAACTCTTCAAGAGCAAACTGTTCCAGTTGTCTCGTGTTTGAAGGTTGCCTTTTCCAGACGGCATGTCTCAGCTCTTTCCAAAGATGCTCAATAGGATTTAGGTCAGGGCTCGTAGAAGGCCACTTCAGGATTGTCCAATGTTTTCCTCTTACCCATTCTTGGGTGTTTTTAGCTGTCTTTTGGGTCATTATAATGTTGAAAAACCCATGACCTGCGACTGAGACCAAGCTTTCTGACACTGGGCAGCACAATTCTCTATAGAATCCCTTGATAGTCTTGAGATTTCATTGTACCCAGCACAGATTCTAGACACTCTGTGCCGGATGCAGCAAAGCAGCCCCAGAACATAACAGAGCCTCCTCCATGTTTCACAGTAGGGACAGTGTTCTTTTCTTGATATGCTTCATTTTTCTATCTGCGGACATAGAGCTGATGTGCCTTGCCATAAGGTTCCTTTTTTGTCTCATTTGTCCACAGGACATTCTCCCAGAAGCTTTGTGGCTTGTCAACATGTAGTTTGGCAAATTTCAGTCTGGATTTTTATGATTTTTTTTCAACAATGGTGTCCTCCTTAGTTGTCTCCCATGAGGTCCCCTTTGCCTCATACAACGACGGATGGTGCAATCTGACACTGATGTTTCTTGAGCTTAAAGTTCACCTTTAATCTGTTTAGAAGTTTTTCTGGGCGCTCGTTACCTTTCTTATTATCCATCTGTTTGATTTGTCATCAATTTTCCTCTTGCGGCCACGTCCAGGGAGGTTGGCTACAGTCCCATGGATCTTAAATTTTTGAATAATATGTGCAACTGCCGTCACAGGAACATCAAGCTGCTTGGAGATGGTTTTATATCTTTTACCTTTAACATGTTTGTCAATAATTTTCTTTCTAATCTCCTGAGACAACTCTTTCCTTCGCTTCCTCTCGTCCATGTTGGGTGTGATAAGCACCATGTCACTAAACAGCACAGTGAGTATCTGTAGCCCTATATACAGGTCACTCACTGATTCCAATATTGTGGACACCTGTGATGCTACTTAGTGGCACACCTTGGTTTAGCATGTCCATTTTGTCACATTAATTTCAGGGGTGCCATCATTTCTGTCCAGGCCTATTTCATTAGTTTTATATATTTTTTTACATTCTATGGAAGCATGGAAGAAAAGCAATGTCTGACTTTCATCTGTTCATTTTCATAGATCTTTTATTTATTATTACTTTTGTCAGATTCAAGTTATTTCTGTGACCATTGTGGGTTTTTCTGTCATTAAACGAGGGGTACCAACAATTTTGACCACGTGTGTATGTAAGGCGGCCAGGGTGGTAGTCGTGGCAACTGGCTGTACTGTCCCCACACCCTGGTGCCTCGCAGATGAAACAGCAAGTCCTTTTAGCTCTGCATGCAGTACTGTACTCACTTCAGCTGCTGGAGTCTCCACGATCCCTGTTGCTTCAGCCTCTGATGCATGAGTCCCATAAATCACTCTTTACTCCATGTTCTTGTTCAACAGTGTAACTTTACTTAACATTAAAACAGTCCTTACTTTGGCAGCACACAAGAGTCATCTTCCTTTCATTCCCTGTCATCTGGACAGGCCCTGTTCTTACTAGCAGCTTCCTCTGTCCGCCAATCTCGGCCGTATCTTTTGGACAATCCATGTCCCCCCTGTTCTTTTCCGTCGCCAGCTCCTTATCAGCCCCTTGTCCGGCTCCAGTGGGAATAGGTGCCATGAACGCTTCCACTGCAGCTTCTGCCCCGATCATAGACCCCAAATCCTGAGTGGGGATGGTCCTATCGAGCTGGTGCCCGTCTGTACTGTTCGTTGCCTGGGGCCCCTTACTGCTACAGCAGCTTTATCCCTATGGCTATAATCCTCTGTTTTATCACTGCTCACATGTCCTGCCCATGGGCAGGTTGCCCAGGTGACTCACTACAAGCAGGAAGCAACCCAACTACAAGTCCCTGCTCTGTGTTGCCCCTCCCAGTAAGTTAACCCCTGTGCTGCCAATCTCATAATCTATTCTACGCTGTTTCCTACCTCTAACTTGCCCCTCTCGATTCTACCCCACTATCGTCCTATGTTACCTAAGAGCCTATTCTAGCCCTAATCCTATAAACAGGACATAACATCACAATATGTATCACATCAATAACATTAGAAAACCACACTTGTATTAATAAGCCATGAGGTGCCGCAGATGACTGTGTGAACAGCGCCCGGGAGAGAGAAGATACATGAGGTTCCCCGCCACCTCCTAACACAAAAGCTGTTCATGCATCGGAGATGTGACTGCAGCAATAAATGTGCATCAAACTTGAGCCACACCGCATATGTGATGTGAGTGACTGGTGATGTGTGAGCCAGTACATAATATGGGAGAAATACCCCAGATCCAAATATTCCAAAGCAGGGAGCCACTAAATGGCAGCGTCGGGTCTGAGGTGCCGCTCATTGGGAGTCAGGATTATGCCCTGTCCTATAATCAGTTAATGCGCTGGTTTCACTGGTGGAATAACTGAGTCATAAGACAGCGCAGGGTTAGCATTATCACGCGTGTCCACATCACTGGGAGGGTGTAAAGTCTTAAAACCATGAATCAGAATGTGACCGTGCTATTGCTGCTGTGTCTATTTTTTTCTGAGTGTAAGCTATTATGGTCATCAGAGTCCCCTCTTTCTATTTCTCTCTCTTCTCCTCCACATGTATTTTCTGAACAATTACAAGCTTTCCAGTATTGAAATTTGTGCAAATTTAATCACTGCAAATTACATTTCGGAGTAAAATTCAGTGAAATTGGCAAATTTGAATTTTCAAACATCTCTAATAATTACCCCTCTATCAAGTTCAACCTTTTGCAGATCAATGGCACATCATAGAGTAGGGAATGATGTACAACCTTCAATCTTACTGATCCTTCGAAAAGCACCTCGATGTTTTGAATGCAGTCGTGGTATCTGCCATTACTTCCTCTTGTTATAAGTCATACCATATCATAGGGCTTAACTGTAAAGAATTATTTCCTGTTTTCTTTCCATCTATATATATCATTACTGCCGTGTAAATTCGTTACTTTACACTTCTTGACATTACATCAGTCGTGTTCTTACCGGTCTTGTCGTTTTTTGCTATTTGGATAGAAATGATCAAATCGGTGTGTGATGAATCGAATTCGCATCTAATTCTACAGAAAAAAAAAATTTGCCAAAATTACATTGGTCGCCATTTTTAAGCATTATAGAGGGCTTATAAGGTTGCCTTGTGCCTCACTTGTATAAAATTTTGCTGACTGAGAGGCGCAGAGTCGATGGCAAATATGGGAATGGGATTCGCCAGAGCACTACAGGGAAGACCATGGTCCCATGTGAATCGAGGACCCACCATATTGGCTCCCACCCCATTATCTATGAGGATAGATATTTTCTCAGTTTTAATACCAATAAACACTTCTACGGGTAGGAAAAACTTACATACACATGCGGAGGAGATATATACACCTAGATTATTATCCCCCACACCACCTGGGGTTAGAAGTTTTCCAACAGCTTTTTGTATTTTGGTAAAGAAGGACAAACCGCAATGAACATACCCCCTTTTGACCACAGAAAAAACACAACCTTGTTTATGGCGAACCATAATGTGGTGGGCCTCTGGGGAGGCGCCAGATGTTGCAGAAGGGCCAGCTGGGGCATGTAGTGTCACTGGCAGCAGATAATGATGTCACGGTAGCTGAAGTGGGTCGCTGGAACCCTCAACACTTCCCTTGTGTCCACAACGATTGTCAATAGCGGAAGGTGGCACTTGAAAATGCCCCCGGGGGCACTCCTGTAGTCGTGGTGTCTGGGTGCAGGGTTTGGAGCACCCGTGGTGTTTGTGCAATCTCAAGCAGCTAGTCACGCAGATGAATGTGTAAATATAGCAATTTTACTGAAAGAAGTAAAGGGGTACAATCTCTCTCTTAAGGGCAAAGTTCACAGTATATTGTGCATATGAAAGTAACTGTTCTCTCCTCATGAGACAAGCGAGGTTATGGCCTCTCAGGGTGGTTGGAGCAGAGTTCTTCTCTCTTGCTATTAGAGGACATGCTATGTGCAGTAAAAGGGACCTTCACAGATTTGCTCTCCGTGGAAACACACTAAAGTGTGGAAGTGCGCACAGTTTTAACCCCTTTCTGACCTCGGACAGGATAGTACGTCTGAGGTCAGAACCCCCGCTTTGATGCGGGCTCCGGCGGTGAGCCCGCATCAAAGCTGGGACATGTCAGCTGTTTTGAACAGCTGACATGTGCCCGCAATAGCGGCGGGTGAAATCGCGATTCACCCGCCGCTATGAACTAGTTAAATGCCGCTGTCAAACGCTGACAGCGGCATTTAACCGGCGCTTCCGGCCATCCGACCGGAAATGAGCGCATCGCTGACTCCCGTCACATGATCGGGGGTCAGCGATGCTTCTGCATAGTAACCATAGAGATCCTCGAGACCTCTATGGTTACTGATCCCGGCTAGCTGTGAGCGCCACCCTGTGGTCGGCGCTCATAGCACACCTGCAATTCAGCTTCGCAGCAGCGATCTGATGATCGCTGCTATGTAACAGAGGCGATCGACTTGTGCCATAGGAGGCTATTGAAGCATGGCAAAAGTTAAAAAAAAAGTTAAAAAAAATGTGAAAAAAATAAAAAAAATATAAAAGTTTAAATCACCCCCCTTTCGCCCCATTCAAAATAAATCAATTAAAAAAAAATCAAACCTACACATATTTGGTATCGCCGCATTCAGAATTGCCCAATCTATCAATAAAAAAAAGGATTAACCTGATTGCTAAACGGCGTAGCGAGAAAAAAATTAGAAACGCCAGAATTACGTTATTTTGGTTGTCGCAACATTGCATTAAAATGCAATAACGGGCGATCAAAAGAACGTATCTGCACCAAAATGGTATAATTAAAAATGCCAGCTCAGCACGCAAAAAATAAGCCCTCCCCTGACCCCAGATCATGAAAAATAGAGACAATACGGGTATCGGAAAATGGCGCAAATTTATTTTTTTTTAGCAAAGTTTGGAATTTTTTTTCACCACTTAGAGAAAAGAGAACCTAGACATGTTTGGTGGCCGTTTTCTAGTACACGACATGCTAAAAGCAAGGATGTTGTTCAAAAGTGCAACTTGTTTCACAAAAAAATAAGCCCTCACATGGCCATATCGACAGAAAAATAAAAAAGTTATGGCTCTGGGAAGAAGGGGAGCAAAAAACGAACACGGAAAAACAGAAAATCCCAAGGTCATGAAGGGGTTAAGCCATCCATTCCCTTTTGCAGGGCGTAGGTTAAAAAAGTCATGTGGATCTGGTCCTGGTTAGAAGCAAACAGGATAACCAGCATGCAGTAGCGCACAAGTGCAGCGTTATCTCTCCTGACTGGATGAGGCTTCACTCCTTTGTGGAGGAGACTATGAGGAGAAAAATGTCCCCCCAGCGTGGACTGGCATGGAAACTATGCTGGGAGCAGTAGTGTTTGCTTCCTCAGGCAGCTAGAACCGCCCAGAATGGGAAGTTATCTCAGCTCAGGAAGTGTGAGAGCCCTGGGCTGGAAGGCTCCTCCCAGCCGTTTCTATGGCAGCTTGTTGTGAGACTAATAATCACTTAACTTACATACATTGGCCAGTAGATGACAGCAAAGCACATTTATGAATCGTCGGTATACAATGCATTGTATTATTACATCGTCTAACTCATAGCGCCCAAACTAATTCTGACACACTGGAACAAATCTACTGCCACACGACAACTGTCTCATTCAGCAGCAGTAGAACGGGTACCGTGATACCGCAGTAAGAGATTCATACTGAGGAGAGGGCCCTCTTAACTGCATCAGTTCTTCAGAGCAAACAGGGAGAACCTCAGTTTTCAGGGAGTACCATAGGTGGCGGAGTCACAACTGACCTATCCCTGAGGCGTCTATCAATGCATATGGACAGAGCCATGGCAACCTTCAACAACTCAGGAGTTTCATTAAGCTCTAGTGTGTCATTTAATCTTTCAGACAGGCCCTGATATAACTGACTCCTAAGAGCAGGATTGTTCCACAGGGTGTCAGTGGCCCATCTACAGAACTCTGAGTAAAATTCTTCTGCCAGCCGGTCTCCCAGCTGGAGCTAACGTAGCTTAGACTCAGCAAGGGAGAAACAGTCCAGATCATCATACACAAGGCCTAGAGCCTAAAAAAAAACATCAACCGACCAAAGATATAGTGAGTATGTAGGAGGGTGGTGCTGTTATGAACAGTAAGGAACACGCTGTTACTTTAAGAGACTGCACCCCCTTGTCTGGCAGGATGGAATGTTCTGCTTCTCCCCTGCAATAAACTGTGTGAATGAACTCAACTGTGCAGATGGCAGTGGTGGAGACTGAACAGCGTGTGTGAGCTGAGGCTGCTGCAGAGAGAACTTTGTGCTGATAGCTGCAAGAGAGGAGAACTGTGTCCTGATATAGCTGCAAGAGAAGACCCACAGCCTGTAATGGAGTGGACTTGTGAGATTTGACAGACTTTTCCGGGTGCAGAGAGGGTGGCTGTCCTGTGTTAGTTCGAGGAGCCACGAACATACCGAGAAAGGGATTTACAGTTTCCAGGAGCACCTCCAGGACCAGAAACAAGGAGAAGACCCCGTTTCACGGAGCTGACAGAAAACCGTGTGCACCACCGTACTGGACTGTTGGGGTTCCCCCGGGACTGGATCTGAGTTCCCAACATTACCGTGAATTTGTTCCTGTTTTGTGCACATGTCAGGGCCTAGTATAGGCTTTAATAGTCAGTACACAGGAGCCATGTGGCCTGCTTCGTAGAGGCCAGGGAGGTTATACGTAGAGTAGCATCATTCGTTGTTTATTATTTGCATTTACTTGTGTGACATATAATGAGTCTGTAACAGTTGGAGCACCGTGCTATTTTACGAACAAGCTAAAGAATATAACTCTTGTAAATTATCTTTTGCCATTGCATACACCTGTTTGCATCTTCCTCATCCACTTCATTCCTTGCCTTCCAATAAATCTACCCTTTGTTGTCTGCACCTCATCTTGTGTACAGCAGTCTTTCTGCACCGTGGTGGTCCCCCGGCCATCGCTTCAAGTATGATGGAAGTTAAAGGGCCCAGGATTGAGGATCTCCTTAACCCTTGTCAGGCTGCATAATTTTACAACCTTAACAGGCTGCATAGGTACAATTGTACCTTCACATATACCTCCACTGTGGGAAGACTTTACTTGGTTTCAGAAACTAAAGTTCATTCAGCTACAAATGTTATGCTGATATCTATTGTTCAGTGTTGTTACTGGTCACTTATGTTGCTGTCAATTAAGTTAATTCAAACTGGGAGTGGCTTCTACTTGTCTTCCTGCCTCCCTCCTCTCATTAGCCATTTTGCTGTTCATCTCATTGCTGTGAGCACACATTTCTAGGCTTGTGAAGTCTTCAATTTCTTGGAAACGAAGGTAGGAAAGTCTCACAGCATCTAACAGCCAGTTATACCTTTATTCTCATTATGTGGGGACAGAACAGTCAAATTGTCTTTCAGCCTGGACTTGGCTTACATATATTTTGTATGAAACTTATCACTATAGGTATAATTTTTATACGAAAAATGGATAATAATTAGTATCTACATATTGTTTTACGATGTTTTATTTATATTCAGCACAAAATACGAAGCCAAAATTCATCTAGCAAGTCATCATGAGTGATAGTAATGCTGGATCTAGTTTCCGCCATAATCCAAGAAAACATGTTTGCAGGTTAGTATAATTTTGTGAAAAGCCAATAATGTAGTATTTCGGAAAATTATTTATTTTACATTTTTTCATATTTACAGATTTATGTCTGACGAAATAATGCGAATGCTAGAAGAATCTGATTCTGAGCATGAGGATGAACCATATGTTCCATCTGATGATGAAAACTATGTACCACAAGTGGATGTTACTGAAGAAGATTCAGACATTGAACAAGAAATGGTCATAGAGCATGAAAATGAATACGAATCAGACGAAAGTGTTGAGGATGATTCTGTGCCTCAAAGTGCAGGCGACATTTGGACTGCTAAGGATGAAACTCAATGGTGCAGTAATCCACTGCCAAATGCACAAACAAAATCTCGTAATGTCCTACGACAAAGAGGTGGCCCTGCAGCAATCAGCAACCTATATACAGCAAAAGAGCTATTCAAGTCCATCATGACTCCCGAGATGTGTGACATCATATTATGGGAAACGAATCGAAAGGCCAAGAGAGTTTGTGATGCTTACAACAACGAACTGGTACAATGTTTTCCTGATTCTTCCAAACGGCCACCACAAAAAACATTCAAGCAATTTACTGAAACTGAACTTCATGCATTTTTGGGCATACTGATTGCTGCTGGTGTGCACAGAGCCAACAAAGAGAATCTGGAGGAAATGTGGAATGTTGCTGCTCTGCCTCTTATACGTGCAGCCATGTCTCGTGACCGCTTCAAGATGATACTCAGATTTATCAGGTTTGACAACGAAAATACACGTGCAGAACGTGTGCAAACAGATAAAGCTGCACCAATACGGGACATCTGGACAATGCTGAACAGTAATCTGGAGAGAGCCTACAAGCCATATCATTGTATCACCGTCGACGAGCAATTATTTCCATTTAGAGGTCATACTAAATTTACCCAGTATATACCTTCAAAACCAGCTAAATATGGCATAAAGATTTTCTGGGCTTGTGACTCATCAAATGCCTACCCTTTACAAGGTCAGCTCTACACTGGGAAACCAACTGATGGTCCTCGACAAGTAAACATTGGAGAACGAACAGTATTGGACCTAGTGAGCTCGTATAAAGGCTCTGGAAGAAATGTCACCACCGATAACTTCTTTACAACCATGGAACTAGCTAAGGTATTGAACTCCTGGAACATGACACTAGTTGGTACAGTGAGAAAAAACAAAAGGTTCCTACCTAACAACATGCAGCCTGCCAAAGAAAGGCCTGTATACTCGACAAATTTTGCCTACAATCATGATGCAACAGTCTGTTCATATGTACCAAAGAAGAACAAATCAGTCGTGCTTCTATCATCTATGCACATGACGGGAGAAGTTGAAGAGACACTAGCAGCCAAGCCAGAGATAATAAAATACTACAACATAACAAAAGGTGGCGTTGATGTTATGGATAAAATGTTGGGAGAGTACACTGTGAAACGACGAACATCACGTTGGACTTTGGCATTTTTCTACAATATGATTGATGTCAGTGGGTTAGCATCCTACATCATCTACAGAGAACACAATCCAAGCTTCAGGGCAAAGGATCAACGAAGAAAGTTCCTGAAAGATCTCGCAAATCAGCTGTGTATGATTGCAATTGAAGATCGTAGTACAAACAAAATGATAATGAGAAACCATTTTCTTCGAGGTGCAGTAGAAATGGTGCTTGGACGATGCATTGTGGTAGCATCGCAGCCAGCAGCTGGCCCCAAAATACCTCATGGTAGTCGTGGACCCTCCCCTGTTGTTGGTAGTTGCTATGTCTGCAGAGACCTGAGGCGAAAACAACGCAAGACTAGAAAGTCTTGTGTGGTTTGTGTGAAACCCATTTGCGATGAACACTCTGTAGCAAAGCCAACATGCATTACTTGCAAAGAAAATCAATAAAAAAAAGTTTCTTACATTTTCTTTTATAATGTAAATGAACAGTTTTTTACTTGTTTATAATAGTTAAATAGCATTATCATTAAAAAAAAATTTATGCTTTTTCCCTTGCATTATCTTCATTCAAAATATATGAGGTACATTTGTACCTATGCAGCTTGTTATGGATGCAAAAAGATCTCGACCCCTTATCTCGGAAGCGGGTGGAGATATTTTATTGAAATTTGGCCAATATATTCTGGACCAAAAATGTAGAGATGTCACGAAATTTCAGCCCTCTACGTCTTTTCAAAAAAAAGTTATTGCAATTTTAAAACGGAATAGTTACAATTGTACCTATTCAGCCGGATAAGGGTTAAAGGAGAGAAATAAAAATTCCAACCTGTTGCTCCTCACTCCCATATGAGCAAAGACAAAGCCTAAAATAAAGCCTGCAGGCTTCACGGAACTCAATAAATTTATCCCGTCCCCTAGAAATCCTATCTGAGAGGGCCATCTTAAGTTTGGGTTCTGCAGCCTGGCTGCCCTCCAGACCAACATTCTGCTGCTGTGAGACCCTAGATTGTATGTCTGACAGTTCAAACGACAGACCCTGTAATTTTTTGGCAAGGACTGCAATGGGATCCATACCAAGATACAAAGTATGGGGCCAGTGAAAATGTCACACAGTGACGGTCTTCGGTAAGGAAGGAGCGCATCAAACTGTCCCTGGAACTGGGACTCTAACTATCCCTGTCACGGGAGTACTCTTGAAGGTATAGAAACCTGAGTCTCCCACCTTGCTTTGCTCCTGCTAACCCCTGATCTCTCCCAAGAGGCCTGGGATGGAAATATAAAGCAAACAAGACACAAAGAAAAAATAAGGATAATGGAAAGCACAAATATACAAACACTCACAAAAGGTAACAGGTATATAGGGAAGGATAGGAATGTACAAACCAAATGGGAATAGTATAATGAAGAAAGCATACAACCATAAGCAGCATGCAACAATCTACAGTAGCAACAACGAACTCCTATTCAGCACTGCATCTCCGGGGAGTTGGGAAGCAAAGCTTTCACTTGGCAAGGCAGAGAAATTCTGCCAGGTTTTATAGGGAAAAGTAATGACCAGATCAGAAGCAGCTGAAATGGAGTTGTAAGTTTCTGACTAGCAAAGAAAGGGTCGTTAACCTCTTCAGCACCAAAGGAAACCAAATCTATTTAATATGGGACACAAACATACAGACTAAATGGAAGCTCTGCGATTGGAGATCTGTGATCTTCTAACCCCAGATCTCGAAGGACAACGTGACACACTCGTGACACAAACACTGCAATAACAACAACTAACAAAGCCTGTTTGCTGCCTGCAGCCCTGCATCACTGTATACTGATAAAAATTTAAAAAAATCTACAGAGTCAGCAGGCCATCACCAGGAAAGGAGATGACCAGACTAGGGCACACCTAAAGAAAAGCCCCTCCAACGAAGAGTTGCTCTACATGTGCCCAGTCTTCCATACTCCAGAAAGCACACCTTCACCAGGTCACTGAGTCTGGTCCTAAACACATTGTCCACTCAGAGGAGTTTCTGTTGCGTTAATAGTAGGCACCATGTGTTCTACAGTATGTGTACCACTGTGCTAACTAGACATATAGTGCTACTCTCAGCCACTCAGGTCTCTGAAGGCTCCACAGGCCCATTTTGCATAAGAGAGACTGGCCAGCCGTTGCCAGCCAATGGAGGCGCTCACCCTGCTGTACACCTCTGTGTTAAAGGGACAATGAAGCAGGAAGTGGTCCATGCTTTCCAACACAATACCACAATGCTCACAAGGACAGCCCCTGTCCTCAGAGCTTCTACACTTCAGATTGTGCCTTACATACAGTTTCCCATGAAAGCAGTGACAATTCAAGTCCTAAACCCTGGGGAGATCCTGATAGAATTGAAAAGATGCAAACCCACCCAAAGATCCCGACTTGGGCAATCCCTGGATGCCAGAGGCCTCAGAAAATGGGTCAACAAAACCCTTTTCTCAAGGAACTTCTTTGCCAGAGTCTTGATGTCCCACATTCCTGGCAAATTACCTCCAGAACCAAGGTAGCCGCATGTGTAGTTCTTCTTCAGGTGAGTGCGCTCCCGAAACACAGTGGTGAGATACGATGACATATTCCAAAGCTAAGTTTTGTTAGTACAGTATACAACGCGTATGTGTCTTGAAAGAGTTAAACCCTGGTATGGCATCCACCCAAAAATGATATACGCTGAATTCCATTATATATAAAATGCACAAAGCAGTAATAGCTTATATATAATACCTGAAGAAGACTCATAAGAGTTGAAACGCGCTGTATGCTGTACTAATAAAACTTGGTTTTGAAATATATCATCATAGCTCACCCACTGTGTTCCGGGAGCGTACACCACCTGGAGAAGAACTACACATATGGCTTCCTATTGAAAAACCTTGAGTGTTTTCACAAAATGCCCAGGATTGTGCTGCAAATCATAAACAGGGGGAACAACAACTAATCCATCCAGTGGAATTATAGACAAGTTTATAAAGACATCAAAAAAGGTGAGTGCAAAATAACACTTGTTTAACATACATTGGAATCTAGCTGCTGCACTTAGAATCTGCGTTCTCTCCCCTCTTTCCATTTTTTATTTTATATCCAGAACCAAGGTAGCGTAAGCCTGAAGATGTCCATGCAGTATGCAAAGATCCTTCACTTTACCTCTTGTCTCCCATTTCTGGAAGAAAGGCTGAAACCATCTCAAAAAGAAGAATACCCACGGAGGAGTCCTCTTTTTCCAGAGGTTTGCAATATTGATCTTAATGAAGGTATTCAAAAGGATACCACAGGGATGACCATTACCAACACTCCTAGTCTCCTCGTATGGTAAGTAACCTCCCTCTTGACCGGGTTCGTTCAGCCTACTCCCTCGATAACAGTTGGAAGAACAAACTGTAGACCCGAGTCCAGAGAGGATCCGGCAAGATGCATACACTTCCCAGATAAATCAGTAAAGGGAGCAGGTATGTTTTGATCAGGTTCTCCTTTTCCCTTAGGGTAAAAGGCCAACCCTTACATTGGTTCACCTTCTGAGTGGCAATCTCTAGCTTGCTGTCCCAATTTTGTTTGGGCCAAATTCGATGCCAAGGATTTTTGCAGAGACTTTGGGTCCTGGAAGGGTGTCCAGGAGGTCAAAATCAGGATCTCCTCCCAGCTAGAGAGCCAACAAAAACAGTGACATCATTGGCAAACGCCACCACTCTCAGAGTGGCTTCTGATGCTGCCTGGTCCATTGTGGCCAATTCTTGACCTACAGTTATCTTTATGGTAGGTGAACCCCTCGTGGCTTGGGGTATGCCGAATGCGGACATCCACCAGGCAAGCCTCATTAGCTATACTATTAAGGACAAGGCTATCAAAAGTCAGCTTGTCTCTGGAACCTCCTCTATCTCGGGGCCTCATTGTTGAAATCCCTTCAAAGACAACCAGCCGATTTGTAAAAAGGTAGGGTTTGATCCTCATAAAGAGACACTTCCGGTCCCACTTAGATTGGAGACTATAGATGTTAATGAGCTGGAACTCTTGTAATTTCATGAGGATATCTAAGAACAGGCACTTTCCAATTTCTAACTCAATAACCCGTCAACATTCCACCGATGTGGTAAAAATTACCGCCACTCCGATATACGGTTTGGTCGCAAGAGAATAATAGGAGGACCCAAGTCTCCACTCCCTCTTAGCTTTAAACACGTGTGCCATGTTTGGCAGCCTCGTCTCTTGCAAAAAGAAAACATCAGCTGAGAAAATAAAAGGCCGCAAATCTGGCCATATTTAACTTTATGCTGCCAGCGTCAACGGAATGGGTACTGTCATCATTAGTTATCAAGTTAAATGATTTTCTTCTTCCCACTCCCCTTATCCTCCACCTCAGAGGAGAAATATTTCCTCCTCTTTCATGATACAGAAGTGTCTATTCCCATGTGTTTTTTTCCTTCTTTCATCCTTGTCTCCGGATTGCAAGTCAGTCCCTCCCCTGAGGGACCTTGCATCCCCAGAAAAAGGAGACTCGACACCCCCTGTAAGCCCCGCCAAAGCCGGAACCTCACCCTCAGCCTCCTCCTTAGAAGAAGAGATGTTTTCAAGGGCTTGGAAATGGTAAGAAAGACTAACCAGAGGTGAGTCAGTTTTACCTTCCTTAGATACCTTGGTCAGAGTGGGATAAGATGTTTTATCTCCTTTCTCTTGTTTTTGCTTACGCTTGTTCTGTAGCCACTGCTTATTATCCACATCCTTAGTTTCATAATGGAAAGATTCTGAGGAAGTGGCGCTTCCTCCTTGTGGATCCTCCTGACCTCCTCATTCAACTCATCATCCCTCTGGGCCTCAGCAGCAAGACTGGAGTCCAGAACAGGGGCCGCTCCAGTAGCCCGAGGCTCCCCCAGCTCCCTCTCCTGTCTGCACTTGTCTAGATGCCTCAGCTGGGCAGGCGTCTTTTTTATTGCTTTTTCTCCCTGGCCCCTCAGCTCCCTCAACCCGGCTAGTACCTTTCCCAGCAGAGTCGGCCTCACGGCTTTCTCCCACTGGAATCACGACCTCATTAGCAAAGGAGTGAGGACAACAGCTGAATAAGTGACCTAACTCACCACATAGGTGGCACTTAATCTCTACACAAGATGCAGCAAGATGGCCAATATCCCTATGGAGCGCCCCCAGACACAGGGCCACGAGTTCACGGTTTCGGGCCTCTCTGGTTCGGTTCTGAGGCTGTCACGGTGGCTAGACCCGGTCCGTGACCCTGGTAAGGGGCATCCAATAAAGGTGGTACAGTCTGTCAGGGATTCATGACGCCACCTGTGGTGTTCGGTCAGGGTGACCGACGCTGCTGTGGGATCCGCTGGGGTGATGGAATGGCAGCTGGATGGTATACCTTCCCACAGGTGAAGTATGTCCCCAGGGCTTCCCAGTAAGGTGGATGGTGATGTTGTGAGGTGCAGTCAATAACGAGGACACAAGGTTGCAGTCTCTTTACCTCTTTACTGAAGACTTCAGGATCCTCAATCCAGAGCACGCTTAACAGGGCTATCTGAGACCGTCCGGTCCGATGGGCACTTCCAGAGTTCCCTTTGCAGGTGGAAATCAGTGCCTACCACTAGCGCCTGTGTGTTGTAGTGCTACCCTGCTGAGCATTCGGAATAGTCCTCACAACTGCTGTTCTCGTTCGTTCGTTCTTTCTAATACTCTCTCTTTAGTTCCAGATGTTTCTAGTTTCTCTTCCCCCAGGTATGTTATGGCTAGGATGCACCCGTATGACGGGAAGGCTCGGAGCTCTTCCGGGACCCTAGAGATGCCCCTCTCCATGCGTTGCCCCCTATGTCTTCGTAGGAAATTTAAGGTAGACAGCCAACCTATAATTAACTGTCCTGCGGAGTTCGAAGTAAGGCCTAGAGTCAGTTACTCCCGCGGTGTTCCGGCCACTGGCTACGTGCCTCAGTAGGATGTTGCCTCGGTCTCACGGCACGACTCCTACTGGCTCTCCTTTGTGCTTGATCTCGTTTCTCACTGTTCCACAATATCCTTCCCTTCGTGTCACTTTCTTAAGATACCGCCGCGGGGTGTGCAGGTGCGGTTCCGTAATGTTCTGCTCTGTTCGCTAGGCACCTGCCAGGTTCCCACGCCCGACAGGGACCCCCCTGTGTCTTCTCCCTGCAACACCCCCTGCCAAGGGATTTTGCCTGAATCCAACCCAGTCAGCTTCTGACTAACTTCCTATCCAACCCCTAGTTTTACCAGTGTGAGGAGTGGCCCAATAAATAAAGCCTTTTTCTCCCCCTAGTGGCCGGAGTGTGAAGTGTAATGTGTGCTGGTGATACCTGGTCAGTAGAATTTCTTCAGTGCCATCAGACGTACCATCACTCCCCTTAGCGGCAGAGTGTCATACTGCAACGACCAGATCTCTGGGGCGCTGCACCTACACAATGCACATTTCTACACAGTGCAGTTTGCACTGAAGTGTGTGGGATCGCCGCACTTTTGACAGAGCTTTGATTGCCCATGGTAAAAGATGAGGATATGATTGCTACCCAGGATGGCGGATGATGGAATGTCTGCAACCGTACCACTTGATTGCTTAAGTTTTACCATAAACATCCAGGCCTCTGACCATATACAAAACTCGTCTGGGTTTTTCTTCGGCATCTCTACGACCTCTCCATACCAGCCAAACCAAGTCACGATGTCATTGCAAGAAAGTGACTTACAAGTCATCACGGTCACTTTCTTGATGTGGTTTTGGCGAGATGCCACCTGAATGGCAAAGTCTGTCAGCTGGGCTCATTTTTTGCCAACTCATAATTTGACCAGAAGAGCTCAAGCCCCTCCGGCTGAACAAAACTAACATCATACTGAGCCATGGAATAGAGATGTATCAAGACGTAGATGTCAATCGCCTTGAAGCACATCCTCAGCAGGAGCTCCACAACCTTACAGCTTGAAGGATGCGCATCACTACCCCTCCACTGAAGATAGACCATATTCCTACGCACACTGCCTAGCATGGCCGTTGGGAGGGACCACACTATATCACCCCCTTTTTGCTCTCGGAAGGCCCCCGAGGCCATGCCTCTCTATCCAGAAGGATAGATCAACTTCTCGACCCTCTACCATTAGTGATCTCTCCCCTTTCTTCAGAGCCTCCAGGAGACGCCGCTGGAACATACCATCCCCAGAGCCTAGAGACAAGGAGGAGGATATCATATTTCCCCAGAGGTGACATCGACATAACTCCTGACAGGCGTTGCCACTGCAGAAAGGGCAACCGTTTCAAGTCACTACATCAGCCCCAACAGCATTATTACTCACCTCCATCACCATCTCACCCTCCACCAAACTAGCAGACCACACCACTAGACAACAAATTTGCCTCATTGACACCTGTTACAGACCCCCCCAGCACCAAGAATGTTATGCAGTATATGTATGTATAATAGTTTCCATGTGAAATGCATCAGTCCACAGGCTGCGCCACTGGGCAGAGAGGACAAGATATCCCCCTTCTGTCCTCCCCCACCTTTGTAATTCCCCCAGTAAATATCAGCAGGCTCCGGCCCCCTGCGGCTATTGTAATGTATGTCTGGCCTGCTTTTTCTATTGGCCTGCCCTGTGTATCTGTGTTATATATTCTGTGTGCTGTAAATAAAGTGAGTTCTTTTAGACTGGAAATATGTCGGGTAGCAGTCAGCTTTTATATGCTCTCACGTAACCAAGGAATTCCAGCCAGCGTCCTTCATTCAGAATCCAGCAAAAGCAGAGTGGACCTCCTGAAACACGGGGTGGTACTGAAAGAGGTACCCCAGCTTGTTAGACCCCGTTACAACACCTACTACCACATTCACTCTCGCTGGACCAGAAACGACAGTGGGTAACATTTTGACTTTAGCATCATCAGGCACAAGGGGCTCACCCACCCCCATAGAACTGGAGAAAACCTCATCCCTGGTCTTACATGTGCCTTCTGCTTCTTTGGTTTGCTTGACATTTGTAATAATGCTCCCCTGATCTTTTGCTGCTGTGATGTGCTGCTGCTCCTTAGCACCAGGATCTTGTTGACCAGAGGCACCAACACAGAATAACACTTGGGAGGGAGGACTAGTATTCTCAGCTTCGGCAGCCCCCTCACATTGGCACCGCTTCTCAACTGAGTGATCAGTAGCAACAGTACTCGGAGGTGCCGAGGCTACAGGAGCTGCCCCCGACACCGGGCTGCTCTTCCCTCTCACTGAGGAGCGCACAAAAGTATTGTGGTCTGACCAAACACCCGTCGCTTGACTGATGCACCTGCTACTATGTCTCCGCTACTGCAAGCAGAGACTGAGCTCTGCGCCTCACTACCTCGCTTTGTAATCTCCTCGCGCCTTTGCACCGGATCCACAGCAGAAACTGCACGGGGCTAGGCAATAGGGCTTATACAGCGAGCTGACCCTGCAGCCAACTCAGAGGGTACAGGGAGGGGGCATACACATAGCTTACTGCTTCTTGCAGCTCTGGCTTGGTCTTCTTAGCCTGTTTCATCTGGTCCCCAGATGCCTCCTCTGGTAGATCATCTCCAGAAGTTCTGAAGGCACTCTGCTGGGAACTCCAGGAGCTTTATCTCCACCATTAGTGCCCCTCACTGGCCACTGTTGTCACTCTCCTCCCCAGAGCCGGAAGAATTGCAACAGGATTTCAATGTCGCCTGTACTGCAGGGAGCTCATTGCACGTGGCCTGTGGGTGACTTTACAGGCTGTCAGGTGGGGCTTTCTGCCGGTCATCATCCTCCACATCTTCATCTACCTGGCATTCAGGCTGCAGCCCCGTCTGCGTTTGCGCTCTGTTATCAGCCATTTCTCTGAATTTGTCTTCATTCATTAGTTTTTCTTTAAAGGTCCACTTTTTTCTCTGATGAATGATTTCCTTACCTCCAGCTCATTAATGTCAATTTTTAGTCTCTACCTCCGCCTGGAGTTGAACCTTCCTCTGTATGGAGGCACATGCAGCTTTGGAATTTGAAATTCCGAAGCCTCCTGATTGTCTCACTCACTTCTTCATACTCATGGAGGTTGCTCATGACCCGGGAGCCATAGGTGGACACAGAATCCTGGGGTCTCTGCAGTCCCCAACCTTCGTCAATCGGCCTCATCTCTTAGAGCACTCAGCTTTCCTATAGAAGGACCGCCATCACGCACAACAACAGGCTTATCCTCCATGTTGGAAGCCTTTCAGCTTCTCTGGGTCTCCACAGACCTGAGGGGAGTAAGAGTCACATTGCTGCGACTCCTGGTGGAGCATCTCACCCCGAGTCCTCCGATGTGCAGGCTGGTTGTTGGTTTCTCCTGCTCACCGCCGTCCTGGTCCAGGGAACAGAAGCCTGGGACTTGGCTTCATCACTCATCCCAGGAAACCCACTCCCTCAGGTAGAGAGGTGTTGGTTTTCAGAGCTCTGGAGCACACAGCAGGATCAGCAGAGAACACACCCACAATTACCACAGTGAGCAACAGCTGAGCAGAGCTTCACACACTATTCTGTTGGTGCAGTTACTGTGTACATGCATTACATTACTGATCCTGAGTTACCTCCTGTATTATACTCCAGAGCTGCACTCACTATTCTGCTGGTGCAGTCACTGTGTACATACATTACATTACTGATCCTGAGTTACATCCTGTATTATACTCCAGAGCTGCACTCACTATTCTGCTGGTGCAGTCACTATGTACATACATTACATTACTGATCCTGAGTTCCATCCTGTATTATACCCCAGAGCTGCACTCACTATTCTGCTGGTGCAGTCACTGTGTACATACATTACATTACTGATCCTGAGTTACATCCTGTATTATACTCCAGAGCTGCACTCACTATTCTGCTGGTGCAGTCACTGTGTACATACATTACATTACTGATCCTGAGTTACATCCTGTATTATACCCCAGAGCTGCACTCACTATTCTGCTGCTGCAGTCACTGTGTACATACATTACATTAATGATCCTGAGTTACATCCTGTATTATACCCCAGAGCTGCACTCACTATTCTGCTGGTGCACTCACTGTGTACAAACATTACATTACTGATCCTGAGTTACATCCTGTATTATACCCCAGAGCTGCACTCACTATTCTGCTGGTGCAGTCACTGTGTACATACATTACATTACTGATCCTGAGTTACATCCTGTATTATACTCCAGAGCTGCACTCACTATTCTGCTGGTGCAGTCACTGTGTACATACATTACATTACTGATCCTGAGTTCCATCCTGTATTATACCCCAGAGCTGCACTCACTATTCTGCTGGTGCAGTCACTGTGTACATACATTACATTACTGATCCTGAGTTACATCCTGTATTATACTCCAGAGCTGCACTCACTATTCTGCTGGTGCAGTCACTGTGTACATACATTACATTACTGATCCTGAGTTACATCCTGTATTATACCCCAGAGCTGCACTCACTATTCTGCTGCTGCAGTCACTGTGTACATACATTACATTAATGATCCTGAGTTACATCCTGTATTATACCCCAGAGCTGCACTCACTATTCTGCTGGTGCACTCACTGTGTACAAACATTACATTACTGATCCTGAGTTACATCCTGTATTATACCCCAGAGCTGCACTCACTATTCTGCTGGTGCAGTCACTGTGTACATACATTACATTACTGATCCTGAGTTACATCCTGTATTATACTCCAGAGCTGCACTCACTATTCTGCTGGTGCAGTCACTGTGTACATACATTACATTACTGATCCTGAGTTACATCCTGTATTATACTCCAGAGCTGCACTCACTATTCTGCTGGTGCAGTCACTGTGTACATACATTACATTACTGATCCTGAGTTACATCCTGTATTATACTCCAGAGCTGCACTCACTATTCTGCTGGTGCAGTCACTGTGTACATACATACATTACTGATCCTGAGTTACATCCTGTATCATACCCCAGAGCTGCACTCACTATTCTGCTGGTGCAGTCACTGTGTCCATACCTTACATTACTGATCCTGAGTTACATCCTGCATTACACTCCAGAGCTGCACTCACTATTCTGCTGGTGCAGTCACTGTGTACATACATTACATTACTGATCCTGAGTTACATCCTGTATTATACCCCAGAGCTGCACTCACTATTCTGCTGGTGCAGTCACTGTTTACATACATTACATTACTGATCCTGAGTTACATCCTGTATTATACCCCAGAGCTGCACTCACTATTCTGCTGGTGCAGTCACTGTGTACATACATTACATTACTGATCCTGAGTTACATCCTGTATTATACCTCAGAGCTGCACTCACTATTCTGCTGGTGCAGTCACTGTGTACATACATTACATTACTGATCCTGAATTACATACTGTATTATACCCCAGAGCTGCACTCACTATTCTGCTGGTGCAGTCACTGTGTACATACATTACATTACTGATCCTGAGTTACATCCTGTATTATACTCCAGAGCTGCACTCACTCTTCTGCTGGTGCAGTCACTGTCTACATATATTACATTACTACGTCATTAACACCACAGCTTTTCATCTAAAGCTTCCTCCTTCATTGAGGATGAATTACCTTTTAAAGGTTTATCATTCCCCTGTTCACCCTGCCAGACGTCCTCTTCCTCTTCCCATTATGATCGAAGGCAGTTTGGAGTATGAGGTGCAGAACTTTCTGGACTCTTGGGTGGTGAGGAGGTCCCTGCAGTATCTCATGCACTGGAAAGGTTATGGGCCGGAGGAAAGATCTTGAGTTTGTTTCGATGAGTAACATTAATGCCAATAAGCTAATTAGGAAACTTCATCTATCATTTCCTTAAAAAAACCCTAGATTTAAGGGTCTGGAGGCGGGAAAGTGCCGTAAGATCTATGCATGAACTCACTCCTGCCACATTTACTAGGCGGCGCGGTGTTAAGTCCGCAGTTGCCGCTGTTCAGCATAAGCGTAGCTCACTTAAAACTTAGATCTTTTGAGACCGGTGTTCTTTCATCCTTTCTGTTGTTTTGTTCTTGTAGTTCACCGGCGCCGCAGCACAGATACTTCCTATTTAATTCCTCAACAGTCAATCCATGCCCAGGTATAGATTGACTTTAGTCTCCCATTGTAAAAAGAAGGTATACTGGTCTGTATACTGGAGGCCTCTGGATGCCACAGGTGTCCCTTACAAAGGACAATATACACTCCATGTAAAATGGTGCAACAAAGGTTAAAATATTTTTTTGATCTATGGGTATGTCTGACAGATGGGCTTGAAGCTTTCCAGTGCATAAAGGAAAAAATTCTTTGCTAAATGCAATGTGAACATAGCTGCAAATTAAGCTGTTCTATCCTGACTTTTTCTGTCTGACAAAAGCCATATGTCACCTCATATTGCTGATCTACAGCAGTCCACTTTATGAGAAAAATATACAAATATTTCCACATCTTATATCATGTTTTTGCAATTAGGAACATTTTATTGCAAATTGTGAAATATCACTCTGCATTCTGTATTATAACCACATGGTGGCACTGTCTCCTAGGAAATACAGAGCTGCTTAGGAGTTGTTGGTTTTTTATATATAGGGAAACCTGCAAATGATAGCTGGCGCACAACTATAGGGGTGCGGCGGTAACAGCTGCACCTTTCCTGGAGCCTGATGGGACAAAAAAACGTTTTTCTCCAAAGTTAAGGAGCGCTAAGATTTACCCATGATTAGGGCTTCTAGCAATCGGCCATAACAGTCGGACTCCTCAGATCAGACAATTTCATAGTGTTGTTGACTATTGTACAAACGTATCTCTTGCAACTAGAAGGGAAGAATGTGCTGCAACAAAACACATTTCTAAACACAAATTAGCCAATTTTCTGATTTTGCTGAATTGGCAGACATGACTTATGATTACTGCAAAAAAAGTAATAGGTTGTAAAATGATCCTGCCAGGCAGCGTGTGGAGTCAGGGCCCCGGAAAAACAAGGAAATCAGCAATTTTAGGAAAAGAAAATAATTGATTTTTTTTAATGGTAGAAAACACAATAGTCAGCAAGTATGAAGAAATGTTCTATTCTCTCTTCTATCTATCTATCTATCTATCTATCTATCTATCTATCTATCTATCTATCTATCTATCTATCTATCTATCTAACAAAAAAAGAAAAGGGAACAGCACAGAAATACTTATCTTCGGGTGCAAGGCCCCCAGACAATCAGTCCATCGATCATCCAAGTTTGATAAAGATTCAAAAAAAGAGGCAGCACTCCATTGTCCGGTATAAAAACGTGCAGGGTTTAATTTACCCACATGTTCAGGCAACATTGAGAAAGGCTCATTGTGAGCTGAAACGTTGCCTGAACATGTGGGTAAATTAAACCCTGCATGTTTTTATACCGGACAATGGAGTGCTGCCTCTTTTTTTGAATCTTTATCTCTCTCTCTATCTATCTATCTGATGATGTTCGTCCTTCGAATTCGAAGATGACCATGACTTCAGGGTTAGAAGAGAATTAATAGTTATGGGTCCGGAGGTGGCTGATGAGTCCAATCCGGGCCCTGAAGGTTCGCCCACATACTTGACATACGAAAGCAGATGTGGTCAGTACACCAGATTCTACTTGTGCCTTGCGTTCAGCACGCTTTCTTTTTGCGTCACAGATTTTCCTATCTTCAGCTGCACGTGCTCCTGAGGTGATCCTGCCCCGCCAACCTGGACGATCCAGGGCAAGCTCTTCCCATTCATTGGTGTTGACTTCCAGGTTTTTGAGAGACACCTTAAGGCAGTCTTTATAGCCCTTCTTCTGCCCCCCAACTGCTCGGTTTCCTCAGCACAGTTCTCCGTACAGCAGTTGTTTCGGTAGTCAGCTGTCAGGCATTCTGACCACATGTCCAGCCCACCTGGCTTGGACTTTCAGCAGGAGAGTGTAAACGCTGCAGAGCCCAGTTTGTTCCAGAATTGCCGTGTCTGGGACATTGTCTTGCCACCTGATGTGGAGGAGTCTGCGGAGGCAACTCATGTGGAAATGATTAAGCTGTTTAGCATGCCGGCTGTACACTGTCCAGGTCTCGCTAGCATAGAGAAGTGTGGTGAGGACCACCGCGCAGTAGACCTTCAGCTTGGTGGTAAGGCTGAGTCCCCTTCGTTCCCAGACGTTCTTACGCAGTCTCCCGAAGGCGGCACTGGCTTTGGCGATTCTGTTATTAACCTCAGCGTCTATGGTTACTTCACTGGAAAGTGTGCTGCCTAAGTAGGTGAAGTTATCGTCTGCTTTGAGGTTTTGCTCTTTCACCGTGATACGTGGCTCCTTGTACAGTTTTCCTGGAGCCGGTTGATACATAACTTCGGTTTTTCTAATGTTGATCTCGAGACCAAAACTGTCGCAGGCTTGCGAAAAACTGTCCATTTCATGCTGCATCTGCTGTTCCGTGCTAGCGTTAAGTGCACAGTCATCAGCAAATAGTAATTCACGGATAACAGTCTCATGCACTTTCGTAACCGCCTTCAGGTGTTTTGGGTTGAATAGCTCGCCATCAGTCCTGTACCTAACCTGGATTCCATCTTCACAGTTGTTAAAGGCATCACTTAACATTGCAGAGAACAGCATACTGAACAGGGTTGGAGCCAGCACACAGCCTTGTTTTACGCCGTTTGTTACTGGGAAAGCCTCAGATACGTCTCCATCATTCAGAACCTTCACCGTCATGCCATCATGGAACTGCCGGATGACTGAGATGAACTTGCTCGGGCAGCCGAATTTTGCCATTATCTTCCACAGGCCGTCTCTACTGACTGTGTCAAAAGCCTTGGTCAAATCAACAAAAGTTACATAAAGGTCACGGTGTTGCTCCTGGCACTTCTCCTGAAGTTGACGTGCTGAAAAGACCATATCTACTGTTCCACGTTTAGCACGGAAACCACACTGGCTTTCGGGTAATAGTCCTTGCTCAAGGTGATGTAAAAGGCGGTTGAGCAAGACACGAGCCAATATCTTGCCTGCAGTGGACAGAAGGGAGATGCCTCGATGGTTGTCACAAGATTGGCGATTTCCTTTCCTCTTGTATATGTGGATTATGCTGGCATCTTTCATCTGTTGTGGAACCTGTTCCTTTGTCCACATATATTGGAATAGTTTGGTCACCGTTTGCATCAGAACAGGGCCGCCAGATTTATATACCTCAGCAGGTATAGCATCATTTCCGGGTGCTTTTCCACAAGAAAGTTGTTTTACTGCTTTCCTGACTTCATCTCCACTTGGAAGAACATCAAGCTCCTTGTTGATTTCTACCTGGGGCAGGCGAGCAATAGCCTCATCATTGATATTGGCAGGGCGATTAAGAATATTATTAAAGTGCTCATCCCACCGTTCCAGAATTTGTTTCCTTTCTGTCAGCAGCTTAGTTCCATCTGCGTTAAGCAGAGATGAAGAGCTTGATGACTGGGGTCCATATACAGCTTTGAGCGCATCGTAGAAGCGTTTCTGGTCAAGGGTATCTGCATAGCCCTGAATTTCGTCGGCCTTCTTGCTAAACCAGATATCCTGCATCTCGCGTAGCTTGATTTGTACCTTTCTTTTTATGTTGGTAAAGGCACCTTTCTTAGCTAACGACGTGGGGTCATTTTGGTACACATTATACCTCTGATGTTTCTCTTCTAGGAGTGTCTTTATTTCCTCGTCGTTTTCATCGAACCAGTCTTGATTATTTCTGGTTGCTGATCCAAGATGCTCCAGAGCAGTATTATAAACAGCATCTCTCAGAATTGTCCACTGTTCCTCAACGCCAACCTCCTCTGCCTGTAGTATATTTAACAGTCTGCCATCAAGGTCATTGGCAAATTCCCTTGCAATTCTTTTATTTTGCAGCTTATAGATATTCAGCCTCTTTGTCGTTTTCTGCCCTTGGGGTCTCCTCGCAGGCAGGATGCGGAGCCTGCACTTAGATACAATGAGGCGATGGTCAGTCCAGCAGTCTGCACCGCACATGGCCTTCGTCACTCTAAAGTCCATCTCATCCCTTTTCCTGGCAATGATGTAATCAATGAGATGCCAATGCCTCGAGCGTGGGTGCATCCATGATGTCTTCTTGCGGGTGGGTAAGCGGAATAAAGTGTTGGTGATGACAAGGTCATGTGTGGCACACATCTTGAGGAGCAGCAGGCCATTACTGTTACACTTGCCAGTGCCGTGTCTCCCAATGACCCCTTCCCAGTTTTGATGGTCTGTTCCCACTCTGGCATTAAAGTCTCCAAGTATAAAGAGCTTGTCTGCCTGTGGGATTGCTGAAATAAGTGTGTCAAGTTCATCATAGAACTTATCTTTAATGTCATCCGGATTAGTCATCGTGGGAGCATAGGCACTGATCAGAGTCGCGCGTTTCTTGTTTGTAAGTGGGAGCTGAAATGTCATCAGACGGTCGTTGATGCCCTCCGGAAGCCAGGTAAGTTTACGAGCAAGATGAGTTTTGATAGCAAATCCCACGCCTGCTTCTCGTTTTTCAGTGCTGCCTCGACTACTCCAGAAGAATGTATATCCACCACTACGCTCTGTCAATTGACCCTTGTCTGCCAGGCGTGTTTCGCTGAGAGCTGCTATATCAACCTTGTAACGAGCTAGCTCCCGAGCAACCAATGCCGTTCTTCTCTCTGGTCTGTCTGCCTTGGTATTATCCAGCAGACTTCTCACATTCCATGTGCCAAGGTTGAATACCATCATTTTCTTTTTCTTTATTGTGTGTCGACCGCTGTATGGGAAACCCGCCAGCTGCGGTAGGCTGGCCAGGTGAAATGAAGCAGACTATGTTTGAGGCACCTTTTCTAGCCCCTTCCTCGATTGAGGTGAGCAGAGTGATCCTGAACAGGACTGCTCAGACACCCAGGAGGCTGCCGAACTCCACTGCTGCTTCGGTCCAGTAGAGAGCGACCATATGGCCTGGGCCGCCTGTGTGCAGGTTCGTGACTACAGCTTCCAGTGACTCCACACCTGCTGCTTTGCCACTCTCCCATTGCCACAGGACTTTTTGTTACGCAGTGGTTGAAGTCATGACTTGCGCTTGACTTGGATTAAAGTGAGGAGGAGTTGCGCAGTCGTCAACCTCACTCTCTCACCCGTACCTATCGAGCCCCAGTGGCAAGAGCTAGGCGAGACAACTGGAGATAGATCAGGGTCCAGTGGATGGCCAGCAGTGTCCTATATGTGCCTCGCTGCGCCCTCTCAGCGCTCCACAACACTGTGCTGGAAATCGCTTGTCTGTCCGTTGAACCTTGGTTTCTTCCGCACAGTCTGCCATATCCAGTCTTCACATGCAAAGGTAGGCAAACCCTTGAAAATCACTGTAGGTCTCAAAGAAACCCAACAGCTACCCTCACCTGGTTTGGCCCGCCTGCCGAGGCGGTGTTCCGGGGTGTACCCGCTGCCGTATGCTAACAGCTACTTGGAGGTACAGGTGAGAGTTGAGCATCAGATGAAGACCAAAGATGGAAGAGCTGTCCAAAGAGGACACGGCAAGCACTCCACCAGAGGTGCTACCTCTATCTAGATACCCCATATACCCCTATTATCTATCTATATCTCTATCATCTATCTATTTACCTATCAAAAAAAGAAAAAATAAGAACAGCACACATGACAGCTATTTGGGCACAAAGCCCCCCAAGTAATTACCAAACCTTCACTATAAGTCCAGAGATTGGAGGCAGCACACCATTCAAGTGAAAAAAGCTTCTTATTTAATGGTCCAACATGGCGACGTTTTAGTTCCTAGGTGGGAGCAGCCTATCTCAAGCTATGGTGCCCTTTGCTAGGAAATCCATCCATACTCCTCCATGCTGGTCCCAAAACACTGTGATCATGACCTTGCCTGCCGAGGGTTGGGCACGTGCCTTCTTTGGAGGCAGTGAGTGCTGATCCTTCCATTGCATCGACTGGACTTTAGCCCCAGGATCATAGTGATGGCCCAGCGTTCATCCTGTGTGATCAGTCTGTTGATAAAGTCCTCCTGGTCTCCATGGCACATCGTCAGTACAGCCTGAGAGCATTCGCCTCGTTCCTGCTTCTGGAAAGGTCTGAGCAGCCGGGGAACCCAGCGAGCGGATACCTGAGGCATGTGAAGATGGTCTTGGATGATTTTTTCCATGGACCCCACGCTAATCTTGACATTTTGGGCTAGATGGCAAATGGTTACGTGGCAATTTTCCAAAATGGCGACCTCCCCTTGCTGGATGGTGTGTTCATCAATAGCAGAGAGGGGTCGCCCTGGAATTGGAGCTGTTTGCACCGAAGTCCGACCACATGTGAATGGACGATGCCAGTTCTTGACTACATCATATGAGGAGGAATCATCACCATAAACCTCTTTCATCTCATCGAACGTCTCCTTCGGTGCGCGGCCTTTCAGGTAAAGGAACAGACTGCTCTGTATTCCACTGGGTCATTTTTGGGAGTTTACTCCTACAGAAGACGTACACTCCTGGAAAAAGTGCACAGCAGCGCTCCCGTTCACTTCTGCCGTCACCATTATAGTCTATGGCCCTGTCGGCTCATGCGTCCGGACCCCGTATGACCGGTTTTGGATTTTATCACATTTGATTGTCCAGAAAGTTGTGCCACCGCCACAATTGTCTGGCGGCAGCACATTCCCCTCTAATTAATCAGAACACATGCACGCTCAGCTAAGCCGAACATGCATACACATAGTGGGCTCATGAGGGATAGCTGTCAGCAAAATGGACATGATTGTATGACTTGTTTCCAAACTAGGAATTATCCAAAGTGGACAACCACCTTAACCCCTTTGGATTTTTCCGTTTTTGCATTTTCGTTTTTCGCTCCCCTTCATCCGAGAGCCATAACTGTTTTATTTTTCTGTTAGTAGGGCTTTTTTTTGTTTGTGAGATTAGTTGCACTTTTGAAGGACATCACTGGTTTTACCATATAATGTACTGGGAAAAACGGGAAAAAAAATTCCAACTGCAGTGAAATTGCAAAAAAAAGTGCAATTCCACAATTGTTTTTTGGGCTTCTTTTTTACCATGTTAACTAAATGCTAAAACTGACCTGCCCTTGTGATTCTCCAGGTCATTACAAGTTCATAGACTTCAAACACGTCTAGGTTCTTTTTTAATTAAATGATGAAAAAAAATCAAAATTTTGTAAAAAAAAATGGCGCCATTTTCCAAGACCTGCAGCATCTTCATTATTATTCATTGTTTTATTTTGAATGGGGCAATGGGGGGTGATTTGAACTTTCAGATTTTTTTAAATATTTTTAAATAAGTTTTTACTGTTTTCAGTAATGAGAGACTTGAAGCCGCGATCATCTAACTGCTTGTGTTACACGGAGCGGGGCTTCAGCCCTACTATGTGCAGCTAAAATGCTCATCTGCTATGAACGCCGGCCACTGGGTGGCACATAGAAGTTTGGCAATGACAACCGCAGGGGTCTGCAGCACACCCCGAGTAGTCATGCCAACCCATCGATGACCTGAGGTCATGTGACAGGGGCGCCGATGGGCGCAGATAATGACACGCATCCAGTTTGCGCAAGTTAAATGCCGCTGTTAGAGATTGACACGGGTATTTAACATGTTAACAGCTGCGGCAATTAGGGGCACATGTCAGCTGATGAAATCAACTTCTATGTGCCTGAAAAGGTGCGGGCTCAGCGCCAAAGCCCTCACCATAAAGGGGAAGGCAACCTATGATGTACCTGTACGTCATAGGTCGTAAAGGGGTTAAAGAGGATCAGGTCATCAGGTTAAAAGTGGCAAAGTTTTGTGCTCTTATTTTAATCCTGCTTCTCCCCTAAGTATTCCGCTTTTTGTTTTTCTAAAATCAGCCATGTGGTTCCAGAGATATGGGCCTTTATATATAGTACTCATTTTTATTGTCTTTTCTAAGGGGGAGTGGCTCACAGGTTCCTCAGGGGCGTGCCTTTCTAATTACCCTGTGAGCCACACCCCCTTGTAAAGACCATAATACTGAGCACTAATTAAAAAAGACTCATATCTCTGGAACCGTATGGCGGATTTAAGAAAAACAAAAAGCGGAATACTCAGGGGATTAAGGGTACAAATATAAGGGAAAATACTGTGCAATTTTGCTCTGTTTCTAGGTTCTCTCTAAGAGCAGCTGATGTAACCTATCTCTCTCCCCCCTCCCTGCCACTACAAAAAAATAAAGAAATAAAAAAAAATCTAATAAAATACAAGGAACTTAATCGAACTTGGAAAATGACTTCCCTCTAACAATAAATGAGCCAAGCTATAATTATGTTAAATAAGAAATTTCTAAAAAACCTTTTTCTGTCAAAACAACATTAAACATAATTGTCATTGTGAAGAGGAATCTGCTCATTTAGGGAACGTGTTATTCTCATTTGTATTCAATTCAATTAGAGGAGAGGCGCTTTGTCATTATTGGAGATGTTTAATGTGACTGGTAATGAGCCCATCTGCAGTTCTCTGCTAATTGTTGCCACTGATCCACTATACTTATACAATGATTCTGAGGATGGATCACCGGGGCATTGTCCAATATCTGCCATCAAGGATGGAGAACCCGCGATGTGCGGGGGGTCGAATAATGTAATCTAAGTCATAGAGCCCGACCCATCACCTGAAATCCAATGAGCACATTTCATGATTCCCAACTCTTCTCACCTTCCAATTAAAGAAAATGAGGATAGTAGTGCAGCTCCGTACTTAAAGGGAATCTGATGGGTGATAGTATGCTGACATAGGGCTCGGGCAGCCCTTTCCGGATATCTAACTTTTATTTCTCCGCGTGGCCCCATTGTATTGCTCTAAGTGTCGAAGACAAATCAAGCATATTCGCCCCCTTCCTCCGTGCATAATCCTCCCACCTCTCCCGACCGGCGTCACTGATTGGGTGCTGTGTTACCTGGGCGAGATTCACAGATTCCCTTTAAAGAGGCTATCCATCATTTAACGAGGACCTTTGACCATTTTGAGGACCTTTCACCATATTATCTAGCAAAGCTTAGGTTACATTTTAAGCTATAGTCCAACTGGGCGTTACCAGAGATTTGTCTCTGGGATGATGTACTTCTTCCGACATTGATGTCACGCTGTGACGGTCTTTGGTAATGAAGGTGGACCTTAAATTGTCCCTGAAACTGGGACCCTAACTATCCCTGTCCCCGGGGTACTCTTGAAGGTAGAGAGGCCCGAGTCTCCAACCTTACTATGCTCCTGTTAAACCCTGATCTTGTCCCCTCCCCCATCCCATGAGGCATGGGACAGAAATGTAAGGTAAACCAGACACAAAGACAAAACAGGGATAACAGAAAACCTCTATTATACAAAAGCACCAATCAACAATAGGGAGGAGGATAGGGACAGGGAGGAATAAACTAAATGGGAACAGGGACCAGCAAATAAACACACACATACTACAGCAAACCACAGAACTCTGCTACAACAACTCTACTCCAACCACTTAGCTTTAGCACACAGCACAGGAAGACGAAACTTTCACCAGCAGGGACAAGAAGGTCTGATCAGTTTTTATAGGAAGAAGTAATGACCAGATCAGAAGCAGCAGAAATGGAGCTGCATGTTTCTGACCAGCATAGAAAGGGCCGTTAACCTCTTCAGCATCAAACAAAACGAAATCCATTTCATTTGGGTCACAAATCACACCATTTCTAAAGAAGACCTGCGATTCATTACACGACGTGACCGTCTAACTCCAGATCTTCCAGGGGGACGTGACACCCTCATGACAGTTGACCAATCATAGGAGCCAGCATCAGGGGAGAAATATCATAGCCTTCTCTCTTCATTTATCTCTGCAGCTATTATTCAGACATACATCAGAGTCCAGTTGTGTTTCTCTGCAAACACTTCCAGATCTCATCTCACAGCAGTCAGTGTGGGGGGAGGGTGAGAGCCCACAGCACTGTGCAAAGAGATTAGAAAGTGTTGTTGTGCAACTTTGCAGCATAATACAGGATGTAACTCAGGATCAGTAATGTAATGCATGTACACAGTGACTGCACCAGCAGAATAGTGAGTGCAGCTCTGGGGTATAATACAGGATGTAACTCGGGATCAGTAATGTAATGTATGTACACAGTGACTGCACCAGCAGAATAGTGAGTGCAGCTCTGGAGTATAATACAGGATGTAACTCAGGATCAGTAATGTAATGTATGTACAGTGACTGCACCAGCAGAATAGTGAGTGCAGCTCTGGGGTATAATACAGGATGTAACTCAGGATCAGTAATGTAATGTATGTACACAGTGACTGCACCAGCAGAATAGCGAGTGCAGCTCTGGAGTATAATACAGGATGTAACTCAGGATCAGTAATGTAATGCATGTACACAGTGACTGCACCAGCAGAATAGTGAGTGCAGCTCTGGAGTATAATAAAGGATGTAACTCAGGAACAGCAATGTAATGTATGTACACAGTGACTGCACCAGCAGAATAGTGAGTGCAGCTTTGCAGAGTAATAAAGGATGTAACTCAGGATCAGTAATGTAATGCATGTACACAGTGACTGCACCAGCAGAATAGTGAGTGCAGCTCTGGGGTATAATACAGGATGTAACTCAGGATCAGTAATGTAATGTATGTACACAGTGACTGCACCAGCAGAATAGTGAGTGCAGCTCTGGAGTATAATACAGGATATAACTCAGGATCAGTAATGTACTGTACGTACACAGTGACTGCACCAGCAGAATAGTGAGTGCAGCTCTGCAGAGTAATAAAGGATGTAACTCAAGATCAGTAATGTAATGTATGTACACAGTGACTGCACCAGCAGAATAGTGAGTGCAGCTCTGGAGTATAATACAGGATGTAACTCAGGATCAGCAATGTAATGTATGTACACAGTGACTGCACCAGCAGAATAGTGAGTGCAGCTCTGGAGTATAATGCAGGATGTAACTCAGGATCAGCAATGTAATGTACGTACACAGTGATTGCACCAGCAGAATAGTGAGTGCAGCTCTGCAGAGTAATACAGTATGTAACTCAGGATCAGTACAGGATCAGTAATGTAATGTATGTACACAGTGACTGCACCAGCAGAATAGTGAGTGCAGCTCTGGAGTATAATACAGGATGTAACTCAAAAGTTTCTCACAATTTTGGAATAGGATATCAAACACTTGTATACTAGAAATTGTATATTCTCGTGATGTTATTCTAGCATTTCTTCTGAGAATTTTGCAATATTGCAGTGACCCCATAATAAAGAATTAGCAGTATATAGAATAATGACAGTGCAGCCAGGCTGATAAACCTTGTGGTCTCGGTCTGGGGGAATAAGTGAGTGTTGTGCTCTATGATGGGAATTGCCCTTAGGGAAGGACGTGTCCAGAGTCAGCCTGGAAGCAGCACTACACCTAGATACACAATATAGCAACTAAACAAACCTAAAGTAATAGAAAGAAAAAACTAAAATTGTTCTGGGAAATAACGACCACGAAGGCAAGCCACCGCCTGTATAGAAGGGTAGGAAATTATTTGACCCTTTACTTTTTTACGTTGACCCTTGTGGTTCTTCTGTTGGTCAGAGGCCCAAAGCTTTTACTGGCACGTGGAGTCAAAGATTTCAGGTCACAAAACATGCACTGCGCTAAAAAAAAAATGAAGACTCTTCACCGTGCTCAAAATTACAGACAATGCACCAAAGAGTATTTAGGAAATGGCTAAATTATGATTTTGGGTGGCGCAACGGTCTTGGTGGCCACTTGTTAGAATCTCAAAGCCAGTGTCAGACTAGGGTGTGTGGAGACCACCGGAGGACATGGCTCAGAAGACCACCCTACACCCAAACACAACATGTGGGCATCCATTAATTGCTAACCCCATATAGTAATAGTAATAATGCTTACCTTTGTGCCCCCCACACAGAAGTAATGCTGCACTTTGTGCCCCCTTATTGTAGAAATGTCTCCATTTTGCCCCCCAATTATTAATAATGTCCCCTTTTGAGGAAGGGACAGATCAGCAGCCTGGACCAATGATGGGGGGTGTCTCAGGCCACCTCAGACTACCTGTAGGCGCTGTAGCGGAGCCGCAGTCCCAGATCACAGCTACGTCCCGGATCAGAGATCACTCCAATCCCAGTTATCCCCATGCTTGGTACTGTCAATAGTAATTGCAGCAATTAACTTCTTGCATTGCGCAAAAGCTAATAAAAGTTATAAAACCTTTCGCAAAAGTGCGATTTTTAGTTTTCATATTTTCACTGTTTCGTCTCCTCCTTCCAAGAGCCATAACTTAGCCGTACAAGGGCTTTGTGTTATTGCAGGATGAGTTGTAGACACCGGTCATTTTAGCACATAATGTACTGAAAAAACGATCAAATAATTTGCAAATGAGGTGAAATGGTGAAAGAAAGTGTAATTTTGCAATTCTCTTTTTTTTTGTTTTATTTTTTTCTGACATTCATTGTGCTTTAAAAATGTCCCGGAAGCAAAATTCTCCAGGTCTCCATATAATCACTTGTACTATGTACATTAACACTACAGTAGTGCAGGATATAGGAAATAATTCATCTCCTATGAAGCTGGTTAAAAAGTAATGATAGAAGTTATCTCCGGTTGCTATTGTTAGAAAAAGTGCTGGCTGTATAACACAGCTGGCACCTGCTCAGTGGGCTTAGCCCTGGAGCCCTCTCCATACGCCCACACCTGACATAGAACATACCAGTCCAAAAAAAGAACATAAGCTGCACACTTAGGCTACTTTCACACTAGCATCGTTTGGGATACGTCGCAATGCGTCGTTTTGGTGAAAAAACGCATCCTGCAAAGTTGTCTGCAGGATGCATTTTTTCCCCATAGACTAACATTAGCGACGCATTGCGGCGCATTGCCACACGTCACATCCGTCGTTCGACGGTTGCGCCGTGTTGTGGCGGACCGTCTGAACAAAAAAACGTTGCTTGCAACATTTTTTTGAGTGTCGTGTCCGCCATTTCCGACCACGCATGCGCGGTCGGAACTCTGCCCCCTCCTCCCCGCAACTCACAATGGGGCAACAGATGCATGGAAAATCTGCATCCGCTGCCCCCGTTGTGCGGCGCTTCCACAGTATGCGTTGGTACCTCGGCCCGACGCACTGTGACGGGCCGAGCCCGACGCTCGTGTGAAAGTAGCCTTAGGGTATGTGCACACTTTTAGTATTTGCAGTAGACATTTCTGCACCAAAAATGTATCTGTTAGCAGAAAAAATGCTGCTTGTATCTTAAGCAAGATTAAGTGCATTTTTTCCACATTTTTATGCATTTTGTTACACATTTTTTATGCTTTTTTTACACATTTTTAATGCTTTTTTTTTTTACACATTTTTATCTACTTTTTACACATTTTTTACACATTTTTTGTACATTTTTTAGTATTTGCAGTAGACAGTTCTGCACCAAAAATGTATCTCTTGGCAGGAAAAATGCTGCTTTTATCTTAAGCAAGATTAAGTGCATTTTTTCCACATTTTTTACACATTTTTTATGCTTTTTTTTTTGCACATTTTTATCTACTTTTTACACATTTTTTACACATTTTTTGCACATTTTTTATGCATTTTTTACACATTTTTTTGTACTCTACACATTTTTTATGCATTTTTTCAGTTTTTATTCATTTTTTACACTTTTTATGCTTTTTTTTACACATTTGTTATGCATTTTTTTTACACATTTGTATGTACTTTTTGCACATATTTTACACAATTTTTATGCATTTTTTTACACATTTTTTATGCATTTGTTACACATTTATATGCTTTTTTTTTACACATTTTGTATGCATTTTTGTGCACATTTTTTATGCATTCTTGATGCTTTTTTCCACCAGTCACTAGAATCCTTGAAAAACGCTGCATATACCCTGAAAAAATTGACATGCTGCAGATTTGAAACCCCTTCATATCTGCAAGGAAAAACTAAGCAGCGTGTGCTCGACATTTCAGAAATCTCATTCATTTTGTTGGTACTGTGAACTGCTGCATTTTTGGTGCAGAAACTTCTGCTCCAAATACTCAACATGTGAACAAACCCTTATGGCTCAAACTAGGTGACATCCTTAACAGCTTAAATAACGGGCTTCTGGCTACCTGCGGCCACCACTAGAGGGAGCTGTTATACTAAACCTTAGCAGTAATGCGGTATGCTATAAGATTGTAACTCCCCCTTGTGGCAGCAGACGGGATTTCAATCCACGTATGCTTCATAGGAAACAGTATAATGAGCTCCGAACCCTTAAGAAAATAGAAATAAATAGACATTCGTTTTAAGGACTTCTACTTATTGGTGTTTTTTTAATTCTATTTGGAAATGCTCTCACAATGCCTGTATGTGTATTAATGCCAGGTGACAAAATCCCCACTTGTCATGTAAAAACAGATTATACTTTTTTTTTTTTTTACTGCTCTATTTAAATGCCCAAACCTTGTATGGAGGAGAATAATTCTAAAATCCAGCCCTAAATGGCCATTTATTACGAGTTAAATATATAACGGCGCAGATGTCAACATGTGTACAACCTGTAATTATCCCGTGCACCTTTCTAAATGAGCAGCAATGTGTTTTTGGGGCTTTATTGCACCAAGCTGAGCCATTACTGGACTCATGTACGGGAAGATTACTGTTTCCATATGTGACTTTATTGTACAGACTTTACCCGCACAAGTCCCCAGCCGCCTGCTGTACGGCGAGGGGCCGGCCGATCCAATACTGGGGGCTAGACATAACATCACGCTCTGCGCCATTAAAACAAAGGAACGTGTCGGCCTATTTATAAGAATTAACATCGCTCTCACTTTATTTGGGCACCTGGCTTTTCATTTTCAATTCACCTAAAAAAATTTAAAAAAAAGTTATAGAAACGTGTTCAGCTTCATCCATTTTTTTTTTTTTTTATCGCGAGTGCATCTGAGTACATTTAATTACTCGGAATTTTATGAATCGTTCGACAATTAGCCGCGGGGCAGATTGAAAGTGATAGCTAATTACTGCAGGTTCATAGATTGACAGGCAGATTACAGGATTACAGCATAGATTTTTATATATATAGTAGAGATATAGAGTTCCAATTATAAACTTTTTTTTATCGCTTTTTTTTTTTCTATCTGTTTTAGAGATGATTGGGGTTGTCCTGTCCGATCTTCAATTCTGCACCCGGAACTTCGGACATTAAGGGAGGTCACGGGAGCCTCAGAGGTGACAAGTGAAGACCGGCTGTCATAATGGACGTCAGGTTAAGGCAGCGCCAATCAAACTGCTCATCTCTACTATTTTGCTCTTTTTTTTTTCTTCCTTGTACAAAAAAAGCAAAAGGGTGTTTCATCAGCAAGTAGGGTGTTTTTTTTGCCTTTATTAGGTTATTTTATTGTATCTTTTCCTCCGGTGGATAACTCACAAAAGACTCATTGATGGTTAGCTGTTATCATGGGGGGGAGACCGCCTGCAGCCACCACTAGAGGGAGCCACTGCAAACATATGTATACAGCTCCCTTTAAAATCAGTGGAAGCAACATGAATACAGTGGTGGTGGTCAGAAATGTGGAAACCCTTTTTCGAGCAGTGGTATTCTTTGATCTTATTGGAATGTGAACATTGTAGAGTTAGGCTGAAGGCAGCAAAGCACAAAGGGACACATAAGGAAACATGGGTGAAACAAATCAGAATATCTGTTTCACCTTAAATTTCTCAAAGTTCCCCCGTTCTATTCCGATGACAGGTTTACACACCCTTGGCGTTATCTCCAGCAGCTCCATCAAGTCGTCACCAAGAATGGTTTCCAACAGGTCGACTCATCAGCAAGTGCTTATTTGTGGAATCACAGGCTTTCAGAAAGTGTTTGCGATCCTCAGGTGTGTGTCTGGTTCACAGTTCCATATTGTGCTTTTAACAATTATTCCACAACTGTTCTGAGCTAGAATATGGCAATAAACACTCCACTAGGTAAAAAGAAACAGTACATCTTTACTTTATGACATGAAAGTCAATCTGGAAAATTGCTAGAACCTTCAAATTATCTTCACGTGCAGTCATGAAAACGATCAATCGCTATGATGAAAGTGGTTCACATGAAGACCAAAGCAGGAAAGGAAAACCAAAATTACCCCTGCTGCAGAGGATAAGTACATCAAAGTTACCAGCCTCAGAAAATGCTTATTGGAGCAGCTCAGATAACAGTCATCATAAATGATGCACTGACATCAAGTAGGGGGTAAAACTCAACATCAGCTCTACAGAGGAGGCTGCGAGAAGCAGGGCTTTGTGGTCAAACTGCTGCAAAGAAGTCCCGTCTGAGGAGCCCAAAGAAGAAGAAGGGATCAGCATCACATGGACTGGGCATTAGATGAGTGGAATCCGTACTGTGATCTGATGAGTCAAAATGAGAGGTTTTTGGTACTAACCTCCATACCTTTTATGCATGTGTGGTGCCCATCATAAAGCATGGAGGGGGAGGTGTGATGATGGTGGGGGCTTTGCTGGTGACACTATTGGTGATTTATTCCAAATTCAAGCCATGGCTACCACAACATTCTGCAATGACCATCATCTCATTTGGTTTTAATGGGACCATTACTTGTATTACAACAGGACATTGACTCAGGACCCTTGAGACCTTATGTAAGGGCGGTGTGGCCAAGAATGGAAGGAGTAGAAGCTATGTCAAGATGACATGTCCTCCACAATCATCTGACCTCGACACAAGTGAGGTGGTCTGGAATGAGTTGGACGCAGCGTTAAGACAAAGTGGTCAATAAGCGCTAAGCACCTCTGGGAACTCCTCCAAGACTGGTGGAAGCCATTCAAAGTGCTGACCCAAGAAAGCTGCTTGAGATAATGCCAAGCGGGTGTAAAGCTGCCATCAGAATAAATGGTGAGTACTCTGAGGAACCTAAGGTGTGACACATATTCTGGTTTCTTTTCTCTTTGCTTCCATGTATGCTCCTCTTGTTGTTTTTGCTGTTTTCAGACTGAATCTACAATGTGCACATTCCAATAAGAACAAGAACAGGGATGTCCAAACTTTTGACAACTACTGTAGGCACAGGCATTAGGCTCCCCCTAGTTGGCTGCCTGCTGACAATCCCTATCTTAGGAGACGCCTGGACAATCTGGGAGAGCAGACAAGTATGTAGCATTGAGATACAGATTTACTGACCATTATTTTTACTGACACTTGTAACAATGTGTCCCCAGCCCCGAGTTTCCCACTGTCCAGTCTTTTCTGCCGCACTCAATAGAAGTTGCATTTTAAGTTATTTCGCTCCCGTTTCTTTTCTGCAGCTTTTCCCTAGAAACAAAGGCCGGATTTAAAGTATTATCTGTGTGAATGAAAGGGGTAATTTACTGTCCAAACAATGGCCGATGGCTGTAAACAAGGGCGCTCTCAGCCCACACTGTATATCTGGGCGAGGTCCAGCACTGGAACCATCTGGATCAGGCCATTAACCGTCCGGGCGCTGCCAACGTGTAACCCAACTCTATGGCCGCATAAAGGGCGCGCTGACTTCTACTCCCGCTTTCCTTTACAATCGCGTTTCAGATCTAGATAAACAGAAAAATAGTTTTCATTTCTCACGTGTAGAGACTTGTTCAGCTCAAGACACAGAAACCGACCCCGGGGGCCCAGAGGGCCGGGATCAGTCGTAACCTGCAGCCGAGATATCATATCCAGCCCCTCGATAATCCAATAGATTCTGTAATACGGCTCCGGGCAGCAGAGAGCGAACGCTGACAGCTCCGGTAACCGGGACTTCTGGAAAAAGAGGAATTCACATCCATTCTAATGACACATCATATATGGGGAAACTGCATGAATGGCAATTCCCAGTCACACGGCTTGTGAGCTACCAGGAGATGAAAATGTTTGCAACTTCGTAAAACAAATTCATATCAAACTTCTGAGCATTTACAAAATCTGTGCTTGCAAAAAGTGACTGTGAATTGTCCTATTCCTAAACCCTTACTGACCTAACACTTCTCACAGCTGAGGGTCTGCTGCTGTTGCATCTATCTTAGAAGATTCTCTATGACTTATACAGAAGCACAAGTGGTTCTCAAGCCTTAAGTTTTGTACAATGTATCTTCCTGGGGTCCAGACTGAATGTGGTCACATCATGTTTTCTGTAAATCATTACAAAAGTGTATCCGGTATACAGCAGTGGTATATGTGTATTAAATATAATGATATTATCTGTGTGTGGTATACAGCAGTGGTATATGTGTGTGGGATATATAGCGATATTATATGTGTGCAGTATATAGCAGTGGTACTGGTATATGTGTGTAGAATATATAGATATATTATGTGTATGCAGTATATAACAGCAGTATATGTGTGTAGAATATATAGCGATACATGTGTGCAGTACATAACATACCACACAGATATACCACTGCTATATACCGCACACAGATAATATCATTATACAATATACCCCTGCTATATACCGCATACACTTTTGTAACCATTTACAGAAAACATGATGTGACCACAATCACTCTGGACCCCAGGAAGATACATTGTACCAAACTTAAAGGGAACCTGTCCCCCCCAAAAAAAAAATCGAAGGTGAGCTGAGCCCACCGGCATCAGGGGCTTATCTACAGCATTCTGGAATGCATTCTGTAATGCTGTAGATAAGCCCCCGATGTATCCTGCAAGATGAGAAAAAGAGGTTATATTATACTCACCCAGGGGCGGTCCCGGTTCTGTTCTGGTCCGATGGGCGTCGAGGTGCGCTCCGGTGCCTCCCATCTACCTACAATGACATCCTCTTCTTGTCTTCACACCGCGGCACCGGCGCAGGTGTACTTTATCTCCCTGTTGAGGGCAGAGCAAAGTACTGCAGTGCGCAGGCGCCGGGAAAGGTCAGAGAGGCCTGAGGCCTGCACACTGTCTGCAGTACTTTGCTCTGCCCTCAACAGTGAGATAAGGTACGCCTGCGCGGGAGCCGCGGCGTGAAGACAAGAAGAGGACGTCATGGAATGAAGATGGGAGGTGCTGGGTGAGTATAATCTAACCTCATTTTCTCCTCTTTCAGGATACATCGGGGGCTTATCTACAGCATTACAGAATGCATTATAGAATGCTGTAGATAAGCCCCTGATGCCGGTGGGCTTAGCTCATCTTCGATTTGGGGGTGACCGATTCCATTTAAAGGGAACCTGTCACCCCGAAAATTGCGGGTGAGGTAAGCCCACCGGCATCAGGGGCTTATCTACAGCATTCTGTAATGCATTCTGTAATGCTGTAGATAAGCCCCCGATGTTACCTGAAAGAGGAGAAAAAGATGTTATATTATACTCACCCAGGGGCGGTCCCGCTGCTGGTCAGGTCGGGTGGGTGTCTCCGGTCCGCTGCGGCGCCTCCCATCTTCATTACAAGACGTCCTCTTCTGATCTTCAGCCACGGCTCCGGCGCAGGCGTACTTTGCTCTGCCCTCCTGAGGGCAGAGGATAGTACTGCAGTGCGCAGGCGCTGGAAAGGTCAGAGGCCCGGCGCCTGCGCACTGCAGTACTTTGTCTGCCCTCAACAGGACAGAGCAAAGTACGCCTGCGCCGGAGCCGTGGCTGAAGATCAGAAGAGGACGTCTTGTAATGAAGATGGGAGGCGCCGCAGCAGACCAGAGACGCCCATCCGACCGGACCAGCAGCGGGACCGCCCCTGGATGAGTATAATCTAACGTCTTTTTCTCCTTTTTCAGGTAACATCGGGGGCTTATCTACAGCATTACAGAATGCATTACAGAATGCTGTAGATAAGCCCTTGATGCTGGTGGGCTTACCTCACCCGCGATTTTTGGGGTGACAGCTTCCCTTTAAGACTTGAGAACGATTTGTGCTGCTGTATATAACTCATAGAGATCTTGTAGAATAGATGCAACAGCAGCAGACCCTCAGCTGTGAGAAGCATTAGGTCAGTAAGGGTTTAGGACTAGGACAATTCACATTCACTTTTTGCAAGCACAGATTTTTAAAATGCTGAGAAGTTTGATATGAATTTGTTTTACGACGTTGCAAACATTTTCATCTCCTGGTAACCTAGAAGCCGTGTGTCTGGGAGTTGCTATTCATGCAGTTTCCCCATATATGATGTGTCCCGGTTACCGGAGCTGTCAGCGTTCGCTCTCTGCCACCCGGAGCCGTATTACAGAATATATTGGATTATCGAGTGGCTGGATATGATATCTCGGCTGCAGGTTACGACTGATCCCGGCCCTCTGGGCCCTTGGGGTCGGTTTCTGTTGTGTTCCTTGGTCTTCATGATGCTCTCTGTGCCTCAAACAGAACCCTGAGGCTATCACAGAGCAGGTGCATTTATACGGAGACTTGATTACACACAGGTGGATTATATTTATCATCATTAGGCATTTAGGACGACATTGGATCATTCAGAGATCCACAATGAACTTCTGGAGTGAGTCTGCAGCACTGAAAGTAAAGGGGCCGAATAATATTGCACGCCCCACTTTTCAGTTTTTGTATGTCCACAAAAATTTTAAATAACCAATAAATTTCGTTCAACTTCACCACTGTGTTCCACTTGTTGTTGATTCTTCAAACATTTTACATTTGGTATCTTTATGTTTGAAGCGTGATATGTGAGAAAAGGTTGAAAAGTTCCAAGGAGCCGAATACTTTCGTAAGGCACTGTATAACAGCTGTATATGTGTGTAGAATATATAGTGATATTATCTGTGTGCAGTATATAACAGCTGTATCTGTGTGTAGAATATATAGCGATATTATCTGTGTGCAGTATATAACAGCTGTATATGTCTGTAGAATATATAGCGATATTATATGTGCACAGTATATAACAGCTGTATCTGTGTGTAGAATATATAGCGATATTATCTGTGTGCAGTATATAACAGCTGTATATGTGTGTAGAATATATAGTGATATTATCTGTGTGCAGTATATAACAGCTGTATATGTGTGTAGAATATATAGCGATATTATATGTGTGCAATATATAGCAGCTGTATATGTGTGTAGAATATATAGCGATATTATCTGTGTGCAGTATATAACAGCTGTATATGTGTGTAGAATATATAGCGATATTATCTGTGTGCAGTATATAACAGCTGTATATGTGTGTAGAATATATAGTGATATTATATGTGTGCAGTATATAACAGTATAAATCATAAATACCAAACCACATAGCCACCCACACTGATAAATCACAAGGTGCCGGAAAGTAATCAAAAGGTTAAGTGCAAGCATATATGAAAACCAAAGAGAAAAAAATAACACCAAAAAAAACAAATAGCATACAAAAATAGAAATTTTATTAAGTCAAGAGAATAATAACAACCATAAAAATAGAGAAAATCAGAAAAATGACAAGGGATCTCACCAAAACCAGATGGCAGAGTGGTCCCCAACAGGCAAATATAAAATACAATAAATAAATAGTCAGCCCACTGGTGCTAAAGTGCATAACCTGCAAAAAGGTTTCAATAAGAACATACCCATATGTGTATATGCATCATAAAATATAGAGTTTACCAAGTACCAAGAAACCTCATGCAAGAGTAACTGTGATAAACGCACAGACAGTAGTGGCACAAGACCAGTTGAAGTAACACATTATTTACCTGCGGGGCCACGATGCCATCCACCCCAACGCGCAACCACTACTACCACCACTGTTACTCTGGCATGTACCATCATTAAGACCACCACATGCACCGTCACAAATACTACCACTGTTGTGGCTACAGAGTTAACACCCGTGGTGGCCTGTGCTTTAGCTACTCCCGAACGGAACACTGTGGGTACTCAGACCCCCACCTGGAGTGAGGGAGCCCCCTTTTAGCACCTGGTAGCCGCCAGTATCCAACTGGGCTACCTCCACCAGTGCTAACTCCAGAACTGCAGTAAACCTCGAAGCCCTGAAAAAGATTGTAAATAGTTCCTATTAACATTGCCTTTCCTTTTCTGCCCTTTGAACCCGTCCAGGTTTATGCCTTAAAGGGGTTCCTCAGTTATAGGAGGATTGCAAGTTTGGCACCTGTTTTTGCACAAGTTGTTTAATTGCAAACAACTGCAGAATCATGAACTGTGCATGATCACAAACTGCCTGTATACAGTTTGCACCTTCTTAAAGGTGCTCTCTACTGGTTTTACAAGAAGAGCTTTTCGAAGAGACTGTTCCTGATGACATCGTGAAAGTTTTTGCTGTTTTAAAGTTGATAATTGACTTGTATATTGATACTTTGCACTACCTCAGAACAGGACCTGAGTTACCCTTAAAGGGGATGTTCGTTTGTTGCACTTTCCTTAAAAGTGATAATGTTTGAGAGTATTAAACAGTTAGATAGTAATAATGTTTACATAGCTGATAGTATGCAGCCAAGAGTAGGAAATGTTAAAGTGATGTACTTTTAATAAAATTGAAGTTAAGTTAAATGATAGGATGAATAAATTAAAAGGGAAATGCAGCAGGCCCGTGGGGGTAGACAGATAGTCCTGCATGTGTAGAAGAATAAAGAAAATGTTGATTTGCACTTTAAGGTTTAATGATAGTATACCCTTAGAGAGTACTTGCACTTAGTAGATAGTATACCTGTATGGGTAATTGTGTTTCATAGATAGATAGTACTTGTTTTCAACTTGCCTTAAAAAGTCGTACGCACTATGTAAATATGTTATTGTTTGTAACGTTCAAGTGTTCTCACCTCCCATAAGGGGAGCACAGTTAAATTAATTTGTTGTTTAGCATTTAAAAAATGTTGCATGTCTTTTGCTAATGTATTGTTGTTTTTTTCCCCAGTCCGGGAGTACTGGATTTAACGGGGGGAGGGGGGGCAGCGCCCCAGAGTCCTGGTCGTTGCAGTAATGTTATTCTTCCACCAGGGGGAGTGATGTTACGTCTGAAGGCAATGAAGGAGATCACCTTACCAGGTATCACAAACCACACAACACACTTCACACTCCAGGCCACTAGGGGGAGCCATGCTTCTATCTATTAGGGCACTCCTCACAATTAGGTAAAACTGGGAGTCTGGACAGAAAGTTGGAGAGATGTAGACTGAAGCTGAAGCTGGCTGGAGTGAGAGCTGAGGTCTGCAGACGACGAGGGTCCACGGAGCTGCGCTTGCCCCACATGCGGCAGCATCCCAAGAAAGAGACATCAGAAGGGAATTGTCTTGTAGTGAGTGAGAAATGAAGTAATAGCAAAGGAGAGGAATATCAGAGGGAGACCAGCCAGGAGCAGGCTGCTTCCTTCTGAAGCGCAGAAGCCGGTAGCCAGAACACTGAGGGAGTAAGGATCTCTATGCTTTACTTCAGAGACTGGCAGGACAGTTAATTCCACGTTGGCTGTCCGACCTTATACCCAGGAGGCACGGTGGCAATTTGTGGGGGCTGGGGCATCGTAGGGTCCCTGTAAAAAGCCTCAGGCCATCAGTCATACGGGTTTGTCCTATCCTATCCATCAGGGGGACAGAGAGAAAGAGACATTACATCTACAATACTTGTGAGGACCTCACCGAGAAGCTCAGCAGGGAGGAACTACAACACTCAGGCGCTAGAGGAAGGCTACTGATTTCCACCTGGATAAGGGGACTCTGGATTTGCCTTCGGACCGGCCGGACTCTGCCTGCCCTGTGACCTGGTGCTCTGGACTGTGGACACTGAAGCCTTCAGTAAAGGTAAAGAGACTGCAACCTTGTGTCCTCGTTCTTTACTGCGCCTCACACCATCCATCATCTACACTCTGGGAAGCCCTGGGGACATACTTCACCTGTGGGAAGGTATACCATCTAGCTGCCATAACATCACCCCAGAGGACCCCTAAGCAGCGTCGGTCACCCTGACCGAATACCACAGGTGGCTTCACAAACACTATCCCTTTAAAGACCTTTCCCCATTTACAACGGACGTCCCCTAGGGCCATGGACCGGGTGAGCCACCGTGACATCCCTGACGAGAACAGAAGGGCCCGGCTCCGAGTACCCCATTGCCTTACACGAAGGGGGGGGGGGGCGATCCATGAGCACAACCCCCATCTGTGGACGTCGGGCACTCAGACCATCCTCATGGAGTCGGTTTCTAACCATTTGTGCAGACACATGCACATTTGTGGCCTGCAGGAGGTCATTTTGCAGGGCTCTGGCAGTGCTCCTCCTGTTCCTCCTTGCACAAAGGCAGAGGTTGCGGTCCTGCTGCTGTGTTGTTGCCCTCCTACGGCCCCCTCCACTCTCCTGGTGTACTGGCCTGTCTCCTGGTAGCGCCTCCAGCCTCTGGACACTACGCTGACAGACACAGCAAACCTTCTTGCCACAGCTCTCATTGATGTGCCATCCTGGATGAGCTGCACTACTTGAGCCACTTGTGTGGGCTGTAGAGTCCGTCTCATGCTACCACGAGTGTGAAAGCACAACCAACATTCAAACGTGACCACGTTCAGAACCACTCCTTTATTGAGGGTGTCTTGATAATTGCCAATAATTTCCATCTGTTGTTATATTCTGTTGTTTAAGTATTTATTTTTTTAAGCAGTGTATATGTGTGTAGAATATATAGCGATATTATCTGTGTGCGGTATATAGCAGTGGTATATGTGTATTGGATATATATATATGCATATTATATGTGAGCAGTATACAGCAGTGGTATATGTGTGTGGAATATATAATGATATTATGTGTGTGCAGTATATACAGTAGCAGTGGTATATGTGTGTACAATATATAACGATATTATCTGTGTGCAGTATATAGCAGTGGTATATGTGTATGTGATATATAGCAATATTATATGTGTGCAGTATATAGCAGTGGTATATGTGTGTATAATATATACCACTGCTATATACTGCACACATATATTATCGCTATTTATTCTATACACATATACCACTGCTATATACTGCACACATATAATATCACTATTTATTCTACACACATATACCAGTGCTATATACTGCACACATATAATATCGCTATATATCCCATACACATATACCACTGCTATATACTGTAGAATATATAGTGATATTATGTGTGTGCAGTATACAGCAGTGGTATCTGTGCATAGAATATATAGCGATATTATGTGTGCAGTATATAGTGGTGGTATATGTGTGTAGAATATATTGCAATATAAAATGTGTACAATACAAAGTAACATTATACATTAGTAGAATATGTACCAGTATTGTGTACACAGCATATGGTAAAGCTATAATTACAGTATGTAGCAGTACTATGTTCAATAATATTTTAATAATACAATATCTGCAGTGCTATATATCAGTACAGTATAAAAACATTATGTCAGCACAATATATAACAATTTGGTGAAATTATATCTGAATACACTAGATATCAGTACTATATATTTGTGCAGTTTAAAGTGCTTGTACACTATATACTGATATTATATCCAAGTCCAAACGTGGCAATATTATACATGTGCTCAGCAAATAGAGCAGTTATGATTACACTATGCTGCAATATTACATATTTGTACAGTATAAAGCAATATTATTTGTGTACAACATTTAGTAAAATTGTATGACTATGGTATGTAGCAATATTATGTGTGCACAGCATCTAGGGAAATTATTTATGTGTACTCTATGTAGCAGTACTATTTTTTCAGCTATAATATAGATATTCAGCAGATAGTAAATTATATGTAGTTACAATATATAGCAATATTATGTGTGTACAGCATATTGCGGTATTATACGTGAGCACACTAGATAGCAGTTGTATATTTTTTCACAGTATATAGCGGTATTATGTATGTGCACTATATAGTGGGATTACATGTGAGTACACTACAGTGCCTTGCGAAAGTATTCGGCTCTCTGGAACTTTTCAACCTTTTCCCACATATCAGGCTTCAAACATAAAGATACCAAATGTAAATTTTTGGTGAAAAATCAATAGCAAGTGGAACACAATTGTGAAGTTGAACAAAATGTATTGGTTATTTTAAATTTTTGTGGAAATTCAAAAACTGAAAAGTGGGCGTGCAATATTATTCGGCCCCTTTAACTTAATACTTTGTTGCGCCACCTTTTGCTGCGATTACAAGTCGCTTGGGGTTTGTCTCTATCAGTTTTGTACATCGAGAGGCTGAAATTCTCGCCCATTCTTCCTTGGCAAACAGCTCGATCTCAGTGAGGTTTGATGGAGATCGTTTGTGAACAGCAGTTTTCAGCTCTTTCCACAGATTCTCGATTGGATTGAGGTCTGGACTTTGACTTGGCCATTCTAACACCTGGATACGTTTATTTGTGAACCATTCCATTGTAGATTTTGCTTTAGGTTTGGGATCATTGACTTGTTGGAAGACAAATCTCCGTCCCAGTCTCAGGTCTTTTGCAGACTCCAACAGGTTTTCTTCAAGAATGGTCCTGTATTTGGCTCCATCCATCTTCCCATCAATTTTAACCATCTTCCCTGTCCCTGCTGAAGAAAAGCAGGCCCAAACCATGATGCTGCCACCACCATGTTTGACAGTGGGGATGGTGTGATGAGTTGTGTTGCCTTTATGCCAAACATATGGTTTGGCATTGTTGCAAAAAAGTTCAATTTTGGTTTCATATGACCAGAGCACCTTCTTTCACATGTTTGGTGTCTCCCAGGTGGCTTTTTGCAAACTTTAAACAACACTTTATGGATATCTTTGAGAAATGGCTTTCTTCTTGCCACTCTTCCATAAAGGCCAGATTTGTGCAGTGTACGGCTGATTGTTGTCCTATGGACAGACTGTCCCACCTCAGCTGTAGATCTCTGCAGATCATCCAGAGTGATCATGGGCCTCTTGGCTGCATCTCTGATCGGTCTTCTCCTTGTTTGAGATGAAAGTTTAGAGGGACGCCCGGGTCTTGGTAGATTTGCAGTGGTATGATACTCCTTCCATTTCAATATGATCGCTTGCACAGTGCTCCTTGGGATGTTCAAAGTTTTGGAAATCATTTTGTATCCAAACCCGGCTTTAAACTTCTCCACAACAGTATCACGGACCTGCCTGTTGTGTTCCTTGGTCTTCATGATGCTCTCTGTGCTTCACAGAGAACCCTGAGACTATCACAGAACAGGTGCATTTATACGGAGACTTGATTACACACAGGTGGATTATATTTATCATCATTAGGCATTTAGGACGACATTGGATCATGCAGAGATCCACAATGAACTTCTGGAGTGAGTTTACTGCACTGAAAGTAAAGGGTCCGAATAATATTGCACGCCCCACTTTTCAGTTTGTGAATTTCCACAAAAATTTAAAATAACCAATAAATTCCGTTCAACTTCACAATTGTGTTCCACTTGGTGTTAATTCTTCACCAAAAATTTACATTTGGTATCTTTATGTTTGAGGCATGATATTTGGGAAAAGGTTGAAAAGTTCCAGGGAGCTAAATACTTTCGCAAGGCATTGTATATAGCGATATTTTGTTCATTTTACATCCCCCAAAAAAGTGATCAGTCATCTGTATCCCAAAATGGTACCAATGAAATGCTTTATCAGTGAATGCCGCCACCTTATACGCCATGGTAAAGGCGAGTGCTGCACACCCCATTGCTTTCCAGTTCAGCTGGTCCCGGTGGGCAAGGCAGCATGGAGAAATGGAGAAATATGAGCGGATGGGCCCTAGGTGAAGTATTTCCGGAATATTCTGCGGCACGTGTGTGTCCCATGTTGGGATTTCTATAGTTAGATGGCTCCGGATGCCATCTTATATAATTCACAGTGACTCGAATATATGCGACATACTCCATGCATGCATAGAAGATGAAAATCTGTGTTATCAGGGTAATGGAAGACGATACACAGCCCGGGGATATGTGTAGTGCCAAGTAAACAGTCGTCCTCTGGTTGTGATTCTGTGAGTGCTGCAGTGTGTGATTTACAGTATTAAAAGCTTTCAAGGATTCTGGAATCTGTAGGTCAAGTGCGGGGACTAGGCTGCAGTTGGCCAGCACTGCACTAGAGGGCGCTAGAAACAGAAAATTGGATTTTATGTCAATGAAAACAAGCATGCTGTTATTACTGTCCATAAACTGGGGGAGGTGGGAATGGTCCTGCACCGAAAACCTCTGAAAAGCCCCAACGAGTCAGGCTTACAGTGCCTGATGAACCGGGGAATCATTTGCATTCAGTTCAAATAGTAATAAAGGATTTATACATGCTCAGTATAGAAAATAAAATTAGAATTTTTCACTTGAATATCTGGCATGTAGGTATACCTTTATGTACAGTATGTTGTAATGGAATAAGAAAACATTAGGTGATGTATAATAGAGGTCAGGCCATAATTCGCTCTGATAAAATCAGTTGTTCGCTTCAATGGCTCAAATATGAAAGTGCTAATTTTTTGTTGTTTTCTGACTTCTTTGAGCCACCACTAGGGGGAGCCAATGAGTCAACTGCATACAGTCTTATGGTTGATATAATGTATGCAAAAAGCTTCTGTGCTCCCCCTAATGGTGGCTGCCGGTATTGAGAATATTTTAATTTACCCTATATACAACTCCTTTATTGAAGATATGAAAAATGGGGAAAAACAAACAAACAAAATGGTGTTAAAAAGTGAAGATTCATTGGATGATAATTTTGGTGGAGTGAAGTTCATTTGCAAGTTTAGCTATGGCGGGTGTCAGTAAATGGGTTGTAGTCCTGAGTCGCTTCTCATGGTTAAGGAATGAAGGAGTCCTAGGTCAAATGGCAAGCAGGTGCATAAGAGGCAAAGGGATTATACAAAAGGATAGTCAAAGGCAAAGTCTGGAGTCAGGAAACCAAGGTCAGAGTGGGTCAAGGCAAAAAGGGGGAATGCGAGCTGGTAGTCAAAAAGGCAAATCCAAGGTGCGGAAACAAAGATCAGAATATAGAGCAAGGATTAAACACACCACTGAGATAAAAGCTGCATCTGACAAGGTCTGATAAGAGCCAGCCAGCTAAGTATCCAGGTAATCGCTCAGAACAGGTGGCACTTGGAAGACCCTGCAGGCCCGGCCAGATTGGGCAGCTGGGCTGTCACTCACAATACTGACAGCTCAACATGCCCCTGATTCTATAGAGCGACCGGGGTATTTTCAAGTTTAAGCCTTATTGCCTATCTTTTGGATACTAGATAACTTGACAATTGTAGAGGGTCCTGCTGTTGGGGCCCATAGTGACCCCGAGAACCAGGCCCCATATGAATGGAGCAATGGTCGACCATGGGCACTGTGCTATATTCATTCTTAATAGGACCGCTGGAGATTGCTCTGTGATCGGCTGTTCTTCGCCACTCCCATAAGAATGAATGGAGCTGCAGTGTGCAGGTTTGACCTCTGCATCATTCACATGGGCCCGATTCTTGGGATTGGTGGAAACCCCAGTCATTGGGAAGTTATTCCCCATCCCTAAGACTTGGAATAAGTTTGAATCTTGAAAATACCGCTTTGCGAGCCCCATACACAGTGTCGGACTGGGTTGGCAAGGGCCCACCAGTAACATTGATTCTTGGGGCCCACTGCTCAGCTACATGCAAACACAACATGACCCTAGTACACACATTTACTTTTGCCTCTATGTAATATTAATTTGGCTTGTTTAATAAATGATTAGATTATACCTTTTTCTTCCAATTGTGAATCAAGTGTAATAGCACTGTTCATTAGTACTCCTTCACAGGGACGGCCTACCGGAGGATTCCCCGTTCCTCCTGTGGGCCAGTCCGAGCCTGCCCATACACATTTGACTTAGGTTAGCGGAACCCGCCTATATTGGTGTGCAATGACTAAGGACGTAATAGTCCGAAATGCTTCTGCAATTACTCTGTGTCTGGAGCTTTTATAGATTTTCAATAAACAAAGATTTTTTTCACGAGGACCTCGTGCTGGAAGTGCCTTCCTTTTCCATCTATATATAGTATAATGTGTATGGAGCCCCTGACAGATGATTGTCGGGTGAGATAAAGGATTCAGCATGCTTGATTTCGAAGTGCCCACGCTTCTCTTTTCTGAGTCATAAGCCGCTGACACAGGAGCCTGGCAGCGACTCTCTAATAGAGAACAGAGGAGCGTTTGGCCGAGCAAACGATCCTATGATTCTATGGTTGAAGGCACCTAAACTGTATGGAGGGGTCTAAAGTGTCCTCAATAGTGAGAAGGGGGTAAGCTGATATCAGACCTCCCTGAACATGACTTCTTTTTTTATCTGAACAAAGGATTGGCCATGTTGAATTTCATCATTCCCATCATTCTTTTTTTTACCCCAACCTGTGTCCATGTGGTTGAGTTGGGACATATAAAATGGTCAAGCTCTCCGATTTGGCCACTGCTCATCTAAAGTCTATGGCCACCTTTAATAGGAAATGTTTATCAAACATAATTATTTTTCATGGACGTTCCCACAAACAAGACCACAACAGGATCAGAGTGCCTAGAAGTGTTTTTTAGGGGGGAGATATGCTAAGGGTGGAGAGTAAATGTTCAAAATTTTGTATTAGAACTCTTGGCAATTTTGCTAAGACCACCCTAAAATCTGCAAGAAGAAAAGAAAGAAACAATGTTAAAATAAACAAAGTACGTTTTTTTTTGTCCCAGACACGCGCCTCCCCCATCTTGAACAACACGTTTTCTGGATTTTCCTAATAGCGGTATGCATTACGACAAAGCCGCGCCATTGTTCTACATCCAAGGCAAACAAATAAGAGACCTTCTCCAAGCAAGAACGATCTCTCCGCGGGCTGTGGTTGCTCTTGTGTACAGTTTGGATGAAAATCTGATTAGAGTCCTCCAGTACAAGGCCACAAAGTAAACCTTTTAGCGCATGTTTACAATTATAGAAGTAAACATCATTAGTCTCTGCTGCAACCAAGCGTTAGGGATAAGGGGATGTAGATATATAAGATTAACCCCCATCGTTCCTTTATCCAATGTGTGTTCGTTAATGAATCCCTTCTCAACCTCAGCAACCCACCTCCCCCCTTACTTGCTAAAATGGAGTCAGTCAGCCCAAAATGCCAGTGATGTATGGGACTTCACCCCAAATAAAATCATACTAGCGCTATCTATCAGTGAAAATAACTTTACTCCATATGCAAACAAGGGGCCTTGGCCATGCGCTAAGGGCACCATTACCCCCCTCAATTTGCATCTTGTGGATTTCCCTACCTTGTGATGGACACAGATGGAACGCCCGCCAGGGCCGTGGGGTAACTGCAGCACCTCACGTGGCTGCACGGCCCCCTCTCTCCCTGCTCCTCACTCCTCTCAGACTTACTGACTACTTTCCCTCCAGCCAGAATATATATAGCACAGCCACCCACAAACTGGTTCAGAGCTCCCCCTTCTGGTCTGGAGTCAGAACATGTTGATTACCTGCTAAAGGGATCCTTCCTTGCTTCCAAGCATGGCATCACCCTCCCCGTGAGGAAGGCAATATCATTGTGACAACCTGGAACCTGAGGTGTCACACAGACAGAAGAGGGTCCCTGAGCAAGAACAATATTGGGGCCATTTGTAGTCCAATAGCTCATCATAACGCACAATTCCTCCTACTTTGGAAGTGAAAGTGGGACCCTCTACCTCTTCAGCCCCATGACATCATCATGGGTTGTTATGACAGCCCGGGGTCTGTTGAAGACCTGGAGCTCCCTTGAAATCCTACCTGCGCCTGGTCTTCAAAGGAGACCGTGATTTTGGCTGTATGGATATATGCTGTGACATCACTGTATATAGCACAAGCGATCAGACGATCACAGCTTTAAGTCCCCTAAGGGGATTTTTAAGAACAGTGAAAAGTAAAAAAAAAAAAATGTTTTAAAAAATATAAAATAAATAAATTAAAATAAAAAAGTTAAAATCACCCCTTTTTTCCCCTTCTAAATAAAGATTTAAAAAAATACACAAATGTGGTATCGCCACGTTCAGAAAGGTCCGATCTATCAAAATATAAAAATAATTAACCCGATGAGTAATAAACAAACACCATAAACGGAAAAAAATTCAAGCACACCAAAATGACATTTTGTTGGTTGCTGCAATGCCATAAAAATGACTGTACCAAGCAATCGGAACACCACATCTTTCCCAAAAATGGTATTAATAAAAACGTCGCCTTGCCTCTCAAAAAATAAGGCATCACACAGCTCCGTCTACCAAAAAATGAAGACGTTACGGGTCTCGGAAAATGGAGACACAACTTTTGATTTTTTTTTCTAACACTAACAAAATAAAAAACTGGACATGTTTGGTATCACCAGAATCGTGCGGATGAGGAGAATTGTATTCCGAGGTCATTTTTACCATGTAATGTAAGCCGTAAAACTATTTCCAAAAAATAAAATCAGAATTGCATTTTATTTTTCACAATTTCTCCCCACTTTGAATTTTTTTCTTGTTTTCCAGTACGCTGTGGTAAAATGAATGGTGTCATTGAAAAGTACAACTCGTCCCGTAAAAAAAAAACAATCCGTCATATGTCTATGTGGATGGAAAAATATAAACGTTATGGCTTTGGGAAGAAGGTGAATAAAAACGAAAAATGGAAAAACGGAAGTTGGCCGCTTTGTGGAGGGTTAAAGGCTATCCCCATAAGATTTGTCAGACTCATTAAAGGGGTGGTCCATTCAACTAAAGAGAACGTGGTCAGGAGGAAGGCAGAAACTTAGCTATAGGAGTTTCTCTTCAATTCGCCATAGAGATCCGCTCTGTCTCATGATTACGAGACTAGAACAAAAGTATCCTCTATCTGAATCGGCACGGCGGTCCATCCTCCAGTCACGCGGTTTATCCTCCTGAGAGCTGTGTCGCTTTAAATGAAAAGTACCTGTCATGGAGACTACTGCGGCGCTGGCTGCGCAATACTGTACATGCGCAATATATGCACTCGTTCACCTTGCCACCCATTGATCTCACACGGTGCAGTGCCCATAGGGACTAAGTGAAAACCCCATTGTGCATGCTGAAAATTGCAGTTTTTAAAAGCCACAAGTTGGCCCCCGCTGACTATCCAAATAGAAAGAATAACTCCTTGTGTTTTTACTTTAACATCTTGTAATTTTGCAGATCTTTTTTCTCCCAGAGACAGATATCTCTATCATAATTATATAAGTCTTGCAACACATTTTGGCATCTGGCTCCCAGGACTAGAGATATATTTGTTTTTCACAAACACATTTCAGTATATGGATTATTAAGAGTATTGCGACAGCTTTTGGCAAGTTCCTGCTTCTATCATTCCAAATTCTCGAGCTGACCAGTTCTTGACATTCACCGATGGAGTCCAAAATGTTGCAAAAGAAAAGTTAAGAAAGGGAAACATTTTGTACCATAAAAACCACAAAATAAAGTGTCGGCAGCAGATTAGCTCAAGTTAAAGTTTTCCTTTTAAGTCTTTGTACTTAATGACCTAGACCCATTTTTCAATCCTAAAATCCGAGTCTTTTTTTGTGACGCATTATACTTTATGCTAGAGGTAAATTTAGGTTGATTTGGGTTTTTTTTCCATATAAATATCTGAAATTTCACAAACGTAAAAAAAAAGAATTTTCAAACTTTACATTTTTACAGCCTTAAACCAGCTGGAAAATTGCTTTCAGTGATTTTTTTTTAATCCTTCAAACGCTTCAAGGGAATTAACACAAAGTGGAATGAAAAAAAAGACAAATTAAATTTTTTTCCTCCAGAGTAATGCTTTTGTTAGCTTCAGGTTTCCAATCGTGGGTTGCCGATGAGGTTGAAGAGTGGGCCCAATCTATATATTAACCAACTAATTGTCTTTGTGGCAACTTACAGCAGTATTTAGGGGGTTAACAGCCATGATCAGTACTAACACTTGTGAGGCTCACCAGGTAAGGTGGTTCTCCAAGCCCAAGGTCTGGATGGGTGCATGGGCCATGGGCATCGGTGCAGCCGATGGTTGAGGCACATGGGACATGGACAGCTGAAGGACTAGATGCCGTAGGTTGACAGGAGACACCCAGCGGACCACAGACAAGCAGCTGGGATGCTGGAAACCGCAGGAAAGCGAGAGAGAACCAAGAGGTCAAGGATAGGCAGCAGGGATGCTGGAAACCGCAGGCAGATGGGAGACATCCAGGATTTCACAGACAAGCAATAGGAATGATGGAAACCACAGGCAGACAGGAGAGATCCAGGAGACTATAGACAGGCTTTGGCAATGCTGGAAATCGCAGGCAGACAAGAAACATCCAGGAGTCCATGGACAGGCAGCAGGAAAGTTGGAAACCGTAGGCAGACAGGAGACATCAAGGAGTCCACAGAGAGGCAGCAGGAATGCTGGAAACCATGGGCAGACAAGAGACATCCAGGAGTCCATGGACAGGCAGCATGAAAGTTGGAAACCGCAGGCAGACAGGAGACATCAAGGAGTCCACAGACAGGCAGCACGGAAGCTAGGAACCACAGGCAGACAGGAGACATCAAGGAATCCATGGAGAGGCAGCGGAAAAGCTGGAAATCACAGGCAGGTGGGAGATATCCAAGAGGTCACGGACAGGCATCAGAGCAGTTCAAGGTGCATGGAGTAGCTCATAGTCTTAGTATCACTTATGTTTTAATACTAAGACATAGGTGTGGGTCTTGGTGAGCCATTTATAGAGCCTGTAACTGGCTGCAGCGGTCGGGGATCTAGAAGAATATGTTATCAGCCAAACATCAGATGTCGCTGGTGCTACTTTTGCTGCATCATCTCCAGTGCATCTATGAGAACATGAAGACACCAAAAAAGTAGATCTTGATTCCTATCTGACTATAGAGCTGTAATATAGTATGATTCCTAAATAAAAGTAGATTGAAATTTAGGACAATAACCCATTTATTTTGCACAACCATAGTCTTAGTTTCACTTCCATAAAAAGCAGACGAATTGACCATTACTGCACCCATTTGCTTCTATGTGTTTCTAGATTTAGTATCTGTTTTTCCATCAGCTTCAATCTATCACTTTAATTTCTATTTTATCAAGATCCTGTCTCCTGCCACTAATATGTAACTTTTATTACCTGGTATAAATGCCACTGTTCTCCTGAACCCAGCAATGTTTTTCTTTTGTTCCTGCTCCTCTCCATTCCTCAGATATGACCTCTTCTTCCCTGTATCCAAATTTAATCTTTGTTATCCAAGTGGGCGTTGTCCTCAACTCTTCTCTGTGAGCGTCTTCTTGATGACCTCGCCCAGTTGACTGAAATGATTAGATTTACATGCAAGTAAGAGGGGGCCAAATCTCAGGGACGGCAAGGAGCAAGAAGAAAAAAAAACATCACCAGATTCAGGAGAAAAGTGGCGTTTACACTAGTTTAAAAAAATGCATATTTATAACAAGTGAAAAAATCACCTTTAATCATACAAAATAGAAATTCCTAGAGTCTCTTCTCCAGAGCAGTGCACACCAGATTAATGAACAAAGTGCTCAATCTGCTGATAAATCTGCAAATTTCTCTGATAAGATACATTGCAAAGTTGTTTAATTTCAAGTGCACTATTGATTTATGAAATTAAAATTAAAATGAAGATTACACTTTAAAGGATAATGAAAAAGAAGGTTTGATTGTGAGAACTTAAGTTCTGAGCCCCCACCGATTGCTAAGAGAGAGGAGCTTTTTTAACAGGGGATGTAGCATAATAAAATGTTTTAAAAAGTTTGTTAACCTTAAACTTCTTTAAAGACAAAATGTGTCAAAAAGTTTGACAAATGAGTTTCTCTTGGCGTGATCTCTAATCCATTCTTACGGCCCCAAACACCATCACGTAAAAAATCTGAAGTAAGCAAATAGTTAAAGAAGCCCTCCTCCCATCAACGTGTTTATTCTCAATATATTAAAGTCATCATATTATATAGCACAATTGCTCATTTTGCCTTTTTACCCATCTAAGTATTCTCTTTTCTCTGCTCTATGTAGAAACGGGAAGTCTCTTGTCCCTGCAGAAATCATTCCCTTCTTCAGCTCCTCCCTATCAGGGATTTTTGCAGTGATTATGACTCATACAGGGAAAATTGACCTCCTGTTTCTACATAGAGCTTAGAAGAATTCAGTGGTCAGTTTTAATCATGTGATGTCATGGACCTAATGGAAAAGAGAAGAATTAGCTGGGTAGAAAGGAAAAACGAGAAGTTGTAAGTACACAGTGCTGTATAATGATGATTGTAATATATTAAAAGGATGAGAACTTTGATTGGAGGAGGAGGAGTGTTTTGTTAACCTGCTGTAATATCATTGGTTGGTATATATTCTGTATGTAAAAATTTCCATCTAATATATAAAGCTGAATGTGTGTGTGTGTATGTCCGGGATTGGCATCTGCACCGTCGCAGCTACAGCCAAAAAATGTTGCACAGTCACACGTCTGGACCCCGAGATCGTCATAGGCTATGTTGTGCGGCGAAATTTTAACCCCGCGTGTTCCAATTCACCAAACAATTTTGCCCCTATCTACATCATGGCGAAAAAGTGAAAGGAAAAGTGTTGGAGGTAAATTGACAGCTGCCAGATGTGAACAAGGGGGACTTAAGGAGTGAGAGCGATGGCGCCAAAGAGTATATACCGTACAGTTGCTAAGGTGGGTCCCCGACATGGGATACTCACCACACACGGGATATGAACACACACACAAAATGCGCCACACACTACCACGTGCTTGAACACATATCACCCTCAGCACACATTTCACCACACATACACGAACCTCGCCACATAAAAGTCGAAACACAAAAGTCACCGCTCAAAACTCGCCACGCGCAAAACTCGCCACATGCAAAACTAGGCTCACGCAAAACTCGCCACACGTGCAAACCTCACCTCATGGAAAACTCGCCACACGCAAAACTTGCACACGCAGAAAAATTGCCCCATGCACAAAAGTTGCAACACATGCAAAAGTTGCCTCACACAAAACTTGCACATACTCAAAACGCACCACACATAAAACTCGCCATGCGCAAAACTCGCCATGCGCAAAACTTGCTGCACACAACTTGCTACACTAACCTGTCACATGCAACTCGACACAAAAAAGTTGCTACACGCATGTCGCCCCGCAAAACTCATCTCACAAAAGTCGCTACATGCATGTCGCCACATGCAACTCAACACACACAACTTGACATATGAAACTCGCCCTAAAACACACACAAGTCTGGTATTATCCTTCAAAAATTAAAATCTGATTAATAAGCAGACAAACTACAAGAGCAACAAATGTACCATATAGGAAATACGGCACATGACCTGTTTATTATGTGTATGTGTGAGCTAATATATACTGCCAGGGGGGAGGGCTTCCTGTTGGCTGGGGATTTATCAGGCTGCCAATTTAGCTTACAAATACTGAGGTAAAAATACTGAGCAAATAACGTGTGAACGAGGTCTAATACCAGAGGAGATGACACACAGATATATACTACATACAGGGGGAGATGACACACAGGTATATACTATATACAGGAGCAGATGACACACAGGTATATACTATATAGAGGAGGAGATGAAACACAGGTATATACTATATACAGGAGCAGATGACACACAGGTATATATTATATAGAGGAGGAGATGACACAGGTATATACTATATACAGGAGGAGATGACACACATATATACTATATACAGGAGGAGATGACCCACAGGTATATACTATATACAGGAGCAGATGACACACAGGTATATACTATATAGAGGAGGAGATGACACACAGGTATATACTATATACAGGAGGAGATGACACACATATATACTATATACAGGGGAGATGACACACAGGTATATACTATATACAGGAGGAGATGACATACAGGTATATACTATATACAGGAGGACATGACACACAGGTATATACTATATACAGGAGGAGATGACATACAAGTATATACTATATACAGGAGGACATGACACACAGGTATATACTATATACAGGAGGAGATGACACAGGTATATACTATATACAGGGGAGATTACACACAGGTATATACTATATACAAGGGAGATGACACACAGATATATACTATATACAGGAGGAGATGACACACAGGTATATACTATATACAGGGGAGATGACACACACACATATATACTATATACAGGGGAGATGACACACAGGTATATACTATATACAGGAGGAGATGACATACACATATATACTATACACAGGGGAGATGACACACAGGTATATACTATATACAGGAGGAGATGACACTCTGGTATATACTATATACAGGGGAGATGACACACAGGTATATACTATATACAGGAGGAGATGACACACAGGTATATACTATATACAGGAGGAGATGACACACAGGTATATAGTATATACAGTAGAAATGACATACAGGAATATACTATATACAGGAGGAGATGACACATAGGTATATACAATATACAGGAGGAGATGACATACAGCAGATATATACTATTTACAGGGTAGATGACATACAGGTACATACTATATACAGGAGATGACATAATACAGATGTATGCTATATATAAGGGAGATGACAAACATGTATATACTGAGGGGAAAATGAGAGGTGTGAGGTGAAAATGAAAAGGTGTGAGTGCAAAATGAGAGAAGTGAGGGAAAATAGTAGAGTGATCAGCAAATGACAGATGTGAGCTCGAAATGACAAGTGTTAGGGGGAATGAGAAGAGTGAGGGGGAAAATAAGAGGAGTGAGGGGGAAAATGAGAGGTGTAAGGGAGAAAATGAGAGATGTGAGGGGGAAAATGAGAGGCGTGATGGGAAAATAAGAGAAGTGAGGTGCTATAACAAACCACAGATATTTACTATGCCCAGGCAACGCCGGGCTCTTCGGCTAGTTATTAATAAAAAACAAAATTAAGGATATGAATTTACAAAAACCAAGAAGTGGAACTCCCTAGGAAGCAGATGTCATAACAGATGGAAAATTAACATTTTCTAAGGTGTCCAATGACAGAGAAAAGAGAAGAAACAGAGATAATTTTGTGTCGATTTTGCAATATGTTCTTATCTTAAACATATCAGCAGTGTGTCTGTAAACCGCAGACGTATTCCCTTAAGGTACCGTCACACTAGACGATATCGCTAGCGATCCGTGACGTTGCAGCGTCCTCGCTAGCGATATCGTCCAGTGTGACAGGCAGCAGCGATCAGGCCCCTGCTGGGAGATCGCTGGTCGGGAAGAAAGTCCAGAACTTTATTTCGTCGCTGGACTCCCCGTAGACATCGCTGAATCGGCGTGTGTGACACCGATTCAGCGATGTCTTTGCTGGTAACCAGGGTAAACATCGGGTAACTAAGCGCAGGGCCGCGCTTAGTAACCCGATGTTTACCCTGGTTACCATCCTAAAAGTAAAAAAACAAACAGTACATACTTACCTACCGCTCTCTGTCCTCCAGCGCTGTGCTCTGCTCTCCTCCTGATCTGGCTGTGAGCGTCGGTCAGCCGGAAAGCAGAGCGGTGACGTCACCGCTCTGCTTTCTGGCTGCCCGGCGCTCACAGCCAGACCAGAGAAGCAGAGCGCCGAGGACAGACAGCGGTAGGTAAGTATGTAGCGTTTGTTTTTTTACTTTTTAGGATGGTAACCAGGGTAAACATCGGGTTACTAAGCGCAGCCCTGCGCTTAGTTACCCGATGTTTACCCTGGTTACCGGGGACCTCGGGATCGTTGGTCGCTGGAGAGCTGTCTGTGTGACAGCTCTCCAGCGACCAAACAGCGACGCTGCAGCGATCCGGATCGTTGTCGGTATCGCTGCAGCGTCGCTATGTGTGACGGTACCTTTACTTTACAGTTTGCATCACTATAATTAGGAGTCAAAATGTAACACGAAGACGGCTGGACTACAGAGGAGCTCAACATCCATCGTCCCTCTACAGTTCCCCTGCAATATGTTGCTCTGGTCATTGGTCCCACCCCTGCACCAGCTACTCGTCTGCTCTAACATAAACTAATTCCAAAAAGTCTCAGTTTTAAAGGCATCTCTTCTGCAGAGCTTTAATCCAGGTTCCTGAAGTCCACGAAAGGTTCCATTTCTGTTTTTCATTATTCTATTTTCGATTGATTCTTGTCTGCTGCCCTTCCTGACCTCTACTTGTCTACTGCCTATGACCCCTTCCTGACCTCTACTTGTCTACTGCCTATGACCCCTTCCTGACCTCTACTTGTCTACTGCCTATGACCCCTTCCTGACCTCTACTTGTCTACTGCCTATGACCCCTTCCTGACCTCTACTTGTCTACTGCCTATGACCCCTTCCTGACCTCTACTTGTCTACTGCCTATGACCCCTTCCTGACCTCTACTTGTCTACTGCCTTTGACTCGTGCTTTTTTGGCAACACAGTTTGGTTCTTCAGTGTTCCTACACTTGTTCAAGAAGACTCCTCCATGGGGATGCATAATCTTAGATTCTACTCCCTGGCTTAGCCCTATAAACTTTTGCTAGCAGCCTCATTACAAACAATGGAGAAACCACTCTGGAAGAATGGCCACCACCACATGGTGACCAGTTTCCAGATGAAGAAATGTGTCAGTGCAGCGCCCCAGGGTTCTGGTCGTTGCAGTAATGTCATTCTTCCACCAGGGGGAGTGATGTTACGTCTGATGGCAATAAAGGAGATCTCTTTACCAGGTTTCACAAACCACACAACACACTTCACACTCCAGTCCACCAGGGGGAGCTATGCTCCTATTTAGTAGGGCACTCTTTACAATTAGGTAAAACTGGTGGTCTGGATAGAAAGTTAGGCAGAAGTGAGCTGGTCTTCACCCAGTTAGCTGCTATCTGAGCTCCACTCAGGTAGTGGCTCCCTGACAGGGGTGGGATCCTGTCAGAGGCCTAGACAGAAGGCCACGGAGCTGCGTCAGCCCGACGTGTGGCAGCATCCTAAGAAAGAGACATTGAAGGAGAATTGTGTTGCAGATAGTGAGAAATGAAGTCATAGCAAAAGGAGAGGAAACAAGAAGGAGTTCTGCCCTGTAAAAGGCTGCCTCCTTTCTGAGGCACAGGATTCGGTAGCAGGAACACCGAGGGAGTCATCGTCTCCAAGCCTGGCTCCAGAGACCGGGAGGACAGCTAATTCCATATTAGTTGCTCGACCTTTACCCAGGAGGCACGGTGGCAACTATAGGGGGCCGGGGCGTGCAAGAGTCCCTGTAAAAAGCCTCAGGCCATCAGTCATATGGGTTGTTCCTATTCATCTGAAACACCAAGGGAGCAACGATCCTTTATGCCTTTCTCCAGAGACCGGCAGGATAGCTAATTTCACGTTACCTGTCTGCCCCTACACCCAGGAGGCAAGGTGGCACCCCTTAGGCTATGTTCACACTTTGCGTTGTCCTTCTGCGGGTTCTCCCGCAGCGGATTTGATAAATCTGCAGGGCAAAACAACTGCGGTTCTCCCTGCAGATTTATCGCGGTTTGTTCCGCGTTTTCCGCTGCGGGTTTCCGCCTATACTATTGATGCTGCATATGCAGCAATATGCAGTATCAATAGTAATGTTAAAAATAATAAAAATTGGTTATACTCACCCTCTGACGTCCTGATCTCCTCGACGCTGCACCCGGCGGTCCGGTTCCAAAGATGCTGTGCGAGAAGGACCCTTCGTGACGTCACGGTCATGTGACCGCGACGTCACCGCAGGTCCTGGTCGCACAGCAACTCTGACCGGACGGCCACGTGCAGCGCTGAAGACTTCAGAGGGTGAGTATAACATGATTTTTTATTTTTTAACCCCAAATATGGTTCCCAGGGCCTGGAGGAGAGTCTCCTCTCCTCCACCCCGGGAAGGAACCGCACATTTTCCGCTTACTTCCCGCAACGTGGGAACAGCCCCATGCGGGAAGTAAGCGGTTCAATGTATTCCTATTGGTGCAGAATCGCAGCGATTCTGCACAAAGAAGTGACATGCTGCGGGTTGTAAACCGCTGCGTTCCCGCGCGGTTTTTCCCGCAGCATGTGCACAGCGGTTTGCGGTTTCCATAGGGTTTACATGTTACTGTAAACGCTATGGAAACTGCTGCGGACCCGCAGCATCAAAATCGCGGCGGTTCCGCGGTAAAAACCGCAAAGTGTGAATATAGCCTTAGAGTCTGGGGCATGATAGAGTCCCTGTAAAAAGCCTCAAGCCACCAGTCATACGAGTTGTTCCTATCCATCTGGGGGACAGAGAGAGAGATAGATATAACATCTAGAACACCAACATCAGTTGTGAGGACCTTATGAGAAGCTCAGCAGTAAGGTACTACAACATCCAGGTGCTAGAGGAAGGCTACTGATTTCCACCTGGATAAGGGGACTCTGGATTTGCCTTCAGACCGGCCGGACTCTGCCCTGTGATCTGGTGCTCTGGACTGTGGATGCTGAACCTTCAGTAAAAAGGTAAAGAGACTGCAACCTTGTGTCCTCGTTCTTCACTGTGCCCCACATCATTCACTATCCACCATCTTCACACTGGGAAGCCCTGGGGACACACTTCACCTGTGGGAAGGTGTACCAACTAGCTGCCATAACATCACCCCAGCGGACCCCTAAGCAGCGTCGGTCACCCTGACCGAATACCATAGGTGGCATCACGAACATTATCCCTTTAAAGACCTTTCCCCTAATTTCGACGGACATCCCTAGGGCCACGGACCGGGTCAGCCACCGTGACATCCCCCCTCGAGAACCGAAGGGCCCGGTACCGAGTCCCCCAATGCCCTACGGGGGCGATCCATCAGCATTATAGGGGTATTGAATGCTTAATGCAGACTCCCCCACAGAGATTATATTTGATCCAGGTACAAAATTATGGGTGTAGGTATTGCAGTCACACACAGATCATGGAGTCCGGGGGTGCACAAAAGGTCCGCTTGGTCCATGTGTGAAGGACAATGTCTCGTTGGAAATTTTGCCTTGGGTCCTGTGAACTTCAGGTTATACCACTGAGCAGTGGTGGACACAGTTAGATGAGGGCCCTTGTGGAAGAGCAATATGTGGGCCGTCTGGAGTCATAATGCAAAATTCCACCTGCTCTGGGGGTGGAAGAAGACCCCTCCGACATCTTGGGCCCCTGTGTGGCTTCATCAATGGTAAGCCGCCCCCGCTACTGCATCTGTCACTAGAGGACTCAGCAGCAGCAGGACATCATGTGATCAGTTTGTTAGAAGGAAGACTTTCTAAGAAAAGGTGGGCGACCCCTGATCTTTCAAAATACATTGGAAACATAAATATTTCTAAAAAAAAATAAAAAAATTATATGAAATTTATAAAAACAGCCTACATGAATTGGGATATGCTGGCGGAGCCGTCCCTTCCCGATTTCATGCCTGCTCACACGTGAGTCGTAGTTGTGGAGTCTGATAGATTGGAGGGCATCTGTCCCGTTATCGTGCTGCGCTATGTAGTCGTTCCCAGGCCATGTTGATACAGTTGGATGTAGGTAATAGGATTACAACCGGATTATTGTTTGCAGACTTTATAGAAGTGCCAAGAGTTAGAAGGAGGCCTGTGACGGGGTTAATGGACTCTAATTTGATGCCAATTTCGCTTTATGCCACCGCCTGGAATGTGTGAACGGATTATATCTTGTTTTAATGTTCTGAATTATCAGTGCCAGATACAAAAGCCAGATCCAGATCCAATTGATTAAAAGGCCTGGCAGGCTGGAGTGGTCACCTTGTAAGGCACCGTCAAATCCATGCAAACAATGGAGGGAACAGCTTCATCCCGGCGCGACTCCCAGATCCTGATACTTTTATTTCTGGTCTCCGACTTGCCCTCAAGCCAATGGCCATTAAAGGGAATGTGTCGTCAGAAAGTTACCTCTTCTTTACATCAGGTTTTTTTTTTATTACTTGTACAGTACTGTGCAAAAGTTTTAGGCAGTTGTGGTAAAAATGCTGCAAAAGTAAGAAGCTTTCAAAAACAGAAGTGTTAAAAGCTTATTTCTTATCAATTCACAAAATGCAAAGTAAATGAACAATGAAATCTAAATCAAATCAGTTGGACCGTTCTTATGTCTTCATCAGTTCTTCTCGGTCACATGAACTTGTTATTGAAGGAACCCAGCAGGAGGTTGTTCCAAACATCTTGGAGAACTGACCCCAGATCTTCTACGGATGTCACTTGTGCGGATCCTTCTGTCTCTTCATGTGATCCCAGACAGACTGGATGATGTGAGATCAGTGATCAGTGATGATGTGAGATGAGATGTGGATCATCACCTCCCGAGTCTTCGTTCTTCTTTACGCTGATGTTAGTTCCTAATCACATTGGCTGGATGTTTGGGTCCTTTGTCCTGCTGTAGAATACATTTGGAGCTAATCAGATACCTCCTTGATGGTATTACATGATGGATAAGAATGGTACGTAGGAATAGACAGAGCTGTGAAATCACCTGTTCAGACTGGTGGATCCTGTGTATCTACTGTATATAGAGGTGTTATCAGTCATTGTAGAGGAGGAGGAGGTGAGCTGTGACATCACCTATTGTGAATGGTGGATCCTGTGTTATCTACTGTATATAGAGGTGTTATCAGTCATTGTACAGGAGGAGGAGGGGAGCTTTGACATCACCCATTGTGAATGGTGGATCCTGTGTTATCTACTGTATATAGAGGTGTTATCAGTCGTTGTACAGGAGGAGGAGGTGAGCTGTGACATCACCTATTGTGAATGGTGGATCCTGTGTTATCTACTGTATATAGAGGTGTTATCAGTCATTGTACAGGAGGAGGAGGTGAGTTGTGATATCACCTATTGTGAATGGTGGATCCCATGTTATCTACTGTATATAGAGGTGTTATCAGTCATTGTACAGGAGGAGGTGAGCTGTGACATCACCTATTGTGAATGGTGGGCCCTGTGTTATCTACTGTATATAGAGGTGTTATCAGTCATTGTACAGGAGGAGGAGGTGAGCTGTGAGATCACCTATTGTGAATGATGGATCCTGTGTTATCTATTGTATATAGAGGAGTTATCAGTCATTGTACACGAGGAGGAGGTGAGCTGTGACATCACCTATTGTGAATGGTGGATCCTGTGTTATCTACTGTATATAGAGGTGTTATCAGTCATTGCACAGGAGGGGGAGGTGAGCTGTAACATCACCTATTGTGAATGGTGGATCATGTGTTATCTACTGCATATAGAGGTGTTATCAGTCATTGTACAGGAGGAGGAGGTGAGCTGTAACATCACCTATTGTGAATGGTGGATCCTGTGTTATCTACTGTATATAGAGGTGTTATCAGTCATTGTACAGGAGGAGGAGGTGAGCTGTGACATCCCCTATTGTGAATGGTGCATCTGTAATAAAAATGACTGCTGAAAACACAAGTAGGAGTCTAGTTTTACGTCTAGTGTTAAGAAAACAATAAGTTTTTAATAAATAAGGATTTGGAAGTGGATCGCCCCCACGTAAGGGCAATGGGGTACTCGGTACCGGGTCCTTCAATTCCCTCAGCGAGGATGTCACGGTGGCCAAACCATGACATCCTAGAGTTCGTAGATAACGGTAGTGTTCGTGACGCCACCTGTGGTATTCAGTCAGGGTGACCGACGCTGCTTTAAGGGGTCCGCTGGGGTGATTGAATGGCAGCTAGATGGTATACCTTCCCACAGGTGAAGTATATCCCCAGGGCTTCCCTGAAGTGTAGATGATGATGGTGGATGGTGCAAGGCTCGGTCAATAACGAGGACACATTGGGTGCAGTCTCTTTACCTTTACTGAAGGCTTCAGCATCCACAGTCCAGAGTGCCGAATGACAGGGTAGGCAGGGTCTGGCCGGTCTGATGGCAATTCCAGAGTCCCCTTATCCAGGTGGAAATCAGTAGCCTTCCCCTTGCGCACAGTAACGTGGTAGGTCCCTACTTGCATTAGCTCACATAGGGTCCTCACTGTTGTTACTTCTCTCTCTCTCTGTCCCCCAGATGGATAGGACATAACCCGTGTGACGGTGGTGGCCTGAGGCTATTTTATAAGGACCCTAGTGGTGCTCCTCCTCCGCAATTGCCACCGTGTCTGCTTAGGTGTTTAGGTCGGACAGCCAACTTGGAATCAACTGCCCTGCCGGTCTCTGAAGTAAAGCGTAGAGTCTATTACTCCCTCGGTGTTCCGGCCACCAGATCTGCGCTCAGATGGAGGCAGCCTGCTTCTAGCTGGTCTCCCACTGATCTGTTACTCCTGTTGCTATGACTTCTTTTCTCACTCACTACGGCATACTTCCTTTCATGTCCTTTCTTAGGATGCTGCCGCATGGGTTGCAGGCGCAGCTCCGTGTCCTTCCTTCTCTCCTCCTCAGACTTCAGTCTGGATCTGACCAGGGATCACCCCAGCCAGCTCGACCTGGAGACCTTTCCTCGTTGGTCCCCAGCCAGGAACTCTCCTCCTCCCCGACTGACTAACTTCCTAACCAACCCACCAGTTTTACACTATGTGAGGAGTGGCCTAGTAGATAGAACCCTTAGCTCCCCCCGGTGGACTGGAGTGTGAAGTGTGTGTGTGGCTGTGATACCTGGTAAGGTGAACTCCTTTGGTGCCATCAGACGTAACATCACTACCCCTGGTGGAAGAGCGACATTACTGCAACGACCAGGACTCTGGGGCGCTGCAGAAGCTTGAAAAAATATATATCAGAAATGTAAATAATAAGTCATTTTCTGATGACACATTCCTTTTAAAAGACTCTTATTAAAGGTTTAACAAGACCGGGATACAAAGTATCTGTATAATACTCATGTAACACATTTGTAAAGGATTGAGTATTGTATTGTTTTTCCTCATCATCCTCTCTCCCCACTCCAGTTATGCTACTATTCATGAATTATACCGCATAGATTGCTTTTATTGCCGACAATCTCACAAGCCGCAGCTCTCACTAATCATATAAATAATTAATCATATGATTTATTCTACCCCCATAATATCGATATAATATCCATTGTGTAGTCATAATAAGCCCATTAGCGATTCATGACCCCTCTAATAATTATATGATGTAATATTAGAGCACAGGAGGACTCGGCTGATTAGAGACGGAGGACGGTTGTTATGTAACGTTCATATTAAATATGTATGCAGCCGGCAATTACATGTGTAATTAGCGCTCAGCGACTCCCGTGTATTGATCTCCGGGTGCAGGGACAGCGTCCAGTCTTGTCATTGCAGGACAAATGACTAAACCTAACAAGCGGGGTCATATACAATACATGACTAGTCCCATTCTTCATGGGTTATGGAGGTGTATTGGTTCATCTTTAGACATTATTGCATTGCACAGTTTGCATTAATATTTTGCAGGCGTATCATCTGCGTTATGTGCTGTTTTTTCAGTCTCCATTTAGTGTTTGCATAGTTTCAGTTAATTAATTTGCTGTAAGTAAAAGAGAGCATATATCAATGTAATATGGGAGCGTTACCCCTATGTCAGGGTGTAAGGTTAGACAACTGTATGGAGATAGGGTTGTATCCAGAGCTGCAATCCTAATTCTGCTAATCTCCTTCTGGCACTGCTCTTGCGTCTTCCGGCTCCTCCCATACTGGGGTGTAGGAAAATTAGAAAACAATGTTACAATGTGGTTTCTACACTGTAGCAGTTATTGACACTTATTTCCATTGCCAGATAACGTTTGAAAGATTTACCCCATCCAGATGTTCTTTATGAATGATCGCTAAATTATTAACATATAGGTGTGCGGCGCCCCAGGGTCCTGTCGTCGCAGTGGTATTGCTTTCCTCTCAAGGAGAGTGATGCTACGTTTGGAGGCAATGAAGGATAACTGCATACAACATGTTCACACTCCAGACCAGAAGGGGGAGCTCTAAGCCTGGTTTTAGGTGAACTCCCCTATAAGAACATCCTGATCTGGAGGGAAAGGGTCAGCTCCTGTCAGAGAGACAGAGGGAAAGGAAGCAGAGGAGCCGTGTAGCCTAAAGTGCTACAGCTCCTGGGAAGAGACATTGAAAGGCTGAACTGTATTGCAGTGAGCGTGAAGGAAAGCAAAGCGAAGGAGAGGATACCAGAGGGGGATCAGCCCTGCACAGGCTGCCTCCTTCTGAGGTGTAGAATCCCGGTAGCCGGAACACCGAGGGAGTAAGGAACTTTATGCTTTACTTCAGAGACCATCAGGACAGCTAATTGCAAGTTACCTGTCTGCACCTACACCCAGGAGGCACAGTGGCACCCCTCAGAGGCCGAGGCATGCTAGAGTCCCTATAAACAGCCTCAAGCCACCAGTCATACGGGTATTGTCCTATCCGACTACGGGGGACAGAGAGAGAAACACCACATCTGTGAGACCCTTATGTGAAGCCATAGGCAGTAAGGGACTACACCACTACAGCGAAGGGAAGGCTATTGATTTCCACCTGGACAAGGGGACTCTGGACTTGCCTCCAAACTGGCCGGACTCTGCCTGCCCTATGATCTGGTGCCCTGGACTGTGGATGCTGAAGCCTTCAGTAAAGGTAAAGAGACTGCAACCCTGTGCCCTCATTCTTCACTGCGCCATTCATCATTCACCATCTACACACCGGGAAGTCCTGGGGACGTACTTCACCTGTGGTAAGGTATACCATCTAGCTGCCATAACATCACCCCAGTGCACCCCTTAAAGCAGTGTCGGTCCCCCTGACCGAATACCACAGGTGGTGACATGAACATTCCCCTTAAAGACCTTTCCCTTTTACACGGACGTTCCAGGGCCATGGACCGGGTCAACCACCGTGACATCCCCCAGTGAACATCGGACCTGGTACCAAGTACCCCACTGCCCTTGGGGGGCGCTCCAGGTGCAAAAAAATGAATTAAATATCTTTTCTATGCTCCCATTCTATGATTTTCAAACTTCACGTTGTAGGCGTTTTTTCCACCATTCGCACCAACTTTGAAAGACCTCTTGTCACGGGTTTTTGCGCGACAGAGAGGAGCCAGAAGACCGCAGTGTCTAATTTCTCCTCCCCCACACTGTTTAGAAGCACTGCACCTTAATATTAAACCGTGCAGGTTTCTTTTAGCGGTGCAGTGGTTAATCTACTCAGTAGAGAGCTCTTCAAAGCTTTCCTGCATTAGGGCTCTCAGCTGTTCACTGTTGGCCACTCCCATCTCCAATATATTCTGGCCCTGGAAAGTACTCATTGCCAGAGCTAGCTCCATGCTGCATGGTTAGGAGATGGTGGTTTGCAGTTGTTGTTTGAGAATGCGTTTGGTGGATTTATCTGAGACTGTGGCAAGGTTTTGGGTGTGTGCTAATCCTTCTTCTCCTACTTTGGTTTTACCCATCCTCCACTCCCCAGTGTTTAGATCTATTGTTTGTGTGAGTATATTTGTATGACTGGTATTTTCCTTTATCCCTGTTTGTATTACCTTGTTAGTCTGGTTGGTGTATTACGGTACACTACTACTCCACTATTCCCTGGATGGGGGAGGGGTGCAGACGGAGGGCAGATTCAGGAGCTAAGGCAAGATACGTGGCCCCGGCATCTTCACCATCAGAAGTAATGTGGGGAACAGGGTGAGTGAGGGTGCCCTTAGCGTTAGAGACAGGGAAGGAGCCCCTGGTCCCGGGACACCCGACAAAAGAGTCGTGACACTTCTCGCCAATGTTCCTCTTTCCCCCATATCCAGGGAGGTTCTTGACAGTACTGTGCTTGGCAAACTTCTTAAAAACATTACACACTGATGAAACTGGGATACCAAGGTCTTTGGAGATGGCCTTACACCCTTTTGAAGTCTTGTGTTTGCTAATAATAGCAGTTCTGATGTCCTAAGACAGCTCCTTTGTCTTCACCATTGTGACAAAGGAACAGGGCCTTCCATGTGACTCTTGTGGACTGGACTTTGGATGCGCTATTGAGGAGTCGTACCGATGAATCCCACCTCGTGGGGTCCTCATTAGTCAGCTGAGAACTGAGAATAGCGTTACACCTCGACCCGTTTGGTCCCCTCAGAGGAAAACGGAAGCTCCCAAGATAGTTTACTGGGCTGTAGTGACAACTGAGAGAGGCAGCATAACATTGCGTGAGATGGAAAAGTGTTAAATTCTGCTTATTGCTAAAGAAACGTCCATTAAGCTTTGTACCTACTCTCTGCTGTACGTAGTTCTTACCATGTCAGTGTTCAGTAAAAAGAAATCTATTTTTGGATTGTGGTCTCCTTCACTAATCTTTGTAACATCTGGTCCTGGCCAGCAAAATACAACGGCACTATGCGGTCTGCAGAGGCGTATCGCCAAACAAACTCAAGTCCTTACACCCAGCCAGAAGCCCCATTTTCATGTAGCGTGATGGGGGGTGGAAGACGAGTACTTCTCCTACGCTTACCGCCCCACACCACATTACACCTGTGTGATCATGACATGACCTGGATGATAGCTAAATGACACCAAGCAGAGTTCACTAAGAATTTGAGGGATTGATACTGAAAGAGTGTAAGAAAACTGCACAACTTCATGTTATCATATGTAGTTAGTGAGCGTGCTCGCCACTGCTCGATACTCGATCGAACATCGGGATGCTCGGGCACACTCGTTTCTCAATCGAGTATCACGGGTACTCGAGTGCCATGCTCAAGTCCCCAATCCGCATGTTTCTTGGCTGTTTTTCAGCCAATAAACATGCTGGAATTGCCTGCCATAGACAGTGATGCCGTAGCCAAGCCATTACTTTGATTGGCCGGCTACATTGCGCCATGAGGTTTATAGAAGACCTGGTGAGGCAATGCTCAGAACAGTGTGTTCAGGAAGCAGTTCAGAGAGAGTTGTGATATGAAGGACAGCTTAGATTAATGTCTACCCCACCCTCCTAAATATTATAAAGTTGCACCCTTTGGTGCCTTTCATGTGGCACTAAATTGTGTTTTTAACATTTTTTTAAACCTATTAAATAAACAATTAATTTAAAAAAATTACATGGGATCCCACCTGTTTTTGATAACCAGCCAAGGTAAAGCAAACTGCTGCGGGTTTATATTATCAGGTTGGGAAGGTCCATGGATATTGGTCCCTTCGAAGCCTAAAAATACCATCCCGTGGCTGCCCCAGAATTGTCACATCACATTAAGTGCTTTACTCGGCTCTTCCAAACTGCCCTGGTGCATTGGAAATCGGGGTTATATTTTTTGTGTTGATGTAAGCTGTGTAATGTCAACGCCATTATTAACCAAGCAATCCAAAAAATAAACGCACACACAGAAAAAATAACTTTATTTGAATAAAAACTCCCCCGTAGTATCTGTTGTTCTCCAATTTTATTTTTTTAAAAACCTGGCATCAAGCACAGGGGTTAGTAATGGAGAGATGTCTACCAAGACACCCCATTACTAGACCAGCATTGAAAAAAAACAACGCCCACAAGAACACATAAAACCACGGTAAAAAAGACTACCCCACACTATCCCTCGTTCACCAATTTATTACAAAAAATGTTCCCATGAAGCTTCTCCGATGCAATCCACATGTCCTGATGTATGGGGCGTCTGTTAATAGCAGTGAATTTTAGTGCTCGATCATCACTGATCAGATGCATTTTCTGGTCAAATCAGAAATTCCCTTTCAAGCAGTATTTTGGAGAAAAGAAAGACTGGAGCTAAAGTCCTCAGATCCCAATAATCAGAAGTACATACAAAGCAGACAGATATCCCTAAAGAGGTTCTTCGGGAACATATGAGGCAATGAGCTTGATGGTTGAGAGTCTTAGAAAGACTGGAGCCAAACTCCTAAGATCCCAATCATCAAAACTATAAAAGGACCAGTTGGTGCTAAAGAGGTTCTTTGAGAGTACATGAAGCAATACACTTAAAGATAGAACGTTTTAAACAAGGCAATGAGCTTGATGGTAGAGATTCTTAGAAAGACTGGAGCCAAACTCCTAAGATCCCAATCGTCAAAAATATAAAAAGACCAGTTGGTGCTAAATAGGTTGTTTGAGTACATGTGGCAATACACTTAATGGTAGAGAGTTTTACATGAAGCTATTAGTTTGATGGTAGAGAGTCTTACATGAGACAATGAGTTTGATTGTACAGTCTTACATGAGGCAATGAGCTTGATGGTAGAGTCTTACACAAGACAATGAGCTTGATGGTAGAGTTTTACATGAGAAAAAGAACTTGATGGTAGAAAGTGTTACATGAGGCAATGAGCTTGATGGTAGAGTCTTACATGAGGCAATGAACTTGATGATAGAGAGTCTTACATGTGGCAATGAGCTTGATGGTAGAGAGTCTTACATGTGGCAGTGAGCTTGATGGTAGAGTCTTACACGAGACAATTAACTTGATGATAGAGTCTTCCACGAGACAAGGAACTTGATGGTAAAAAGTGTTACATGAGGCAATGAGCTTGATGGTAGAGTCTTACATGAGGCAATTAACTTGATGGTAGAGAGTCTTACATAAGACAATGAACTTGATGGTAGAGCCTTACATGATTTAATGAACTTGAAGGTAGAGAGTCTTACATGTGGCAATGAGCTTGATGGTAGAGAGTCTTACATGTGGCAGTGAGCTTGATGGTAGAGAGTCTTACATGAGACAATAAGCTTGATGGTAGAGACTTACATGATTTAATGAAGTTGATGGTAGAGAGTCTTACATGTGGCAATGAGCTTGATGGTAGAGAGTCTTACATGATGCAGTGAACTTGATGGTAGAGAGTCTTACATGTCGCAATGAGATTGATAGTAAAAAGTGTTATTTGTGACAATGAGCTGAGAAGTTTCAATTGTGTCACAAGAAGCAACAGTTTCTCAAGTGGGCAATTGCCAGATACAATGATTGGCTGACACATGCAACACTTTGCTGACTCCTGTGACAGCCGACTACCAATACCTTCTGCAGCCTGTCCTCAAATGTCACAGCCTTTGTATCCCTCACTATACAACACAGCCCAAGCTAACCATGCTTATCCCAGCCCCTCTCTAGATCACCTCTCTTTAGCAGCAATATCCTACTGCAGCTTGTCTGACAATTTGTGCTTTCTTGAGGCATAGACCTCTCACTCAGAATCCAGTCTCCTAACCACGACTGGCATGGCTTGCTTCTTTACACTTAGACATCAGCGTACAATCTCCATTGCTGCAGCTACTCCTCACCTGTTTTGGCTGGGTACACTCCTTGCAATCTTTTAAGTCAAACACGAGCTTCAATCCTCCTCTCCTCGACTACACCTCAGGCTGGAGTTTTTCTCCATACCTCTCTGAGGTAGCCTCAAAGCCATGGAGAAGTACACCTTAATAAATAGGACCCGTTGAAGCGCTGACATAGGCGCGAAACGGCCGTCGTCACATCCTGCTCACCTCCTCCCTTGTTCCTCTGTCCCGGGCCGTCTATGGTGATGGCGTTTTAAAGGCTTGAATAAAGATTGTTGCACCACACTGGACCGGTGAGTGTTGCCGTACTTCTCTTCAGATTTCTTGTTGGATCTCACCTTAATAAATAGTGCTACTCTGCCCCACTTAGTAGCTAGCTAAGGCACAAGCACTTTTCTGTGCACTGTAGCCTCTCTTGTTCTCCTGATTCCTTATTTCTGCATGGATTTGACCTCTATTGGAGGAAAAGCCAGAACCTTTAAGCTCTCTGGACTCTGGATGCATTAATTGCATATTAAACCAATTCTTCAACTCTTTTGCCGGACCATGGTATTTCAGTGAGTGACTATTGATCCGTTAAGACCAGATTTATGATCTGCAGAATGAGTGGTAAGCAATCCACGTCTACTCCTGGAAAGCCCATTTGATACGAGTATTTCGTCTGGTTAGGAGGTCTCCGGATACCCTATAGGTTACTGGATTTAATATAGCTACTAGGTGGTAAATTACCATGACCTATGATTAATCGACACATATCGCTGTAAAGACTTTCACACGTATTTGTGTCCCTCAAGAGGCAATCACCACCCATGTTCTGTGCCCAGATATCTATGGTCTCCCAGTTTCCCACCCAGTCAGCGATGTCTCTGTAGGTATTATATGGTTGTGAAAAGTTTTCCACAGTACATTGATTTAAATGAGAAATGGTAATTAACAGACTGACATGAGCCATATGGAGCCATAAATACGCTCATATTCCAGACAAAATAACAAATGTGTTACCCGGTCTTGTCTAGAGCACAGCGCTCGCCCTCCTGAATTTATGTCTGTAGGATCAGGACAGCTGCAAAAGGGCTTTAATGTATAGACATTTAAAGCCTTGCAAGTGAGAAGGACATTTTTCTATTAATCTATTCAACTGGTTGGGCTTTAATTTTAGTAAATATTCAAATGAGTTTGAGCCATACAATTTAACCCCATACCGTGTAAAGCGCCATGGAATAAATGGCGCTATAAAAATGAATAATAATAATAATAATAATAATAATAAAAAATACGGTAATACCATTCTTTATATTTATTTATGGCTTGATTATTAGGGATATGTTTTTTTGATGCATTTTTTTCTGCATGAGAAACGCAGGCTAAAACCAGAAAACAGCAGCGGAAACACGTTTATTTGTTGTTTTTTTTTAATTCAAAGCCATTTGGATCTCTATGTAGAAAAACTACAATAAAAATGTTGAAAAATGCAAAGGGGGAATGAGATTTTAGGAATAAACTGTTAAATGCTGCATTTTTCTGCATCAATTTTCTGCATGTAAACCGCATCAATAATGCTACGAGTGAACAAACCCTATATGTATACTATACCTGACCGCAACTACATTATACAACATGAATTACATACACCATAAACTATTAAGCCCTTTCCACCATGGCAAATTTTAGTTTTTCTACGTTTTCTATAACTTTTTTTATTTTTCCGTCAATGTAGCCATAAGAGGACTCGTTATTTTTTCTGCTGGACGAATTGTAATTTTTAACGACATAACTCATTTTAACACATAACATACTGAAAAACAGGAAAAAAAATCTACAAAAAGAAAATAAAAGCCTGCAATTCCAGCCTCGTTTTTTTTGTTTTCATTTTTACAGCATTCAGTGATATGAAAAAAAATATGATTCTGCAGGTAAATATGATTATGACGATTCGGCCTGTTATATTTTAGAAGTAAAAACATAAAAAAAAAAACATTCAAAACGTTGTAAAAAGAAAACGGTTTGTGTTGCGAAGACCTGTAGATTCTGTATTTTCCCATCTTTGGAGCTGGGAGAGGGTTTGCTTTTTGTATGGCAAGATGGAGTTTGCATTGATGTCACCTTTGGGTAGGTACAACATTTTGATTGCTTTTTATTGCTTTTTTTTGGAGGTTTGGGAACTTTTTAGTCCCGGCAATAACAATATCATTAGCAGCTCAGATGCAAGAACAATTGGTTTTATAAGGACAGTTTATTCCATTTTTCTACCTCTTTCTCTACGGTGCCCTAGGCAGTTACCTACTCTGCCTTCCCCTCTTTGTGGTTTGAATCTATATCATGAAGCCTGTTTAGAAAATGTTATATACCTATGGACGACAGTTAAATCGGTCATTTAAGATCTTAAAAAAAGCTAGAAGCCTCTATCAGTTTTGCCTGTAAATTTTTCGTTGCCCTCTTTGTTAGGAAAAAAATCCAAATTTGTGGAAAGGGAATTCTGGCCTTTTTTATGAGGTTTTATCAAGAACATTGAAGCCCACAAAACTCCATTGAGTTCATTTTAATGCAGGATGGGGGGGATTTAAATATTTCCAAAATGGTGAAAATAGCCGTCCGCTAAGAATGTGGTAATCTGGCGCTACGAGTCGGGACTTCAGAGATCTCTTACAGGGACAAGTTTAAATTACACCCTAAACTCTGAACTGTAAAAAGCCTCATTCCTCTTCTCACTTGTAACGAGTGTTTAACACTTTACCAGATTTGGGGATTAACATGTGATTGACATCGACTGATGTTTCCTGAACTCGAAAAACATTGCCCAAGAATCGTTCCAAGCAAAAATGTGTGAAGACCCAGCACAAGTCTCAGTCAGAGAGCAGAAGAACGTGGAAAATAAGGGGAAGAAGAAATGTATCATTCTTGTATCCGAATCAATTTGTTGATAAAAAAAAAGTAGAAATCCAATCACTTGAGTGTTGGGGTGTTTTTATTATGCTTTGCCCAGTTCTTAAATATCGACCTTGTACACTAAATTTTACGGAACTAAGCAAAATGACGTGAAAGCAGCTGGAAGTGATTGAGATGAGCTGCGGCACCAGGCACAGTCACCTGTTCGGACAAATATCAACCCACTAATATGCATGTTCTGCTATGTCGACCTTGTACTTTAATGTCTATAGAGGTAAGATCAGTGATGGGAAAGCAGCTACAATTGCACCCAAGACTCATTCAGTCTAATTCTAGTGAATGGGTTAAGCTGCGGCACCAGGCACAGTCTCCCACTTGGACACGCAGTATTTGTCATTTGTCATAAAAGCTACCTTCGGCACCTCAAGGTCCGGGTCGTCGCAGTGGTATTGCTTTTCTCTCGGGGAGAGTGATGCTATGTTTGGAGGCAAAGAAGGATAACTGCATCCTGGTATCACAAACATGCAACACATTTCACTCTCCAGACCACCAGGGGAAGCTTCTGCTCCTATTTATTAGATCACTCCTCACATATATATAACTGGTAGTCTGTAGGGAAAGTTACTTCAGTTCCTGGCAGAGCTCCAGGCAGGAGTTCTGTTAGTTCCAGACCATAGTCTGAGGAAGATGGAAGGTTAAAGGAGCTGTGCATGCCCTCAGAGCTGCAGCGCCCGGAAAGAGACATTGAAAGGCAGAACTGTATTGCAGCGAGTGTGAAGGAAGTCGAAGCAAAGGAGAGGATACCAGAAGGGGACCAGCCTCGCTCAAGCTGTCTCCTTCTGAGGCGCAAAATCCCGGTAGCCGGAACACCGAGGGAGTAAAGACCTCTACGCCTTATTTCAGAGACCGGCAGGACAGCTAATTGCAGGTTACCTGTCCGCACCTACACCCAGGAGGCACGGTGACACCTACAGAGCCAGGTTATCTAAGAGATCCTATAAACAGGCTCAAGTCACCAGTCATACGGGTTTTGTCCTATCCTATATGGGGGACAGAGAGAATGAAACACAACACCTGTGAGACCCTTATGTGAAGCCATAGGCAGTAAGGGACTACACCACCGCAGCGCAAAGGAAGGCTACTGATTTCCACCTGGACAAGGGAACTCTAGACTTGCCTCCAAACCGGCCGGACTCTGCCTGCCCTGTGATCTGGTGCCCTGGACTGTGGATGCTGAAGTCTTCAGTAAAGGTAAAGAGACTGCAACCTTGTGCCCTCGTTCTTCACTGCGCCTCTCACCATCCACCATCTATACACCGGGAAGCCCTGGGGATACACTTCACCTGTGGGAAGGTATACCATCTAGCTGCCATAACATCACCCCAGCGGACCCCTTAAAGCAGCATCGGTCACCCTGACGGAATACCACAGGTGGAGTCACGAACATAAACTCTATACCTTTAAAGACCTTTCCCTTTTACACGGACGTCCCAGGGCCATGGACCGGGTCAGCCTCCGTAACATTCCCCTGTGAACTGCAGGACCCGGTACCGAGTGCCCCACAGCTCTGACGGTGCGCTCCATACCTACTTGCATGTTCTGCTTAGTTGATGTTGTACAATAATGTCTTTGAGGGTAAGGTAAGTGAGTAAGCAGCTGGAGCTTCAGTCAAATCTCACCCACTCCCATTCAAGTGATTGAGATGGACTCCGGCACCAGGTAAGTCCTTTTTTTGTATAAGCCTTATTTTAATAAAGTCTGCCCACTAATATGCATCTTCTGCTGAGTCCACCTTGCACATTAATAAATATGGAAGCTATGGATAAGCAGCTGGAATTGCATCCATATCTCAACCAGTGAAATTCAAGTGAATGGATTAAACTTCGGCACCAGGCACGGTCACCCATTTGAACAAAAATCAACTCATTAACATGCATGTTCTGCTACAATGACCTGGCACTTTGATGTCTATGGAGGCTAGGTAAGTGATGGATAAGACTCTGGAACTTTAGCCAAGTCTCATTCAGTCCGATTCTAGTGAATGGGATGAGTTGCGGCACCAGGCACAGTCACCCATTTGGACAAATATCAACCCACTAACACGGATGATCTGCTACGTCGCCCTTGTACTTTATTGTCTATGGAGGTAAGATAAGTGACTGGAAAGCAGCTTAGAACTGTGCCAAAGACTCATTCAGTCCAATTCTAGTGAATGGGTTAGGCTACCATGTACCAGGGTTAAGGTACCAGGCACAATCACCCATTAGGACAAGCCATATTTGTAATAAAGTCTACCTACTAACATGCATGTTCTGCTTGGTTGAATCGGATGAGTTGCGGCACCAGGCACAGTCACCTATTTGGACAAATATCAACCCATTAACGTGCATGTTCTGCTACATCGACTTTGCACATTAATGTATATGGGGTAAGATAAGTGATGGGAAACAACTGAACTGCAGCCAAGTCTCATTTAGTCTGGTTCCGGTAAATGGTTAAGCTGCAGTACCAGGCACAGTCACCCATTTGGGCAAGCTGTATTTGTAATGTAGTCTGTCCACCATCATGCAGGTTCTGCTCCGTGGAGCTTGCACAATAATGTATATGGGTGTAAGCTAAGTGATGGGTAAGCAGCTGGAACTCTCGTTCAGTCCCATTCAAGTGACTGAGATGAGCTGCGGTACCATGGATAGTCGTCCACTTGGACAAGCCTGTGCCTGTGTAAACAATAAAGAGATTGCAGAGGATCCTTTATTTTGATCTTCATCAGAGGTTGGATGGAGACCAATCAATCACTTTTCCAGAAGATAAATTATCAATGTTTATGATCCAGAGGACCCTCTTAATACTTGTTACTTGGTACCTATGGGTGATACCTACTATTCACGACCATCAGTATTGACTGATGACACAGGACACAGCTATGACTGGCGACTACAGGCTCGCTGCATTGCGATGCTCAGGATGGTGCGGATGCTCACTTCATAGAGCACGTCCACAACGTTTTCTCCGAAAAGTAAAAGCTCTTTTTTCCGACTTTGGCCGGAAACTGCAAATGACACTGGTAGAAACAGGGGAACATATTGTTGATCTTTGCGTTTCGCAAGTTTTCACTAAAGGAGAGCGAACAGTTCCGTTAGTCATTCAGTTCTTGGCTCCTGCCTGCTAATAAGCAATAAGCTTGTTGGCTGCATCCAGCAACAGGATCCTGCAATGTCTTCAGGATTTTCCAGGCAGATGTCTCACCAGGAACAGTCAGGGAGACGTGTGCCAGTCCTCGAAATCGCAGTGCTGAAATCACAAGATGGAACATGTTGGACAGAACGTATAAATTTATAAGCAGGACTGATCGAGTCCTATCATACAGTCCAGAACATGCCCGCTCATCAGATTGTGCCGCAGAACTTATTAGAAAAATATCTATTTCCTTTATTTTTGAGCGATGCTCAATGTGAATATTTTTTGAGTTTTTAAGAAGTTATTTTTACAACGGGAGTCACTATTGCATAATTTATGGCTTATTACAGCAGTAACGAAATTTGCAATAAACATTTGATAAATATTGGCGCTAATATATGCCACCTAGGTAAGGAGTGTAAACTGGGATTACGCCCACAAATATGATTTTAAAGGTAAGATTTTAAGGCTAAGTTCACACTAGGTGATTTTGCAGCGTTTTTTGATGTGTTTTTTAATGCAAATTTTCAGCCGTATTTTACTGTACCTGCAAAGTTTGAGATTGCAGAAATCTGATGCACACACATTGGTTTTTTTTTGTCATCAGTATTTTGTGTTTTGCATGGTTTTTTGGACATAGAGCATGTCACTTCTTTCAGCGTTTTTTCAGTGTTTTTTTGCCCATTAAAATGAATGGGTGGTGAAAAATTGCTGAAAAAAACATACCAAAAACGCATGTATCAGGTTTGGCTGAGTTTTTTGTGCCAAAACCTGATTCTATAGAATAGGATTTTTTTTTTCAACACTAAACTTTATCAACATGCATAAGAGACAAATCTAGCATGACATAACCGCAAAAAAAAACAAGGAAAACATGTTTTTTTCTGCAGCTTCTTTCCTGTCAAGAGATCAGATTTTGCTGCAGAAAATAAAAATGCTGAAAAATCTCCTAGTGTCAACTTAGCCTAAAGCAGTTTTCCAGGCTTATTATATTTATGGACAAAACCCAAGAAAAAAGCAAAATTAGCACATACCATGAAGTAAGCAAATAAGTAAATAGTAATAATACATGTAAAGAACATAGGGGACTTAGTAAACACTATTTTGATTTTAAAAAAAACGTAAAAGCCCTCCAACCACGACATAGTGACCCAACCAGGATGTTCATCTTTTCTTGAACTAGCCATTTCATCTATATAGCTTCCCATGGGCAGGTGTCTGAACAGTCAGGCCCCTGTCCTGTTTTGTTGTTATCTACATTGTGGTTGGCTGACACAATTTAAGGTTTTAATACTGGAAACAGGCTAGGACCATCCCGATTGGGTCACCTTGCTGCAGTGTTGCAAGCCTATAATGACACCATTTTTCATGGACTGAACATAAAACATCAGAAGGAGTCAATAACTCCAATATCTTCTCTCCCCAACATATCCATAAAGGTTACCGCACATTAGATCCTATTGAAGTGAACAGGATCTGGGCTGCAGTACCCGAGAATGGCCATTACACAGTCTATGGCGCTGTGCTGTTTCGGATCTGAAAACATCTGACCATTGGGGGTGCCGCCATGTGTCAGCACCCTTCCTTCCCCCCACCTCTCTGATTGAATAATTGTCTTATATCACAGTCCAAGACAAACCCCTTAAATTATTTTTCGACATAGCCAAAGGGCCATAAAATGTATGTATGTATTAAAGGCGCAATGCAATGTATCGTACGCTAATAAGATCCTTTTGAGCTGAACCAAGGCTTCCAAGATTGGATTTTCAGTCCACTGACTGCTCTTTCTTTAGAGTCTAATTGATTTCCTTGACATCTCTTTTCGTCTGGCAAAATGCCCGTCTAAGTACTCTGTCTGACCTCTAGGCCCCGCGCCAGATATCGATTCAGTATCTACAATAGCTACGCTGTATCTTCTCTTCCATCTTTGATAATCTGCCAACTACAGAGAGACAGGAAGTCAATGGTTTGCAAATGTTCTATTAGTGTCAGTATATCCGTATTTCCTTATGGGAGTAATGCAATTTGTATTGTTAAAATATCCAAAGCGGAGAAGTCTTTTTCATTGTAAAAAAAAAATAAAAATTCTGTACACGCTTAAACATACAGAAAAAGCTTAAAATCCAGTGGCCGGCAGATTAACCAGCTTCACCCTTGAACCCAATGTTACAGTTTACATACAGATGTAATTTATAGTCAAAGTTACAAAGTTAGATACATTACTGTACTTAATTATAGGGGTTTTTCCAGAATTAAAGGTGTTGTCCCCCCTCTCAGGGACACACATTTTTTTATTGTTAAATGCACGTATTTGGGCTAAAAATCATTTTTGCAATTCGGTTTCATTACAAATTTTGCACCGTTTGGTAAAGACTCTTTGTTTCCCTGCACAGTCAACTTTGATGTGGTCGGAGGAACTCATAAAAGAGTAACTCTCCCCATTAGATTGCTGTAGTATAGGTATTTTACTGGAGCGCTGCAAGGTGGTCCCTGTGAGCAATGTCCACATAGGAATTGCACGTTCCATTAATAATGTCTGAATACCCTATAAAATAATCCCACGAGCCCCCCATATTGTCCCCGTAATCACCACCAGAGTGCCCCATAAAAAACATACCACCCCAATATACAGTGTCATGGCATTCCTAAATGTTCCCAAAAGCAGAGTTGCAATGCCCCCGTACACAGAACCAGATTGTCCAACAAGTTATATCTCTATAAACGGTAGTGGGTGCCCATTAATCAGTGCCACATCAGCTGCCGACATACTGTGCCCATAAAAACCATCCGAGTGCCCCATAAACATGATCAGAGCGACCCCAAAGACAGTATCAGCATTTCATTAAAAAAAGCCAGAATCGGCAAAAACAAGCCCCGCTGCCCCCATACACAGTGTCAGTAGCTCATAAATAATGCCCCTATAAACTGAAGGTATTTAAACGGGTGCATTTGTGCCCCTTAAATAATACCAGAGTGCCCCAACACAGAGTGCCACAGCATTTCATAACTAGAATGTCCCCCAATGTAAATCCACAATCCCCCCAATATACAGTGCCAGAGCCTCAATATACAGTGCCAGAGCCCCAATATACAGTGCCAAGGCCCCAATATACAGGGCCAAGGCCCCAATATGCAGTGCCAGAGCCCCAATATACAGTGCCAAGGCCCCAATGTACAGTGCCAAGGCCCCAATATACAGGGCCAAGGCCCCAATATGCAGTGCCAGAGCCCCAATATACAGTGCCAAGGCCCCAATATACAGTGCCAGAGCCCCAATATACAGTGCCAGAACCCCAATATACAGTGCCAGAGCCCCAATATACAGTGCCAAGGCCCCAATATACAGTGCTAGAGCCCCAATATACAGCGCCAAGGCCCCAATATACAGTGCCACAGCCCCAATATACAGTGCCAGAGCCCCAATATACAGTGCAAAGGCCCCAATATACAGTGCCAGAACCCCAATATACAGTGCCAGAGCCCCAATATACAGTGCCAAGGCCCCAATATACAGTGCCAAGGCCCCAATATACAGTGCCAAGGCCCCAATATACAGTGCCAGAACCCCAATATACAGTGCCAGAGCCCCAATATACAGTGCCAAGGCCCCAGTATACAGTGCCAGAGCCCCAATATACAGTGCCAGAGCCCCAATATACAGTACCAGAGCCCCAATATACAGTGCCAGAGCCCCAATATACAGTGCCAAGGCCCCAATATACAGTGCCAGAGCCCCAATATACAGTGCCAAGGCCCCAATATACAGTGCCAAGGCCCCAATATACAGTGCCAAGGGCCCAATATACAGTGCCAGAGCCCCAATATACAGTGCCAGAGCCCCAATATACAGTACCAGAGCCCCAATATACAGTGCCAGAGCCCCAATATACAGTGCCAAGGCCCCAATATACAGTGCCAAGGCCCCAATATACAGTGCCAAGGCCCCAATATACAGTGCCACAGCCCCAATATACAGTGCCAGAGCCCCAATATACAGTGCCAGAGCCCCAATATACAGCGCCAAGGCCCCAATATACAGTGCCAGAGCCCCAATATACAGTGCCAAGGCCCCAATATACAGCGCCAGAGCCCCAATATACAGTGTCAGAGCCCCAATATACAGTGCCAAGGCCCCAGTATACAGTGCCAGAGCCCCAATATACAGTGCCAGAGCCCCAATATACAGTGCCAAGGCCCCAATATACAGCGCCAGAGCCCCAATATACAGTGCCAGAGCCCCAATATACAGTGCCAGAGCCCCAATATACACTGCCAAGGCCCCAATATGCAGGGCCAAGGCCCCAATATACAGTGCCAGAGCCCCAATATACAGTGCCAGAGCCCCAATATACAGTGCCAAGGCCCCAGTATACAGTGCCAAGGCCCCAGTATACAGTGCCAGAGCCCCAATATACAGTGCCAGAGCCCCAATATACAGTGCCAGAGCCCCAATATACAGTGCCAGAGCCCCAATATACAGTGCCAAGGCCCCAATATACAGTGCCAGAGCCCCAATATACAGTGCCAAGGCCCCAATATACAGCGCCAGAGCCCCAATATACAGTGCCAAGGTCCCAATATACAGCGCCAAGGCCCCAATATACAGTGCCAGAGCCCCAATATACAGTGCCAAGGCCCCAATATACAGCGCCAGAGCCCCAATATACAGTGCCAGAGCCCCAATATACAGTGCCAGAGCCACAATATACAGTGCCAGAGCCCCAATATACAGTGCCAGAGCCCCAATATACAGGGCCAAGGCCCCAATATACAGCGCCACAGCCCCAATATCCAGCGCCATAGGCCCCAATATACAGTGCCAGAGCCCCAATATACAGGGCCAAGGCCCCAATATACAGCGCCACAGCCCCAATATCCAGCGCCATAGGCCCCAATATACAGTGCCAGAGCCCCAATATACAGTGACAGAGCCCCAATATACAGTGCCAGAGCCCCAATATACAGTGCCAGAGCCCCAATATACAGTGCCAAGGCCCCAATATACAGCGCCACAGCCCCAATATACAGTGCCAGAGCCCCAATATGCAGTGCCAAGGCCCCAGTATACAGTGCCAGAGCCCCAATATACAGTGCCAAGGCCCCAATATACAGCGCCAGAGCCCCAATATACAGTGCCAGAGCCCCAATATACAGTGCCAAGGCCCCAGTATACAGTGCCAGAGCCCCAATATACAGTGCCAAGGCCCCAGTATACAGTGCCAGAGCCCCAATATACAGCGCCAAGGCCCCAGTATACAGTGCCAGAGCCCCAATATACAGCGCCAAGGCCCCAATATACAGTGCCAGAGCCCCAATATACAGTGCCAAGGCCCCAATATACAGCGCCACAGCCCCAATATACAGTGCCAGAGCCCCAATATACAGGGCCAAGGCCCCAATATACAGTGCCAGAACCCCAATATACAGGGCCAAGGCCCCAATATACAGCGCCGCAGCCCCAATATACAGTGCCAAGGCCCCAATATACAGTGCCAAGGCCCCAGTATACAGTGCCAGAGCCCCAATATACAGCGCCAAGGCCCCAGTATACAGTGCCAGAGCCCCAATATACAGCGCCAAGGCCCCAATATACAGTGCCAGAGCCCCAATATACAGTGCCAAGGCCCCAATATACAGCGCCACAGCCCCAATATACAGTACCAGAGTCCCAATATACAACGCCACGCATTTCAAAATCCAGAGCCAGAACGTCCCCAAAAGCAGAGATACAATGCCACAATGAACAAGCAATGTTCCTGTAACAGAGCCACTCCGCTCCATCCATTTGGTCTCAGCTCAGCTGAACATGAATCAGCAGACAGCTGAACGATCAGCGAGATCGTCGGGATGTAAATTAGCATGCTCTCCCGGGGACCTCACATGCAGATATGCAGAATGTTAATTGACAGCGAAGAAGAGGTTAATAGGATCAATAATTAGCTAAAAACTCCGTGGGCTGCAAACAACTTATTCGACCCCCCAACCCAGCCCCCGAATGTGTTATTGTCATGTTACATGTTAGGAAGCTTTCCCGGTCACATAAGTGTCTATTCTTCACTGAGGTCTGATATAAATAAAGCCTTCCCATCTTTGGGGTCTCTATATATAATGCTCGCGCTAATGGAGGAGCAATGTGCATTCCTTGCGGTAAGACTTTATACCTGATCTTTCAGCTTTCACCACTTATAAAGCTTTTTTTAAACCCCCAGTCAGTATTAATGTACCCGAGGCCCTGACTGATGACATTAGGCAAGTAGGACTGTAAGCGAGATAATGACAAAACCGAACAACACTCTTGAAGGGAAAAACTCGTAATAAGTTTTGGAAGCGGTTTTTAGACATTTGTGAGAGAGCAAAAAACTTTTTGTTGCGCTTTTCTTCTCTATCCGCCCATTTTAGCTATTTATTAAATTCATTTTAAAAACTTTCCGGGAAATGGGCATATTGGAGACATATAGAACTCGCAGCGGGGCGGTTGATTTGTGCCACTTGAAATGTATCAGTATCAATGGACAGATAAAAGTTATAAACTTTTAGACTCTGTTTTCATAAATTGTTTTAAGCAGAAATTCAGCAGAAAATTGTTCAAATGTCCCAAAATGCTTGCACAACTGTTTTGCAACTTTTTTTTTTTTTCATTTTTATGCCTTCTTAGAAAGTTGGCATAGCTTAGCAGGGAGGAGGCATGGCCAATGAATATATCAAAGGCGGTGAAAAATACAACAGAAATAAATGCATTCCAGTCCCCGATGGGAGTACATTTCTATCCCTGGCACATAGCAGCTGAAAGATGCGCCAGATTCATCAAAAGTAGCACATTTTTTAATGAATTTTGTGGCTCTTCAACACACTCTTCATCAAGACTGATGCACAAGACCCTAATCTTGATGAATCTACCCCTTTTTATTTAGTGCAAATTTTATGATCTTTATGAGGGGGCGTGGCTCATAGGGTAATTATGCAGGGCAGCATAAAGACACGCCCCAGAGGATCATTTGAGACACGCCCCTTCATAAAAACCATAAAAATTGGCACAATATAAAAAAGCCCATATCTCTGAAACCGTATGATGGAATAAAAAACAAAAACAAAGAAAGGGATACTCAAGGGAGTGGCAGGAATAAAATAAGAGCAAAAACTGACCATTTTTAATCTGCTACAGGTCCTCTTTGTAGTGTCAATATTGATTTCCAGGATTGCTACTTCCAATAGGTGGCACTAGAGACCCCGTTCTATTACTTTTTGAGATTACTATTTGCATGTTCAGAAGCTCTGCCAAAGTGCAAAAATGTATATTTAATGACTTTTTCATATTTCAGGAAGTTCAACAATTGTCCCATTTGTCTCAAACAACTCCCATTTAGATTAAAGGGTTAGTCTCATCTTCATAAATGGGAAAAATGCAAAATAAGCAATTTTCCATTTGACATTTATTTAAAAATACTCTCTGTTCTTAAAGACTGAGGGATTTTTAATTGTATTGTGTAACTTGATTGTTTTTATTCCAAAAAAAATCACCACAATGTTCCATTGAATTGAAAGTGTGATCAGATAGTATTTTTTAATGGGGTCTTGCTGTGTATTTTGGAGTAAATCCAATTCAAAATTCCCCTTAAAAAACAACGAAAAACTCAGCCTTTGGGTGTAGTCACAAGGAGTTTTTTTAATGGATACTTTTCTGGTAGATAATTTTTACGTGGAAACCTCATGTAAAAAAAAACAACTTTTTTTCTGTTTTTTTTTTTTCTTCCAGTGGATTTACGGCATAGTGCCAATTTTTAAAAAATATTACAGCCTCTATTATGGTTTAAAAAGTGAAAATAAATATTAATACGTTCAATAAATAAATAATAAATAATAAATAAAAAATGCATACATTAAGGGCTCATACTCATCTGCGAGGAAAACAGACGAATATAATCCGATAAAAAATTGGATTGCCACCGGAACATTGTTAATCTACGTATAATAAACATGTAATAGTCCATGCTCATCTGCAATTTTTTCTCAGCTGAAATCGGACTAAGAAAAAAATTGCAGTATGCTGCGATTGTCCTCATATCTCGGATGAGACTCGCCAATGCAAGTCAATGGGTGTGAAAAAAAAATTGCATGGCACTTGGACCATGTGACTGCCATCCGATTTCTACACAACCAAGTCTTTGAAAAATTGACATTTAATCTGACGCATACAGTAAAATCACAGGGTGATCCGACAAAATAGAATAGATAGAATAGATATATACATAGAATAGATAGATATAAAGATGTCAGTCACATGTATAATTATTACAGTACTTGTGTGGCTTACTGTACATGTATTTTATTGCTGAATTAATTATTCAGAAAAAAATGGCGATGGACCCCCGACATTTCATTAACCAGCAGAGGTAAAGCTGACAGCCGGGGGCTGATGTTTATAGCTTGGAAATGGTGTAATACCCATATAGCTTCCCAAGCTTTTAATGCAAAGAAATGACACAGACTCCTTTATTGACTCCAAATTAACCAAAAACAGTTATACTTAGCTTAGGCTCAATCCACTGAAGCCATTGTCCTCTGTAAAATAATTAAAATATTAAACAACCATATTCATCACCTGACCAATGAGAAGATAATAATAAAATTGTCCTGTGACGCGTCTAGCTTTGGGACATCTAGATGGCAGGCTGCGTTGTTGCATGATGCGACCATACAGCCTGCCATCCAGTAGAGACACTGAGCTGTGTGTGCTTGTTCAGCTCAGCGTCAATGATGACGTGCTAAAGTTGAGCAGGGTTCACATCCAAAGAACTCGTTTCACTTCACTGACATCACCGCGAGTTTGAAAAAGTTCTCACGCTCGTGGTGTAGTCAGAAAGGTCATTGGAGTTCATTGGATATGAACTACGCTCAACTGTGTCATTTGTGTTGTTCCTCTGTTTTTTTGTGTTGTTCCAATACACACAAAGGAAATAAACATGTGTATAACAAAAAGTGTAATTACAATAATTTTCTGGGAGAAATGCTTCATTTTCTTGACCAATTTCAAGGGTGCCAACACTTTGGCCATGACTGTACATAGACAAAAGGAGGCCATATAACGAAAATCATAATAAGACCCCTATAGAATTTGACGTGTCCAGTTCATCTACTATGTTTGCTGATAGGAGCAGGAAATGTTCTTGGGCTCTTCCACCCATTACACCTGGATGAGTGAAATCTTTGTCACCTTCAGCTTGAGCATCCTTCTCCAGGAGTCCTATGGCAGCTTTGTGGGCTCTTCTGTGGTTCCTATGTCCTTCTTGCCAACAGTTCCCATGGTGGTGGCAGCATGATGGTGTTTGGGTAGCATGATAGTCTTTATCGACAATACATTTATGTTGTGCTAACCACAACAGATCTCCAAGTCCCAACATTCTCATCCCTTTTTGTGGAATTCTCTAAGCCATGCCCTAATCCGCCTAGAAACACTCAGCTTCACGCAAATTTGTGACCCATTTTTCATGATAAAAACAGGTCAGTTGGAAAGTACAATTATGGAGGCAGCCTTTGTATTTTAATACACTTAATTAAAGTGTATCCCGAGCGATCGGGTTCGAAACCCAAAGCACATGGCTGGCTATGTAGCTGAATGGAGTAGAAGTGCACATGCTTGGCTCGCTACTCTTGCTCGGCCTCTACTCCATTTACTATCTATGGGACTGTAAAAATTAACAGAGTGGTGCACTTGGTATTCCATAGACAATTAATGAAAATGAGCATGCACAGGAGGTTAAATATGTGCACCTCAACACTATTCAATATAGAGATGCAAAGCCCTGATCTCCAGATGACTGGGGGCTCCTGCTGTCAAACCACCAGCGATCAGCTGTACAAGGGATAACTTGATTTTTCGGGGAATAACCCTTTTACGACCTATGACATATAGGTATGTCATAGGTCGCCTCCCTCTTTTTCATGTGTGCTCCGATGCTGAGCCTGCATCTTTTCAGGTTTGGTCAGCTGTCATGTGCCCTTAACAGACGCGGGTGGAATCATGATCCACCCACGGTTGCTAACATGTTAAATCCTGCTGTCAATCAGTGACAGCGAAATTTTTTACCCGTGCTTACTGGAAACAAATCTCACCCATCGTCATCCCTGTCACATGATAGAGGGGCGCCGATGGGTTGGCACGACAGCCGGGCATCTGCAGAAGACTCCATTGCCTGTCCTTGCCGATCTCCTGTGGATGCTGGCCCACTTCAGCCCTGCTATGCATAGCAGAAGCAATCGGATGATCGCAGCTTCAAGTCTCCTAAAAATATCTTAAAAATATAAAATTTAAAATCTCTCTATTTTTGCCCCATGCAAAATAAAACAGTAAAAGAAAATGACATGTTTAGTATTGCTACGTTCAGAAACACTCAATCTATCCAAATATGAAAAGAATTAATCTGATAGGCAAATGTCATAACGAGAAAATAATTCAAAACGCCAGCTTTACTGTTTTTGGTAGCCGCAATATTGCAATAGGAGGCGATTCAAACATCATATATACAGCAAAATGGTATGGATAAAAATGTCAGCTCGGAGCACAAACAATAAGGTCTTACCCGGCCCGAAAAATGGAGACTCTGTGGGTCTCGGAAAATAGTGCCTTTTTTTTTTTTCAAAACTTTGGAAAAAAAATTCACCACTTAAACAAAAAAGAACCTAACCATGTTTGGCATGAACGAACACGTAATGACCTGAAGAATCATAATGACAGGTTAGCTTTAGCATTTAGTGAACATGGTAAAAAAAAAAACTATTGTGGAATGTCACCGCAACAGTATAGCAGAACTAGGTCTAAGCAGGGAAGTAGTGCATGGTAGCAGCATAGATGCCTACTACCTGAATACTCAGGTTGTATCCCACCACCTGAGCAGGCCTAAAAGGTCTGGGATCGTACTGTCAGAGGTGCAACCTGGCGTATTAAGGAGAGAAGAGAGCCAGCGGAAGGAATACGACACAGCCCCGGAAACAGGATCCAGGAGAGGTGAGTAACAGTCACCAATTATTTTCTTGGCTTTTCTACAATTGAAAAGGTCTCTTGGAATAAATCAATTGCCGAAAAGTTACCCGCAGAAGCCAATCAGAGGGAGCACATTTCATTTTCCCAGTAAATATTAAGGACCCAGTATAGAAATGTCCAGCTTTTCTCTATTTTTTTTTGACCATGAAGTTAAATATTAGGTCTATGGTGGTATACGGTAAAACGGGAAGAGCCAAGTTTCCAAGAGGTTCTCATAATTCTGCTCTGTGTGTCCCATAAGCGTCGCTTCTCTCCATATTTTGGCATCACATCCCAGAATCACACATACTAATATTTTAGATTCTAACGCCTTTTGAACTAATTATAGCCGAGCACCGGCTGCTAATTAATTGCTGATGAGTACACATAATCTGAAATTCCTGTAAGACCTTCAGCTCTGTGATGTGAATACAGAACAGTTACATAAATGAAACTAAAATAGCTTTCATCTGGAATCGCAAACTCCCCACGGAGGTGCCTCTGCTAACAAACTGATTAATGCAATTCACCGAGTTTACATCTTCAAGGTATATTTGATTTTCTATTATTAGAGGTTCGCCAGCGTTCATGCTCCACGCGCTTCCATAGGATACATGGTGCATTATTAAAAACTGAGGTGGCGCACCCCTCCCCCCACCGCTTCCAGTCATAAATGATTGCACACAGCTGCTGCGCTAATAACAACCCAAAATGCTAAAGTTTGGGAACACACATCTGTTCTGGCAACTCAAACTACGGCCCTAAGATCTGTCAGAGGCCAGATATCGCTGCAGCCATGAAAATGTGTCCCACTAGAAACCGGAGAGGGAGATTTACAGACGGGAGCCTGCAACAACAACCAGACTGGATCCATGTCATGCCTTATTCTCTGAGGAGTTGTAGATGGCTGGATAGATAGATAGATAGATAGATAGATAGATAGATAGATAGATAGATAGATAGATAGATAGATAGATCATAGAATGTTAGAGTTGGAAGGAGCATACATGGTCATCATGTCCATCCCTGCTCAATGCTCAATGCAGGATTCACTAAACCTGAAGACTTCCATTGAAGGAGAACTCACCACCTCTCGTGAGAACCTGTTCCACTCATTTACTAGCCTCACTGTCAAAAAGTTTTCTCTAATATCTAATCTGTATCTTCTCCCTTTCAGTTTCATTCCATTGCTAGTTGTGTTTCCATGTGCAAATGAGAATACGGATGATCCGTCTACACTGTGACAGCCCTTCAGATATTTGTAGACAGCTATTAAGTCTCCTCTTAGCCTTATTTTTTGCAAGCTAAACATTCCTAGATTATTTAACCCTTCCTTGTAGGACATACTTTGCAGTCCGCTCACCATCCTGGTAGCGCGTCTCTGAACTTTCTCCAGTTTTTAATGTCTTTTTTACAATGTGGTTCCCAGAACTGAACATGGTATTCCAGATGATGCCTGACCAAGGAGGAGTAGAGGGGGAGAATTACTTCACGTGATCTAGACTCCATGTTTCTCTTAAACACATCCCAGAACTGTGTTTGCCTTTTTTGCTGCTGTATCACACTGTTGACTTATGTGCAGTCTGTGATCTATTAGTACACCCAAGTCTTTTTCACACGTGCAGCTGCTTTGCACTATTCCTCCCATTCTGTAGATGTATTTTTGTTTTTCTTGCCCAGATGTAGAATCTTGCATTTCTCTCTGTTAAATACTATTCTCTTAGTCGCTGCCCATCGTTCAAGCTTATCTAGATCCTGAATCCTTTATCTGTCTTCTCTAGTGTTACCTATTCCTCTAAAGGTACCTTCTGTTGTGATAGGTAATTCAGTATCACAATGGACATAGCGGTCAGAGCACATACAGTGATCTGACAATAACCCAAAATAATAGAACGAGCTCTGAGACGTGGGAACTCTGCAGACCGCAATCCCTAATCCTCTCCAAAGAACACTAGAGGCATCCGTGGATTGCGCCTAACGCTCCCTATGCAACTCGGCACAGCCTGAGAAACTAACTAGCCTGAAGATAGAAAATAAGCCTACCTTGCCTCAGAGAAATACCCCAAAGGAAAAGGCAGCCCCCCACATATAATGACTGTGAGTTAAGATGAAAAGACAAACGTAGGGATGAAATAGATTCAGCAAAGTGAGGCCCGACTTTCTTAACAGAGCGAGGATAGGAAAGATAACTTTGCGGTCTACACAAAACCCTAAAGAAAACCACGCAAAGGGGGCAAAAAGACCCTCCGTACCGAACTAACGGCACGGAGGTACACCCTTTGCGTCCCAGAGCTTCCAGCAAAACAATTAGACAAGCTGGACAGAAAAAAATAGCAAACAAATAGCAAAGAAGAACTTAGCTATGCAGAGCAGCAGGCCACAGGAATGATCCAGGGAAAAACAAGTCCAACACTGGAACATTGACAGGAAGCATGGATCAAAGCATTAGGTGGAGTTAAGTAGAGAAGCACCTAACGACCTCACCAGATCACCTGAGGGAGGAAACTCAGAAGCCGCAGTACCACTTTCCTCCACAAACGGAAGCTCCCAGAGAGAATCAGCTGAAGTACCACTTGTGACCACAGGAGGGAGCTCTGCCACAGAATTCACAACAACCTTCACACTGAGCAACTTTACAACGAGAACGACAAAGATCCGTGACGTTGCAGCGTCCTGGATAGCGATCTCATTGTGTTTGACACTCAGCAGCGGTCAGGATCCCGCTGTGACATCGCTGGTTGTAGCTAGAAGTCCGGAACTTTATTTGGTTGTCAGGTCGGCGTGATTCGTCATGTTTGACAGCAAAAGCAATGATGCCAGCAATGTTTTAACATGGAGCTAACAACCGGCGAGAACGATAAGTACGTCACTGGATCGCTCCTGCATCGTTCTGGTGTTGCCGTGTTTGACGTCTCCTCGTGACCTAAACAGCAACACTGCAGCGATTGGCTCGTTGTCTATATCGCTGCAGCGTCGCTTAGTGTAACGGTACCTTTAGCTTTGCATCATCTGCAAATTTGATAAGTTTACCTTCAGTTCCCTTATCTATATAATTTAACACTGGGGCCAGGACAGAGCACTGCGGTACCCCACTTGAAACATTTCTCCAACTGGATGTGCACCACTCTTTGAGTACGATCACTGAGCCAGTTATTAATCCACCTAACTGGAGCCTTGTCAATCCCATACTTGGTCATTTTTTTCAATAAGGATACTATGAGTGTTATGTTTGCTAATGACAGGTGTTATGAAGGCAATCCAGAAACACAGTGTGCTTAGCGATCAGAGCGCACACAGTGATCTGACAAATACCCAAAAATACAAGAACGAGCTCTGAGACGTGGAAACTCTGTAGACTGCACACCTGATCCTATCCTAAACACAACTAAAAGCGGCTGTGGATTGCGCCTAACAACTACCTAGGCAACTCGGCACAGCCTAAGAAACTAGCTAACCTGAAGATAGAAAAATAGGCCTGACTTGCCCCAGAGAAATTCCCCAAAGGAAAAGGCAGCCCCCCACATATAATGACTGTGAGTAAGATGAAAAGACAAAACGTAGGGATGAAATAGATTCAGCAAAGTGGGGCCCGATATTCTAGGACAGAGCGAGGACAGTAAAGCGAACTTTGCAGTCTACAAAAAACCCTAAAGCAAAACCACGCAAAGGGGGCAAAAAAAACCCACCGTGCCGAACTAACGGCACGGCGGTACACCCTTTGCGTCTCAGAGCTTCCAGCAAAACAAAAGACAAGCTGGACAGAAAAAAAGCAACAAAAAAGCAAAAAGCACTTAGCTATACAGAGCAGCAGGTCACAGGAACAATCAGGAGAAGCTCAGATCCAACACTGAAACATTGACAAGGAGCAAGGATAGCAGCATCAGGCGGAGTTAAGTAATGAAGCAGTTAACGAGCTCACCAGAACACCTGAGGGAGGAAGCTCAGAAGCTGCAGTACCACTTGTGACCACAGGAGTGAATTCAGCCACAGAATTCACAACAGTACCCCCCCCTTGGGGAGGGGTCACCGAACCCTCACCAGAGCCCCTAGGCCGACCAGGATGAGCCGCATGAAAGGCACGAACAAGATCGGAAGCATGAACATCAGAGGCAAAAACCCAGGAATTATCTTCCTGAGCATAACCCTTCCATTTAACCAGATACTGGAGTTTCCGTCTAGAAACACGAGAATCCAAAATCTTCTCCACAATATACTCCAATTCCCCCTCCACCAAAACCGGGGCAGGAGGCTCAACAGATGGAACCATAGGTGCCACGTATCTCCGCAACAACGACCTATGGAATACATTATGTATGGAAAAGGAGTCTGGGAGGGTCAAACGAAAAGACACAGGATTGAGAACCTCAGAAATCCTATACGGACCAATAAAACGAGGTTTAAATTTAGGAGAGGAAACCTTCATAGGAATATGACGAGAAGATAACCAAACCAGATCCCCAACATGAAGTCGGGGACCCACACGGCGTCTGCGATTAGCGAAAAGTTGAGCTTTCTCCTGGGACAAGATCAAATTGTCCACTACCTGAGTCCAGATCTGCTGCAACCTATCCACCACAGAATCCACACCAGGACAGTCCAAAGACTCAACCTGTCCTGAAGAGAAACGAGGATGGAACCCAGAATTGCAAAAAAATGGAGAAACCAAGGTAGCCGAGCTGGCCCGATTATTAAGGGCGAACTCAGCCAACGGCAAAAAGGACACCCAATCATCCTGGTCTGCAGAAACAAAACATCTCAGATATGTTTCCAAGGTCTGATTGGTTCGTTCGGTCTGGCCATTAGTCTGAGGATGGAAAGCCGAGGAAAAGGATAGGTCAATGCCCATCCTACCACAAAAGGCTCGCCAAAACCTTGAAACAAACTGGGAACCTCTGTCAGAAACATTATTCTCAGGAATGCCATGCAACCGAACCACATGCTGAAAGAACAAAGGTACCAAATCAGAGGAGGAAGGCAATTTAGCCAAGGGCACCAGATGGACCATTTTAGAAAAGCGATCACAGACCACCCAAATGACTGACATCTTTTGAGAAACGGGAAGGTCAGAAATGAAATCCATCGAAATATGTGTCCAAGGCCTCTTTGGGACCGGCAAGGGCAAAAGCAACCCACTGACACGAGAACAGCAGGGCTTAGCCCTAGCACAAATCCCACAGGACTGCACAAAAGTACGTACATCCCGTGACAGAGATGGCCACCAGAAGGATCTAGCCACTAACTCTCTGGTACCAAAGATTCCTGGATGACCAGCCAACACCGAACAATGAAGTTCAGAGATAAGTTTATTAGTCCACCTATCAGGGACGAACAGTTTCTCTGCTGGACAACGATCAGGTTTATTCGCCTGAAATTTTTGCAGCACCCGCCGCAAATCAGGGGAGATGGCAGACACAATGACTCCTTCCTTGAGGATACCCGCTGGCTCAGATAAACCCGGAGAGTCGGGCACAAAACTCCTAGACAGAGCATCCGCCTTCACATTTTTAGAGCCCGGAAGGTACGAAATCACAAAGTCGAAGCGGGCAAAAAATAACGACCAACGGGCCTGTCTAGGATTCAAGCGCTTGGCAGACTCGAGATAAGTCAAGTTCTTATGATCAGTCAATACCACCACGCGATGCTTAGCTCCTTCAAGCCAATGACGCCACTCCTCGAATGCCCACTTCATGGCCAGAAACTCTCGATTGCCCACATCATAATTACGCTCAGCGGGCGAAAACTTCCTGGAAAAGAAAGCACATGGTTTCATCACTGAGCAATCAGAACCTCTCTGTGACAAAACCGCCCCTGCTCCAATCTCAGAAGCATCAACCTCGACCTGGAACGGAAGAGAAACATCTGGCTGACACAACACAGGGGCAGAACAAAAACGACGCTTCAACTCCTGAAAAGCTTCCACAGCAGCAGAAGACCAATTAACCAAATCAGCACCCTTCTTGGTCAAATCGGTCAATGGTTTGGCAATGCTAGAAAAATTACAGATGAAGCGACGATAAAAATTAGCAAAGCCCAGGAACTTTTGCAGACTTTTCAGAGATGTCGGCTGAATCGAATCCTGGATGGCTTGGACCTTAACTGGATCCATCTCGATAGTAGAAGGGGTAAAGATGAACCCCAAAAATGAAACTTTCTGCACACCGAAGAGACACTTTGATCCCTTCACAAACAAAGAGTTAGCACGCAGGACCTGAAAAACCATTCTGACCTGCTTCACATGAGACTCCCAATCATCTGAGAAGATCAAAATGTCATCCAAGTAAACAATCAGGAATTTATCCAGATACTCACGGAAGATGTCATGCATAAAAGACTGAAACACAGATGGAGCATTGGCAAGTCCGAACGGCATCACTAGATACTCAAAATGACCCTCGGGCGTATTGAATGCAGTTTTCCATTCATCTCCTTGCCTGATTCTCACCAGATTATACGCACCACGAAGATCTATCTTAGTGAACCAACTAGCCCCCTTAATCCGAGCAAACAAGTCAGATAACAATGGCAAGGGATACTGAAATTTAACAGTGATCTTATTAAGAAGGCGGTAATCAATACACGGTCTCAGCGAACCATCCTTCTTGGCTACAAAGAAGAACCCTGCTCCCAGTGGTGATGACGATGGGCGAATATGTCCCTTCTCCAGGGATTCCTTCACATAACTGCGCATAGCGGCGTGTTCGGGCACGGATAAATTAAATAATTGACCTTTAGGGAATTTACTACCAGGAATCAAATTGATAGCACAATCACAATCCCTATGCGGAGGTAGAGCATCGGACTTGGGCTCTTCAAATACATCCTGATAATCAGACAAGAACTCTGGGACCTCAGAAGGGGTGGATGACGAAATCGACAAAAATGGAACATCACCATGTACCCCCTGACAACCCCAGCTGGATACCGACATGGAATTCCAATCCAATACTGGATTATGGGTTTGTAGCCATGGCAACCCCAACACGACCACATCATGCAGATTATGCAACACCAGAAAGCGAATAACTTCCTGATGTGCAGGAGCCATGCACATGGTCAGCTGGGCCCAGTATTGAGGTTTATTCTTGGCCAAAGGTGTAGCATCAATTCCTCTCAATGGAATAGGACACCGCAAAGGCTCCAAGAAAAACCCACAACGTTTAGCATAATCCAAATCCATCAGATTCAGGGCAGCGCCCGAATCCACAAACGCCATGACAGAAAACGACGACAAAGAGCATATCAAGGTAATGGACAGAAGGAATTTGGACTGTACAGTACCAATGACGGCAGACCTAGCGGACCGCTTAGTGCGCTTAGGACAATCAGAAATAGCATGAGTGGAATCACCACAGTAGAAACACAGACCATTCAGACGTCTGTATTCCTGCCGTTCAACTCTAGTCATAGTCCTATCGCACTGCATAGGCTCAGGTTTAACCTCAGGCAGTACCGCCAAATGGTGCACAGATTTACGCTCGCGCAAGCGTCGACCGATCTGAATGGCCAAAGACAAAGACTCATTCAAACCAGCAGGCATAGGAAATCCCACCATGACATCCTTAAGAGCCTCAGAGAGACCCTTTCTGAACAAAAGCCAGCGCAGATTCATTCCACTGAGTGAGTACTGACCATTTCCTAAATTTCTGACAATATACTTCTATATCATCCTGACCCTGGCACAAAGCCAGCAAATTTTTCTCAGCCTGATCCACTGAATTAGGCTCATCGTACAGCAATCCGAGCGCCAGGAAAAACGCATCGACACTACTCAATGCAGGGTCTCCTGGCGCAAGAGAAAATGCCCAGTCTTGAGGGTCGCCGCGCAAAAAAGAAATAATAATCAAAACCTGTTGAATAGGATTACCAGAAGAATGAGGTTTCAAGGCCAGAAATAGCTTACAATTATTTTTGAAACTTAGAAACTTAGTTCTATCTCCAAAAAACAAATCAGGAATAGGAATTCTTGGTTCTAACATAGATTTCTGATCAATAGTATCTTGAATTTTTTGTACATTTATAACGAGATTATCCATTGAAGAGCACAGACCCTGAATATCCATGTCCACACCTGTGTCCAGAATCACCAAATGTCTAGGGGAAAAAAAAAAAGTGAACACAGAGCAGAAAAAAAAAAAAAAATGATGTCAGAACTTTTTCTTTCCCTCTATTGAGAATCATTAGTGGCTCCTTGTACTGTTATGTTTGCTAATGACAGGTGTTATGAAGGCAATCCAGAAACACAGTGTGCTTAGCGATCAGAGCGCACACAGTGATCTGACAAATACCCAAAAATACAAGAACGAGCTCTGAGACGTGGAAACTCTGTAGACTGCACACCTGATCCTATCCTAAACACAACTAAAAGCGGCTGTGGATTGCGCCTAACAACTACCTAGGCAACTCGGCACAGCCTAAGAAACTAGCTAGCCTGAAGATAGAAAAATAGGCCTGACTTGCCCCAGAGAAATTCCCCAAAGGAAAAGGCAGCCCCCCACATATAATGACTGTGAGTAAGATGAAAAGACAAAACGTAGGGATGAAATAGATTCAGCAAAGTGGGGCCCGATATTCTAGGACAGAGCGAGGACAGTAAAGCGAACTTTGCAGTCTACAAAAAACCCTAAAGCAAAACCACGCAAAGGGGGCAAAAAAAACCCACCGTGCCGAACTAACGGCACGGCGGTACACCCTTTGCGTCTCAGAGCTTCCAGCAAAACAAAAGACAAGCTGGACAGAAAAAAAGCAACAAAAAAGCAAAAAGCACTTAGCTATACAGAGCAGCAGGTCACAGGAACAATCAGGAGACGCTCAGATCCAACACTGAAACATTGACAAGGAGCAAGGATAGCAGCATCAGGCGGAGTTAAGTAATGAAGCAGTTAACGAGCTCACCAGAACACCTGAGGGAGGAAGCTCAGAAGCTGCAGTACCACTTGTGACCACAGGAGTGAATTCAGCCACAGAATTCACAACATATGAGATACTTTATCAAATGCTTTGCTTAAGTCGAGATATATTATATCTACCGTATTTCCCTGATCCACCCAGTCAGTGATTCCATCATAGAAAGAATTTAGATTAGTCTGACATGACTTGTTTGCTACAAACCAATGCTGACTCTGGTTAATTACTTTATTCTTATCCAAGCACTTACATACAGTTTACTAATTTGTTCAAAGATCTTTCCTGGTATAGAGGTAAGGCTCACTGGCCTGTGATTTCCTGGCTCCGTCTCTTCTTTCCTTTTTTAAAGATAGTGACAACATTTGTGCTTCTCCAATCTTCTGAGACTTCTCCTGTTTTCCAATATTTTTCAAAGATTCTGGCTACTGGTTCTAGAATTTCCTCTGCTAACTTTTTCAGTAGATAGATAGATAGTTAGGTGGATAGTTGGATAGATACAGGATAGATAGATAATTAGATAGAAGATAGATAATTAGATAGATAGATAGATAGATAGATAGATAGATAGATAGATAGATAGATGAGATAGGTTAAAGGAGGAACCTTTAGAAGGGTTCTGTGGAGTTGAAACTTTGCCTGTTGCACATATGGTTTATTAAAAGTTTTGCTAGAATTTTAATAGTTTCCCATTTTTCAGTGCCACCTGCTTTTTTATTGTTTTTCAATTTTGATAGATAGATAGATAGATAGATAGATAGATAGAATCTTGAAATCATTTTAGTCATACACAAAGTTTACTGCTTCAATTTTTTCGATCTTTTAGTGACATGTTTCTATGAAATCCCGAAGTACAATTATAAGGGCTTGTTCAAATGCTGCTTTTTTTCCCGTGCTTTGTTCAATACTCCCATGACGTAATCCTAATTACGGCTGCATCACCTACTTTTATAAATGCTCCCTGTGTAAGGTATACAGTTTTATGATTTCCTAGTTTAGTTTCTTAGCATATTGACATGCTACTATCTGGTTTTTTTCTGATATGTCTCATTCTTTCGCTAACAAAGTGGATAGTTTTTGCTACATATGTGGAGACGTCACTTATGCGTCACAAAGGCGAAACTTAACTATCATAAGAAAAGCCTACAACCTATATTTTGGCTGCAGAATAGGAGATCAGGACAAGAGTTAGGCTCCACACATGTGCTGCAATAGATGTGCATACCATCTTACCCAGTGGTTGCATGGGAAGAGCAATCTATGCCTTGTGCAGTCCCAATGATCTGGAGAAAGCCAACCGATCATACTTCCAATTGCTAATTCTGCATGGTGTCCACATTAGGAAACAAGTTTCAAGGAAGACGAAGTGGTCTTTACAGTATCCAAACATTCTATCTGCAATACTCCCAGTACCATATACAGAAGAACTGCCGGTTCCAAAAGCACCAGAAACATTTTCAGCCAAATCAAGTGAGGAAGAAGAGGGTGCTTGGTGTCATGAAGCATCTTCATCTCACGACCCAGAGTTTCTATCAGCAACCTCAACTGAACCACTTCTTATAATACAAAGGCAACAGAACGATCTTGTTAGAGATTTGTATCCTGCCCAAGAGTAAAGGTACCGTCACATTAAGCAACGCTGCAGCGATATAGGCAACGATGCCAATCGCTGCAGCGTCGCTGTTTCGTCATTGTGTGGTCGCTGGAGAGCTGTCACACAGACAGTTCTCCAGCGACCAACGATGCCGAAGTCCCCGGGTAACCAGGGTAAACATCGGGTTACTAAGCGCAGGGCCGCACTTAGTAACCCGATGTTTACCCTGGTTACCATTGTAAATGTAAAAAAACCCAAACACTACATACTCACCGCTGTGCTCTGCTTTACGGCCGGCGCTGACACAGTGCAGGGAAGCAGAACGCCGGGGGACGCGACAGACACCGGAATGTGAGTATGTAGTGTTTTTTTTTTTTTTACATTTACAATGGTAACCAGGGTAAATATCGGGTTACTAAGCGCGGCCCTGCGCTTAGTAACCCGATGTTTACCCTGGTTACCAGTGAAGATATCGCTGGATCGGCATCACACATGCCGATTCAGCGATGTCAGCGGGAGATCCAGCGACGAAATAAAGTTCTGGCCTTCTAGCTCTGACCAACGATGTCACAGCAGGATCCTGATTGCTGCTGCGTGTCAAACACAACGATATCGCTATCCAGGACGCTGCAACGTCACGGATCGCTAGCGATATTGTTGTTAAGTTGTTCAGTGTGAAGATACCTTAAGGCTCCAGGCTACAGCGGTGGAATCTCCTAGAGGGCGATATTCTGATGAAGATCTTGTCCAATTCCTCTTCATGGAGGGTGATATTGTAGCATGTAACAACATCAACAGTTTAATGGAAGCTCTGAAGATAAGTCATAATCTAGAGGAATGGAGGCTCTTCATCATTTCATCCAAAACAAGCCATCTTGCTAATTAATGGCAATACACTACCTGTAATTCCAGTTGGTTATGCCGTCCACATGACAGAAACCTTTGGCAACATGAAACAGCTGTGCAGGTGCTTGAATTATGACCCAACATTTGTGGCCCCTTAAAGATGGTTGCCCTCTTACTTTGTCTCCAGGGTGGATACACAAAGTCCTGCTGCTTTCTGTGTGAGTGAGATAGCCGTGCAAGAGAATATCGTTACAATAAAAGAGACTGGTCTCTCCGACATTGACTTCAGTCAGGGAGTAATAATGTCCTGCATCCAGCACTTGTTGATCCACATAAGATTTCGTTACCACCATTGCATATCAAATTGGGACTAAAGAAGAACTTCGTAAATGCGATGGATAAAAAATGCAAAAGCATTCACGTATCTCATTGATACATTTCCATGGTTGTTTGAAGCTAAGATAAAGGAAGGAGTCTTTATTGGACCTCAGATTCGTAAGCTTCTTTAGCCCTGCTGTGGTCTTCGGTCAAAAATGACCGACCTTGAACTTCAATATTCTTTAAAATATTCAAGTTGCGGCTCTGAAACCCATGGCTGGCCGACCGACCCATCCTCATTTAAGTCAATCAACCACAAGTTTCAGAACCGCATCTTGAACACCCCAAAAAATACCAAAGTTCAAAATCGGTCTTCCCAGACCGAAGACAACAGCGGGGTTAAGATGAGGTGTTTCTCTGTTTGTTGAAGGACAAGGAACAAGTTGCATGGGTAACACTCACATTAGAGGCCAGTCATTTTTGGGGAAACTCAAGAGCAGATAACTATGAAGAGTTGGTGGTGAATCTCCTCGAAACATATAAGGATCTTGACAGTGACATGTCCTTAAAGATTCATTTCTTACATTCACATCTAGACTTTTTTTCCACCAAACTGCAGAGCAGCGAGCGATGAGCACGGTGAGAGATTTCACCAAGATATGGCAGCTATGGAGAAAAGATCTCAATGAAAATAGAATCCATCAATGCTTGAAGATCACTGTTGGACAATTGTAAGAGATGATCCAATTCAGGAGTACAAGAGACAAGCAAAAAAAGAGTTGTCACCGAATGAGGAGCAAATGTTGTAGTGCAATTTCTGTAACTTTTTATAATTCGCAATCGTGTTTAGACAGGTTTTAGTTGTTTGAATCATTGCTAGGTTTACAAAAATAATAATGTTTCAAAGTACTGACACTTTTATGCATTGATGGATAGATAAATTTATAGATAAATATTAGAGATTAGATCATCGACATATAGATAAACAGTCTTTTAGCTCAACATAACCGGCACCAGTCTTAATTTCTTCAAATTTTCTACCAAAACAGCATTTTTTGACTCTGGACATCGGGCATGAAAAATGCAACCAAAATTTCTTTCACACCACTTGCGGTTTGATGTCTATGGCCCCATAGAACCGGCGGTTCCTCCTATGAGGTGATGACAATATAGAGCCGGGTTGGGTCACTAATAGTTATATGTGTAAGTGGTAGAGCCTGGGGTCTACAGCCTGAATCTTGCACAGTCGGACATTAATTAATAGAATGACCATTATGTACAATGTCCACAAACAGGTCCTAAAACCTGGACTTGGCCCTCGAAATTAGGGACAGTTGGCCGCTCCGAGACAAATTGTTCCCATATTTGTCTGTCTTTGATTAGGCAACCCATTAAGACTCAGATGACATTCTGGTGGCTTCATACATAAAATACTGCAGTCCAGGTCACCGGATAGCCGCTCGCTGCTTTCAAAGCATTCATCAGATATCAGATAACACACGGCACAATAACTCAGCAGCCGGGCTTCACTGACTTAAATCACTATATATTCCCACAGAAAGCAAGTAGCAGAGTGTTTATAGCAAGCAAGAAAAACACCACGGCATGAATGCCGGGAGCTGGCGGGTGCACCGCTGGCAGGGGGGCGCACAGATTTTTATTTAGTGCCGGGGTTGTTTCGTTTTGCCCCTCGATTACATCACATGAGCACCACGCTGTAAACCGGGGCAGAAATCACCAGACGTAATATCCGCCCCTGTATAGGGGAAATCACCAAAAAGGCCAAAAATTAGGATTTGTAGACAATTATTTAGGGGGTTAATATTTTGAAGCAAAAGGGGTACTTTATTTGGCGGTATAAAAATAAAGATTACAATTTCTGCAGAAAAAGTGTAATACAGCAGTATATGTCCTGGGATATCACAATCATCTACAATTATTACCACAGAAAAAGTGTAATCCAGCACTATACATTCTGAGAAATGACAATAATCTACAATTATTACTACAGAAAAAGAATAATCCAGCATTATACGTTCTGGGAAATGACAATAATCTACAGTTTCTGCAGAAAAGGTGTAATCCAGCACTATATGTTCTGGGATATCACAATAATCTACAATTATTACTACAAAAAAAAGTGTAATCCAGCACTATATGTTCTGGGATATCACAATCATCTACAATTATTACCACAGAAAAAGTGTAATTCAGCACTATATGTTCTGACATATCACGATAATCTACAATTATTACAATGGAAGAAGTGTAATCCAGCACTATATGTTCTGGGATATCACAATAATCTATAATTATTAGTACATATAAAATGTAATCCAGCACTATATGTTCTGACATATCACGATAATCTACAATTATTACAATGGAAGAAGTGTAATCCAGCACTATATGTTCTGGGATATCACAATAATCTATAATTATTAGTACATATAAAATGTAATCCAGCACTATATGTTGTGGGATATCACAATAATCTACAATTATTACTACAAAAAAAAGTGTAATCCAGCACTATATGTTCTGGGATATCACAATCATCTACAGTTATTACCACAGAAAAAGAATAATCCAGCACTATATGTTCTGGGATATCACAATAATCTACAATTACTACAGAAAAAGAATAATCCAGCATTATACGTTCTGGGAAATGACAATAATCTACAGTTACTGCAGAAAAGGTGTAATCCAGCACTATACGTTCTGGCATATCACAATAATGTACAATTATTACCACAGAAAAAGTGTAATCCAGCACTATATGTTCTGACATATCACGATAATCTACAATTATTACAATGGAAGAAGTGTAATCCAGCACTATATGTTCTGGGATATCACAATAATCTATAATTATTAGTACATATAAAATGTAATCCAGCACTATATGTTCTGACATATCACGATAATCTACAATTATTACAATGGAAGAAGTGTAATCCAGCACTATATGTTCTGGGATATCACAATAATCTATAATTATTAGTACATATAAAATGTAATCCAGCACTATATGTTGTGGGATATCACAATAATCTACAATTATTACTACAAAAAAAAGTGTAATCCAGCACTATATGTTCTGGGATATCACAATCATCTACAGTTATTACCACAGAAAAAGAATAATCCAGCACTATATGTTCTGGGATATCACAATAATCTACAATTACTACAGAAAAAGAATAATCCAGCATTATACGTTCTGGGAAATGACAATAATCTACAGTTACTGCAGAAAAGGTGTAATCCAGCACTATACGTTCTGGCATATCACAATAATGTCCAATTATTACTACAGAAAAAGTGTAATCCAGCACTATATGTTCTGGGATATCACAATAATCTACAATTATTACTACAGAAAAAGTGTAATACAGCACTATATGTTCTGGGATATCACAATAATGTACAATTACTACAGAAAAAGTGTAATCCAGCATTATACGTTCTAGGAAATCACAATAATTCACAAATATTACAGAAAAAGTGTAATCCAGCACTATATGTTCTGGCATATCATGATATTCTACAATTATTACTACAGAAGTGTAATCCAGCACTATATGTTCTGGGAAATTACAGTAACATTCAAGTACTACATAAAAAATGTAATCCAGCACTATATGTTCTGGGATATCACTCTAATCAAGACTTAAAAAAAAAAAAAAATACCACTCCAGATTTCACGGAAGGTATCTGATCGTCTATCAGACCCAGGAGTGGCGCTGTCTCTGACTATTCCACAGTCCATTTTTCCTAGTGTCATTCACCCCCCGTCTCTCCCCCTTATAAGCTGGAGACATTCTTGTTCATGGCGCTGTCATAGTAATGAAAAACATCACCATCAGAACAAGATCACAGTGATGTCAGAATAGTATAAATCAAAGATTGCGTCCTGCTAACTTATAACTGGTCGGGAAACATGTAAAATAGCTGGAGAGTTTTCTGAAATACCAACTGTCAACAGCGCGCGGTACGAGCCAATAAACAACTGGCAGACGGGATCACCGCAGACAGTAGACAAGTAAGCGTGGAGTAATGAATGATTCGTACATAGCAGGAATAGAACACAAACAGGGATCTGACTTCATGGGAGATGGAAACACCACGGCTTCATATGAGAACTTCACTTAAAGAGGACTTTAAGTCACCAGGTCAAAAGTGGACCGTTTAGCTCTTATCTTATTCTCACTGCTCCCCGGAGTATTCCGCTTTTTGTTTCTTGAAAATCCGCCATATGGTTCCAGAGATATGAGCCTTCTTATTTAGTGCTAAGAAAGGGGAGTGGCTCACAAGATCCTCAGGGGCATGTCTCTGCATAATTACTGTGTGAACCACGCCCCCTCGGTAACATTTCAAAATTAGCACTAAGTAAAAAGGTCCATATCTTTGGAACCGTACAGTTGATTTAAAACACTAAAATAAAAAAATACTCAGGGAAGCAGCAGGGGTTGAATAATAGCAACAATTGCCCAATTTTGGCTTGGTGACATCTCCTCTTTAAAGAGATTGTCAGACTCATGAGCATATGCGTCACCCCAGAAGGTACGTAAACACCTTCACATATCAAAAATTTATTAAAAAATACTGTGTTTATGCCATTAATGTCTAAGATAGAAATGCTCTTTTAATTTGTATACAATGGTAGAATACTTTTAAGCAAGGTAATTATAAATTTTAGCAAAAAAAACATCCTTTGCATAGAAAAATTTGTGATTGCACTACCCATTGTGACCACTAGATGGAGACAACATTTCTTCTTTTCTATATATTATAAACTACTTTACAGTAGGATCAGTATAGACGCCGTACATGGACGGTAACGTCTGTGATCATGCCATTGGTATATGTTTGTTTAAAAATACTATTCCTCCCTGGGGCAAATGTCCTTGGCAAGAGAACCTTGAAGCATTTCATTGAAATTTGATTCCTGGACACCAGTCTCAATTCATAGCAATGGCCTCCGACTTCCCTCTCTGCAACAAATTTCTTCTAAAAATGTAAAGCGTCTGTCATCTAGATTAAAACAGGAAAGAAAAAAAAAATATTTGCCATCCTATACATGTTAGAGTCAAACTAGTGCCCTTAGAGGCATCACCCTGAGGCGGCCTGCACATTTCCACTATGTATACACATAACACAATGGCTGACTGTGTATCAGCAGTTCCTGAATGTATCACTGACAGGTGTGCCCTGCAGGGGAGGGTGATGACATCCTGTGATCGACGGACGCCCCCATAGTACTAAATATTAATTTCTTGCCAATGATCTTTCATTCCAATGTATTGTGTCAGCAACCGCAGACATTCCTGAATATAGATATACAGATATATACCTCCTTCTATACTTTATTATAGTTCGTTACTAATATTTAATAATAGTAACAATAATAACATAAACAAAAGTGATACGCGAATCTGGCGAAATTCAGTTTGATCAAGAAATATGATTTTATTATCACATTTATTCAATGAGAATCGAATGTACATTATTACGCTCTGAGATCTCTCCAGGGCGCAACACACATATGTAAAAAAAAAAAGAAAAGAAAGAAAAAGGAAAAATATTATATTCACCTTTGCAACAGCACAACCAGTCCAGTTTTTTTTTTCGGTCCGGTCACCAGGCGGTCAACATTGGCCATCTTCAGGGTCTTCCATTGCCCGGGAGCATCTTTCCTGCTTTGGGTATTGTTTTAACTCTTTACTGACGGGGCCACATTTTTTTAAATCTGGGAGCAAATATATATATATAATATATATATATATATAATGTATATATATACGAAAATAAAAAAAAAACAGAAAGTAAGAAGCTGTTTTTGTCTGGGGTCTGATATTAATATTGGGTTCTTAAAAGTCTGTTCTGGGGTTTGATAATAGTATATCGGTCTGGTAAAAGTTCTGAAAGTCATTTAGGGAGTCTATCACCCCCAAAATGTTTTTTTATTTGACTGATACAGTTTTGACAGGGACTTGGCCCCTATGAAAAAAAACGTACTAGCTCTGTACCTGTTGCTGGTACAGTGCATGAGAAAATACCTTTTAATTTGGATGCAAATGAGGAGTTTTTGGTGCATCCTTGGCAGGGCCAAGAGTTTGGGGAACTTCTGATTGAATGTGCTTGTTTCCCCTCGCAATCTAACAGATGTGGATCGACTGCAAGGGAGAGCGGGCAAAGAATGCCAATTGTAGATGTACCACAAAGGGAGAGCGGGCAAATATCGCCAATTCTAGATCTGCCACAAAGGGAGAGCGGGCAAATATCGCCAATTCTAGATGTACCGTGAAAGGAGAGCAGGCAAACGTGGCCAATTGTAGATCTGCCATGAAGGGAGAGCGGGCAAATATTGCCAATTCTTGGTGTACCACGAAAGGAGAGCAGTCAAAGATGGCCAATTGTAGATGTGCCACGAAGGGAGAGCGGGAAAAGACAGCCAATTCTAGATGTGCCAGTGCCAAGAATGGAGAGCGGGCAAAGATCGCCAATTTTAGATGTGCCAAGGAGGGAGAGTGGGCAAAGACTGCCAATTCTAGATGTGCCATGAAGGGAGAGTGGGCAAAGATCGCAATTCTAGATGTGCCATGAAGGGAGAGAGGGCAATGATCGCCAATTCTAGATGTGCCATGAAGGAGAGCTGGCAAAGATCAGCAATTCTAGATGTGCCATGAAGGGAGAGCGGGCAAAGATCGCCAATTCTAGATGTGCCAGTGCCACGAATGGAGAGCGGGCAAAGATCGCCAATTCTAGATGTGCCATGAAGGGAGAGCGGGCAAAGATCGTCAATTCTAGATGTGCCATGAAGGGAGAGCGGGCAAAGATCCAATGCTAGATGTGCCATGAAGATAGAGCAGGCAAAGACCACCAATTCTAGATGTGCCATGAAGGGCGAACGGGCAAAGATCACCAATTCTAGATGTGCCATGAAGGGAGAGCGGGCAAAGATCACCAATTCTAGATGTGCCATGAAGGGAGAGAGGGCAAAGATCGCCAATTCTAGATGTGCCATGAAGGGAGAGTGGGCAAAGATCACCAATTCTAGATGTGCCATGAAGGGAGAGCTGGCAAAGATCGCCAATTCTAGATGTGCCATGAAGGGAGAGAGGGCAAAGATCGCCAATTCTAGATGTGCCATGAAGGGAGAGCGGGCAAAGATCGCCAATTCTAGATGTGCCATGAAGGGAGAGCGGGCAAAGATCACCAATTCTAGATGTGCCATGAAGGGAGAGCGGGCAAAGATCACCAATTCTAGATGTGCCATGAAGGGAGAGAGGGCAAAGATTGCCAATTCTAGATGTGCCATGAAGGGAGAGCGGGCAAAGATCGCAATGCTAGATGTGCCATGAAGGGAGAGCAGGCAAAGATTGCCAATTCTAGATGTGCCATGAAGGGAGAGTGGGCAAAGATCGCCAATTCTAGATGTGCCATGAAGGGAGAGCGGGCAAAGATCACCAATTCTAGATGTGCCATGAAGGGAGAGCGGGCAAAGATCGCCAATTCTAGATGTGCCATGAAGGGAGAGCGGGCAAAGATCGCCAATTCTAGATGTGCCATGAAGGGAGAGCGGGCAAAGATCCAATGCTAGATGTGCCATGAAGGGAGAGAGGGCAAAGATCGCCAATTCTAGATGTGCCATGAAGGGAGAACGGGCAAAGATCGCCAATTCTAGATGTGCCATGAAGGGAGAGCGGGCAAAGATCCAATGCTAGATGTGCCATGAAGGGAGAGCAGGCAAAGACCACCAATTCTAGATGTGCCATGAAGGGAGAGCAGGCAAAGATCACCAATTCTAGATGTGCCATGAAGGGAGAGCGGGCAAAGATCACCAATTCTAGATGTGCCATGAAGGGAGAGCGGGCAAAGATCACCAATTCTAGATGTGCCATGAAGGGAGAGAGGGCAAAGATCGCCAATTCTAGATGTGCCATGAAGGGAGAGCGGGCAAAGATCACCAATTCTAGATGTGCCATGAAGGGAGAGCGGGCAAAGATCGCCAATTCTAGATGTGCCATGAAGGGAGAGCGGGCAAAGATCGCCAATTCTAGATGTGCCATGAAGGGAGAGAGGGCAAAGATCGCCAATTCTAGATGTGCCATGAAGGGAGAGCGGGCAAAGATCGCAATGCTAGATGTGCCATGAAGGGAGAGCAGGCAAAGATTGCCAATTCTAGATGTGCCATGAGAGGAGAGCGGGTAAAGATCGCCAATTCTAGATGTGCCATGAAGGGAGAGCGGGCAAAGATCACCAATTCTAGATGTGCCATGAAGGGAGAGCGGGCAAAGATCGCCAATTCTAGATGTGCCATGAAGGGAGAGCGGGCAAAGATCCAATGCTAGATGTGCCATGAAGGGAGAGAGGGCAAAGATCGCCAATTCTAGATGTGCCATGAAGGGAGAACGGGCAAAGATCGCCAATTCTAGATGTGCCATGAAGGGAGAGCGGGCAAAGATCCAATGCTAGATGTGCCATGAAGGGAGAGCAGGCAAAGACCACCAATTCTAGATGTGCCATGAAGGGAGAGAGGGCAAAGATCGCCAATTCTAGATGTGCCATGAAGGGAGAGCGGGCAAAGATTGCAATGCTAGATGTGCCATGAAGGGAGAGCAGGCAAAGATTGCCAATTCTAGATGTGCCATGAAGGGAGAGCGGGTAAAGATCGCCAATTCTAGATGTGCCATGAAGGGAGAGCGGGCAAAGATTGCCAATTCTAGATGTGCCATGAAGGGAGAGCGGGCAAAGATCACCAATTCTAGATGTGCCATGAAGGGAGAGAGGGCAAAGATTGCCAATTCTAGATGTGCCATGAAGGGAGAGCGGGCAAAGATCGCAATGCTAGATGTGCCATGAAGGGAGAGCAGGCAAAGATTGCCAATTCTAGATGTGCCATGAAGGGAGAGTGGGCAAAGATCGCCAATTCTAGATGTGCCATGAAGGGAGAGCGGGCAAAGATCACCAATTCTAGATGTGCCATGAAGGGAGAGCGGGCAAAGATCGCCAATTCTAGATGTGCCATGAAGGGAGAGCGGGCAAAGATCGCCAATTCTAGATGTGCCATGAAGGGAGAGCGGGCAAAGATCCAATGCTAGATGTGCCATGAAGGGAGAGAGGGCAAAGATCGCCAATTCTAGATGTGCCATGAAGGGAGAACGGGCAAAGATCGCCAATTCTAGATGTGCCATGAAGGGAGAGCGGGCAAAGATCCAATGCTAGATGTGCCATGAAGGGAGAGCAGGCAAAGACCACCAATTCTAGATGTGCCATGAAGGGAGAGCGGGCAAAGATCACCAATTCTAGATGTGCCATGAAGGGAGAGCGGGCAAAGATCACCAATTCTAGATGTGCCATGAAGGGAGAGAGGGCAAAGATCGCCAATTCTAGATGTGCCATGAAGGGAGAGCGGGCAAAGATCACCAATTCTAGATGTGCCATGAAGGGAGAGCGGGCAAAGATCGCCAATTCTAGATGTGCCATGAAGGGAGAGCGGGCAAAGATCGCCAATTCTAGATGTGCCATGAAGGGAGAGCGGGCAAAGATCGCCAATTCTAGATGTGCCATGAAGGGAGAGCGGGCAAAGATCCAATGCTAGATGTGCCATGAAGGGAGAGAGGGCAAAGATCGCCAATTCTAGATGTGCCATGAAGGGAGAACGGGCAAAGATCGCCAATTCTAGATGTGCCATGAAGGGAGAGCGGGCAAAGATCCAATGCTAGATGTGCCATGAAGGGAGAGCAGGCAAAGACCACCAATTCTAGATGTGCCATGAAGGGAGAGCAGGCAAAGATCACCAATTCTAGATGTGCCATGAAGGGAGAGCGGGCAAAGATCACCAATTCTAGATGTGCCATGAAGGGAGAGCGGGCAAAGATCACCAATTCTAGATGTGCCATGAAGGGAGAGAGGGCAAAGATCGCCAATTCTAGATGTGCCATGAAGGGAGAGCGGGCAAAGATCACCAATTCTAGATGTGCCATGAAGGGAGAGCGGGCAAAGATCGCCAATTCTAGATGTGCCATGAAGGGAGAGCGGGCAAAGATCGCCAATTCTAGATGTGCCATGAAGGGAGAGAGGGCAAAGATCGCCAATTCTAGATGTGCCATGAAGGGAGAGCGGGCAAAGATCGCAATGCTAGATGTGCCATGAAGGGAGAGCAGGCAAAGATTGCCAATTCTAGATGTGCCATGAAGGGAGAGCGGGTAAAGATCGCCAATTCTAGATGTGCCATGAAGGGAGAGCGGGCAAAGATCACCAATTCTAGATGTGCCATGAAGGGAGAGCGGGCAAAGATCGCCAATTCTAGATGTGCCATGAAGGGAGAGCGGGCAAAGATCCAATGCTAGATGTGCCATGAAGGGAGAGAGGGCAAAGATCGCCAATTCTAGATGTGCCATGAAGGGAGAACGGGCAAAGATCGCCAATTCTAGATGTGCCATGAAGGGAGAGCGGGCAAAGATCCAATGCTAGATGTGCCATGAAGGGAGAGCAGGCAAAGACCACCAATTCTAGATGTGCCATGAAGGGAGAGAGGGCAAAGATCGCCAATTCTAGATGTGCCATGAAGGGAGAGCGGGCAAAGATCGCAATGCTAGATGTGCCATGAAGGGAGAGCAGGCAAAGATTGCCAATTCTAGATGTGCCATGAAGGGAGAGCGGGTAAAGATCGCCAATTCTAGATGTGCCATGAAGGGAGAGCGGGCAAAGATTGCCAATTCTAGATGTGCCATGAAGGGAGAGCGGGCAAAGATCACCAATTCTAGATGTGCCATGAAGGGAGAGAGGGCAAAGATTGCCAATTCTAGATGTGCCATGAAGGGAGAGCGGGCAAAGATCGCAATGCTAGATGTGCCATGAAGGGAGAGCAGGCAAAGATTGCCAATTCTAGATGTGCCATGAAGGGAGAGTGGGCAAAGATCGCCAATTCTAGATGTGCCATGAAGGGAGAGCGGGCAAAGATCACCAATTCTAGATGTGCCATGAAGGGAGAGCGGGCAAAGATCGCCAATTCTAGATGTGCCATGAAGGGAGAGCGGGCAAAGATCGCCAATTCTAGATGTGCCATGAAGGGAGAGCGGGCAAAGATCCAATGCTAGATGTGCCATGAAGGGAGAGAGGGCAAAGATCGCCAATTCTAGATGTGCCATGAAGGGAGAACGGGCAAAGATCGCCAATTCTAGATGTGCCATGAAGGGAGAGCGGGCAAAGATCCAATGCTAGATGTGCCATGAAGGGAGAGCAGGCAAAGACCACCAATTCTAGATGTGCCATGAAGGGAGAGCGGGCAAAGATCACCAATTCTAGATGTGCCATGAAGGGAGAGCGGGCAAAGATCACCAATTCTAGATGTGCCATGAAGGGAGAGAGGGCAAAGATCGCCAATTCTAGATGTGCCATGAAGGGAGAGCGGGCAAAGATCACCAATTCTAGATGTGCCATGAAGGGAGAGCGGGCAAAGATCGCCAATTCTAGATGTGCCATGAAGGGAGAGCGGGCAAAGATCGCCAATTCTAGATGTGCCATGAAGGGAGAGAGGGCAAAGATCGCCAATTCTAGATGTGCCATGAAGGGAGAGCGGGCAAAGATCGCAATGCTAGATGTGCCATGAAGGGAGAGCAGGCAAAGATTGCCAATTCTAGATGTGCCATGAAGGGAGAGCGGGTAAAGATCGCCAATTCTAGATGTGCCATGAAGGGAGAGCGGGCAAAGATCACCAATTCTAGATGTGCCATGAAGGGAGAGCGGGCAAAGATCACCAATTCTAGATGTGCCATGAAGGGAGAGAGGGCAAAGATCGCCAATTCTAGATGTGCCATGAAGGGAGAGCGGGCAAAGATCGCAATGCTAGATGTGCCATGAAGGGAGAGCAGGCAAAGATTGCCAATTCTAGATGTGCCATGAAGGGAGAGCAGGCAAAGATCGCAATGCTAGATGTGCCATGAAGGGAGAGCAGGCAAAGATTGCCAATTCTAGATGTGCCATGAAGGGAGAGCGGGCAAAGATTGCCAATTCTAGATGTGCCATGAAGGGAGAGCGGGCAAAGATCACCAATTCTAGATGTGCTATGAAGGGAGAGCGGGCAAAGATCACCAATTCTAGATGTGCTATGAAGGGAGAGCGGGCAAAGATCGCAATGCTAGATGTGCCATGAAGGGAGAGCAGGCAAAGATTGCCAATTCTAGATGTGCCATGAAGGGAGAGCGGGCAAAGATCGCCAATTCTAGATGTGCCATGAAGGGAGAGCGGGCAAAGATCGCAATGCTAGATGTGCCATGAAGGGAGAGCAGGCAAAGATTGCCAATTCTAGATGTGCCATGAAGGGAGAGGGGGCAAAGATCGCCAATTCTAGATGTGCCATGAAGAGAGAGCGGGCAAAGATCACCAATTCTAGATGTGCCATGAAGGGAGAGCGGGCAAAGATCACCAATTCTAGATGTGCCATGAAGGGAGAGAGGGCAAAGATCGCCAATTCTAGATGTGCCATGAAGGGAGAGCGGCAATGGTCGCCAATTCTAGATGTGCCATGAAGGGAGAGAGGGCAAAGATTGCTAATTCTAGATGTGCCACTATGATAAACTCCTACCCTAAATGACTGAATGCTGACATAAATTCAAAGGGTACTTCAACAAAGTATTAGCGTAAAGGTGTGCAGATTTATATATATATAGCAATTGTTACCATCCACCTCTCGTGTCTCCCCTTTTCCTCATAGTTTGTAGCTTGCGAGCAGGGCCCTCACTCCTCCTGGTATCTGTTTTGAACTGTATTTCTGTTATGCTGTAATGTCTATTGTATGTACAAGTCCCCTCTATAATTTGTAAAGCGCTGCGGAATATGTTGGCGCTATATAAATAAAAATTATTATTATTATTATTATTATTCAACAGCGACATTTCAATTCTTTCTTTTTCTTTTTCTACTCGAAAAGATTTCAGTTTATTTTTCAATTGAATTGTACTTCTGTAATTGTAGTTCTGCAACGAATCTTCGTGGTATGATTTTTTGCATGACATAAACATTGGAAATAAACAGGGGTGTGTAGACTTTTTATATCCTTTGTATGTGAAAGCCGCTGACCGATATAAACAAGTCCACTTGGATTGTGCTTAATAGGGAAAAAGCTTCAACCAGAAATCCCTGGCAGGACCATCTCCCACAGAAAAAAGGATCCGGTACAATCAAATCTACCATGTCTGATCCTTCTTTCCATCAATGACTGTTGGGATGGCCCCATACACATCAGATCGTATTTAAAAAATACCGATATCAGTGGGTTCCACCAACGTTAATTTTGTATTTACTCTACAATGTAATATTGGAATATGCTTCAAGCCCACTCCATCCACATACATTGCACTATAAACAGTTGTGGATTTTTCAGCACAGAAATCTGCATAAATTCTGCACTTATATTACCCTGGAGATTGTAACGTATCACTTGGCTGAATTATTTGCAATGTATCCTCCACCCCATCCTATCAGTCGTAGCCCCCATCTCCCCACCAGGTCCTCTCCAGTATTATTACACCCGTCCACAAGGCACTTCTGTACATATATTATTATTTCTGCGTGTTCTTTCTATCCCAAAAATCCCTCTTCGGTAAACTTCCTCCGCACATTGATGTAACTGCCTGGGCAGCTGCCGGCATTATTTATTGACTCTGGATATTTATTGGATGATACCATAAAAACAGCAATTTAACTATAATGTGGCTCAACGGCTTCCTCTCTCGCGCTTCCCAGACGCCTCCCTTCAGGTGTAGCCACCCCTGAAACATCATATCGATCTGTTTTGGGCTATCTAATAGCTTTTATATCTGTAATTGGCTTTGTCCTCTGCAGGACGGAGATCACAAGTGGACATACAAGCTAACCATGAAATAAGCAGTCGTTCAATAAACTCGCCTGCAAGCAAACACCACTCATTCCTACGTGATGACTTGCAATGCAAATCAATGGGTGTTTTAGGTAATTGGACACAAACAGTGTTGGAATGGATGGTGAGTACCCTAAAAGACATAGGCTTTATCTTCTCCTTACTCTTTATGTCTAATTTTTTAATTAAACATAGAAAATATATATTAGTAATCTACTCTGTGTGTTCAAGGCGATCAGTCATGTCACCCCTTCTATTTCTCTATGCCTGGCTGTAAGACTACTTGCTGCAGCGGAAGCCTCTCCCCTTTGCCTTGTCTGTAGTTGGACAAAAGATTGTTAAGCCACGTACCTTTGCTAAACCCTATCCCCTTTTCTTAGCCCCATCCCTTTTTCTAAGCCCCATCCCCTTTGCTAAGCCCCATCCCCTTTTATAAGCCCCATCCCCTTTGCTAAGCCCCATCCCCTTTTCTAAGCCCCATCCCCTTTGCTAAGCCCCATCCCCTTTGCTAAGCCCCATCCCCTTTGCTAAGCCCCATCCCCTTTGCTAAGCCCCATCCCCTTTGCTAAGCCCCATCCCCTTTTCTAAGCCCCATTCCCTTTGCTATGCCCCATCCCCTTTTCTAAGCCCCATATCCCCTGGATTCTTGTCATGGACCATTTTCTTCAACTTCCACCAAAGATTTTCAATTGGATTGAGATCCGGACTATTTGCGGCCATGACATTAACCTTATGTGTCTTTTCAAGGAATGTTTTCACAGTTTTTGCTCTATGGCAGGATGCATTATCATATTGAAAAATGATTTCATCATCCCCAAACATCCTTTCAATGGATGGGATAAGAAAAGTTTCCAAAATAGCAACATAAACTTGTGCATTTATTGAAGATGTAATGACAGCCATCTCCCCAGTGCCTTTACCTGACATGCAGGCCCATATAATAATAATAATCTTTATATAGCGCTAACATATTCTGCAATGCTTTACAGACATTATCATCACTGTCCCAAATGGGGCTCACAATTTAAATTCCCTATCAGTATGTCTTTGGAATGTGGGAGGAAACCGGAGAACATGGAGGAAACCCACCAAATACGGAGAGAACATACAAACTCTTTGCAGATGTTTTCCTTGGTGGGATTTGAACCCAGGACTCCAGCGCTGCAAGGCTGCTGTGCTAACCACTAAGCCATATCATCAATGACTGTGAAAATTTGTATGTTCTCTTCAGGCAGTCATCTTTATAAATCTCATTGGAACGGCACTAAACAAAAGTTCCAGCATCATCACCTTTCCCAATGCAGATTCGCGATTCATCACTGATTATGACTTTCATCCAGTCATCTACAGTCCAAGGTTGCTCTTCCTTACCCCACTGTAACCTTGTTTTTTTTCTGTTTAGGTGTTAATGATGGCTTTTGTTTAGCTTTTCTGTATGTAAATCCCATTTCCTTTAGGCTGTTTCTTACAGTTTGATCACAGACATTGACTCCAGTTTCCACCCATTCATTCCGCATTTGTTTTGCTGTGCATTTCCTGTTTTGGAGACATATTGCTTGAAGTTTCCGGTCTTGACACTTTGATGTCTTCCTTGGTCTACCAGTATGTTTGCCTTTAACAACCTTCCCATGTTGTTTGTATTTGGTCCAGATTTTAGACTGACTGTGAACAACCAACATCTTTTGCAACATTGCATGATGATTTACCCTCTTTTAAGAGTTTGATAATCCTCTCCTTTGATTCAATTGACATCTCTCGTGTTGGAGCCATGATTCATGTCAGCTGACTTGGTGCAACAGCTCTCCAAGGTGTGATCACTCCTTTTTAGATGCAGACTAACGAGCAGATCTAATTTGATGCAGGTGTTAGCTTTGGGTATGAAAGTTTACAGGGTGATTCCATAATTTTTTCATCAGAATTGAGTGATTCCATAATTTTTTCCCTCTGCTTGTTCTAAAAAAGTAACCATTACTGACTACCACATTTTTGTTCTTGATTTCTTTTAGTGTTTCTTAAAGCCAGAAAGTTGTCATTTGAAATGACTTTAGTTTTGTGCCATGTCTGGGATCTGCTTTTTTTCTACAAAATTAAACAACTGAATGAACATCCTCCAAGGCCGGTGATTCCCTAATGTTTGCCAGGGGTTGTATAAGAAATCTAGATGATCACATTCATCATTTACCTTAAGTTATTGCATAGAGTGGTATAAAAAAGTGTTTGCCCCCTTCCTGATTTCCTATTCTTTTGCATGTTTGTCACACTTACATGTTTCAAATCACCAAACAAATTTAATTATCAGGCAAAAATAACACAAGTAATCACAAAATGTAGTTTTTAAATGAAAGTCTTTATTATTAATGGAAAAAGAAATCCATACCTACAGAGCCCTGTGTGAAAAAGTGATTGCCCCTAAACCTAATAATTGGTTGGGCCACACTTAGTCGCAAAAACTGCAATCAAGTGTTTGTGATAACTGGCAATGGGTCTTTTACAACAATCTGGAGGAATTTTGGCCACTCATCTTTGCAGAATTGTTGTAATTCAGCCACATTGGAGGATTTTCAAGCATGAACCGCTTTTTAAGGTCAAGCTACAGCATCTCAATCGGATTAACGTCAGGACTTGCTGGTGTGTTTTGGATCTTTGTCCTGCTGTATAACACAAATGCATTTCAGGTCATGAACAAATGGCCGGACAGTCTCGAGGATTTTTTGGTTAGCAGCAGAATTCATGGTTCCATTTACCACAGCAATTCTTCCAGGTCCTGCTTCCTGAAGCAGCAAAATAGCTTAAGACCATCACACTACCACCACCATATTTTACTGTTGGTATGATATTCCTTTTCGGAAATGCTGTTACTTCCAAGCCAGATGTAATGAGATATACACCTTCCGAAAAGATCAACTTTTGTCTCGTCAGTCCACAGACTATTCTCCCAAAGTCTATGGGATCATCAAGATGTTTTCTGCCAAAACTGAGGTGAGCCTTTGTGGTCTTATTGATTAGCAGTGCTTTTCGTCTTGGAACTCTGCCATGCAGGCAATTTTTGCCCAGTCTCTTTCTTATGGTGGAGTCATGAACACTGATCTTAACTGAGGCAAGTGAGGTCTGCAGTTCTTTGGATGTTATTGTGGGGTCTTTTGTTACCTCTTATATGAGTCATCGCTGCACTCTTGGGGTAACTTTGGTCAGCCGGTCACTCCTGGGAAACTTCACCACTGTCCCATGTTTTCGCCGCTTGTGGATAATGGCTCTCACTGTGGTTCGCTGGAATCTCAAAGCTTTAGAAATGGGTTAATTTACATCATTTTTCATTTAATCACTTACTTTAAGGATGAAAGTTTCTTTCAAATGACTAATGCAGAAATTTAGCTCTTTGGTAATTACCAATTTTGGAGGTGCAGGAAATACCGTCATGCTTACAATTTTTAAAAAAAAAAAGTAATGAAAGTTTAAAAATGGTCACAAATCTTTTTCTACAGTTTCAAGACTCTTTCACATTGAAATGAAAGCCATTGTCTCCAAATGTGGTGGACTTGGAGCCGTGGTGACATTTTTACATAGCCTGAGTTCTAAACAGAAAGTTCTGCTACGTTATAAGCCGCCCATAAAGCCATGAAGCTTCTTAAAAGAACGTCCAGAAACTGCAATGGAGGGAAACTACAAAACAAAAGCAACAAGAATGATCAACTCATATTTCCAAACACAAACACCTTGATGCCGAATATGGATGAGATGATGTTAAATGGACGGATGAGGTAATGGTGGACATATTGGCACAACACAGTGTTCACCTACAGAAAATTGGTGGGATAGTTCTATATGTTACCATAAGGTGGGATAGTTCTATATGTTACCATAAGTGGTCAGCCATGACAGAGGACCAACAATAATGGGTTCTTCAAGTTCAGATTGAAATTTGGCCACCATTTCGGTGCCCACATGGGTTGTCAGCTTTCCCAAAATTCACACTAACATCACATCTGTTAGTTGTGCACTGATACTAGCGGTTGGGAGGTGGTAAATATTCCTTGAAAAATATGGTACTATTCATAAACAGTGGTACTTGGAGGCAAAATGTATGTCCTTCTAGGAACTTACCCCACAATAAATATGATGCCTATTTTGCAGAGGTCTGATGTGGCAGTCATGAGAAATCTAGAGTAGAAGCCATATGCAAATTAGGATGGATGTGCACTAGGGGCGTGGTCTTTGCATTGGAGCATCTTTCTCCTTGTGTACTGACACCCCCCCAGTGCACTTCCAGTCTGATTTGCATATACCATCTACATCACATTTGTCATGGCTGGCACTTGGGATCTCTATGAATAAAGCATCATTTTTATGGGGGAATAAGTGGCCTAACACTACTTCTTCCATGTGTGCAAACTTTTTGACAGATTCACTTTAAATTACAAATTAATGGCCGTTCCATCACTGTAAAGTAAGTTTTGCATCATTATCTCATCTGCCTCAATTAAATGATATTAGGAGTCTGGGAGAAAAAGCAAAATGTAATCACATTCAGAGACTGATTCACAAATCTGATTCCAAAATGATGAAATCGCGTATTCTAGAACAATTCTTATCTACAATTGAGCATTTTTTTCTGGGGAATCCCCGAATTACATTACATTATCCGATAGAACCACAAATATTGTTGACTAATTGTTAGTCAGCATCAACAAATGAAAATAGTTTTTAATGATGAAATCTATAACCCAAGAGTAATATTAGTATTTATGACATAAGTTATTCTTAAAGGAACACTAAGCCTGGAAATGAATTATCAAGGTATAAACTCGCCAGTTATTTGTCAGTCTGCGGAATTTTCTCAGCTCTTCCTGATCCTCAAACGAAAAGTTCTGTAGGAATCATACAAAGAATTATAGCTGGAAAATGTCTTAGGATCAGAGCTTAGCTGAAGGGCAGCGCCTAATGGTTTTACCATTGCCGACAGATCAGTGGATATTTCCTGCCGCAGCCAGTTGTCTTACCGCCAGATACAAGATGGTGAGGAAGAGGAGGGGCGAGACCGATCACGTGAGGAGTAAACATTGGACATTTGCATCTATTTCTTAGCTTTAAATAATGGATGTGAATACTTTTCTGCCCAATGATGACAAAAGTAATCTCGGAGTGACACCTTTACTGGCTAACTAGAAAATAAAATGTTTGCAAGCTTTCAGAAAGCTCGCAAACATTTTATTTCCTGATTAGCCAATAAAGGTGTCACTCCGAGAATATTTTTGTCATCATTGGGCAGAAAAATATTCACATCGATTTTTCTGGCTAACACGGTACCACAATACAATTTGTTATTGTAATAATAATAATAATCTTTATTTATATAGCGCCAACATATTCCGCAGCGCTTTACAGTTTAACAGTTTCAAACACAAAAGTCATAAGTAACAACGTTAACAATACAATAATTAATAATTGTACATTAGCTTTAAGTAGTAAGATGAAAGGAAAAGAGGAGACGGGGTATTTTTATGTTTTCTGTTCTTTCAAAGCAAAGGAGAAAGAGAATACAGAAAAAAAAGAAAGATGGCAAAAAAAGAAATAAAAGTGACAGAAAAGGGAAAAGATGGGACACCTGGAATTTTAAGTAGGGAAATAGAAATACTGGAAAGAAAGGAAGAATGGGAATAAAAGAGAAGAAAGAAGGAAAGAAAAGAGAGAGAGAAGAAAGGAAGGAATGATAAATTGATGGAGAAAGAGGGAAACGGAAGATAGAGGAAGAAAGAATAAAAAGGAAGAAATAAAGAAACAATGAAAAGAAAGAAAGGAAGAAAAAGAAAGAAAGAAAGAAAGAAAGAAAGAAAGAAAGAAAGAAAGAAAGAAAGAAAGAAAGAAAGAAAAGAAGGAAAGATAAAGAAAAGGAGGAGGAAAATGGAAGCAAAAGCAAGGAAGAAAGGGTAAATGAATGGAATAAAAAAGAAAGAGAATAAGCAAGGAAAGAGAAAAGGATAAGAACTGCAAACAGAAGGAAGGAAGGAAAGAAATCAGGAAGAATGGAAGGAAGGGAGAGAGGAAAAATAAGTTAAAACAAAGTTATAAAGGGAAAGGATATAAAGAGATTGATGCAAGAAGGAAACAAAGTGAAAAGGGTGGAATGGACAAAGGGAGAAAAAAGAGCAATATAAAAAACACTGGAGAAACAGGGAGGTTAAAGGCAGCAGAAACAGAAGTGAGAAAGAAAGGGAAGAATTTACAAAATGCCCAGATACAAATGTAACCTAAACCTCCACATGTCGCTCTATATATATAAAAAATACTGATAAAGAATTCAGGTTGTCATCCGTATCGGGTGAGTGACAGAGAGCAATAAAAATGTCAGTAAAGCGATGTGGAATATGTTGGTGCTATATAAGCAAAAGAGAACAACCTGAGTAAATGTGAAGCGCAGTGATTTCACCCCATTCTGGGCATTGTAATGACGTCAGGAGCCGGAGTCACAGAACTGGTCGGGTCAGGTCCTGAGCGTGCTCCTCTGAGGGGAGATGTAATCCAGCGCTGCCTGACACTTGACATACATCACACATGTACACCGGCCATTGTTCGCTTGTCACACAACTATGCGCAGATGAAGGAGCCAGCGATGCTGTGTTCTTCGTGAGTGACAGGGCTTTCGGCAAAAATAACTGAGAAATGTTTTCATGGCAACTGCTTATTTCTCCACATACTAAGTCTGCCCTAAAGCTCTTGTTTTTAATGAACTGGGTCGAATACCTGAGGTCTGAGTCAGTGTTGATAACATATATTCCACCTCAGTTTTCCCAGAACCGTGATTCCTAACTCACCCGTCCCCTCAGGCTTCACACTTGACTTCTTAATTACAGCGGATAAAGCTGCGAGTTACAAGTTTTATATTACCAATAACGAGTGGAGATTACCGGGCCGTACATCGAGGGTTCACCGTCATATATTATCCCACACGTCTCCAAAACTGCACGCATGTTATCATGTAGAACCCAGTGCAGGGAAGCAACGCTGCTAACCACTGAGCCACCAACACTGCGAAGCACTGAGCCACCAACACTGTGAACCACTCAGCCACCAACACTGCGAACCACTGAGCCACCAACACTGCGAACCACTGAGCCACCAACACTGTGAACCACTGAGCCACCAACACTGCAAACCACTGAACACTGCGAACCACTGAGCCACCAACACTGCGAACCACTGAACACTGCGAACCACTGAGCCACCAACACTGCGAACCACTGAGCCACCAACACTGCGAACCACTGAGCCACCAACACTGCGAACCACTGAGCCACCAACACTGTGAACCACTGAGCCACCAACACTGCAAACCACTGAACACTGCGAACCACTGAGCCACCAACACTGCGAACCACTGAGCCACCAACACTGCGAATCACTGAGCCACCAACACTGCGAACCACTGAGCCACCAACACTGCGAATCACTGAGCCACCGACACTGCGAACCACTGAACACTGTGAACCACTGAGCCACCGACACTGCGAACCACTGAGTCACCGACACTGCGAACCACTGAGCCACCGACACTGCAAACCACTGATCCACCGACACTGTGAACCACTGAGCCACCGACACTGCGAACCACTGAGCCACCAACACTGCGAACCACTGAGCCACCAACACTGTGAACCACTGAGCCACCAACACTGCAAACCACTGAACACTGCGAACCACTGAGCCACCAACACTGCGAACCACTGAGCCACCAACACTGCGAATCACTGAGCCACCAACACTGCGAACCACTGAGCCACCAACACTGCGAATCACTGAGCCACCGACACTGCGAACCACTGAACACTGTGAACCACTGAGCCACCGACACTGCGAACCACTGAGTCACCGACACTGCGAACCACTGAGCCACCGACACTGCAAACCACTGATCCACCGACACTGCGAACCACTGAGCCACCAACACTGCGAACCACTGAGCCACCAACACTGTGAACCACTGAGCCACCAACACTGCAAACCACTGAACACTGCGAACCACTGAGCCACCAACACTGCGAATCACTGAGCCACCAACACTGCGAATCACTGAGCCACCGACACTGCGAACCACTGAGCCACCAACACTGTGAACCACTGAGCCACCAACACTGCGAATCACTGAGCCACCGACACTGCGAACCACTGAACACTGCGAACCACTGAGCCACCAACACTGCGAACCACTGAGCCACCAACACTGCGAACCACTGAGCCACCGACACTGCGAACCACTGAGCCACCGACACTGCGAACCACTGAGCCACCAACACTGCGAATCACTGAGCCACCGACACTGCGAACCACTGAACACTGCGAACCACTGAGCCACCAACACTGCGAACCACTGAGCCACCAACACTGCGAACCACTGAGCCACCGACACTGCGAACCACTGAGCCACCGACACTGCGAACCACTGAGCCACCGACACTGCAAACCACTGATCCACCGACACTGCGAACCACTGAGCCACCAACACTGCGAACCACTGAGCCACCAACACTGTGAACCACTGAGCCACCAACACTGCGAACCACTGAGCCACCGACACTGCGAACCATTGAGCCACCGACACTGCGAACCACTGAGCCACCGACACTGCAAACCACTGAGCCACCAAAACTGATCCAGCTCTACTATCACTTTTGTGTATCATTTGGACTTTGTGCCACAACCTAAAATTCAGCTATGAGCTGGAATACATTTCTGCTATAAATTGCTTCAATTTCTGGCTTAATTTACAAAGAATGTGTGAGATTACACCTAGTACCAGCACCTTTTACTATGCTTTTTAGAAACGCTATGGGCATAATATTAAGCAGAACGTCTCCACATTTTTGTACAACAATATGTTGTACCAAAAGTTATGACTTTCATATTGCAGGTTTTTCCATAAAATGGTTTGATGATTTTCTGTTGTAGTTCTAAGAAATAGAGCTGCACTCACTATTCTGCTGGTGCAGTCACTGTGTACATACATTACATTACTGATCCTGAGTTACATCCTGTATTATACTCCAGAGCTGCACTGACTATTCTGCTGGTGCAGTCACTGTGTACATACATTACATTACTGATCCTGAGTTACATCCTGTATTATACTCCAGAGCTGCACTGACTATTCTGCTGGTGCAGTCACTGTGTACATACATTACATTACTGATCCTGATTTACATCCTGTATTATACCCCAGAGCTGCACTCACTATTCTGCTGGTGCAGTCACTGTGTACATACATTACATTACTGATCCTGAGTTACATCCTGTATTATACTCCAGAGCTGCACTGACTATTCTGCTGGTGCAGTCACTGTGTACATACATTACATTACTGATCCTGAGTTACATCCTGTATTATACTCCAGAGCTGCACTCACTATTCTGCTGGTGCAGTCACTGTGTACATACATGACATTACTGATCCTGAGTTACATCCTGTATTATACCCCAGAGCTGCACTCACTATTCTGCTGGTGCAGTCACTGTGTACATACATTACATTACTGATCCTGAGTTACATCCTGTATTATACTCCAGAGCTGCACTCACTATTCTGCTGGTGCAGTCACTGTGTACATACATTACATTACTGATCCTGAGTTACATCCTGTATTACACTCCAGAGCTGCACTCACTATTCTGCTGGTGCAGTCACTGTGTACATATATTACTGATCCTGAGTTACATCCTGTATTATACTCCAGAGCTGCAATCACTATTCTGCTGGTGCAGTCACTGTGTACTTACATTACTGATCCTGAGTTACATCCTGTATTATACTCCAGAGCTGCACTCACTATTCTGCTGGTGCAGTCACTGTGTACATACATTACATTACTGATCCTGAGTTACATCCTGTATTATACTCCAGAGCTGCAATCACAATTCTGCTGGTGCAGTCACTGTGTACATACATTACATTACTGATCCTGAGTTACCTCCTGTATTATACTCCAGAGCTGCACTCACTATTCTTCTGGTGAAGTCACTGTGTACATACATTACATTACTGATCCTGAGTTACATCCTGTATTATACTCCAGAGCTGCACTCACTATTTTTCTGATGCAGTCACTGTGTACATACATTACATTCCTGATCCTGAGTTACATCCTGTATTATACTCCAGAGCTGCACTCACTATTCTGCTGGTGCAGTCACTGTACATACATTACATTACTGATCCTGAGTTACATCCTGTATTATACTCCAGAGCTGCACTCACTATTCTGCTGGTGCAGTCACTGTACATACATTACATTACTGATCCTGAGTTACATCCTGTATTATACTCCAGAGCTGCACTCACTATTCTGCTGGTGCAGTCACTGTGTACATACATTACATTACTGATCCTGAGTTACATCCTGTATTATACTCCAGAGCTGCACTCACTATTCTGCTGGTGCAGTCACTGTGTACATACATTACATTACTGATCCTGAGTTACATCCTGTATTACACTCCAGAGCTGCACTCACTATTCTGCTGGTGCAGTCACTGTGTACATATATTACTGATCCTGAGTTACATCCTGTATTATACTCCAGAGCTGCAATCACTATTCTGCTGGTGCAGTCACTGTGTACTTACATTACTGATCCTGAGTTACATCCTGTATTATACTCCAGAGCTGCACTGACTATTCTGCTGGTGCAGTCACTGTGTACATACATTACATTACTGATCCTGAGTTACATCCTGTATTATACTCCAGAGCTGCACTGACTATTCTGCTGGTGCAGTCACTGTGTACATACATTACATTACTGATCCTGAGTTACATCCTGTATTATACCCCAGAGCTGCACTCACTATTCTGCTGGTGCAGTCACTGTGTACATACATTACATTACTGATCCTGAGTTACATCCTGTATTATACTCCAGAGCTGCACTGACTATTCTGCTGGTGCAGTCACTGTGTACATACATTACATTAGTGATCCTGATTTACATCCTGTATTATACCCCAGAGCTGCACTCACTATTCTGCTGGTGCAGTCACTGTGTACATACATTACATTACTGATCCTGAGTTACATCCTGTATTATACTCCAGAGCTGCACTGACTATTCTGCTGGTGCAGTCACTGTGTACATACATTACATTACTGATCCTGAGTTACATCCTGTATTATACTCCAGAGCTGCACTCACTATTCTGCTGGTGCAGTCACTGTGTACATACATTACATTACTGATCCTGAGTTACATCCTGTATTATACCCCAGAGCTGCACTCACTATTCTGCTGGTGCAGTCACTGTGTACATACATTACATTACTGATCCTGAGTTACATCCTGTATTATACTCCAGAGCTGCACTCACTATTCTGCTGGTGCAGTCACTGTGTACATACATTACATTACTGATCCTGAGTTACATCCTGTATTACACTCCAGAGCTGCACTCACTATTCTGCTGGTGCAGTCACTGTGTACATATATTACTGATCCTGAGTTACATCCTGTATTATACTCCAGAGCTGCAATCACTATTCTGCTGGTGCAGTCACTGTGTACTTACATTACTGATCCTGAGTTACATCCTGTATTATACTCCAGAGCTGCACTCACTATTCTGCTGGTGCAGTCACTGTGTACATACATTACATTACTGATCCTGAGTTACATCCTGTATTATACTCCAGAGCTGCAATCACTATTCTGCTGGTGCAGTCACTGTGTACATACATTACATTACTGATCCTGAGTTACCTCCTGTATTATACTCCAGAGCTGCACTCACTATTCTGCTGGTGCAGTCACTGTACATACATTACATTACTGATCCTGAGTTACATCCTGTATTATACTCCAGAGCTGCACTCACTATTTTTCTGATGCAGTCACTGTGTACATACATTACATTACTGATCCTGAGTTACCTCCTGTATTATACTCCAGAGCTGCACTCACTATTCTGCTGGTGCAGTCACTGTACAAACATTACATTACTGATCCTGAGTTACATCCTGTATTATACTCCAGAGCTGCACTCACTATTTTTCTGATGCAGTCACTGTGTACATACATTACATTCCTGATCCTGAGTTACATCCTGTATTATACTCCAGAGCTGCACTCACTATTCTGCTGGTGCAGTCACTGTACATACATTACATTACTGATCCTGAGTTACATCCTGTATTATACTCCAGAGCTGCACTCACTATTCTGCTGGTGCAGTCACTGTGTACATACATTACATTACTGATCCTGAGTTACATCCTGTATTATACTCCAGAGCTGCACTCACTATTCTGCTGGTGCAGTCACTGTGTACATACATTACATTACTGATCCTGAGTTACATCCTGTATTATACCCCAGAGCTGCACTCACTATTCTGCTGGTGCAGTCACTGTGTACATACATTACATTACTGATCCTGAGTTACATCCTGTATTGTACTCCAGAGCTGCACTCACTATTCTGCTGGTGCAGTCACTGTGTACATACATTACATTACAGATCCTGAGTTACCTCCTGTATTATACTCCAGAGCTGCACTCACTATTCTGCTGGTGCAGTCACTGTGTACATACATTACATTACTGATCCTGAGTTACATCATGTATTATACTCCAGAGCTGCACTCACTATTCTGCTGGTGCAGTCACTGTGTACATACATTACATTACTGATCCTGAGTTACATCCTGTATTGTACTCCAGAGCTGCACTCACTATTCTGCTGGTGCAGTCACTGTGTACATACATTACATTACAGATCCTGAGTTACCTCCTGTATTATACTCCAGAGCTGCACTCACTATTCTGCTGGTGCAGTCACTGTGTACATACATTACATTACTGATCCTGAGTTACCTCCTGTATTATACTCCAGAGCTGCACTCACTATTCTGCTGGTGCAGTCACTGTACATACATTACATTACTGATCCTGAGTTACATCCTGTATTATACTCCAGAGCTGCACTCACTATTCTGCTGGTGCAGTCACTGTACATACATTACATTACTGATCCTGAGTTACATCCTGTATTATACTCCAGAGCTGCACTCACTATTCTGCTGGTGCAGTCACTGTACATACATTACATTACTGATCCTGAGTTACATCCTGTATTATACTCCAGAGCTGCACTCACTATTCTGCTGGTGCAGTCACTGTGTACATACATTACATTACTGATCCTGAGTTCCATCCTGTATTATACTCCAGAGCTGCACTCACTATTCTGCTGGTGCAGTCACTGTGTACATACATTACATTACTGATCCTGAGTTACATCCTGTATTATACCCCAGAGCTGCACTCACTATTCTGCTGGTGCAGTCACTGTGTACATACATTACATTACTGATCCTGAGTTACATCCTGTATTGTACTCCAGAGCTGCACTCACTATTCTGCTGGTGCAGTCACTGTGTACATACATTACATTACAGATCCTGAGTTACCTCCTGTATTATACTCCAGAGCTGCACTCACTATTCTGCTGGTGCAGTCACTGTGTACATACATTACATTACTGATCCTGAGTTACATCATGTATTATACTCCAGAGCTGCACTCACTATTCTGCTGGTGCAGTCACTGTGTACATACATTACATTACTGATCCTGAGTTACATCCTGTATTGTACTCCAGAGCTGCACTCACTATTCTGCTGGTGCAGTCACTGTGTACAGACATTACATTACAGATCCTGAGTTACCTCCTGTATTATACTCCAGAGCTGCACTCACTATTCTGCTGGTGCAGTCACTGTACATACATTACATTACTGATCCAGAAAGGCCGTACTGGGCCCCTGGCCCTTGGGGGAGGCTGCCATGACAGGGTGACGTGGGACAAAAAGGAGCTCATAGGAAGCTGGGGGGTTATAGGGTTAACAGGAGATAAGGGGAGGGACGGAGTTTTTTGAATTTGAAAAGGAAGGAGGGGTCGGGGATAGGGCAGGGGGGGGCTGTATAAAAGGGGGTGGCCACGTGGAGGGGGCAACCATTTGGGTACTCACCAGCCACAGAAGAGAAGCTCCGTTGTACCCAAAGCGATGGATGTTGAGGCCTTGCTTCAGCAGCTCCGGGTGGAAGCAGCCGCCCAGGGAACAGACTGGCTGCAGGCTTCAGTGAATAGCCTGCTTCAGGGGTCGGTAGCCGGAGCATCCATCGCCCCTCCATCAGGACTCCGGCCGTGGAGGTCCAGGCCTCCGGCGCGCCTTAGCCCTGAGGCTACCCCCCGGGTCCGGCGCCGCATAAGGAGCCCCTCCAGGGACCCTCCAGCCAGGGCCGGTGGACGCGGTCCCCCTGCTCCCCGCCCGCAGGCTGGGAGGAATCCATCTACCAGGCGGGACCTACAACAAGGGCCGGGTTCCCCCCCCCCCCCGCGGCACAGAGGCGCCGGGATCCAGGACCAGGAGCGGCGGGCGTCATCGGCTCTGCAGGCCCCGCTCGGCGTGGAGGAGCGCGTGAAGGAGCGCGAGGTGCCAGGGGCGGGCCCCTGTGCGGCGACGTCCCAGCGGCCGGCAGCCGGCCGGCCTGTCTTCCAGCACGCCGGATGGAGCGGCGTACCGAGGATCGATGGGGGCGACTCCGGCGAGCAGCGGGCAGCGTTCGGCTGCCTCGGTCAGCAGCGCTGCAGCGGCGCCACTCTCCCAGGACTTCATCCAAGATGGCGCCGCTGCAGGAAGTGCGGCGCCACGTGGGAGAAGTCTCCGACAAGATGGCGCCGGATCAGGGAGCCCGGTACCTGTGCACCAGCACCAGGGAGTGCATCAAATGGCGGCGCCCTGTGGAGACCTCTCCAAGATGGCGGCGCCCTGCAGATCACGTCGGCAGCTCCGAGCGGCCCTGCAATTCTTGCCGGTTCGCCTGCTTCTGGCGGTGGGCAGCCGGTGAGGCAGGTTGACCCGGGAGCTGCGGAGCCACCAGCAGACGGAGCCAGCATGGGACCAGCACGCCTTCATCAGGACCCAGGACCTTTGGCTGCTGGGTTCACAGCGCCCAGGCAGCCAGGTGAGAGCCAGCATTTTTCTAATTTTAACCCCTCCGTAGCTTCCAGCGAGAGTAGGGAACGGGAGTTAATAACGGGGGAGGCTAGTGGGGGGATGGGATTAATATTACATGGCCTTAGAGACCTAGCGAGATTATGGTACGGGGGCCCTCAAGGGGGGGGGTCACCTTCAGCGGCGTGGTTAGGAATCGCTGAGGGCCAGCGGGGATAGGCGGGTTGACAAGGGCTGAGGTGGCGTCGCAGTGTGAGGGCCAGGGAACATCGTGTTCAGCTGCGTCAGGCGGCAGTGAAGCACGAAGGGGGTCGGGGTCAGCCGACGCGGGAGGTCAGAACGAGGGGGCTAGCAAAGATAGGGAGAATGAAGACACTGTGCGTCTGGATGATTCCGCTAGGAGCGAAGTCTACGTATGTTTTGAGGGACCGCTGGGGTCGCATTTGAGGGAGGAGGTGAAGGAAAAGATCTGGAAGGGGGATTACGTAGATATTTTTTCATTATTACCGTTGGAAAGATTTAATCTGGATAGGTTAAGAAGAGATGATTCCAAAAAAGATGACGAGGAGAGGAGGAGGTACCGTCTGATCCCTCGTTCGTTTTCTAATTGGTTGCAGGCGTTTGCTATATTAGCGAGTGTGATAGGCGAAAAGGCACCCGAAAATTGTTCGGGACTTTTTTGCTATATGGATGCAATTGGGGAGGCTTACAGGGTATATGGCGGATTAGGATGGTTAAGGTACGACGAGCAATTCAGGCAGCGCAAAGCGGTACGACCAAATATGCGTTGGGATCATAAGGATATAGCGTTGTGGATGAGAGTTACGGCACTGGTTAGAGCGAATCAGGGAACCCAGCCATTTCAAGGGGGCGCCGGGGGTTTGGGACAGTCAGGACACTCGGTCGCAATGCAGAAGGGACTGTGTTTCTCCTTTAATGAGGGGACATGTAGGTTCGGCAGCAAGTGTAAGTTCAAGCACGAATGCTCAAGTTGTGGGGGTACACACGGGGCGGCTAGATGTTTCAGAGGGGGAAAAGCAAGAGGGGGAGACGGTGCTGAAAAAAGGGGAGACACCGGTGCGGCTGGACGCGATGGAAGCGTATCTAAATAGATACCCAGATGTAGCAGCAGCGACACTTTTAAGGGAAGGTTTTGGTCAGGGTTTTAAAATTCCGTTTATTGAGCATGATGTTTGTTTGTCAAGAAAGAATCTAAAATCAGCACTGCAGTTTCCTAGCGTTGTTTCTGAAAAATTAAAAAAAGAGGTAGATCTGGGTAGGATGGCCGGACCTTTTCCAACGGCTCCAATCAGTAATTTGAGGGTATCACCGCTAGGGGTGGTTCCGAAGAAGGAGCCTAACAAATTTATCCTTCCCAAAAGGTCTGTCAGTAAACGACGGTATTGATCCTCAGCTGTGTGCAGTTTCTTACATGTCTTTCGATGCAGCAATGAATCTGGTACGGTTGTGTGGTAGGGGAGCTTTGATGACAAAAACGGATATCGAGGCGGCGTTTCGCCTGTTACCAGTGCACCCGGAGAGCATGCACCTGTTAGGCTGCTTTTGAGACGGAGGTTTTTTCATTGATCGTTGCCTTCCCATGGGCTGTTCGCTATTGTGCGCCTATTTTGAAACGTTTAGTACATTCTTGGATTGGGTTGTTAAGGATGTATCTGGTTTAAATTCTTGTTTGCATTATCTTGATGATTTCTTGTTTGTAGGCCCGCCACAGTCTGCGGCTTGCTCGATTTTACTGCACACGATGGACAGGGTAGCAAAAGGTTTCGGAGTTCCGTTAGTGGCTGATAAAACTGTCGGCCCAGTGACGACATTAAGTTTTCTAGGCATAGAAATTGATACTGTGGCAATGGAATGTAGATTGCCTGATGACAAGTTGGTTGCCTTTCGGGAGGAAGTTAGAAAGGCAAGTACATGGTGCAAGATAACGCTACACGATTTGCAATCGTTGCTGGGCAAGCTGAACTTTGCTTGCAGAATTATGCCAATGGGCCGCGCATTTTGTCGCCGTTTGTCTTTGGCGACGGTGGGAGTAAAGTCTCCCCTGCATTTAATCAGACTGACTAAGGAGTTGAAACAGGATTTGAAGGTGTGGGCTCTTTTCTTAGAGGAATACAATGGCAAATCCATTTGGATTCAAACAGTTGAAAACGCAGTGGATTTAGGTTTTAGTATTAACGTGATTGAAAAGCGTGGTTTCAGTTTGTTGTTTCGCGGGCAGGTGTTGGTGGCGGAGTGGCCACTCTATTGGCGCGAGCGAGGGTTGTTACAAAACCGGGTCCTACTACAGTTATTTCCTCGAGTAGTGGCGTTGTCAGTGTGGGGCGAGTCAGTGATGAATAAAAAGATCTGTTTTTCTTGCGGAAATGTGACTGTCGTGGAAGCCATCAATACACTGTCTGCAGCGTCTCAAGAAACAGTTAGGGTACTGCAGCACCTGGTTTTCTTGGGGCTAAAGCTTAACTTATGGATTGTAGCAGATTGCAAGGCGAATGAGCCTACTAATGCTGATGATGTCCTTTTCCATTCACAGTGGCAGCAGTCTCAGGGGCTGAGGCCTTACTTGGACTCAGCGTGCCGGGAATGTCCAGCGGAGCTGTGGAACCTGCCTTTAGGGCCGTGAAGGAGCTATTTGCTAGATCACTGTCAGAAAGGTCTTGGCTGCAGTACGAGCAGGCCTGGAGTACATGGGAAAGTTGGAAGGTGTCTTACGGGTCCGTTATGGACGACGAGAGCAAGCTGTTGTTGCTAGTAGGACATGTGTGGGAATCGGGTTGGTCGGTGTCCAAAGTGTGTAAGTTGCTAGCTGGTTTAGCATTTGGTTTCAAGGCTAGAGGTTTACAGGATGAGACGAAATCATTTATGGTGAGGCAAGTGGTAAAGGGTTTGAAAAAAGGGCAGAAGTCGTTCGATGGCAGACGCCCGGTCTCTTTTGAGGTACTGTTAACGATCGGAAGGCAATTACGCGTAGTTTGTTTTTCGGATTGGGAGATAATTTTATTCAAAGCGGCTTTTGCGTTGGCGTTTTTTGGGGCATTTCGCCTGGGGGAGTTGGTTAGCCCGTCGAGATGTAAGGCAGGGGATTTACGGAGAGAGGACGTGGATGTTACCTCTGACAAGGTGGTGGTGTTTATTAGGTCGTCGAAAACGGACGTAACTGGAAAAGGGTGCAAGTTGGTGTTATTTCAAGTTCCTAATTGTCCATTGTGCCCGGTATCCTGCGTGGATAGGCTGATGAGAAGGGGGGTGTATTATCTGACCCGCTGTTGGTTCACGCAGATGGTTCCTTCTTGTCGCGCTACCAATTTGTTTCAGTTTTTCGGAGGTGTTTGGAGACAGGGGGAATTTCGCCAGCAAAGTATAGCGGCCATTCATTCCGGATAGGGGCTGCAACGGAGGCAGCCAGGAGAGGGTTGGGGGATGAAGTGGTTAAAAGAATTGGGCGGTGGGAATCAGAAAGATTCCGGTCTTATGTTTGCCCGGACCTAGTTTAATTTTACATGGTATTCGGTGGGCTTTCCTGAAATGATCAAGTGTTAATGCTTATTCTCTTACAGAACACGATAGGAGGCTGGTGTGGATAATGGGACACTCGTTCGTGTTCTGGGCGGCGGAGAGGGCAGCGGTTCGCCCGGATGGCCGCCAATTGGGTTTTTCGCGGGACGTCGCGACACTGAGATGGATCGGAAAAAGGGGGATGACGTGGAGTCAATTTTTGCCGGAATTTCATCGTTTCGTGCGTTGGGACCAGGTCCCACAAATTTTAGTTATTCACCTGGGGGGTAATGACTTGGGGAAGAGGCCGTGCAGGGAACTCATAAAAGACATTAAGTTTGACTTGGCGGTTTGGTCAGACATCGTACCGCGGAAGGTTTGGCGGGGTGCTAGGTCACTAGAAGGGGTGAACAAGGCGAGGATTAAAGTGAACAAAGCTGTTTCGAGGTTCATAGCAAGGAACGGAGTGGTAGTGGTGCGTCACATAAATTTGGAGTCTGGTACAGGAGGTTATTGGAGGTTGGATGGGGTGCATTTGAATGCAGTAGGTACCGACATGTGGTGTTTAGCGATCCAAGAGGGTATCGAAACAGCTTTGAAGGTGTGGAGGGACATAAATGGCTAAGGGGTTAGTACATTTATGTTTGTGGCTGGGGTGGTGGTCCTCGAAGTTGGTGGAAGTGGAAAATGGCGGATTGGTGGGGGGGGATCTCAATAGGTCCTGGACTCCCCGGGGTGATTTGGAATGGTAAAAGGGGTATAGATAATCCCGTGGAGGGGATTATTAGGGGACCCACAAACTGGTGTGCGGTTTTGGCCTGGCGGGTGGAGTTTGCCTCCGAGCTGGTGCTTAGCGGCTGGGGGTAAGGCGGTTATAAGGCCAAAATAGGTGGGACGGTTGGCTGGAAAATGTTAATACTGGTTTCGGGCTTCGAGGATCATCCACTTCCGGGGTTTTACTGTTGTTTAAATTGTTGTATGTTAAATGTTAATAAACGGCTGCTGTGGCCAATTAATCCAACTTATTTGTCGTGTGTTTAATAGGGGGTATTCCTATGTCGCGAGAAAGGGGGGAGGTGGCCGTTATCCCGGGGTGTTATAAGGTAAGGTAAATGGTTTTACATTGGAGCTCACAGGAGTCACGGATACCCGTTGTCAAGAAAGGCCGTACTGGGCCCCTGGCCCTTGGGGGAGGCCGCCATGACAGGGTGACGTGGGACAAAAAGGAGCTCATAGGAAGCTGGGGGGTTATAGGGTTAACAGGAGATAAGGGGAGGGACGGAGTTTTTTGAATTTGAAAAGGAAGGAGGGGTCGGGGATAGGGCAGGGGGGGGCTGTATGAAAGGGGGTGGCCACGTGGAGGGGGCAACCATTTGGGTACTCACCAGCCACAGAAGAGAAGCTCCCACCCACCCTCCCTTTTTGTAGTTAAGGTTTAAGGGTAGAATTAACTGTTGTTAGTATGAGGTTAGAGCCAGGATGCTTAACATGATGAATGTATTTATGTACATGTAGATATGGAAGATCGTATGTCGCGGCAGCATGGCTGGGGTGGTGGTCCTCGAAGTTGGTGGAAGTGGAAAATGGCGGATTGGGGGGGGGGGCTCTCAATAGGTCCTGGACTCCCCGGGGTGATTTGGAATGGTAAAATGGGTATGGATAATCCCGTGGAGGGGATTATTAGGGGACCCACAAACTGGTGTGCGGTTTTGGCCTGGCGGGTGGAGTTTGCCTCCGAGCTGGTGCTTAGCGGCTGGGGGTAAGGCGGTTATAAGGCCAAAATAGGTGGGACGGTTGGCTGGAAAATGTTAATACTGGTTTCGGGCTTCGAGGATCATCCACTTCTGGGGTTTTACTGTTGTTTAAATTGTTGTATGTTAAATGTTAATAAACGGCTGCTGTGGCCAATTAATCCAACTTATTTGTCGTGTGTTTAATAGGGGGTATTCCTATGTCGCGAGAAAGGGGGGAGGTGGCCGTTATCCCGGGGTGTTATAAGGTAAGGTAAATGGTTTTACATTGGAGCTCACAGGAATCACGGATACCCGTTGTCATGAGTTACCTCCTGTATTATACTCCAGAGCTGCACTCACTATTCTGCTGGTGCAGTCACTGTGTACATACATTACATTACTGATCCTGAGTTACATCCTGTATTATACTCCAGAGCTGCACTCACTATTCTGGTGCAGTCACTGTGTACATACATTACATTACTGATCCTGAGTTACATCCTGTATTATACTCCAGAGCTGCACTCACTATTCTGTTGGTTGCTTTTAGAATAGGTTAATTGCCACATTATTTCCCAGCATGGTTTACGCTCTTATAATGCAATACAGGGTCAAAAAGTAACTAATGAAGTTGTTATACAAGTCTGTGGTAAGGACTTTAATAGCACTTCATGCTCCCTATAAAAACAACGAACCAGCAGAAGTTGCACTGATGCAAAATCACCTAAAAGAAGATGGCAGCCGGATCCTGGATGTATAATTTTATGATAATGAGCTGTAACACTTTAAATCAGTTCAAGATAAACAAAGGGCTGTTCACCCCGGGAAATAATCACACTGAATGATCCCTCATAGAAACAATCATTGCCCAATCTCTGGATTATCAGTGGTCAGGAGTAAAGGTACCTTCACACATAACGATTTCGTTAACGATATCGTTGCTTTTTGTGACGTAGCAACGATATCGTTAACTAAATCGTTATGCGTGACAGCGACCAACGATCAGGCCCCTGCTGGGAGATCGTTGATCGCTCGGAATGATCAGGACCTTTTTTTTGGTCGCTGATCACCCGCTGTCATCGCTGGATCGGCGTCACACACTGGTAACCAGGGTAAATATCGGGTTACTAAGCGCAGGGCCGTGCTTAGTAACCCGATATTTACCCTGGTTACCATTGTAAAAGTTAAAAAAAAAAAACAGTACATACTTACATTCCGGTGTCTGTCACGTCCCCCGCCGTCAGCTTCCCGCACTGACTGTCAGCGCCGGCCGGCCGTGAAGCAGAGCACAGTGGTGACGTCACCGCTGTGCTCTGCTTTACGGCTGGCCGGCGCTGACAGTGCAGGGAAGCTGACGCCGGGGGACGTGACAGACACCGGAATGTAAGTATGTACTGTTTGTTTTTTTTAACTTTTACAATGGTAACCAGGGAAAACATTGTGTTACTAAGCGCGGCCCTGCGCTTAGTAACCCGATGTTTACCCTGGTTACCCGGGGACTTCGGCATCGTTGGTCGCTGGAGAGCTGTCTGTGTGACAGCTCTCCAGCGACCACACAACGACCTAAACAGCGACGCTGCAGCAATCGGCATCGTTGTCTATATCGCTGCAGCATCGCTAAATGTGACGGTACCTTAAGCGCAGAAGTATGTAAACAGGGGATGTGATGCCGACCATTGTGCAAAGGGTTTCGCACAAACAACAATTTGCTCAGAACACTCCCGATAGTTACGTGTGAACGGTATTAAATCAGAATTAAAGATGAGTAAATTTATTCGATGCAATTAGAATTCGTATTGCATTTTGACAAATTCTGTACATCCAGCGGATGCCTAAAATGTCTATTGCCATTTTATACATTAGAAAATATTGCATCAGCCAGAGAAGAATCAAATGATCTCCGGTGCGGTTGGGTTTCCCTCTAATGCCTTGTAGCTGTCACTTGATATGGTATAGTGTTGCCGTTAAAGAAAGATTATCATAGGCTGTATAAAAGCAAAGGAAGGGAATGCAGCAGCCAACTTGTAGTGAATCTGGATAGTGAGAGGACATCATAGCTCACAGCTCAGCTCAGTCATAGAGATAGGGAAAGAAAACCATTACACACTGAATACACAGCACACATAGTGTGTCACAGCACAGCAGTGAAGCAGATTAGTATGTAAGGATGGAAACAGTGCCATAAAGCTGTTTTCAGAGCAGTTGGAGGCTTTGGAAAATTTTTGGTTCACTACTAATCCAATTTCCTAAGAATATTCATCAAAGCCTTCAAATTCAGATTTCAAAAGATTTGCTCATCTCTAATCGGCACCGATCGATGTTCAATACAGGAAAATTAGCCGTCAACGAAACAAAGAATCCTCGGAAAGAAAACTTCAAAGTTACAACATACGAAGGTCAAATAGTTGGGACAACATTTCTATAATAGGATACACAATGTATACACGCATGTGTCCACCCAGGACACCGCGACCATAACAAACCGGACTGATCTATCTTACTACACAACGTATCATAAATTATGCATCACTATTACTTTAACCGGCTGCCTTTTAAGTATTCTGCTTCTTAGGCCACAAGATGAATAACCATTAGCAGCTTAATGCATTGTTACTGTGTAAATTACCTAATTTTACTTGTGGTGGAATCAGGTTAATCGATTAGCAGTGCAGGCGGAGAAGTATCAGAGATTCATCCAAGATCTACAAAGACTATGGTTCAATTTGTGAGATAGATAAATAGATAGAAAATAGATAGATAAATAAATAAATAGAAAATAGATAGATAGATAATAGATAGATAATATATAGATGATATATAGATTATTATTATTATGGGGTACCGCAGGGGTCAGTATTGGGACCTGTTCTCTTCAACATATTCATTAATGATCTGGTAGAAGGTTTACACAGTAAAATATCGATATTTGCAGATGATACAAAACTATGTAAAGCAGTTAATACAAGAGAAGATAGTATTCTGCTACAGATGGATCTGGATAAGTTGGAAACTTGGGCTGAAAGGTGGCAGATGAGGTTTAACAATGATAAATGTAAGGTTATACACATGGGAAGAAGGAATCAATGTCACCATTACACACTGAATGGGAAACCACTGGGTAAATCTGACAGGGAGAAGGACTTGGGGATCCTAGTTAATGATAAACTTACCTGGAGCAGCCAGTGCCAGGCAGCAGCTGCCAAGGCAAACAGGATCATGGGGTGCATTAAAAGAGGTCTGGATACACATGATGAGAGCATTATACTGCCTCTGTACAAATCCCTAGTTAGACCGCACATGGAGTACTGTGTCCAGTTTTGGGCACCGGTGCTCAGGAAGGATATAATGGAACTAGAGAGAGTACAAAGGAGGGCAACAAAATTAATAAAGGGGATGGGAGAACTACAATACCCAGATAGATTAGCGAAATTAGGATTATTTAGTCTAGAAAAAAGACGACTGAGGGGCGATCTAATAACCATGTATAAGTATATAAGGGGACAATACAAATATCTCGCTGAGGATCTGTTTATACCAAGGAAGGTGACGGGCACAAGGGGGCATTCTTTGCGTCTGGAGGAGAGAAGGTTTTTCCACCAACATAGAAGAGGATTCTTTACTGTTAGGGCAGTGAGAATCTGGAATTGCTTGCCTGAGGAGGTGGTGATGGCGAACTCAGTCGAGGGGTTCAAGAGAGGCCTGGATGTCTTCCTGGAGCAGAACAATATTGTATCATACAATTAGGTTCTGTAGAAGGACGTAGATCTGGGGATTTATTATGATGGAATATAGGCTGAACTGGATGGACAAATGTCTTTTTTCGGCCTTACTAACTATGTTACTATGTTACTATGTTAGATGATAGATAGATAGATAATAGATAGATAGATAGATAATATATAGATGATAGATAGATAGATAATAGATAAATAATATAAAGATGATAGATAGATAGATAGATAGATAGATAATAGATGGATAATATATAGATGATAGATAGATAATAGATAGATACATAGACATATAGATAGATAAGATTAGCCCTAGCTGTAACCTTAGTCTTAACCGTAGCCTATCCCTTACTCTACCCATAGTCCTAGGCCTAATGCTAACCTTATGCGTAGCCTTAATCGTAGTCCTAATCCTAATTTTATCCCTAACCATAAATCTAGCCTTTACCTAACCCTAGTTATAACCTTGCCTAATCCTAACCTTATCTCCAGCCCTAATACTAGCCCTAGCTCTATCCTTATGGTAGATGTAGGGTACTAATGTAGGAATTGCTATCTATTGCTACCTAGCATAAAAACTTGCTCAATTACAACCCACATAATGTATGGTAATATATATTTAAATAGGTCAGAGCTATACATATAATTCTATAATCATATGCATTAACAAGGACAGAAATTATTGGGTGGAATCTTTGGGTTGAAACATAAACAAATACAAATTATTTAGGCAAGAGATCTCACTCCATGGTCAGGCCTTGTTCTATGTGTGCTTTCTCCAAAGGGCACTTTGTTTCAGATTAGAGGTTGGTTAGGTAGATGGATAGATAGAAAGATAGATAGCTAGATAGATAATAGATAGATAGATAGATAGATAGATAGATAGATAGATAATAGATAGATAGATAGATAGATAGATAATAGATAGATAGATAGATAGATAGATGGATAGATAGAAAGATAGATAGATAATAGATAGAAAGATAGATAGATAATAGATAGAAAGATAGATAGATGGATAGATAGATAGAAAGATAGATAGATAATAGATAGATAATAGATAGATAATAGATAAATAATAGATAGATAGATAGATAATAGATAGATAGAAAGATAGATAGATAATAGATAGATAGAAAGATAGATAGATGATAGAGAAAGAGATTCATAATACGTAGATAGATAATAGTTAGATAATACATAGATTGATAGATTGATAGATAGAAAATAGATAGATGCTCGTTGCTGAAACTGAGCAATTCCTAATGCTTGGTTGCTCGTTTCCAGTAACGAGTATAATGGGAAATCCAAGCATTTTTTCGGCAGATCCCAAGATTTCTATGTATGTCCCTGACACGGGCACCATATATTGTTGCACTGTTTTTTTTTATAGGTCTGTAATACTCGATACATTGCCTATGTACATGGACTCACATCGCTCAAAAAGCTCCATATTTATCAACGCTAATATAAAAGCTTTAGAAATTGGATACATGATTCAATTTTTTAGGGTGAAAATGGAACTGCCTTCTAAAAATTGATTTTAAAAAAACCTCTAGGAAATTAATGTTTGTTCACTGTATGCTACTGTGCATGGTAACATGGTTGTTGTATTTCCAAACTACCATAATTATCAATTTTTGTGCAAAATTGCAGAAATATGTTTATAGTCTGTTAACACCAACTCTATTTTAGATGCAACTATTAACAATCTTCTTTTTATTTGGGGGATTTTTTTTTAACAATTTATAGGAAGGGAATTATAGTTCTAGACAATAAGGTGAGTAATAAAACATAACATAGTGATGTAAAACCTGTTCTATTAAACAAGTAAATAAGAAGATATATTCAAAGAAAAATCAACAGAGGAAAAAAAAAACTTAATGCAACAGGAAAAGAATGTGGAAAGAAAAGTTAGGAAAAGTAGAGGGGAAGGGTATGGAAAGGAAAGGACATAGGAGAAGGTTGGATCAGATAATCGTGGAGAGTAGGGGCAGGGGAAAAGATCATCCTTATTGGAGCGATATTTATAATAAAACAATTTTCAATTTGCTTCATTAAATATGTAATTGTACTTGTACTTCTTGGCAAATAATAAATCTTTTAACCTAAAAGGGGGCATAGATGCAACTATTGATCCATAACCTGTTGTTTTCTTTTGTTAGTTTTTTTTTTTTTACATTCGTACATATTATCCCTCAAAAGTAAATGAAGCAAAAAAATAAAAAAAAAACACATAAATATATTCATGGTATTTATATAGAGTAACTTTTTGTCCTCCAGGGATTGTGAACATTTACAAGGGAAAAAAAAGAAGTTGTAAAAATAATCAAAATTTCTGCAAATGATGGTTTCATTGCACTTGAAGGAAATGACACGTTGTACGTTGAGAGTGGAGTTTGTTGATAAAATTAGTCATACACCACGAGGGCGCACCCAATGTAACCAGCCCAAAATGGTGTAAAAGAAGAGTTGTGTTAGATGCGTCTCTGGAGTGGCGTGTGAGGGATCTGGTTCTTGTAAATGATTCAAGCTTTGAGAAATTAGAGACATGTTGGGGTTTTTTTTGTGGCTTTAACCCGTGTTTACCCAATACTCACCACCTTAACAGCCCTTCTTGACCAGTCCAGCTAATGAAAAGTCACCACAGATGGGAGAACTTTCAGGCCAATTTCAAGTATTGTTGGCTTTGTACAGGAATTTTACGTGATACTCACATTCTTCACCCTAAGGGAAGAGTCAGATGGCCGTAAAACTCGGATGAGGATCGCAATGCAATGCTCGGACTGGCCGGCGGTTCTTCTGACCCGAGCGTGACAGCTGCATAGAATTACATGCTGTCACGCACAGGTAAGAAGAGCAGCCTGCCAGTCCTGAGCCTTGTGTTTCATTCCTCATTTCCAATTATGCGGCCATCTGACTCTTCCGTTAGCCCCAGGAATGAGTAGGGAACCAGATCTCTAGCCCAAGAATAGTCCCCAATAATTGATTGGGTAGCCGGTAGTGGACTGGTTAGAAACATTGTTCCACACAACAAGGTTAGTAAAAGGCATGTTAAATCTTGTCTAAGTTCAGTACCGCAGGACAGCCTCAACAAGTCATAGTCATGGACGATACATGGAATATCCAAAATCAAGCAGAGTAAACAGCAGGAGAGTCATCACGAGGCTGGTAAAAAAAATTATGGAATTACTATACATAAAGGGAATGTGTCATTAGAAAATGACCTATTGTTGACATGTATATTTTTTGATAAAAGTGATTTTTACTTTTACATTTGTCAATTTTTTCCCTTTATCACAATCTGTGTTAAAAATAGGAAATTAAGATCTTGCGATTCTCACACTGGCCACTGGGGCTATTCTTAGACTCTAACATCCTGTGGTTTCAGGAAATAACACATGCACATACAGTACAGACCAAAAGTTTGGACACACCTTCTCATTTAAAGATTTTTCTGTACTTTCATGACTATGAAAATTGTAAATTCATACTGAAGGCATCAAAACTATGAATTAACACATGTGGAATTATATACTTAACAGAAAAGTGTGAAACAACTGAAATTATGTCTTATATTCTAGGTTCTTCAAAGTAGCCACCTTTCCCTTTGATGACTGCTTTGCACACTCTTGGCATTCTCTTGATGGGCATGTGGACTATATAGGGGGCATTTAGAAGGACGTTTGACTGCAGAATCTGACTACACAGTCTTTATTTGTTGTCTGTTACCACGGAGACACACTAGTTTGTATTTATGAGCTTTAGAAACAACTCACTAGGATAATTTAAGTCAACACCAACTGCAAAGTTGTTGTTTTTTTATTTTAGATGCATTGGGATAATACCAAATGTAGGGTTGCGGATGTGGAAAAAGTTTTAATCCTCATTGGTTACCGGTACTTTAGGAAACAATTTGATTTTTTTTCTGATGCAAGATTCCATTGGAAATAGATTATCAGTAGATATTTGTTTACTTTATAACATACAATCCTTTAGTTAATGGAAAACTCAGTTATTTTTTATATTATTGCCCAGAGAGGAACAACAACAATAAAATCACTTTTGGCTATCTTTGTCGTGTTTCAGCAAAAACATGTTCACTGTTGGTTACAGGATTTTCAGGTTTTGGTTTTGCTTATTCTAAATAATTACGAAGTGAGTCTTGATTTCACCCAGAATATTCTTCGTTAAACTCAGAAATTAGGTTTCATTGGTACAGACTGGGACGAGAAATTAGAGTCTCTAGCACACCTGCAGATCATTAAATGATTTTTTCAGAACTTTATAACTGAACATGTGTTTTGTACGTGGGTATGTGTATAGCTGTGCATGTTTTTTTGGGGGGGAATTTTTAGCAACATTTTCGGGAAATGTGCTTTTCCTGTTCCAGTTAATGATGACTTGCCAGCTGTTACAGTGTTTAATTGGTGGAATGGTCCCAGTGGGTAGACCTCTATCCTGACATCTGCTGCCAAGGGGAAATTGGGACATCACCATAGGAATAGCATCCTGATCCATCCGAAATTATTAAGTTGTCGTCACCTTTACTTTATTGTATGTCCAAGGTATAAAATCTACAGTATAATGAATCGTTTTCTAGTTGCTCTGCTTCCTTTGCAAATAGGCATGCATTGTGCAGGTGAACTTTGAGACGTCTATATCTTCACTTTTTGCAGAGATATTGAAATCTTACCAACTTTGTTGTCATATGCTGCCGTCATGTCCAGTCCGGGAGCAAAGAGGGAGCAATATGGAAACTTCAGACCTGAAATGCATCTGATCATCCTACAGAAATTAGCGGTGAATATTCTTATAATAGTAAATTCTGCAATTTAGCAATCTAGTTCCCATCTGAAAAATGCTTCAATACTCATCAACAAGCTCCAGTCCCAGTTTCTGAGAAGTTTTTATACTGGTTTGTGTCCGACACAGGCATATGCACAGAACAGTGCGTGAAGGGGGCTCCATAGCTGTGCTGAATAATAGACAGACAATGGGGTTGGCTTTGCTATTTTAAAGACACAAGGAAAGGTTTTAATACTAGAGATAGGATAGGACCGTCCCGACTTGGTACACCTTGTCGTGTTAGAATGACTTTTACGCTTTTTTTTATCACAATACCTTGTTATTTTTATGTACTATTACTATTTACTTACTATAGGGTATATACTCATTTTATTTCTTGGGTTTTATTTTGACGAGAAGTCAAACAGCCTCCTTCATACGCAACTCCCTTAACATGCTGACACAGCCCTGTGTTGGACTCGTACCAAAAGGGGTCCCGTATGGGCCAAGGACCGGAGCTTGTTACGAAATGCTTTAACAAACTGTATTATCACATTTAATTTATCACATTTAACACTCTATCTTTTTTTTAATCTTGATAAGCCGTTCATCTTAAGACTATGCAGATTCATTCTTCGCTTCTAGCTATGCAGGTGTTGGAAGTTGAAATCATACGTCTCATTATAATTTTCCTTAAACCTGAATATATTAAATTTTGTTACATATCTTAATATGGAAAATCAGTATCTTCTTCGCGTTTCTAAACCCTGTAGTTCCCCTTTCCTTACCTGGAAGCTTTTTGAAGGTTAAAAAGCTGTACTCAACTTGTTTCTTCAGTAGCACACCGCTGCTCAGCCTCCTGGTTTACTGCTTTGCCGGGGGCGGTGCGCTCCTGATGATTGACAGTTCAGTTCAGACTATTGGCAGGGTCGCGTCACTTGTCCAAACTGTGCGATCTCTCACGCTGCAGGCAGCAGAGGCAGCATTACCTCTGCAGCATCGGAGGAGCGAAGGGACACTGAAGCTGGCCAGATCCATGGCAGGCATGCCTGGCTTTGTATCTGCAGCAGCCGCCTACTAATTTGTGCATTATTGTGGTCCGCAAATGGGATCAGAGTGGTGCATGCTGCAGCTTTGTCTGCATTCTCCATCATGTGCACTTGAACGTAGATTATATTTGGTGTTGATTGAGCAGACAGAGAATACAGCCGACTGAACAAGGCCTAAGAAATTTTGCAGTGATAGCTGCAACTCAATGAAATCCTTAGAACTGCAGCTGTGAATCCATACTTAAAGGAGTTGCCCATTACTCGAACAATTCCTTCTATATCTGCCCCATGTAAAATGCAAGAAACCTTTACTCACCTCCTGAGCGGGCACCATTCCAGCTATGTTGGCACCGGGTCTTCTGGTACTCACCTAACAGCAATCATAACAATTTACTTCACTCTCGCTTTTTCCGTATGTCAGTTTCGTCTGAAGAAAGTAAGAGCAAAGCAGTTGCTGACTGGCTGCCGAGTTCATGTGACATAACAATGTCACGGGAGCCCCGGGAGACCAGGCGCCAACATAGCTGGATTGGTGCAGACACCTGACATGAGTACAGCATGTTCAAGGTCCGAGCACGGGCCGCGATGTCCACACTGGCCATGGGACTCCTTAGCCGAACTCTACTGCCTTATAGACATAAAATCGTCTGCCGATGGAGGAGCATGCAACCCAGCAACTCCTCCTAAGGAAAAATATTGTGCTTGGGAAAGTGATTTTTCTTTTTCGAGGAGGTTGATGGGCAAGTCACATGCACCTCCAATAGCATCTACTTTGTGCACAGGAGCGTTGTGCAGTCTGAGAAGAAGGAGAAACTACATACTTCTGCCACAAAATCATGACCTCTTCCGCATGGTAAAATAAAGAGTAAACCAGATGTCAAAACAGAATTCCCAAAAGGGACAACAGCAGGGGAAAGGGAGATGGATTTCACTGCCGTAACAGCTTTTAGTCCCGTCGATTGCAAGGTTTATACCAGGAACAGTCAACCTTGAAAGTGTGCCAAAGTCAGGATTGCCCAATTGTTTTCAAAAAGGTCATCTAATTCCACATCACAATAAAAAAGCAGACATTGATTAGTCATGAGAAGCAGGGCATCCCATTTTACCAGTACATTAATCAGTCATTTGTTGCAATGTGTGATTTTATGCAGCTTATCTTTATACGCAAGATGGATAAAATAGTGCACGGGTTTCCTGACACCTGGGCATTTGCTCCAAAAAATGTACTAACGTGGTCAAGAGTATGGACATTGGGTTAATTTGTTTCATCGGAAAGACTTATTTGGTATTGACGTCAAACAACATGAGTTTTCTGATCTCCAGTGATGGACAACAAACTCTACCAGTCACAGAGAAAGATGCTCACGGCCAGAAAATGTCACACTCTTATTGAAAGAATAAGAAAAAAATCACAAGGTTGAAGAAAGGTAACATTAAGTAGAAAAAACTTGGGGTACAAAAGAGAAGAATGGAGAGGGAGTGGAAACTTTAAGTGGATGAAGTACAGTAGAAGACCACGTTGGCTTTCATTAGTGACGGTACCTTAAGACATTACTATAGGTACAGGCTCAATAAAACTGTACAGTTGATGGTTGGATACATGATGACACCCAACATAGTTCTAATGTTAAGGGTCACCAAGTGAGGTGGATCCTCTAAGGCTCAGATCTGGGTGGGGACACAGACCCTGGGTGTTGATGCCGCATGCAGAATGCCACGTAGGTAGCAAAGACTTGTAACACTCAGGGATCTCAGAACCAGCCGGACAGATGAAGTGGGACCCAGCTGTGATGGAAGCCAGTAAACCAAAGAATCTGGAGCACAACAAACAAAGAGGTCTAGTGTCTCAATCCCAAGACACAGGCATGTGTGTGCATGCATTGGACTTAAATAGGGTCCAGCAAAACCAGATGTGGAGTACAACAGAAGGCAACGAACCCAGTAGAAGGAAGTGAAGCCCAGGACAAGTGTGTAAGAGCTTTGGTTTTGCAAAGTGAGGTCATATTTACTGTACACAGCAGGAATCTATGGACCTATGCAGAGGCATCACTCTTGGATTCCAATGAAAAATCTGTGACAGGACCCCATTAATTGTCTGCCATTTATTATACTGGTGTCTTCGTAGGTGGCAGAGGAGCCCTGGACACCCAAGGCTAGAGATGGCTGCTACCTTTACTTCTCCAATAGCTATTTTTCTTTCCATGTGTCTAGAAACAAATTGTAGCTCTGCAGGAGTGAAGAATTCTGGTCTTGGTAAAATACCGTATCACCTATCCACTGAACAGGTGACAATTGTTAGATCCTTCAGGGCCCAGGCGATCACCAGACCGGTTGATGTCTGTCCAATGGAATTGAATGTTAATGGAAAGTCTGGTCGTGCATTTGCATTACGTGGGTCAAAAGTTTAAGAGGATGAAAAACAGCAACATCGGTTTAGCAACAGAAACAAACACCAGTGACCAGAGGCCAAAAAAATGTTGACTCTTTAGAGCTAAGGAGCTAAGGAGAGTCAAAAAAAAACCCAGTTGCTCTGCAGACTTAGAGAGACTGAAAAACAGCTACCCTATGGGGATAAAGAGGCACACATTTACGCATTTACATTTTTACAGCCTAGAAATTGTTGTTGTTTTTTTAAATCTAACTGATCTTTTGATTATCTGAACTCATGCCTGATTCTTTAGGAATTTAATTAAATCTACTATTTATCTAACCTTCCAGTTGGAGAATTTTGGGGTTAATATGATAAACCAAAATGCATGGTAGTATTAGAGCACATAAGTTGGTTTTATCAACTTCTCATCAAGAAATGCTTATAGGATGGATCGATTTAAAAAATTACAGTACATTTCAAGCTTCCATTAAAAATAAAAAATAAAAAATCCAAAGATCAAATATATCTAGAAATCTATCAATACTGTTGCACTAAATACCAGCTTAAACCTCTGGCTTGTGCTTCTCCTTTATCTCACAGACATAAAAGGCTGCTGGCGCACATTTCAGAATAACATCAGGTGGATCCTGAGACATACCTTTATTATTGACAACCTGTTAATGGAGTTATGGAGCCTCAGATACCATGTGCACTGTATATCTTGATTTATTGACGTCCTCACCGTACATATGCACAGGATCTTAAGAACTAGACATCCCTTCTACCACTGCCAACAATTTTCTCTAGATAAATCATGGCGCAAATGCTTTCAGATCCCTCAGGCAGCAAAAAACACATAAGCAAGGTTTACCTGGAGCATTAATAATGTCCATTTGCTTCCTCTTGCTCCTATATTCTCAACCAAGTATAATGAATATGACCAGTGTGTGTATATATATATATATATATATACTGTATATATATGCATATATATATTTATTTATATATAAATATATAAATGCACACATGTTTCAGAATATATAAATTATATATATATATATATATATATATATAAATATATATATACAGTCATGGTTGAAAGTGTTGGCACCCTTGAAATTGTTCCAGAAAATTAAGTATTTCTATAAGAAAATTATGTACCCTGAGCCTGCAGGATGGCTTGAATTTATTTGGAACTTGATTTGGGCTGCTTATCCACCATCCCGACTATCCTGCATTTCAACCTTTCATCAATTATTCTCTGCCGTTCACTTCCGGGGGTATTGTTGTGAATTCTGCTTTTGGGCTCCCTCCGGTGGTTGTAGGTGGCTGCAGTCATGGTCAGGTGTTTCTGCTGATTGCAATTCTGACTGGGGTATTTAGGTTTGCAGGACTCATTAGTCCTTGCCAGTTGTCAATGGTTCTTGGGAGGTGTTGGATCTCTGTCTGGTTTCTCCTGCTTAGCTGCCAATTCAGCAAAGATAAGTGTCTGGTTTTTTTTTTTTATGGCACACATGCTGTGTGCTGGATTTTTTATTGTATTTCCGCTCTGTGTGTAGGATTTTCTGGAGTTGCAGATATACGTTCCACGTCTTTAGTTAGATGTAGGAATTTTTTGTATAATCTGCTGTGGATATTTTTGGAAGGGTTTTAATACTGACCGCACAGAACTCTGTCCTATCCTTTCCTATTTTAGCTAGAGTGGCCTGGGCCATGGGCTGTAAACTTCTTGATTATGTTGGGAACCGTTAACAAAGGAACATCAAGATCTCTGGAAATGTAATCTTGAGGTTGTTGATATTTTTCAACAATTTTGGTTCTCAAGTCCTCAGACAGTTCTTTTCTCCTCTCTCTGTTCTCCATGCTTAGTGTGGCACACAAAGACAAACAACATATAGAATAAGTAAACTTCTCCCCTTTATATCTGGTTTCAAGTGTGATTTTCATATTGCTCACACTTGTTACTTTCCACAGGTGAGTTTGAACGAGAATCACATGCTTGAAACAAAGTTGTTTATCCACAATTTTGGAAAGGTGCCAACAATTTTGTATGGCCAATTTCGGAGGTTGCCTAACAAACAGGCAACCCCCACATGTATTCAAGCTGTCTAGCAGCCACAAATCATGCAGCTGCGTTGACATAAACTAAATCTCCAAGCAAAATCTCGGGTAACGAGTATACTCGCTCATCACTAGTGGTGATGATTTGGGTTTATTTTGAGCCACAGGACATAAGCAGCTTGCAATTATTGAGACAACCATGAACTTGTCTGCATTCCAAGGTATTCTAGAGTCAAATGTGAGACTGCATACCCAAAAGCTAAAGATTGGTCAAAGCCGGGCCATGGAACAGGACAATGATCCCAAGCAACTAGTAAATCTACATGAGAATGGCTGCAAAGAAAAAAATGAAGGTGTTTCAATGGCTCCAAATCCAGACCTCAAGCCAAAAGAAAGGTGTGGTGGGACCATACAGTATTGTCCATTAAAGAATGTGCCCAAACCCCAATGAACTGAAGCAGCGTTGTAAAGGTGAATGAATGTAATTCTGCTAGAATGAAGTGGGAGACTGATAAAGTGTTACATCACTTGCGCTCCTTCATGTATCCCCTTCCCCCTTTCAGCAGGGACGCAGACATGTTCATTCACCTTGCCATGCTGATTCAGTCCCCACTATCTCTGTCTCCTCTCATGGCCTGCCTTCGGAATGCAGGTCCCCTGGGAGAATGCTTAGGGGGCTCGCATGCTCTCTGCTTCTTAAAGAGGTCGCGTGCGTGATTTTGAAAAAGTCCCCAGCCAATGGCTGATAGACAGTAGGTATTTAAGGCACCTTTCCCAAATGGGAGGTGCCTTAGCAACATTAGTACCAATGAATTTCCTGCTACCTAGTTGTATGGTCCATATACCCATACTCTCTGAATGCGATCCTGTCCGCCCAGTCTGCACTTAATCCTGTCCTTCCTGCTGTACCTATAGCCGAACCCACTCTGGATCCTTACCTGTCTGAACCTAGACCTGTGATCCCGTACCTGTGGCCGACCAGTGATCCTGTACCTATCCTGCTTGTGCCTGATGCTGCATATGTCTACCAGCTGCATACCTCCTGCTAACCAGTTCCTGGTCTGTCCTGCTACTCTGTCCTCTTGGGCTTCCGTGGCTACAGGGTCCATCCAGGAGTAGTACCTGGCGTCCACCTGGGTTCAAGTCTAACCATACCATCAGGAGCTCTAGTGAAGAACCAGGTGTTTGTTTAGTTATGTCCCTCCTGGCTCTCCCCGGACTGTGGCATAGTGTTCCACCACTATGTGCGTAACATAAAGTCATACTGAAAATTATTACTTCAAGTTATTGCTGCTAAAGGTGGTTCTGATTCATGGGGTGTACTTAATTTTTCTCACACTGAATCTGCATTTTGACTTAGTTTTTGCCAAATAAGTAATGATACATTGTGATTTGTCATATGTTGTTGTTTATGTGGTATTTACCAGTACTTTATTTTAAGATCATCTAAAGACCAGTCATTTTGTTTCTATGTCCTGATTAGTAAAACCATAGAATTCTAAGAGGGTGTATTTATTTTTTCTTAAAACTGTATTTTTTTTTGTCAATAAACGTCAGAAAGAATAATGTTTTCCAGGAGTCTAACTGTACGGTCCTTCGGACTTTCCCCCAATATCATACGTATGTTGGAGAAAGACCAGGATCCTTTCTCCTGCTGGCATTGACTAATGATTTTTACAGTGGAAAAAAAAAGTAGATTCACGTCAAGTTTGTTTATGTCAGTTTTAAAACACGCCATCATTTTATTTGCCTTTTCAGCAGCTGGCATTGGTTGCTGATCTGAATAGCCTCAAATCCTTTTCTCCATCAAGTTAACCAAGTTTTTGTCCATTCAACATGAAATTATAAAGTCGGTTCCTTCTCCCGAGTGCTAAACAATACATTCATCTACATTAAACTGAATTCTTCTCCCAACATCAAACTTTCTCAAGTCCTTGAACTACTGCAAAAATGGGCCTTGATGATTTGGGCTCACCTCCCTCCTTTTACACACCTGTTCCTGGTGCAGGCTCTGCTCCCTTTACCCTGGTCTGCTAAACTCTCTTGCTTTCCACGTCAGGCTTTGTAATTAGCCCAGCGTACTCCCATTTCATAATCTACCTGGGTCTAAATAACGTCTACCAAGACACACATCTGTGTCTTGGTATTAAGACTTTTAGCTTGTCTGTGCACCATGGCCTGCTCAGTATCTGTCTGCAGTCTCCAGGACCTCTGCTACTCATCTGCGGTCTCCAGAACCTTTGCATCCTGTCTACAGTCTCCAGGTCCTCTGCTACCTGGCTGTGGTCTCCAGGACCTCTGCTACTCATCTGCGGTCTCCAGAACCTTTGCATCCTGTCTACAGTCTCCAGGTCCTCTGCTACCTGGCTGTGGTCTCCAGGACCTCTGCTACTCATCTGCGGGCTCCAGAACCTTTGCATCCTGTCTACAGTCTCCAGGTCCTCTGCTACCTGGCTGTGGTCTCCAGGACCTCTGCTACTCATCTGCGGTCTCCAGAACCTTTGCATCCTGTCTACAGTCTCCAGGTCCTCTGCTACCTGGCTGTGGTCTCCAGGACCTCTGCTACTCATCTGCGGTCTTAAGAACCTTTGCATCCTGTCTACAGTCTCCAGGTCCTCAGCTTCCTGGCTGTGGTGTCCAGGACCTTTGCCATCTGTCTGCGGTCTCCAGCACTTCTGCTTCCTGTTCCTTTACTCCTGTCTGTCTGCTGTCTCCCATACCTCTGCTACCTCTTTCCTACGTGCCTCAAGTGCCAACTACATTGATGCCTGTCACCCTTGTGCACATGCGAACCTTGGGCTTAGAGAATCCACCTCGTCTAGTGAGCCTAACACCTTCTTTATAAATTTCGAGTATCAATAGTAGAAAAGAAGGGAGGAGAATTAGTCTTAAGCCACAATCTATCATAGTCGGAATGGAAAGGTTGCACAGTTGGTTAGGGGCAGAGTTTCCAATGACAAGGGCAGACAAAGGCTTGATGTTTTGGACTCCCACTCTCAATTATGCCTATTTAGATGTATGCCTATTTAGGTGGCGTGCTCAAGCTTTTGCATAGGACTCATGTTCTTTAAAGGGAACCTGTCACCTGAATTTGGCGGGACTGGTTTTGGGTCATATGGGCGGAGTTTTCGGGTGTTTGATTCACCCTTTCCTTACCTGCTGGCTGCATGCTGGCCGAACTATTGGATTGAAGTTCATTCTCTGTCCTCCGTAGTACATGCCTGCGCAAAGTAATCTTACCTTGCGCAGGCGTGTACTATGGAAGACAGAGAATGAACTTCAATCCAATATTGCGGCCAGCATGCAGCCAGCAGGTAAGGAAAGGGTGAATCAAACACCCGAAAACTCCGCCCATATGACCCAAAACTGGTCCCGCCAAATTCAGGTGACAGGTTCCCTTTAAGTCATGCCTACATTTAGGCAGGGTAGCTTCTGATGGGAATTAGAGCCCAAGCACAGTAGTTTCCCCTGATCACCTTTTTCAAAAAGTTGTCTTTTTAACAGAGATTCATGTACAGCACATCTTAATATCACAGTCTGTCTTGAAAATTTGTGAGACACCTTGCTGATGCAGTATAACTATCATGTGTCCTGTTGCTGTGCTTAGTCTTGCCATAGTGTATGACCTTTGACGTGAATCTATCTTCTACAACCTCACCTTTGTAGCAGAGTTCATCTGTTCCTCACCCCAGTTTTGAGACTCCTACACAGTTTCTGTTTCAGTTAATGACTGTGCTTCAACCTACATATGAAAATGATGATCATTATCGCCTGTCTGGTATAACTGGTTACACAAACATTAGAATATAATCCTAAGAAATCCGTGTGCAAGTGAACTGAGAAGAAGTGATGCTGCTTTGAAGGTAGAGTGTGGTCACATCAAATATTGATATGATTTAGATTTCTTTTTTGTTCATTCACTTTGCATTTTGTTAATTTTAAAATATAAACTATTGCTCTTCTATTTTTTTTATAGCGTTCTTACTTTTCAGCCTTTTTTCCACACTTGCCTAAAACTTTTGCACATTATCGTGCATTATGTACTTCTCACCCTCATATTTATACCCTACAGGCCCCCATGCACATGAAAACTCATATTCAGCTACCAAATAAAACTACAATGTCTAAATAGTGAAAGGATTAAAGGTGAAGTCCCTGGTGGTCCAAAGCCGTGAAGGCGGTGAATTTTTACATGCATACATTTTCAGATTGCTCCTCGGGGGTCTTCCAATGCTGCATTTAGATGGGCCAATAATTGGGTAGCAAACTTTCGTCGGTTGCAAAGTTTTTTTAAGGTCGCTTAAAAATCATTATTCTCGGCAGCACATTGTGCTGTTTAAACATGTTATGTGCTGCCGAGAATATGATAGCCTATGGGCACAGAAAAAAGGCCATTAATTGACCCATAAAAAAGCAATATAACAAAAAGGAAACCCTTGGCAGTTGCCCAGTTTGCCACCTTTAATACCAACCCTGCACTTGACCATCCGGTGAGCCTAGGCTTAAACTGGATTACTGTCCCTTTAATTGCCATTGAGTTTGACCCAGGTCTCAACTTTGCAGAATATGTTAATGATTTATAAATAATTCTTGCCTAATTTAGGATGAAGGCGGATTGGATTTGGCGTTCTGTAATCTTACGTGTTTTGGAATGCAGATTAAGCTCTTAACCAGACGCAATGTGTTTACCATTCACCCCAAATAAACATCTAAAAGGAGCTGCGCAGCTTTTAGCAGCTGTCATGTGAACGCGTATTTATACGACTGGTTTAACGAGAACTTGGGGCTAAAAATAATAATTTCTCATGTAAGATCTGCCATATCACAGTTATAATAAGACGTGGCGTGCATGGAGCCTGCGGTACAATAATATTCCTGGCACGGCCCCGTGGTTCCAGTTCAAGTGCAAGTGGAGACGTCTTTAATAGAAACTTCAACTTTCTTTGGGATTTGTTAAAGGGGAATTGCACCTCCAAATCTGGAGATTCCAGTGTCTTTCTAAAGCAGTGGGACCAAATTGGATAAAAGGAGAATTGCTTCAATCTTACGGATCCAAAATTTCCAATAGGGCCCCCATCTATCAGGGTATTTGTCTTTTCTTATGGGCCATAGGGACATTTTGGACCCCCCTAGGCTTCCGAGCCCAGGTGTGACTGCACCCCCTGCATCCACTATAGTTACACCATTACCTGTCAAAGCTTTTGATTTTCTAAAGAGATCGAACTTTTAGACAGTGCTACTTTATACCCCCATTCATTCTTGCTTTTGCCCCTAATTTTTTCCTGTTTTGAGGCTGCCGCGCCAAATTTTTCTTTGAATTTGCAACTATTTTGAAATCTATTTTCTACTTGTTTGTCCGTTATTACTCTGTTCCACGTGATTTTTTTGTAAACCGGATATTTGCAGCCTTTACGTTATTGGCAATTTTTTTTACAAAATTTGGCAAATTTTTGAGCAAAAGTTTTTTTTGAACACCAGAAACTTTTTGAGCAAATATTAGAGTTGTGTGTGTCATTTTAGCAGATCATGTGAATTTCTGCTCTAAAAAGGCACAAAAAAAAAAGTAAAAGACAAAAAATAAAGTATATTATTGAAGTTTCGCAAAATAGTGTGTGTGTGTCGTTTTGAAGAATTTGGTGGTGAAAAATGCAAATTATGACTCTGGGCTTTGGGATTCAGTGTTACTGACAATTTATTGTCAATAAGAGTTCCTATTAACACTTGATTCCGAAACAGGTCAGTGTAAACAGGCTGCTAATCACCTGACAACTTGCAAAATGCTAGTAGGGTGAAATAAGTTTTAAGCTTGATTACAAATTATCGTTTTTGGCAGCACATGGTCCTGTGCAAAGAACAAGCAAATTCTATACACAGAATGATATATTACCTAACATTGGAAGTGCGGTCACCCTGTCTAGATAGGCAACAAAACCACCACCGACTGGCAAATCTGTAGCCGATTGGAGGTCGTTTAATGTCACCAGTCGGCAATTGTAAAACCACCCTTAGACTCGGCATTTCTAAAATTTGTCCGGTTTATGGGGCTTTCTTTAGTCAACTAATTTAAGCCAAATTGTACTGCAATTTCTATTACAGTTTGTTCCGAGTTTCATCAGTTTTTCTCCACCTTCTCCTATCCGTCATTCCACAAAAATCAGACCTATAGACTTCTATTGACGATTTTTATCCGACACTCGTATCAAAATCATTGATGCCTCCGTGATTGTGCGCGGACCAATAGGTACGTGAAAATATCACAAACTTGTCAATGACCACATTCACTCTTATAGTATCTATAATAGTCAATGTGACCAACCGTCCAGAATTTCATGGACAGTTTGTAAAAATAGGGCATTTTTTTTGTCCTGTCTGTAAAAAAAAATGTTGAAGTGTATGTGAATTTTTTGAAGTTTAACAAACTTACACAGATTATTGTGACTGTCATTTTCATCATTTTAGAGTTTACAGTGAATGCAGCTGATGTTTTCATATCAGAATTACGGGCTGTAGACATGTATCACATACAATCTTATTGATTTATGATGTTTTTTTAATGCTGCGGGGAATAGAGCTGGAGTGACAGAGGCTTCAAATGTACAAATCACTGTTCAGCTTCATTTGTATATCAATTCAAACGATAATTTCTCAGTGATGAAGGAACGGACCGGCCATGTAAAAGGTATTGCTGGAGTCTTTGAAAGAGCTACATGCCCCCATATAAATAGTTTACGGTGTAAAATCCTGCTGACAGATTCCCTTTAAAGCCTACCATGTCCTTTCAAAAAAAGAAAAACTGAAGAAGAGCACGGTTTTGATGCTTTCAACTGGGGCACATAGCAGTCTAGTACAGTAAGTTTGTGAACTTTTCGTTACTTAATATCTGTACCTTGCCATCTACTGATTTGGAGCCGACTGTTCCTCTCCATCAGCACTATGCCAGCATTACCGGTGCTGGAACTTCCTTTTCTTCACTTCCAAGTACGCATTGCTCCTGTCTTGCTTGCCTGTCCTGAACTGAAGTATCACCTCTCTGTTATGTCTTTAAGCAGTTTCCAAGATAGGAGAGTGGGAACAAACGTAAAAAGACCTGCCTTACTTATTTTATAGAAGCAAAAACTAAGAGAGACCTCCACTTCCTGCAAAGAGACAAAGACCTGCCTCCACTTCCCGTAGGGGAACAAAAATCTACCCTAATTTCTTGTAATCTGTCGCTGCATCTTTGCTGATGGAGATGGATTACGCTTGACAACAGGCAGTGAACAGCAGGTTAGGCAAAAATGTGTTACCTCTTGGGTGAAAGTTTGGAGCGATTTTTTTTTATAATGGGACAACTAAAGTAATCTGCTGATTTTCTATATATCACATCACCAATCCTATGAGATCCAGTTTTCCAAAGGTGCAAGGAAGATTTAATTGTTCTGAAGGCACAAAGTGGGGATATTGTCTTGTAAAACATACCCACGAGGGGAAAGATCCCTTTGAAGTCGTCAAGAGTGGCTGTACATTTTTGTGCAGGCAGCATGTCCACCCTTGCTATCCCCTCATGTTTTTGATGGAGTGGTTATTGCTGATTCTTCAATAAATTGTTTTGCCTACTACAGATTGCATTGGGGATAGAGTTCTGCTACAGCTTAATAAAAACAGATATTTGCCGAAAGGTCTACCGAGGCAACGTGCACTGAGCCAACATAGTCTATTGTAATGACTTTTGCGAAGGATTCAGTTCCCAATTACCGTCTTCATGTCCAATGCCTGATCTCTCTAACATAATTTTCCTAAATGAATTACAGCCCACAAACATGATGATATTGTTTAGGATTTTAAGCTCAGGCACATGCACCATATGGGTTCCACAATTCACCTTCTTCATGTCTGATTTCTTTTTTTTCTTCGCAAAACCAGGAGACTGAAATCTAATACTTTTGTCTGCATCTGCTCCTAAAAGGTTTCTCTCCCCAGCCGGCCCACAAATCCCTTGAGGCTCATTAAGCACATTTACATTCTCTCTTAAAATCCTAAACAGTCCATTTCACGCCTCGGGATTGTGTATTGATAAAAGGAGAATGAAAAAAAAAGTCTTAGTTTAGAAAGCTTTGGAGACCTACAAAACATCTCTGGTTTATTTACTCATAGTATTTCTCTACATTACTTGAGAGATGTTGAGCTGAAACATGGCTCGTGCCTCGAATATGGGATAATACTGTAATAGGGGGGAATACAGAATCTATATATATAATTGTCTAAGGGTTTTTCCGTCTGTCTGTCCTGGAAATCCCACGTCTCTGATTGGTCGAGGCTGCCAGGCCTCGACCAATCAGCGACGGGCACAGCGACGATGATGTCATGAAGGACGTAGACATCCCACGTCTCTGATTGGTCGAGGCCTGTCTGTCTGTCTGTCTGTCTGTCTATCTGTCCTGGAAATCCCGCCTCTCTGATTGGTCGAGGCCGCCAGGCCTCGACCAATCAGCGACGAGCACAAAGACGATGATGTCATAAAGGACGTAGACATCCCGCGTCTGATTGGTCGAGGCCGCTAGGCCTCGACCAATCAGCAACGGGCACAGTATCGACGTAGATGTCATAATGGTTGCCATGGCGACGATAATGTCAAAGGTTGGCTCGACCAATCAGCGACGGGCACAGTCTGCCGCGAATTCTGGAATCATCATTGTCCATATACTACGGGGACATGCATATTCTAGAATACCCGATGCATTAGAATCGGGCCACAATCTAGTTATATAAATAATTGGGGAATACTACCGAATCATGTGGAACAGAGGTTCTTGGTCAATAACGTTGCTGTACGTCCTATTACTTGGAAATCACTTTAGATATAGTCCTCAGAACAGTTCCTTCTACATCAAGGCGTCAATCTGAATGTGAATTTTGGCACCACAGTGGACTAGTAATCTTGACGTGCAGCGATGGGGTCCTTGGTGACAAGGGGACAATATCGGCACGGAGTATGTATGTTCCAATAGTGGCTATTCGAAGTTTCCTCATTTCTATTTATATCCCAATAAAACTTTGGGATTTTGGATTACTATACACCCAATGTATGAAACACTTAAAACCCTGCTGTTGTCTTCGGTCTGGGGAGACCGATTTTGAACTTTGGTATTTTTTGGGGTGTTCAAGATGCGGTTCTGAAACTTGTGGTTGATTGACTTAAATGAGCATGGGTCGGTCGGCCACGGGTTTCAGAGCCGCATCTTGAATATTTTAAAGAATATTGAAGTTCAAGGTCGGTCGTTTTTGACCGAAGACAACAGCAGGGTTAAAGGTATGAATGGAAGGAGAGGGCCTAACCAGTTGGGGTATCGAATTCTAGAGCTGGGAGAAGACTCAAAGAGAAATCTTGGAGATGGCTTTGTAAAGAGCAGAAGAGAGCAAAAAAGGAGATATTGTGAGGGCCGGAATTGACATGTAACTAGGTATCGGTAAATTAGGTTAGAGATGTATGGAAAGGACGGGTTGTGGACTGAAACTAAATATGGGAAGAAAGCAAGAGATTAGTTCAGAGATGTTTGAGAGGGACAGGACATGGACCTTAGATCACAAATGGAGAGGTAAATTAGGACAGAGATGTATGGAGGGGACAGATTGTTGACTGTAGACTACATGAGGAAAGCATTGGAAGATTAGGTTATAGATGTATGGAGGAGATAGATTATGGACCTCTGAGATTACGGATAATGGGAGATAACATTAGAGATGCATAGAGGAGAAAGGTGGTGGCAGGAAATTATTTGAGTGATAGTGGGAGATTAGTTCAGAGATACATGTAGAGGACAGGATAGGGTATGGAAACTACGTATGTGGAGGTATCTTGAGATTAAGTCAGAGATTTATGGAAGAGACAGGTTATGGACTGGAAATTATGTGTTGGTTGGAGGCAACAGGTCAGACTACACATATATGGCGAGAAAAGGCTATAAACCAGATATTACATATAGGGATATATTGGAGAACTGGCCTAGAGATGTATTTAGAGGACGGGTTATGGACTGGAGACTACATATGGAGGTATCAAAAGATTAGGTCACAGATGTATGGTGGATACATGATATAGGTAAGAGATTTATGGTGAGGACAGGTTATCAGCCTGGAAGTTATGGAGGGGAGGCATCCGGAGATAAGGACAAGTTTGCAGACAATTTTGTAAGTTATCGTGAGATTGTTAGTAATTTGTACTAAATGTTTAAGGCAATGGATGGTCAAAAAAGAGATTGACAGAGTGGAGAGTCAGAGAAGTTTGTATGGTTCTACGATAGTTTTTTTCCATGCTCTTCTAGCTCCCCTCACACTAAAACTGGCCATATAGATTAATGTTGGCCAACTAACTGATTTTGGTAAGATCGTGCAGCTGTCTAATGTGTATAGGGGTCTCCTATGTACATCTGGATTTCAATATACTGATTCTTGTGTTCTTGGAGGTGTTTAGCTACATTTTACACCCAGTTTCCCATACAGAACACATGCATGCTCGGACGAGACCGGATGCGTCTCGACTGGTCACTTAGGAGATCCCAAACAAAAGTGTCACCTTCCCTACTCGGATGATATTTTTACTTATTTAGCTGTCAAGAGAGAATCAAATTATTTGTACCAGAACCCTTCTTTGCCTATTGGTCATTTTGGAGAAACTTTTGTGACTTCTAGGCCTCAGTGCAAAGTATGCCAGAAGGACGATCGTCAATCTGTGCTCTTCCAGCTTTGGTGAAACCACATCTCCCATTCTGTCTTGACAGCTGATGGCTTCATCTTCTGCAATAAGGTAATGGGTCTATGTATGAGCTTCCGATGAGGCTCGAAGATTACCTCTCCTCAGGAGCTACGTCTGGAATGCGATTTCCTCTGCTTCCGTGCTAGAATGGTCATTAGCTAAAATAATCATCTATCATTAATTCGCCTGAGGTAATCACGCCATGACATCAAAAGGTTTGCTTTGCAAAAGCATACATTAATTTCCAGATTTATCCATTACATAGGGCAAGTCTCTTCACGACCGATAACGTGTTTGAAAACTCTCCTTTTTATGTAAAAAAAAACAAGCAAATCTTTACTCCCACATTGTCGAGATCTCGTGTAAAATCAGGCAATACCTGGGCTTTGCTTTCCTAACAGGAAGAGAAGAAAAGGCTGTTTCAGTGCAAACATCCATTCTTCAGGCGCGCGCTGACAGATCGCTGCGGTGTATGATATCGGTCAACAGAACAAACTCTCACCATCCAGAGGATAAACAAACACTAAGAAAAGTTACTGCACGGCAAACACGTAAAGCTCATTGAAGTAAAAAGAACAAGTTTAACGATATTTTTAAAACTTTTACAAAAGTAGCAAAAAAGTTAAACAGGGGGTATTTTATGTGAATAAAGATGAATTATTGCAATTTGAAATGTTCTGCAACTTTTTACTATACTTTGTGTTTTAAATCCTTAACAAGTTCTAGATTTTTTCTTGCTATCAGTAAGTCGCTGAATCGATCAGCTGCGGCAGGTGGTTTGGAGGTCACTCGTGGATGGAAACAGACTAAGGTCGCAGTCAGACGGCCATATAAATCGGATCGAGATTGAAATTCAGTGCGCGGACTGGCCGGCGACTCTCCAGACCCGAGCGTGACAGTATTTATACAGTATGCGGCTGTCATGCTCGGGTCTATAGAGCCGCCGGCCAGTCCGCGCACTGAATTTCAATCTCGATCCGATTTATATGGCCGTCTGACTGCGCCCCAAGGCTGGGTTACACAGAGACTTTGGACCAAGTTGGCAATATAGCAACACAATGGGATCACATTGTAACTCCAAGGGTAATGCAACCGCGACAAGCACAGTGCAAAAAAAATGAAACCTATCCTGATTGTTTGCAACTTGCTTGCCACGGTCGCAGCTACCAATGCGACCCCATTGACATATATTGTGCTGCAATGCAAACTTTGGCCATGTGACCTGTGTCACAGCCGAAGTCGCTGTGTAGCGCCAGCCTGAAAAGAAAATCTCTGGGCGCATGAAGGTGAGGGCAAGGACATAGCAAAAGAGGGAGCAAAGTTTGCACTTGCACCTAAAAAACTGGTATTTGAAGACACCCAAAAGTTCCTCTACCACAATAGAAACACCAATATTATACATTGCATGTGGCAGGTGGGGTCTCTATATTAAATTTTGCATTGAGGGACAGGAACTTCCACACAAGATGTAACACTTATAGGAGTTTTCCGGTTTCACCCCCATCTTTTGCTTTAAAAATAATAAAGATTGAGCATTACTCACCTTCTTCAGGTCCAGCGCTAAGTCTCTACCACTGCTATCGGTGTCTGTTATTGTGTGCATTATTGACATCACGTCGACAGCGCTGCAGCCAATGAGTGAGGTCAGTGGCACTGAACGGATCATGCCGTCTACTCAGACAGAGCCGCTGAGCTCACTCATCGGCTGCAGTGCTATTGATGTGATATCAGCGCTGCAGACAAATGAAGCAGCGGTGGAGACTCAGCCCTGGACCCGGAGAGGGTAAATAAAGTGCAGTTTTGTTTTTTAAATAAACCGCATCCGGCGGTCACATATTTTCCAAATTTGGAAAACCCCTTTAAAATGTTTCTTAACAACACAAGTGATAACTTACTGATCGTGGGGGTCTCACAGCTGAGACCCCCACAGTTATGAGATTAAGATTCTGAATTTCCCTGTTGTAACGGGGCAGTGGTTGCACATGTGCGCTGCCGATTCATTTGGTATCTATGGGATAGTCCGAGATAGCCCACTCCCCAAGATGATAATTTAAAAAAATGGGCAAAAGTGTTCCCCCACTCCATTCTTCATGGCCGACCAACAGGTCATGTTTTAGGATTTCCCTAGTTTTGCACTACTGATGGAATTAACACCTATGCAATACTAAGGAAAGCCTAAAAAATGATCTGTTGGAGGACCTCAAGAACCGGCATTGGGGAACACTGCTTTATGTGGACAAGTGTGGGTAAGAGACAATTTGGGTGAGGAACTTTACTGTTTGTACATAGATCATTAAGGCTTCTTTCTATATCAGACTTTTATGTTGGATCCACAGATCTGATAAACGGGAATTTCATTTTCCAAACCAACACATCTCTTGAGAATGGAGCACTACCGGGAATACCGAAGTGACGGCACAGGCGTTTCTCCACTCAAGTCTATGGCTGTTCCAAAAATTGATGAGCATGAGCATTTCCCCAGCTAAATAAGCCTGACTGATGTGTTAGAACAAAGTGATAGGGAAAATCCACCATACAAATGGCTCACAAACACGTCACACCATGGGAAGCATCATGGCTTTAGGTCAACAATCAGATGTCAACAAATGGCAAACCAAACAGCAGGTAAGTATCGTAGCTGCACCTGTGTCAACTGGTTCACAGCTTCCACAATGAAACGCGTTGAGCGCTGGAGACGCTGCCACCTCACATTTGCTGCTTCAAGAAAAATATTTCATTACCATCAGCAGAGCTGGAATATTCCTTTGTATGTCTGCAATGTACCATAGAGAGCAAAGCGCAGGCAAATATTAGTTTGTGCTGTTCGTAGAATCTGCAGAAATGTGCACTATTCTTAGAAACCATCTCAAATATTTAACAACAGACTTTATTGGAGGCTGCGCCATAATTCCAGCGGCATTCCAGTCATTTAGGAGTTTAAAGTGCATCTGTCGCCTATAGAGAGGTCATTCGTGCAAACCCGGATTATTGCTGTCATGTCACTTGTCTTGATTTGTGCCTTTGTGCCAAGATTCATGCCACAGCTCTGGGGTTAGAGGGCTCCAATGTGTTCATCAAAAAGAGAAATGGACCCTAAGGTCTATTAATGTTCATCTCATGAGAAATAGACCTTAAGGTCATCTCCAAATGTGGCCATCTTCTGGAGGAGCTTAGCATTGGGGACCACCGCAGGACCCTCTGACACTCTGGAGGACCAGATTAATATAAGAATTTGCAATCAAACATGTCCTTGGTCTTCACTTTGATTTTGCGCCATATCGAATAATATATAGAAGTTACTGCCTACTGGTAGCACATACCTAATATGTCATTACTCAAAAGTACCGCTAGTGATTCCAGCTTAGCTACATTGTCTATTGGGACAAAACCGAAGATAGAAGCAAATAAAAACTCTGCTGTAAGTAATTAGTAATAATAGTATGTTTAAATAACATAGGGTACTTTGTAAACACTGTTTTTTTTTAAAAATGCAAAAAAGCCATCCCACCGCGACAAGGTGTACCCAATCGGGATGGTCTTATCCTCTAATAATAGTATCATTTGTTTATATCTTAGGTTTTGTCTGTTAATTAGGCATAATGTGAGCATGCTCTTATGTGTTCCATGTATAGCAACTCATGCTTTGGCACATCTTTTTTTTTCTGTAGTTTCCTGTACTTTGCACCAACAGGGGTGTGCCCCCTTTTATAGCTTTAGCTTTTTTATAAGCTGAGTATTTCATTTTTATAGCTTCCCATGGCCAGGCGTCTGGTTAGTTGGACCCAGGTTCTCCTCTGACTCCACGCACATTGAGGTCTCCTGACACAAAGTGAGGTTTTAATATTAGAGGATAGGACCATCCCGATTTGGGTACACCTTGTGGCGGTGGGATGACTTTTACGTTTTCTTGATCAAAAACAGTGTTGACTAAGTACCCTATGTTATTGATATGCGCTATTACTATTTACTTACGTACATCAGAGTACATGTTCATTTTGTTTTTATTTTCGGTTTTGTCTGTTAAATGGCCACAGTGTGAACATGTTCTTATACGCTGCATGTATACCAACTCCAGATCATTTCTTTGGTTTTATTGTCTACTGGGAGTTTAAGGTAGTGAAAAAACCAAGACTGATCTCATCATAGTCTCCATAGTCTCCCCGTTCCTTAACTCTGTAGCTCAGTTCCTTAGGATTAGATGTTGGGTGTAGGCACAAGAACACCACAAGCTCACTAGGAAGTAACTGCATGGAGAGTTGATCAATCTTATCAATTACAGCTCTGGCAAAAATTAAGAGACCACCACATCAAAACCCTGTCATGGGCGGCCCAATCTCCAGACCTGAACCCCATTGAAAACCTCTGGAATGTAATCAGGAGGATGATGGATAGTCACAAGCCATCAAACAAAGAAGAACTGCTTACATTTTTGTGCCAGAAGCAGTGTGAAAGACTGGTGGAAAGCATGCCAAGACGCATGAACGCTGTGATTAAAAATCATGGTTATTCCACAAAATATTGATTTCTGAACTCTTCCTGAGTTAAAACATTAGTATTGTTGTTTCTAAATGATTATGAACTTGTTTTCTTTGCATTATTCGAGGTCTGAAAGCACTGTTTTTTTTTTTTAATTTTGACCATTTTTCCTTTTCAGAAAAAAAAATACAAAATTTATTGCTTGGAACTTCGGAGACATGTTGTCAGAAGTTTATAGAATAAAGGAACAATTTACATTTTACTCAAAAATATACAGTACCTATAAAGATAAAAATCAGACAAACTGAACATTTTGCCGTGGTCTCTTAATTTTTGCCAGAGCTGTGTATAGATTATTTAAAAGAAGCAACTAAAATTCCCTCATACACATTTGGCTCAAGTCGGCCAAACCTACAAATATCGTTGGTATTGGCCAACAGTCTATTATGTATGGGGCCTTCTGACTCTCCCCCAATCCAAGATGTCAGCCGAGAGAAGGATCGCTAAGTTGAAATTCCAATGGCTGATCCTTTTGAGATAAGTCTCCGGCAGAGGAGTCTGGCAGCGGCTCTCCCATAGAGAACTTGCGAGCTGTCGGCCAAGTCTATAGAGGACAAAGGGAAACAGAAGTCAGCCCAATGACAACTAGCTAATGTGTATGGGGTCTGTAAGCCTTCAGGAAGATAAAGTTGACTATTATGTAACTTCCACTTATAGGAAATAAACCCTGAAAAAGTTGCTTCTTTTGCCATGCGTCTGACTGCTAAGACCACCACCAGTCCCAAGAACGGTGCTCTGAAATGCGGGGGCGCCAAAATACAATTCATTTTCTATGTGACTACAGGTAATAGTTGAGTGTGACGCACGCAGAGGTCTCCAGCAGTAGCATCGACAATGGCGGGGACCCTGTTCTAAAGCCACACGTAAACATTAGACTAGTATTGACCGATCCAATTGATAACAAAGTTTAATTTGTATGAAGGCCTAGGATAATTGATTGTCGGGAGAATTACGGACCTAGAATGTTTCATTACTTCCTGGGATAAGCTGCCGCCAGACAAGTCTGGCAGCAGCTCTTTCATCAACACAGGAGTGTTGGACAGAGCAAGCGCTCATGTGTATGGGTGAGACAGCCAAGATCACAGTGGGGTGAACGATCGATGGTTCAGAAAACAGTAATCTCATCTGTGCTGGAAGCTTTACGGTCAATGGGGAAACCCAAGGGTAAGACGACCACCATTCAACAAGTTATCAGCTATCCAACTTGCCTCGTTGGGCCAACCTCCTTAATTCACTGAATTTGCAAAACAAAGTCTTACCACTTTCATTAAGATAAAACAGTTGTCCTATTTTGCCCACCCTCATTAAGGTAAACAGAAGCCCCAATAAGGCAAATGCTAATTGTCTCATAGTAGAGAGAAAAAATCCTTTCCAACTCAAATATGGCAATATGGCAATCGGAATAAACTCTTGAGTTAACATCCCATCTTCAGAAATCTTTTATTAATAACTTGTGATATTAATATTAAAATAAACATGGCCTACCTAAACTCCTTTACTAAATCAACCATCACAACATGGTTTGTCAAAGATTCCAACAGGCTCGCTTTTACTGTAAAGAATCCTGTCATTGATGATGATGAAATGTTATTTTTGGAAGATGTAGATGCACCCATCGTTAATTAGGACACTTCAAAAAAATGAATTATTAATTCATTTATTTAAAAGTTAACATGGAAATTTAAAAAAAAAAAGTTATGAAAGTATTCCGGAACCATTTCGACCGGTCATCAGAAAATAGGAGAAGGACAAGACTGTCAGCGACTAGTGGAGGTTTTTTGGGACTAGGAAAACTTAATTTGCTTTAGATCCATCCCGGACAAAAATAGATTTGAGGTTTCAAAGGGATTTATATTCTTCTGCAAATAAGACGCCAGCGTTGTAGCTGACAGATATTAAATTACCGAGCATCATATAATCCATTACTGGACTAATTTGTTGCTAACAGATGTGAATTACAAAACAGCACCTTCTGCAGAGTAAAGCCAATAAATGAGTATTACACACCCCCAGCTACATTGTGTAACTCATGTGCCAAAATTCAAAGGGTATTTAACCCAAAATTTCCTTTAAACATGCAATTAAAATTATTTTGTGGTTTTACAAACTTCCTTGATTGCCGGTATATATGGTACAGCATATATGTGTGAATAGATTATTGTGTTGCTATCTTACCTAGGTCATAAAAATTACAAGAGAGCTTTCATTAAACGAGGTGGCTGTGCTGCTCTGTCTGAGTCTATAAAACAAAGCTGAAAACAGGCGATGCTTGTCTATTCATTGCTCCATTGGATGTTGTGATAACTAGAACATTCCAATAGATATTAAAATAAATTAGACCAGAAATGGCTGCAGAAATTTTCTTATCTAACCTTATCTAGGTCATAAGCATTACAATAGAACTGTCATTACATCCCCTGCCTAATAATAACGAGGTGGCACTGCTGGTTCAGTCTCAGTCTATGCAGAAAAGCTAAAAAAAATTAATTTCTTACTTATTCATTGCTTCATTGGATATTGTTATAGCTAAAATGTTCTAGGATTCCTTTATTTAAATAAATAACGCCAGAAATATCAGACAAAATGTTGTAATCATTGGATGGTTACCTCTGAACCCTCTATAACTATGCCAAAGGTTGCACCCAGCTTCCCAATAGGTCCCTTTCACATATTGGGATTTTCCCATATGAGTTTTCTATGTTTTTCATGAATAGAACGCCTACCTATTACAAGCTATGGATATGTTCACATTTGAACTTTTTTCGGGAACCAATTGACTTCTGCCAGTCTTTGCTCTTACTTTATTCCTGCTGTTCTCTTTAATATTCTTTATTTATTTTTTTAAAATCCGCAATACAATCCCAGAGATAGGGGCCTTTTTATTCAGTTGAAATTGCTATGGGCTTTACAATGGAGGCAAGTCTCACAAGATCCTCTAGGGCGTGTCTTTAGGCTGCTGTTCGCTGTTATCCTGTAAGGAATGCCCTCCTGGTAAAGACCATAAAAAAGTAGCTCTAGATAAAAAGGCTCCTATCTATTGAACCCTGTGGTGAATTTAAAAAAAATACAAATTAAAAATGGAATAGTTAGAGGAGCCGTGAGAATAAAATAAGAGCAAAACTGGACACTTTTGACCTTTTATAAAAGAAAAAAAAGATAACAGAATAAAAAATACAAAGTATATAATAAAAGCATTCTTGTGTTTAACTGCTTTTGTTCATGGCTGCCTGTGAAGCAGATTATTCCAAAAATTGATGTAAGAAATATTTAGGTACAGCCCTGCCAGGACCTTCTTCCTCAATCACTAGAGATCCACCAAATAAGTACAAAGGGGAGTAACAAGGGGAAGGCAGAAGCAATGATTGGGAGAGATAGAGTCGGCGGTACAACAAGAAATGTATTGATATATTGTTGAAGACTTGTAATTTTAGAAAGGATCCAGGTAGCTCAGATTGTTAGGTCATAAGATATTTTATAATAATAATATTATTATTAATTAATTAATTAATTATTATTATTATTATTAATAAGATATTTTGATTGTAGACACGTGTATTGTGATACAATGCGAAGTGTTAACTTTTTCCTGTACGTATGCATCTTTCAAAACCCATGGTGTATTTTTTCTTGACGTTGCATGATACTGAAGGGCATTGGGGAGGAATTGGAATGATGTAGAATGCTATAGGAAAGAGTGCATGAAAAAAATTCAAGAAAATAATGATTTGATTATTCTGATCAGAGTTTGATCAGAGTGCCATCAGGTTTTCTCGAAGTTAGAGAGCAAAAAAAGTTTCTCCAATCTCAGTCCGTGAAAATTGGACCGCACTCAGATGTCAGCCGAGCGCTGTCCGTTTTGTTTTCTCGACCCACAAACTCGGATCAAAACATGACATTCAGATCAAAATCGGACATGAGGATTTTTTTTCCACGTAGGAAAAAAATGGACATGTGCGGAGCTCCATAGACTATCATCGGTATGAGCGCTATGTGTAAAAAAAAACAACTGAAGGTTTGGTTTTCAGATACGTCATCATTACATGTATTTAAAGGCTTTATATTTCAGTTATCCCCAATAAGTAACAAAATATCTCTGATAAATAACAATGTATCAGCATTAATCCAATACAAATGCAACAACTTCTTAGAGAAATACCAAAGTTTAAGTCCAATAAAAAAAAAGTAACTTAATTAAAAAAGGTGTGACTTTCAGGACAAGGCTAAAGAAAAAAAAAATATTCTGTTGAAAGTGAATATTTTCACCGGTGGTCTCATGTTAGCAAAACACACCCAGCTGAGCCCCCCAACCCCCTCTCGCCCGGCCTTGTGTACATTCTAACCAAGAGCACATGTTCTAACCACCTGCCCCACTTCTCATTCTGTTCCCCATCAGTTGTCAAGTAAAAGCATATGTTTTAAGCGCATTTATTGGAAATACGAGCTCGTTTTTTTTTAATACATTGACAGGATTCAATATACAAACTGCAAACACAATTTTCCATATTACACGGCTAATGCAGCTCTATGGGGACATCTGTGCCGAGATTACGTTGGCGTGCAACCTGAACAGACATCTAAACACCTCCCGAAAAGAGAAAAAAAAAAACACACTCAAAAGAGTTTGCAGAATTCTTTTATTTATTTAGTAAGGGAATATACGATGACTGCGGGAACAGAAATGTCTAAACGTCGGCTGTCAGGGGAATATTACTCTTTTACAAGGGAGAATTAAACAAATTAAGATTATTCTGTAGCATCGAAGATTTTTTTACATAGTTGCTACTTTTTATGAAAACCATTAAAAAAATATCTTTAAGTGTTAAAGGAGTTTTCGCATGCACAGAGATCCCGTAAATGACTGAAAGGTTTGGGTTTTACCGCTGGGACCCTCATCTATGGCGAGAGTGGGAGGGGGTCAAGTGAGCACCGCTCATGGATTCCAAAAAGTTGCTTGTCTTTTTTTATAATTCCACTTGACTGGGATTGGTCGATCAGGTTCTCCTGATGTGGAACGTGCACTCATCAGACATTTATGGAGTAACCAGTGGGTTTGCTGTCAATGACTAAAAGGGGTTACCCTCTGAAAAAGCGCAGCGAAACCACAGCAAAAAATGACAATAGTGCACAGTATTCTCAAACCGACATTGCTGCGCACATAATCAGTCTTATGTCTTTTTTCTTAACCAATTGAAGTTTCGGAAACCATGAAGTGATTAATAAACGTGACATGCTCAGTCTTCGGGAGGCTTTTTTTGGAAGCCTCTGTTTCTATACCGTACTTTGAAGTACAGAGCAAAGACGCCAGCGGCCCTGCTGCCTTAAATATGGATAATAAGACATCGGCAAGGACACTTTAGGAAAATGACGACCCGTGTTTTCTTGAAGGGTGTTCGCTTTAGAAAATTCGGCGATATCGCCAGCATCTTAAAGGCGCCATGGGAACATACCATAAGGCTATGTGCAAACAGTGTTATTCAAGGAGGTTTTGGAGCAGAAACTGAACAGAAACAGTGTGGAAACACTCCAAATCTGAAAACTTTGCAAAAATTTTAGTTTCCGCTCAATTTCTGCTCCGAAAACTCAATAAAAAGATGTTATGCGCACATAACTCAAGATTAAAATGCTACTTTCGAGAAGGCGTCTTCTTAGTTTTTATAAAATAGCCTAGTTGTCAGAGGGTTGCCGCAACAGAGAGGAGCCAAAAGACCACAACATCTGATTTCTCCAACTCCTGCACTGATCAGAAGTACTTCGCCTTCATATCAAAGAAGGGGTTAATCTGCTTAGTTGAGAGCTCCTGGAAGCTTTCCTGCCTTAAGGTTCTCAGCTGTTCACTGTTAGCCACTCCCATCTCCTATATAATCTGGTCCCTGGCTAGCACTCATTGTCAGAGTAGCTCATGCTGCATGGATGGAGGTTGTTGGTGGTGGTTATTGGAAGAGAAGGTGTTTGATGGATTTATATGTGACGGTTGCTAGGTTTTGAGTGTGTGATAATTCCCCTTCTTCTCCTACTTTGGCTTTACCCCATCCTCCACTCCCCGGAGTATACCTCTGTTGTTTGTGTGAGTATATTTGTATGATTCTTATTTTCCTTTGTCCCTGTTTGTATTACCTTGTTAGTCTGGTTGGTGTATTACGGTACACCACTACCCCCCTGTTCCCTGGGTGGGGAAAGGGTACAGAATGTGGGTGGATTCAGGAGCTAAGGCAAGATAAGTGGCCCTGACATCTTCACCATCAGAAGTAATCTGAGGAACAGGGAGAGCTAGGGTGCCCCTAGCGGTAAGGACAAGGAAGGAGCCCCTGATCCCGGGACACCCGACAACAGAGTCGTGACACTAGATCTCCAAAGCAACACAATTGGAAAAAAGTTGCAAGGCTGCTGCTGTGACAACATGGAGTCATGCATATGGTCGCATGCACAAACCAACTTAATTACCTTTTTCTATTGCTTACCGTATATAACGCCAACTTACTGCAAAGTGCTGTAAAGAGATTATCACTTTAAGACCCATATTACATAGTTTGAGCACAATACATTGTTTATTTCAATAAGCTTAATTTATAAAACCCTGGAGAGTTTTTTTTATATAAACTCAGAGTTGGCTTTACTGTATTATACATGTTATTGTTATATTATATAGGACGAAAGGTTTGGATAAAATTGAACACAAGTCTTTAACATTCATATACCTGAATAATAATACTAATAATGCACAAATTTTTAAAAGAATTGTATGATATGAGAAACAAAGTAAACAGAAACAGCGCCACTCTTGTCTATTGGCTTCTTCTGGTATTGCAGCTCAGTGTCAGTCTCTCTGTGTCTGGCAACCTTGAAACCAATAGTGTAGCTGTACACATCCAAGCAGGTACAATATGTTTTTGGCAGGTAAAATATGTTTTAAAATGGATGTCCAAGCTAAATACAGTGTTTACCGGGGGAATATAAGTAATTACAAAAATTCACATAATTTCTGTTTTTATTTCAAAAATGCATTGAACAGAAGCATTGAGAAGTTTTAGGGACTAGTCCCCAGAGCTTCTAGCAGTTTCCAGCACTGAGCCCGTTCTCCATACTTTGCTGTTAGATTTCGCAGCCATCAGTTTAGTAAAGCTTCAAGGCCTCTTGAACTTTTTGGGCAAAAGAGAGCGAGCGGCACATGATCGATTAGCTCAGGCTCACGAGCAATCATTGTCCCGGGATGCCCCTTTTCCTTGCAAGCTTGTTGTTTTTTTTGTTTTTTTTTTTCATTCCAATTGCTGTCAAATGCAATCGTGGCGTTTATCGCCGGAGAGTCATCCATCTTCTCCTCTTGCCAGGACTCGCTTTGTTTATTTTGATTAGCGTCCCTCCCTTTGTCGTCCAATTAAATTACTTATTTTTGGAAGGGTGACTTAATAAGAAAAGTAATTCAGTTACAATTCTTTTCACAGCTGCTAGCGGCACAAAAGCTAAAAATTCCTATCCACCCTCCATGCAATTCAATAGAAAAGAATGGACATTTCTTCTGCATACTGATCTGTGCCCAGCACCCACACTCGCTGGCACTTCTGTTCATTTCGACCCTTATGTTTCCAAAAGGCAAAGGCTGGAAATTGGCAGAAAGCAAATACTTCTTAGTATAAGTGCAGCGTTTGTGAAAATATAAATATTGTGCCGCGCAATTCTCCTATCTTTGGGCCATGATTGGACTTTGCTTTCAGATGCTACATAGTAGTTGTCTGGATTTTGCACGGGATCTTGTCGTTTTTTTATAACTTTTTGACACTATAGGGTTATTCCTCAGATATAGGATAGGACTTGCGTCCGACCTCTTGGATCCTGACTGATTCCAAGAAGAGGGCGCCAAACTGGTCGGTTGGAATTGAGCAGTGGTCGCACATGCCGAGCAATGGACTTCACTATTAGAGTTGAGCGAATATGTTCGGAATCGGTCATCGAATCTGAATTTGCCATATTGGTACCCTATTTGTGCCAAATTTATGTTTGACGATCAATTTCGAACTTATTCATTCATTTCTACTCCCATTGACTCCAATGGCTTTCAGCAGTGTTCACCGAATATTGCAAATACAATATTCACCGCCGATGGTAATCGGAACCGAATTTTGAAAAATTTGCTTAACTCTATTTACTATCCCCAGCATTCTCATAAAGAGTGAATGGAGCGGCATGGCGCATGCGCACTGTCTAGAGATGAGCAAATCTGCTGAAATTCAAGTTTATCTGCCCTTTTAGTTGCAGTTTTTAGTTTATTTGATGCAAATCAAAAATAGCAGTTTATTATGCTACGATGTCTTCTGACCCTGATAATTAACCGATGGTGCAGGAAGGAGTTAAAAAACAATTAAATACCAAACTAATTTTACCCATCACCTGTGTCTTCCACCATCAATCCTGTTCTCGCTTCTTAGAGCATCTGCTCCTTCTCTGTGACCATGTGGGGCAATGCAAATTATGATATTATCATGATGTCATAACGTTCATCGAGGCCAATTTGGAGCCTAAAGAGTGAAGAGAACACAGGAGCCCAAAGTGTTGGCAAAGAGTGAAGAGAACACCGGAACCCAAAGTGTCGGCAAAGAGCGAAGAGAACACCGGAACCCAAAGTGTCGGCAAAGAGTGAAGAGAACACCGGAGCCCAAAGTGTCAGCAAAGACTGAAGAGAACACCGGAACCCAAAGTGTCAGCAAACAGTGAAGAGAACACCGGAACCCAAAGTGTCGGCAAAGAGTGAAGAGAACACTGGAGCCCAAAGTGTTGGCAAAGACTGAAGAGAACACCGGAGCCCAAAGTGTCGGCAAAGAGTGAAGAGAACACCGGAACCCAAAGTGTCGGCAAAGAGTGAAGAGAACACCGGAAACCAAAGTGTCGGCAAAGACTGAAGAGAACACCGGAACCCAAAGTGTCAGCAAAGAGTGAAGAGAACACCGGAACCCAAAGTGTCGGCAAAGAGTGAATAGAACACCGGAACCCAAAGTGTCGGCAAAGACTGAAGAGAACACCGGAACCCAAAGTGTCGACAAAGAGTGAAGAGAACACTGGAGCCCAAAGTGTTGGCAAAGAGTGAAGAGAACACCGGAGCCGGAGTAGATGCCTTACGAAGTAAGCGGACGACCGGCGGGAAGGGGTGGCCAAAGAGACAGTTCAGTGATGAGGTGAGTATGATCATTTTTTTTTTTTTAATCCCTTTTTGACTCAATTGAATCCAGCAATTTGTCGGCCAACTGACGGCTTTATTGCCCGATTCTTGCAAATCGCACTTCCAAAAATTTGTCTCCACCAAAATTGGGAAATTCTAAACAAATTCCTATAGACAGGGGAGTAATGGCCAACAGATCGATTGATGAATGTTGGAGTCCTGTTCTCTTGGGGGGTCCTTAAGTCAAACCCCTTGAACTGCAAGTTTTCAGTAATCCTGTGGATAAGTGATGTTTTACGAAGATGGGAATAACCCATTACTAGGAAATGTTTCATGTAAAATCTCCTGCAATTTCTAGAAAACTTGGATGGCGACCAATAATACAGCTCCTACATTGACAACTTTCACACATGGTTGTCACCCAATGCTCCGAGACTCTTGATTTTCTTCCTAAAGGCCAATTTTAGGGGTTGGAAAACTGGACAATTTTGTAGCGCTCCACCAAGGATTGAACACCCATGAGCAATGTAAAAGTAACCTCTGAACCACTAGGGACTATATCACTGCCCCTTATTATTTAAACACTGTATGGTGATATTATTTGTGCACAGAATGGCAGTTTTATTTGAGCATTGAATGACAGTATTATATGGGAAGTATACGGCAGTATTGAGTGTATTATTCATAAAGTTTTCTATATGATTTGCATTCTATATGGAGATATTGATTAAGCATTGTCAGTCATATCATTTGGCAACTAAGGTGTGTAGGCTAAGAGTGTAATTATAGTGGGTGCGAGGGTTGCCCAAAAGGTCTTTTTGGCCCATTTGAGAAGACCAACACTAATACAGGCCCATGTTAATGTGATTCCCTCTTTTTTAGATTTTTCATTGCGTTCCAAGAGCTTCAAGTTGCGCCACTTGTGCAGTTGCGGTAGTTTTGGGAATAAATCTGTGGATAAAAAAAATCTTAAAACGTTGTAAAACTTGTGCCAGAATTTCAGCAGGCGTACATAAAAACACCCCAAGAGGCATTGGAGTACATTTGCGCAAAATTTTAGCAACTTTCTAAAAAGAAGCAAAAGCCGGAAGCTTCTGGAATCCCCACACACAATGACAAAATAAAACAAACTGGGTGAATAAATATATTAAATAATGTAAAAATATAAAAATAAAAGGATTGAGTAAAAAGAGAAATGGGGTGCAAAAGACGAACAGGTTGAAAAACACCAAGAACTAGCCAAAAAAAGGCATAATTTTGAATCAAGTCCTTTTTTTGGGTATAAGTACGTAAAAAAAAATACGTCAAAAAAATAAACAAAAATAAATAAAGTTTCCATTTTGACTATACTAGTGAAATTTGCTGTCTACAATTAAGTAATAAATAAATAAAATGGAAAATAAATAAAGTCTCCATTTTTACTATACTAGGAACATTGCTGTCTACAATTAAGTAAAAAATAAATAAAAATAAATAAAATGAAAAAATAAATAAATTTTAAAAAAATTTCATTAATATTATAAACGCTTTTAAAAGCACCTCTGTCTTAGTGGCCAATGTGGTCTAGAAGTAAAAGGATTTATGTGCAGATCAGTGAACCAAAGAATGTGAAATCCCAAATCGTGAGTGTCTGTGTTTACCCTGCTCCGTCTCGGATACATATGGCACTGGGCAGATGGACCTTTTTCCTCTGAATGAGCATCTAACAAACAGGAGATTAAACAGAATTTAAGTCTTTAAAAAAAGGGTCCTGTGTCTCTGGCGGTAGACGTGTCAGCAGTTTCTATAGACCTGGATTAGCCATCAGTGAAAAGCTGTTAGGAATCTATATTAAAGAGACCCCTCTTTTGCCCATTATCTCCCATTCCCAGGAACATCCCGAGGTTATACATATTGCTATATGCTAATCGCTATAGCTGGTATTTTTTTTTTTTTATAATCGAAGAATTATACAATAGTATGAAAGTTAAAGGGATAGATGGGTAATAAATGCCTGATCCCATTGCTAGAACCTCCACCGATCACTAGCTGCACAGTTGCGCATGCGCGATGCACCGCCAATAATTTTATATGAGACAGGACCCAACTGTGACTCGGTGATGAATGAAAATCCCTTTAAGGAGGGGGTTGCAAAGCCTTCATACAAGTCGCAAAAAGTTATTTACTGATGATAATCCTGTTTTTATTTATCTACCATCTTATGTATATACAGCATGCTATTGTAAAATCTTGCCTGCATGAATAATGAACAATTTGCTGCCCTGATAAAAAGAAGCTTAAAATTCTTTGTATCAACATTGCGACTTTGGCAAGCCTACGCATTCTCCTCTTCCTTGATATTCCGATCATCATTCCCTGCTCTCCCCACTTTGACGCTGTCCATGTTCCCCACCGGTCTCTGTTTCCTGGTCCCATCTCTACACACTGAGCCAATCACTGACTGCAGCATGGACCAGCCTCAGCCAGTAATGCAAGGAGAAGTGGGGAAGAGGGGGATGCAACTGCAGATTCCAATGTTAATTTACGCTTAGCGCACAAAACAGTTTTTGTAGAAAGCAGCAGATTCTCCCACGTTGATCGTTCCCCCATTCTGGCCTTTGTTGTTGTCTCATCATGTGACTATAGCAGCCAATCAGTGATCTTGACATTACTCATGTGTTTTGTGATTGGTTACTGGTCACATGATCATTGCAATGGAGTAATCAAAAAAGGCCAAGGAACTTGTTATGTGCCTTTAAATATTTTCAAACTTAGTGGTTGTCCCCACCTAAATGTTTTAAAAAAAACAAAAAAAAACAATATGCATAAAGCACTAAAAAAAATTTAAAAAACGTCTTCTAACCATGGTTTGACCGCTGCAGCCTATCACATGCCCCCCCTTGGCCAAAAGAGATCACACAGACCACAGAGATTGGTGGGGTTTCTGGATTAGAAAAGGAGTGATAGGGATCGTCAAGGTTTTTTATTTATTTTTTTTTCTTCATTTTTTTCACATTCTGTTTCATGCATTTTATAAACAAAAATAAGGATTTTTTTTTAAAGAAATCACTATTGAGCATTTCCATTCTAGCATTATATTATGTTAACTGGACTAATGTATCAATGCAAATGTGCTCAACCTGAGCCAACTCTATTACATAGACCTCTTTGCAAACACTTTGCTTATGTAAATACATCCTCATACACAAACCTTCTCCACCTTTCCTACTCTTCCTATCAATGGCAGGAAAAAATAGAAGCATAAACTTTCATTAAATAAGACTATTTTATAATCCATTTCTTGTATATTATTAGTTTTTGATGACACATATTTCATTGCACAATATTCATTATTTCAATGATCCCTGTAGAATGATGACAATTATATCGCTGGATTTAACATTTTTAGTTGCAAAACACAAAAAAAATCATTGTTAAAATTTATTCATGTTAGACATTTGTCTAAAATATGTTTTTAATTACCAGTAATATTAATTGGTTTCATGTATAACGTTTATCATGTTAAGTATTATATTTGCTCTAAATGTTTTGATTCATAATTGTTTAGTGACTCCTGCATTGAGCAGCGGGTTGGACACGAGGACACTTGGGGTCCCTTCCAACTCTAACATTCTACGATTCTATGATTATATGTATTTATGACTTATATTATTTTAAGCACTCTATTTATTACACAAACTTTCATTTATAGTTTTACGGATTTTTTATATGCATACATTTATTAAGCACATTTTCATTGATTTTTTAATAATCATTAATAAATTATATATATGTATATATATGTATATACTTATACATTAAACTACTTAAAACTATCAATGAAAATTAGTTTAATAACTAGAGTATATAAAATAAAATAAAAATATATATATATGCATAGAATATATACATATAAAAAGTACTTAAAACAATAAATGAAATTTTGTATAATAAATAGAGTAGTTAAAATAAAATATTTATGTATTATTTTTTATGTTAAGTACTCTATGTATCACACAAATTTTCATTTACAGTTGTAAGCATTTTTATATGTATAAATATATATTATTATTATTATTTTAAGTACGGTACTTTATTTATTACACAAATTTTCATTTATAGTCTTAAGAATTTTTTACATGTATATATTTTATATATTTTTTTATTTTTTATGTTAAGTATTATATTGCACAAATTTTAATTTATTTTTTTAAATGAATATATATATATTATTACTATTTTTATTATTTTTATTTTTATTTTTTTTGCTAAGTCCATGATTTATTTTCTATAAATATATATATATATATATATATGCATATATACGGTATATATATATATATATATATATATATATATATATATATATATATATATATATATTTTTTTTTTTTTAAATCCATGATATACAAAATGGTGCTGCAAAGCCAATGACTGACACTTTTCAATGGCTTTACAACAGTTTTGCTGATAAAAAAAAAGATCATTAGCAAGCCTGGCTTACTTAACTGAGCACTAATGTCTGTATCATCGTATGTTATGGCTGAACACCTATAATACTACTTAAGAGATTTTAATGTCTGATATTTTCCTAATGGGATTATTAGACAGACAGGGAGTTTAAGGCGTTGGGATGCTTATAATTCCAGCACCTGAGGCGCAGCGCTGGAACTCAGGAAGAACTGCTTAACGCTTCATTAATATCTCTAATCGGTCAGCGTGATAATCTTACTTATTTTGCTGACTTGTATGAAAGTGTGAAGTAAGGCTGTGACCTTAGTGGGCAAAAATAACTAGTATTGTGGTCTAGGAGAAATTTTCCTTATAGGAGATCATTGCCCAAATCCCACCTGGGCAGATGGTGCAGTGGATTTAGGGCTCCTGTAGAAAGGGGGTGCAGCCATGTTTGATCATATGTTTTTTTCTAATGGGTGCTGCTATAATTTGTGGCACTTGGATAGCATGGGGACAGGTCCACAAAGGCACTAAATTCTATGGGGGGTGCAAAATTTATCCCTCTTACCCCACTGTCCAATAATCCGGGATTCTGCTATAATGAGCCACTTCTTCATTGAACAGACCCATAGTGACTGCTCACTTGGCAATAAGTCAATGCTCTCAAAGTATAATACAGTACAGACCAAAAGTTTGGACACACCTTGTCATTTAAAGATTTTTCTGTATTTTCATGACTATGAAAATTGTACATTCACACTGAAGGCATCAAAACTATGAATTAACACATGTGGAATTATATACTTAACAAAAAAGTGTGAAACAACTGAAATTATGTCTTATATTCTAGGTTCTTCAAAGTAGCCACCTTTTGCTTTGATGACTGCTTTGCACACTCTTGGCATTCTCTTGATGAGCTTCAAGAGGTAGTCACCGGGAATGGTTTTCCCTTCACAGGTGTGCCCTGTCAGGTTTAATAAGTGGGATTTCTTGCCTTATAAATGGGGTTGGGACCATCAGTTGTGTTGTGCAGAAGTCTGGTGGATACACAGCTGATAGTCCTACTGAATAGACTGTTAGCATTTGTATTATGGCAAGAAAAAAGCAGCTAAGTAAAGAAAAACAAGTGGCCATCATTACTTTAAGAAATTAAGGTCAGTCAGTCTGAAAACATGGGCAAACTTTGAAAGTGTCCCCAAGTGCAGTGGCAAAAACCATCAAGCACTACAAAGAAACTGGTTCACATGAGGAGCGCCCCAGGAAAGGAAGAACAAGAGTCACCTCTGCTGCTGAGGATAAGTTTATCCGAGTCACCAGCCTCAGAAATCGCAGGTTAACAGCAGCTCAGATTAGAGACCAGGTCAATGCCACACAGAGTTCTAGCAGCAGACACATCTCTACAACAACTGTTAAGAGGAGACTTTGTGCAGCAGGCCTTCATGGTAAAATAGCTGCTAGGAAACCACTGCTAAGGACAGGCAACAAGCAGAAGAGACTTGTTTGGGCTAAAGTACACAAGGAATGGACATTAGACCAGTGGAAATCTGTGCTTTGGTCTGATGAGTACAAATTTGAGATTTTTGGTTCCATCCACCGTGTCTTTGTGCGACGCAGAAAAGGTGAGCGGATGGACTCTACATGCCTGGTTCCCACCGTGAAGCATGGAGGAGGAGGTGTGATGGTGTGGGGGGGCTTTGCTGGTGACACTGTTGGGGATTTATTCAAAATTGAAGGCATACTGAACCAGCATGGCTACCACAGCATCTTGCAGCGGCATGCTATTCCATCCAGTTTGCGTTTAGTTGGACCATCATTTATTTTTCAACAGGACAATGACCCCAAACACACCTCCAGGCTGTGTAAGGGCTATTTGACCAAGAGGGAGAGTGATGGGGTGCTGCGCCAGATGACCTGGCCTCCACAGTCACCAGACCTGAACCCAATCGAGATTGTTTGGGGTGAGCTGGACCGCAGAGTGAAGGCAAAAGGGCCAACAAGTGCTAAGCATCTCTGGGAACTCCTTCAAGATTGTTGGAAGACCATTCCCGGTGACTACCTCTTGAAGCTCATCAAGAGAATGCCAAGAGTGTGCAAAGCAGTCATCAAAGCAAAAGGTGGCTACTTTGATTAACCTAGAATATAAGACATAATTTCAGTTGCTTCACACTTTTTTGGTAAGTATATAATTCCACATGTGTTAATTCATAGTTTTGATACCTTCAGTGTGAATGTACAATTTTCATAGTCATGAGAATACAGAAAATTCTTTAAATGAGAAGGTGTGTCCAAACTTTTGGTCTGTACTGTATATTTATCTAATTTATCCTCTCACTGAGCACAGCAGTCAATGACAAACTCATATTTGGTTCTGTGCTCTGCATAGGCAGTAACAGTAATGCACCATGTGCACTATGCTGTACTGCAGCTCTAATTTTGTTAGAGGAGAGACAGTCACCTGCTGGGAAAACCGTCCCAAATTCATAAAAAAAAAGCACTAGCAATATAATAAATTTGTCCATACTTTAACTAAGGCTATAATTAGACCTGGGCTAGGGCTAGAAGTAGGGTTAGGGTTAGATCAATAAAATAGTTACATTAAAAATTGTACTAACAATAAAAAGTTAAAAAGAATATAAAAAAGTGCAACTTTTTATTTTCAAAAAGCTATGGATTTTGGCAAAAAGCATAAGAAAAAATTAGTGGGTCAAAGGGCAAACTATAATTACGTCAGTATTTTCTTACAGTATCATACTGTTGCTTTGGAGATAAGGGGTTCAATACTGGAAACATTGAAAGGGACTCGGAGAGCAAATGTTCCACAGGCTAGGGGGTGCAAAATAAATAAATGAATAGTGCACATCAAAGCAAGCAACTTTGTCATATATCTCATCAGATAAATCTATCCTTTTCTCCTCTTGCACTGATCTTTCACTCTCAGCTTAAAATCTGAAAACTCTATAACATCTATGCTCAGTGAAGACAGATTTTCCCATTACTGAAATAGGAGATGACAGTTGGTGCTTTTAAAATTCTATGGAGGGGGAGGAGCTAGAGTCGGAGACAGACGTTCACCTGGAAGTTCTCTTGAAGCAACACTTACAGTTCTCCATAGAACGTTATGAGCACCAACTGTCATCTCCTATCTCAGTAATGTAACAATCTGTCTTCACTGAATACAGATTTTACCTGTGAATTCAGAATTTCGAGAATTATTGATCAGTCCAGGAGGAGAGAGAAGCAGATTTCTTTAGTAAGATATATTACACAAAGTTTCTTATTTTCAGGTGCACTATTGACTCATTAAAAAATTAAACGACTGTTAGTCTTTAGACTTAGTACCTCCTCCAATGGCCACTACTTCACTGATTCTGGAAAGGTTTTCCTTTCTTTTTTTTCTGACCCCCTTATTCAAAAGTTATGCCCCTGGGTAACAAAGATACACATTTTCCCTTCAACCAACTTGGTGTATTCAGTCTACCAAATAGTCTTATTTGGACAGAAAATGTCACAGTTCTTGTGTATTCTTTCTTGTCATCCACCTGATTTGAGTATGTGGTTCCACTGCCTGAGCATTCTGCCAGCACCATATGTGCTGGCACTTCATTGCTCTCACTTCCTAGAATCCACTATGTCTACTGATACGGATAATAATCTAAAACCTATATTCTTTTGAAACGAGGAGAGCAGGAGGAGAAAAATAACGCCACTCCGATGACTGAAAGAACCGTCCAACTTCCCTTATTGCATTTCTGCATCTCTGTTGATAAAAATGAATTACACCTGACAACAGGCAGGGGACCGCAAGTTACACAAAAGGCAGAATTTGGAAGTTCTGGGGGGGGGGGTTTCCAGTGTAATTTATTGGAATTGCCATAAGTTACATGAAATGACATTGACCATTTAAAACAATACAATGTCCTGGAAGGAAAGGGACTCATGCCGCTTCAGATCACAGACCGTTAGTAAGAGATGATATGTGAAATTCTAAGCTTTATGCTTTCTTTTTTTCTCTCTCACTTGACTTACTGGCAGTAAGAAGTTTGGTTAATATGCAATGTCAGTAATTTCCTGAAAAAATGAATAGAATGAATAACATTTTTATCAGATTAGGTTCTGGGAGTCTCCAATGGTCATTTTCACCAAAAGAAATACCTTTCCAACATTATTACTATTATTTAATTATTATTATTATTTATTATTATTATAGCGCCATTTATTCCATGGCGCTTTACATGTGAAAAGAGGTATACATGACGAAAAACAAACAAACAAGTACAATAATTTTGAACAAAATGAGTCACCGAGTAGAACACAAGGAGGAGAGAGGACCCTGCCCGCGAGAGATCACAAGGGATGGGTGAGGATACAGTAGGTGAGGGTAGAGCTGGTCATGCAGCGGTTTGGTCGATCGGTTGTTACTGCAGGTTGTAGGCTTGTCGGAAGAGGTCGGTCTTAAGGTTCTTTTTGAAGGTTTCCATGGTAGTTGAGAGTCTGATATTTTGTGGTAGAGAGTTCCAAAATAAGGGGATGCCCAGGAAAAGTCTTGTTTGTGATGGTGGGAAGAGGAGCTAGCAGGGGAGTAGAGAAGGAGATCTTGTGAGGATCGGAGGTTGCGTGCAGGAAAGTACCGGGAGACGAGGTCACAGATGTATGGAGGAGACAGGTTATGGATGGCTTTCTATGCCAAGGATAGAGTTTTGAACTGGAGTCTCTGGGCAATAGGGAACCAGTAAAGGGATTGACAGAGGGTAGAGGCCGGGGAATAGAGGGGGACAGGTGGATTAGTTGGGCAGCGGAGTTTAGGATAGATTGAAGGGGTGCGAGAGTGTTAGAGGGCAGGCCACAGAGCAGGAGGTTATAGTAGTCGAGGCAGGAAATGATGAGGGCATGCAATAGTGGGTTTGCAGATTCTTGATTAAGGAATGTACGGATCCGAGGATATTTTTGAGTTGGGTAGACAGAAAGTGGAATGTGCTTGGATATGTGGTTTGAAGGACAGATCAGAGTCAAGGGTTACCCCGAGGCAGCAAGGTTGTGGGACTGGGGAGGTTGAGCAGACTATGACTATGATGGCTAGGTCTGTTAGGGGGTTGAGTGAGATGGTGGAAAGATGATGAATTCTGTTTTATTCATGCTACATTTTAGAAATCTAGCAGAGAAGAAAGATGAAATAGTGGACAGACATTGTGAGATTCTGGTTAGTGGGGAGGTGATATCTGGTCCAGAGATGTAGATCTGTGTGTCATCAGCATAGGGATTATACTGGAAGCCATGGGACTCTATGAGCTGTCCCAGGCCAAAGGTATAGATGGAGAAGAGCAGAGGCCCTAGGACTGAACCTTGGGGGACTCCGACAGATAGGGGGCGAGTTGAGGAGGGGGTGTGTGAGTGGGAGACGCTGAATTTCTGATCTGTTAGGTATGAAGAAATCCAGGCTAAGTCCAAGTCTGTGATGCCAAGGGATGAGAGGGTCTGTTGTAATAGGGAATGGTCCACTGTGTTGAAGGCAGATAAGAGGTTCAGGAGGAGGAGGACAGAGTAGGGTCACTCAGATTTGGCAGTTAGTAGGTCATTGGTGACTTTAGTTAGTACAGTTTCAGTGGAGTGGTGCAGTCTGAAGACAGATTCTAAGTGCTCAATGTGGGAGCAGGAACAGAGGTGGGAGGATAGTTCAAAATGGACGTGTTTTTACAGTAGTTTTGAGGCATAGGGGAGAAGTGATATGGGGCGATAGTTGGACGAAGAGGATGGGTCAAGGGAGCGCTTTTTCAGGATGAATATGTTTGAAGCATAAGGGAAGATACCAGTTGCTAGTGACAGGTTGAAGAGATGGTTTTAAGGTTGGAATGAAGCCTGTGGTGAGGTTTGGGATGAGGTGGGATGGGATTGGGTCAAGTTCAAGATGCCTCAAAACAGGCCCAAACCATGATAATACCACCACCATGTTTCACAGATGGTAAGAGGTTTTATGCTAGTGGGTTGTTTTTCTTTTTCCAAACATTACATTTCTCATTTACCGTAATCCAAAAATCTCTATTTTGATCTCATCCATCTACAAAATATTTCTCCAATATCCTTCTAGCTTGTCCAGGTGTTCTCAAGATAATTGAAGATGGGCAGCAATGTTCCTTTTGGAGACTAGTGGCTTTTTCCTTGCAATCCTGCCAAAAACACTATTATTGTTCAGGGTCCTTCTGATGGTGAACTCATGAACATTAGCTAATCTGAGGGAGGCCTTTAGTTGCTTAGAGGTTACCTTGGGCTCCTTTGTGATCTTGTGGATTATTACATGCCATGCTCTTGTAGCAATCTTTGTTTGTCGACCACTCCTGTGGAGGGTAATAATGGACTTGAACTTCCTCTATTTGTTCACAATCTGACTGTTAATTGGTGGAGTCCGAACTCTTTAAATGGTTTTGTAACTTCTGTCTGATGGGATCCACATCTATTCATCTGAGGTCCTTAGAAATTACCTTTGTTTGTGCCATTATACTCTTCCACCACCATGTGTTGTGAATATTTCTGTTGAATAAAGGGAACCTATCATGTAAAAAAAACGCTATTAACCTGCACATATTGGTTTAATGTGCAGGTTAACAGCGTTCTGAAGCCGCCTGGTGCCCGCACTGAGAACCCTTCTGCCAGGAGTAAATTAACTTTTCCACCCGGGCTTTCAGGCATAGAGGCATGGCACCTTCAGAGCGCTATTAACCTGCATATTAACCCCAGGTTAATGGAGTTTTTTTTACATGACAGTTTACCTTTAAATAAAACAGGACACCCACTCACACCTGATTGTCTTCCCATGGATTGAAAACATCTTACTCTAATTTCACCTTTAAAATATCTTTTAATCCTAAAGGTTCACATACTTCTGTTACTCACAGACATGAGATATTGAATTGTTTTCCTCAATCAAAAAAAACCCAAAGTCTAATAATTTGAACTCATTTGTTTGATCTTTGTCTTTTTTTTCTACTTTTAGGACTTATGTAATAGCTAGATAATAGCTAGAATATATCATCTGAGGTCATTTGTCATATACCCCTGCGGTGCACTGGATGTCACATCTGCACAGCAGAACGTGAATGTTTTATTATAGATTCTCGTCTCCATGAATATTTGGTGGGATCAGCGAGGACATGTGAGGGGTTTATATAAAGACTTGCTTTTTTTTCTCCACGCTCACATCACGTCTTCCTTATGATAACGCCTTTAGTGTTCAGCCACCCACAGATCTTCCCGTGTGATTTCTGTGTATTGTGGATCATTTAAAGGGAATCTGTCATCGAAAATGCTGTTATTTAATTCAGGGCTTACAAATATTTTATATACATCCTTATGTTCAAATCACAGTTTTATAAGGAGGGACTGCGATGGGGACTGGTCATGGTGCCATTGCTTTTAGCATGCTCGTCCTGCCTTAGCATGGAAACTGAGCGCTAGCTTTTCAAGGCAGGACATCAATTAGGGCAGAATGAGCATGCTAACAGGGAGGACAATGTGACCAGTCGCCTGCGCAGCTACGCCCGGATGACCAGTAAGAGCAGAACACTTTTCATTTATAAGTTCAATTGACCATGGTGATGTATAAGAAGGTACAGTCATGGCCACTATTGTTTGCACCCTTGAAATTGTTCCAGAGAATGAAGTGTTTCTCCCATAAAATTATTGCAATCACTCTTGTTTTGTTATACAAGTTTATTTCCTTTGTGTGTATTGGAACAACACAAAAAAAGCATACAAAAAAAGGCCCATTGGACATAATTTTACGCAAACCCCCCCAAAATGGGCCAGACAAAATTGTTGGCACCCTCAACTTAATATTTGGCTGCACACCCTTTAGAATAAATAATTGCAATCAATCGATTCCTATAACCATCAACAAGCTTCTTACACCTCTCAAATGGAATTTTGGACCACTCTTCTTTTGCAAACTGCTCCAGGTCTCTCATATGTGAAGGCGTCTTCTCCCATCAGCAATTTTAAGATCTCTCCACAGGTGTTCAATGGAATTTAGATCCGGACTTATTGCTGCCACTTTAGCATTCTCCAGCGCTTTGCTTCCATCCATATCTGGGTGCTTGTTGAAGTATGTTTGGGATCATTGTCCTGCTGGAAGATTTAGGATGAAAACCCAGATTTCTGACACTGGGCACTACATTGCGAGCCAAAATCCTTTGGTAATTTTCAGATTTCATGATACCTGGCACACAGTCGAGGCACCCAGTTGCAGAGGCAGAATAACAACCCCAAAACATCTATGAACCTCCACCATATTTCACTGTAGGTCCTGTGTTTTTTTCTTTGAAGACCTCATTACGTTTTTGGTAAACAGTACATTGATTTGCTTTATGAAAAACCTCTATCTTGGTCTCATCTGTCCACAAGACACTTTTCCAGAAGGATTTTGGCTTATTCACATACATTTTGGCAAGCTACAGTCTAGTTTTTATTTATCTGTGTCAGTAGTGGGGTCCTCCTGGGTCTACTACCATAGAGTTTAATTTCATTCAAATGTTGAAGGATAGTTTGCGCTGACCCTGAAGCACCATGAGCCTGTGAGACTGCTTGAATTTCTTTTGAACTTGATTGGGGCTGCTTATCCATCATTCAGACTATATTGTGTTGGAACCTTTCATCAATTTTTCTCTGCCACTTACATCCATGGAGCATAGCTACAGTGCCATGGGTTGTAAACTTCTTGATTATGTTGAGCACCGTGGACAAAGAAACATCAAGATCTCTGGAGATGGACTTGTAACCTTCAAATTGTTGATATTTCTCAACAATTTTGGTTCTCAAATACTCAGACAGTTCTCTTTTCCTCTTAAGGTACCGTCACACATAACGATATCGTTAACGATATCGTTGCTATTTGTGACGTAGCAACGATATCGTTAATGAAATCGTTATGTGTGACAGCGACCAACGATCAGGCCCCTGCTGGGAGATCGTTGGTCGCTGAATAAAGTCCAGAACTTTATTTCGTCGCTGGACTCCTGCTGACATCGCTGGATCGGCGTGTGTGACACCGATCCAGCGATGTCTTCACTGGTAACCAGGGTAAACATCGGGTAACTAAGCGCAGGGCCGCGCTTAGTAACCCGATGTTTACCCTGGTTACCATGCTAAAAGTAAAAAAAAAAAAACACTAGATACTTACCTACAGCTGTCTGTCCTCCAGCGCTGCGCTCTGCACTCCTCCTGTACTGGCTGTGAGCCGGAAAGCAGAGCGGTGACGTCACCGCTCTGCTTTCCGGCTCCCAGACAGTACAGGAGGAGAGCAGAGAAGCAGAGCACAGCGCTGGAGGACAGACAGCGGTAGGTAAGTATCTAGTGTTTGTTTTTTTTTACTTTTAGCATGGTAACCAGGGTAAACATCGGGTTACTAAGCGCGGCCCTGCACTTAGTTAACCGATGTTTACCCTGGTTACCGGCATCGTTGGTCGCTGGAGAGCTGTCTGTGTGACAGCTCTCCAGCGACCAAACAGCGACGCTGCAGCGATCCGGATCGTTGTCGGTATCGCTGCAGCGTCGCTAAGTGTGACGGTACCTTTACTGTTCTCCATGCTTACTGTGGCACACACAGATAAACAATGCAAATATTGATTCTACCCCTTTTATCTGGCTTCAGGTGTCACAATTCCTCTGCTCAGAGTGTCTAGGACTCTGTGATGGACAGCTCTCTCATCCTATCCTGTGATGGGGCATGCTGAGCTGTCTGTGCTTTGATTGACAGCTTGGTTGACCTATCAGACTGGAAGGTGCAGAGGTTTCCACAGGTGCTCCATGTTCTTGGTAATTGCCCTGCTATTTAGGTGAGCTGTCTGGCTCAGATTATTGCCAGTCAAAAGCTTGTTCTAAGCTTGTGCTCCCTGGTGTGTTTGCCTGTACCCTGTGCTGTAAGTTCTGATATTCTGTTGCTGACCTTTGGACCATGCTCAGACTATCCATTTGTTATTGCCCCTTTGCATCTGATATTCCGTTGCTGACCTTTGGACCATGTTCAGACTACCTGTATATTATTGCCCCTTTGCATCTGATATTCCGCTGCTGACTTTTGGACTGTGTTCAGACTGCCCGTTTATTATTGCCCCTTTGTATCTGATATTATGCTGCTGACCTTTGGACCATGTTCAGACTACCAATTTGTTATTGCCCCTATGCATTTGATATTCCGCTGCTGACCTTTGGACCGTGTTCAGACTAACAGTTTGTTATTGCCCCTATGCATCTGATATTCCGCTGCTGACTTTTGGACTGTGTTCAGACTGCCCGTTTATTATTGCCCCTTTGTATCTGATATTACGCTGCTGACCTTTGGACCATGTTCAGACTACCAATTTGTTATTGCCCCTATGCATTTGATATTCCGCTGCTGACCTTTGGACCGTGTTCAGACTAACAGTTTGTTATTGCCCCTATGCATCTGATATTCCGCTGCTGACTTTTGGACTGTGTTCAGACTACCCGTTTGTTATTGCCCCTTTGAATCTGATATTCCGTTGCTGACTTTTGGACTGTGTTCAGACTGCCCGTTTATTATTGCCCCTTTGTATCTGATATTCCGCTGCTGACCTTTGGATCATGTTCAGACTACCCGTTTGTTATTGCCCCTATGCATTTATTATTCCGCTGCTGAGCTTTGGACCGTGTTCAGACTACCCATTTGTTATTGCCCCTATGCATCTGATATTCTGCTACTGACCTTTGGACCGTGTTCAGACTACCCGTTTGTTATTGCCCCTATGCATCTGATATTCCGCTGCTGACCTTTGGACCTTGTTCAGACTACCCGTTTGTTATTGCCCCTATGCATCTGATATTCCGTTGCTGACCTTTGGACCGTGTTCAGACTACCCGTTTGTTATTGCTCCTTTGTATCTGATATTACGCTGCTGACCTTTGGACTGTGTTCAGACTACCCGCTTATCCACTATTTCTCTGGTATTCTGACCCTGGCATGTGACCTGACTTACGACTTCGCCTTTTCCCTTGGTTTACTACGTGATCTTTTGGTATTGACCCCAGAACCTCTGACTGCACTGATTCACGGCCTATCCGTCGGTTGTGACTAGCATCACATCAGGTGTGATTTTCATGCATGTTTACGGTATAGAAAGGAGAGATAGCCGACTGCTTATCTATGTAGTTATCTCACTATACAAATGAATGAATGTGATACATGGTGGCATATTACATAATTGACCCTAGGCAGTATATGTTTTGCAGACACGTTGTATCTCTGTTTCCCTTGTGAGATGCGGCCACCCTGAGCTGCAGATCCCACATCGAGTATAGGTGCCTGATGTCACAGGTAGTTTGTGCAATGCACTTTTGCACTTTCGCGAACAAGCCTCGGCGTCTGAGCCCTTAAGTGTTCTGAAATTGGCAAATTCAGGATATACTGTGTGTTGTAAGTTTAAAGAAAGCAGAATGAAGATCTCTTAATCTAAACATGCTGCAACTTGATTTTATCGCATGGTGTAAGTTCAGCACAGCTTTAGGCTTCGAAGTCTTGGTCCTGTTCCCAGAATTTTCTAAACTATAACCTAACAATGAATAGATAATCAGATTGTAACTTTATTATTATTCATGGCGAACCGAGCCTGAAATACAGCACACCGATCGGAAAAAAAGATGTTCCCTATCTTTGGAAATGAAAAAGTTTTAACATTTCAGGTTTTTTTTTTTTTAACTCAACTGTTTCTGATTCATCCTGGTATGACAAAGTTGGAATTTCAGTCTACCCATCAGACAAATTGCTGACAGAGAGAAAAAATGGAGTAATCATAAACCACAGAAAATGAAGTAAAAGAAGAACTTTATTCGAAAAAATTACGTTAAAATATCAAGTACCAAACAAAAAGTCATGAGGACAAAGGAGGAAAAAACAATGGGGGAATATATCATGAAAAGATGTTATATATGGGCTCAGAAACACCAAGTGATGATAAGTTATATAGGTTCTCAATGATATATATGATTCAATAGAACATATAGTAAACTTAGTAGAGAGGGTAAATATGTATGGAGGGACACAGACAAGTGAGGGGGAATACTGATGACAGGTGTGTCAGCATAAATTAGATTGTCTAGGTAGTATCCAGTCAAACTGGGCAAAAAAACACTGCCCAGATAACCGCACGTATCCCAAAAGTAGCCACTAATAATGATTTATAAATACAATCTACCACTTACCCATATTGTGGTGAAATGGAATGCTCCACACGGCCCCGACGCGCGTTCACTACCACTTATTCAAGGGGAACTCTGCCAAGTGGGCAGAGGGAGCCTGCATCGGGCCCCATCTCATCTGCTCACCGGGCCCCTACTGGCGCACACGTCAATAGTTAACAGCCGCCAGCCAATTGGAGAGGTCCAGGAGACCGAAAACAAGTAGATCACATGCAGATGGGAGATCAGGAACTAGTAGCAGAGGTCCTGGAAACCGCAGGTGCATGGGAGAGCGGGAACAGGTAGTAGAGGTCCTGGAGATCGCATGCGAACAGGAGACCGAGAACAGGTAGTAGAGGTCCTGGAGACCGCATGTGGATGGGAGACCGAGAACAGGTAGTAGAGGTCCTGGAGACCGCATGCAAACAGGAGACTGAGAACAGGTAGCAGACGTCCTGGAGACCGCATGCAAACAGGAGACCGAGAACAGGTAGCAGAGGTCCTGGAGACCGCATGTGGATGGGAGATCGGGAACAGGTAGCAGAGGTCCTGGAGACCGCATGCGGATGGGAGACCGAGAACAGGTAGCAGAGGTCCTGGAGACCGCATGCGGATGGGAGATCGAGAACAGGTAGCAGAGGTCCTGGAGACCGCATGCGGATGGGAGATCGGGAACAGGTAGCAGAGGTCCTGGAGACCACAGGCAGACAGGAAACCAGAAACAGGTTGCAGAGTTTCTGGATACTACAGACTAGCAGCAGAGGACCTGGAGACTGCAGACAGATAGCAGAGGTTCTGGAAAACCGCATTCGGACAGGAGAACGGGAACAGGTAGCAGAGGTCCTGGAGGCTGTAGGCATGCAGGATTCAGGAGCACTTAGAAGTCTTAATATCAAGACATAGATGTGTTTTTTGGTAGACCTTATATAGACCCAGGTAGATGATCACATGGAATCACACTGGACATCTGCAAAGCCCGACGTGGAGCACAGCAGACTTCAGCAGACCAGGAAGAGGGTAGAAAAGGACAGAACAGGTGCGTAACACTGTGGTACTAATAAGGTCCGATATAACAATATATTTGACAGTACTTAGTCATAGTATGGTGCGCCTATGTGTTCTCTGTATGTTACTTTTATGTAAGCACTGTCACAGCTGTATATAGAGGTGACTTATCAGTCATTGTACAAGAGGAGGAGGTGAGCTGTGACCTCTCATATTGTGAATGTGGATCCTACTGTATGTTATCTACTTTATGTAGAGGCATTATCAGTCATTGTGCAGGAGGGGAGGAGGGGAGCTGTGATATCACAGATTGTGAATGGTGAATCCTGTGTCATCTGCTGTATATAGAGGTGCCATTGTAATCCTGTCTGTGATGATAATGAACCTGCAGAAAAACTCTTTCTTTAAGGACAGGAAGTGTGAATAAAAAAAAGCCCCAGTCGCCAATGTGAAAATTGCAGGATTACTAATTTATTTTTTTTCAATTGTGTTACAAAAAAAAAGATTGCCAAAAATGTTTTAAAAATACATGTAACACAAAAACTTGATAATTTTCCGATGATAGATTCCCTCTAAAGGGGTTTCTACCACACTGACAATTAAGTTCCACGAGCTGAGTGTAATAAATACAATTCTACTCTCCTCCCAGCTGGGTACAATTTTATTTTTTATTATTATTACATCCCCTTTCCTCTCGATCCCTATGGAGCCTTGTTGATAATGTGGTATAAAATCCGTTTAAGACTGAACTTACTATGTTGTGTGCAATTAATTGTCTGTTGTAATCCTCCCACAGTGCCAACCCTCATATATAAAAATCATTCAGGATCCAGGGGTGACCGCCTCTACCTCTTTTTTTCTGCTTTCTAATCTTCTCCTGTTTCCAAGGTAGTCATATGTGGCGCCCCTGAAGGTCCAGTCACCACAGAGGTACTGCATCTCAGCCAGAGGTGTGGTGCCCCAACTCTCTGGTAAGGAGGGGACACTGCACAGAACCCTAACACTTGCACCCATCACTAGACCTCTCCAGGCCAGGGAGGGATTAAGTAGAAGGTGCGGGAGGAGAAAGTGGAGAAGGGGAGGAGTTAGTTAAACAGTAAGGAGAGTTGGTGAGGAGAAGTGGATGAGAGCAGATGTGTGGGTCTGAAGCTCTTGACAGTCTGAAGAGAGCGAGAAAGGGAGAGCAGCTCCCAGAAAGAACGAAGGGGTCCTAGGGGCACGGGAAGTGTGGAAACCACCCGTGGGGCCTGCATCCACGCTGACCATCGCTAAGTGGAGGGACCAGGTCGCAGTAGGGGAACCGGCCCCTGATCTAGTGGAGGAACTACAAGTCCCAGCTAGGAACCCGGAGGCTGTCGTGTTTGAAAGTGCGACAGCCACATGCACATCTATTTCGCTGAAAAGGTAGACACAGAGGGTCTAGGGGACAGTGAAGACGTCACCCGACAGGACCCGCGACTACCGGCTTGGGACACTGGGTGTGAAGCGCAGGGCAGGAGAGGTGAGAGCCAGCGCAGTGAGTCGGATAGGAAAAGGCACATATGAAGGGGGCACTGGACAAGTGCCCCAAGCTACTGGACAGTTTGCTGGACAACTGACCTGGAGGACACAGCGCCCCTGATGGGGAATAACATCCGAACTGTGAGTGAAAAGTGTGGAAACTGCACCCTGCTGTGTCCTCTCAATTCTTTCCTGCACCACTACCATCCATCAATAACTGGAGAGCTATAACAACTCTGCTGCATCACCATCAGCCCCAGCGGTCCCTTTAAGCAGCGTCGGCCATTTATAGCCGAGCACCACAGGTGGCGTCACGAACAATCCCCCTTTCCTATATAAACTTTATTTCCATCTCTTTTATTGCGTGCCCAGGGCCACGGACCGGGTCACCGCTAACGTGACCACCCTTTTAAGAACCGTCCGACCCGGTTCCGAGTACCCCACGGCCCTAGGAGGTGTCATACCTACTCTTGCTCAAGCCTGAAAATATGCCCATCTTTTCCCCTGGTCTCCAGACTTTTAACGCATCACCATAACTATTCTGAGGATAAACTAAAATCAAAGTGCAACAGTAAATAAAATACAAAGTTATGGAGCAAGCTGCGCTTCCAAATTAATATTTTACTTAAAAAAAAAAAGTATAAACAGCTGGTCACATGATCCCGGACCCCCGTACTGGGGTCACTCAGGAAGGATTGTATGAACTTAAAAAAAGATCTGGGAAGTAATTGGAACCTGAAGGAACACCGAAAACGTTACTATGATCTCATGCTCAGCTTATAAATGATACGCTGCTGGTAGTAAAAATGAATATTTGAGTTTATTTCGGGAAACCCAAGCACGCGGCCCATTGGTCGGCTATTAACTAAGGGTCCATAAAAGTTTCTATAGAGCTAATTATAAACATGAGCCTGGGATCACATCATGGTGAAATATAACGCAGCGGAGTGCGCCGTTTTAAGCCCATCCGACCAGGTTACATGTATGACGATATACCTAGCCCTACAGTCTCAGTATAAAGCCGCCAGAGAGTGACACGCTAGATGTAACCAGACACAGCCATTTAAAAGAAAAACTGCCACTGTTGCCCATAGCGACCATTCACAGTACACCTGAGAAGTTTTAAAAATTTAAACTGAGTTCTGTTTGGTTGCTATGGGCAACAACAAGTTATTTCTTTTATATGTTGAACAACCCTTATTTCTCAAGATATCCATTTATAGGGGGCGTCAGAGAGAGACACACTTTTTTTCCTTCTGCATATGAACTTTGCATATTTAAAGGGATTGTTCACAATTCTTTAAATTTATTATAATGAATATATTAGGAATGATCAAAATAAAAAAATGCCCTAATATATATTTTTTAAAGCAACATAAATTGATCTGTGGTGTGTGTTTCAAATCCGCTTCATGTCAATTTTTCTTGTGACTACTCTGAGTTTTATGTGCATGTTTTTCTTATAGAATTGCATTAGGTGCAGAATATCCACAGGTAAAAAATGCATAGGCGTTTATACTGCATCTCTGTTGTGTTAGTTTGTTTATACTATTCCATTCCTTTAAAGGGAACCTGACACCCCGTTTTTTCAGTAGGAGATAAAAATACCGTTAAATAGGGCCTGAGCTGTCCTTTACAATTGGGTATTTTTTGTCCCCTGATTCCCTACCTATGCTGCCGAAATACCTTACAAAAGTGTCCTTTTTCGCCTGTCAATCAGGCTGGTCAGGTCAGATGGGCGTGGTCACAGCTCTGTTTTTCCCCCACATCTTGCTTAAGTTCACGTTGGTGGCGTAGTGCTTCTCACATGCGCAAGTGCCGATTGCACTGCGCAGCTGTCGAAAAAGAGCGTGCTCGTCGCTATTCAGCGGTTTCTCGGTGGGCGCGGCCATCTTCCTGAGGCCGCGCGTGCGCAGATGGAGTCTCCTGCTTCCCGGGGCTTCAGGAAAATGGCCGCGGGATGCCGCGCGTGCGCAGATGGACATCGCGGCGGCCATTTTCCTGAAGCCGAGTTCGAATCTCGGCTTCAGGAAAATGGCCACCGCGATGTCCATCTGCGCACGCGCGGCATCCCACGGCCATTTTCCTGAAGCCCCGGGAAGCAGGAGACTCCATCTGCGCACGCGCGGCCTCAGGAAGATGGCCGCGCCCACCGAGAAACCGCTGAATAGCGGCGAGCGCGCTCTTTTTCGACAGCTGCGCAGTGCATTCGGCACTTGCGCATGCGAGAAGCACTACGCCACCAACGGGAACTTAAGCAAGATGTGGGGGAAAAACAGAGCTGTGACCACGCCCATCTGACCTGACCAGCCTGATTGACAGGCGAAAAAGGACACTTTTGTAAGGTATTTCGGCAGCATAGGTAGGGAATCAGGGGACAAAAAATACCCTATTGTAAAGCACAGCTCAGGCCCTATTTAACGGTATTTTTATCTCCTACTGAAAAAACGGGGTGACAGGTTCCCTTTAAAAAAATAAAAATAATTGGCCAGAAAATCCCTTAAAAGTATATAGTAAAATCTGAAAAGTATTGAAAAGTCTATATTCAAATTGTTTTTTTTTTTTAATGCAGCATGCTTTGGGTATGACTTTTTTCCCATAGACTTATCCATAGGACTTTTCAAATGGTCGCCGTCAATTCTACAAACTGCATAAATTCATAGTACAAGTAAAATTAAGAAACTTTGCAATACATCTTATTAGACAACTATGTTGTTTTCTGCACTTGTTTTCTTCTCCTCCTCCTTTCGCCTCCTGAACTCATAATTCACTCAGAAAACAAATGCTAAAAATCCATATTGCCCAAAACAAATTCACAGAATATATCAATATTCGGTATATGGAATCTATTCAGAGCTCACAGCCTGAGTATTCAGGTAGTTAGCATCCCTAACGCTAATATGGTACCTGTTCTTACTCTCTCATTTGCTGCTCTGCTACATCAAACCTCCCTTCCTCTGCTTAATTCTGCTACATCCAAAATATCCAGCACTACAACTTTGCTGTTGCAACTCAGGAACATCTGGTCTCCATTATTTCAACTCCATTGTTCCAGCTCTACTATATCTAGTCTACATACTTTAATTCCACTGTTCCACCTTTACTACATCTGGTCTCCATTAATTCAACTCCGCTGTTCCAGCTCTACTACATCTGGTCTCTCCTACTTCACATCCGCTGTTCCAGCTCTTCTATATCTGGTTTTCACTACAATTCTGTTGTTCCAGCTCTGCTATACCTGGTCTCAACTACTACAGCACGCGCATTTCCAACTCTGCTACATCTGATCTCCACTACAAGAACTCGATTGTTCCAGTTCTGCTACACCTGGTCTCCACTACAAGAACTCGATTGTTCCAGTTCTGCTACATCTGGTCTCCACCAAAAGAACTTGATTGTTCCAGTTCTGCAACATCTGGTCTCCACTACAAGAACTCGATTGTTCCAGTTCTGCTACATCTGGTCTCCACCAAAAGAACTTGATTGTTCCAATTCTGCTACATTTGGTCTCCACTAAAAGAACTTGATTGTTCCAGTTCTGCTACATCTGGTCTCCACCAAAAGAACTTGATTGTTCCAGTTCTGCTACATCTGGTCTCCACTACAAGAACTCGATTGTTCCAGTTCTGCTACATCTGGTCTCCACTACAAGAACTTGATTGTTCCAGTTCTGCTACATCTGGTCTCCACCAAAAGAACTTGATTGTTCCAGTTCTGCTACATCTGGTCTCCACTACAAGAACTCGATTGTTCCAGTTCTGCTACATCTGGTCTCCACTACAAGAACTCGATTGTTCCAGTTCTGCTACATCTGATCTCCACTACAAGAACTCAATTGTTCCAGTTCTGCTACATCTGATCTCCATTAAAAGAACTCGATTGTTCAATTATGCTACATCTGATCTCCACTACAAGAACTCGATTGTTCCAGTTCTGCTAGATCTGATCTCCACTACAAGAACTCGATTGTTCCAGTTCTGCTACATCTGATCTCCACTACAAGAACTCAATTGTTCCAGTTCTGCTACATCTAGCCTTTATCTCTCCATTTCCGCTCCTCAGCTGTGTTGCATCATTTTGGATTCACTATAGCCACTCACTACACCTTCAACTCCACAGCACACTGACTCCTCCGCTCTGCTGCACCAGGGCTACCTGTCCGCGCTGCTTAAGACCTGCTCATCAGAAGACTTGGAGCATTCACCACAATAAGTGAGATATAACAATTCTATGGAGAGGGAAAGAGAAGGGTGGACCAGGCAAAGATACAGAGTGAAAGAAAGAGGTACAAGCGTTACCCATGCTGCTGCTTTCTAGTAAGTGTTTTATCCCCCACCACCACCACAGCTGGAGTCGCAGCTCAGTACTGCATTTTCCTCCATGCTGCTGCTTCTGACATGTACTACATAAAGACATTGTACCAAGAATCCACCATATCTGTGTGTACTGTGAATGGGAGACATCATTGCAGCTAGTCTCAACCCACCAGCTCAGAAACAACTGAAAAGTAAAGCTAGACACTACAGAGAGGAAAACTGGTGAAAATGCAGGATATAAAGTATACAGTATAATGGCCAGAAATAGTGTTATTCCTCGTGTACATACACACAACATCTTATTCTGCAAAAGTCACCTGAAATGACAAGCACACTTTAAGGGAAGAGTCAGGATCGCAATGTAATGCTTGGACGGGTCCTCGGCTCTCCTGACCAGAGCATGACAGCATGTATTTCTATGGGTAGGGAGATCCGCCAGCCAGTCCGAGCATTGGCCCAAAATACTTTAAAAAATGCATGAAGTTTACTGCAATCTTTTTTACATTAAAAAAACGGAAATAACCGAGTCCTTCTGAGCAGAAAAAAATATCATAATATCGAAATCAATATGTTCCTTTTTCCTGCAATCTTTCATGATAAGTTGTAACATATTATCCTGCAACACATTTTTTTTCTTTTTTATTCTAACACGCTGAGCGGCTTCCAATCCGCCCACACTACATTCATAAGTTACAGGCGAAGAGGATTTTTTTTCTTTATGTGATAAAACCTGCAATGAGCTCAGATTAACAGCTTCCTCCTCTTGTGTCATACTTTATTTTTTTTTACTTGTGTGGTTTTGGAATTAACGGAACGAAATAATTTCCAAGAATGTGACTTCATAGAGAATTATTTGCCAACAGAAACTTTTTTCCCGTTATAATGAGCAGAATGTCGACATCGCGCACCGTTTGGAGGTTTCATTGGCCGGACGGCACGATAAGAATGTGAACTGGGAGTTATTATATCCTCCCATTATTAGAAGAGTGATAACCAGTGAGCTGCTGAAGTACAACTGTATTGTTCTTGGATTCCTGTCTTGACGTTTTTCTGCTACTCCTTTCCTGTTTCTGCCCGTGGATAGCAGAGATAGTTTGCGGTGTACGCTGCTTTTGGGCAGTTCTGATATTTTATAACTTTTTATGATTGTATAATAAATATTGCTCTTTCACTCATTGGTGGAGGTGTATATGGATCATCACCAGGTTGGATACAAACACCATGGATAATAAGTTTAAAAAAAAAAATAATGGTTTGGAGTAATAGTATAGGCATAACTCTCACTACATCAGTTTGGTAATCCACTTGAAAAGGATCTATGACTTTGCATAAATATATCATTCTTTTTACCTGGTGTAAATGCCGCTGTTCTCCCGAATCCAACGATGTTTTTCTTTTGTTTCTACGCCTCTCCATTCCTGAGATATGGCCCTTTCTTCCCTGCATAAAAATCTAGTCTTTCTTAACAAGTGGGCACGGCTTAGAATGACCACACCCGGTTGGTTAAAAAGATTAGATTTATAATCAGGAAAAAACGGGCCATATCTCAGGAATGGAAAGGAGCAGGAACAAAAGAAAAACATCGCCGGATTCAGGAGAACAGCGTCATTTAGACAAGGGAGGAAAGTACAAGCTTATGGCTAACGACAGGTCTTCCTTACCCTTAGATTCCTCATCGAAGGCCTCTGATACAGCCTTCCAATCTCCTACACTGATAAGGGGAAATAACCCTGAAACAGTTGTCTGAAAATGGAAATTCTGGTTTGGCTTCACATCACAAGTCATGTGGCAGTGCTCTGTAAAAGATTGCCACCACCTATAGGTGGCGCTAGATACCCTGTTCTGTTCCTCTGTGCAGAGACTATTAGCATAGTCGTAACTACAGGCATGGAAGGAGGTGCAAAGGTGGCACTGTTGCTTTTGAGGGGAACTAGGGGGGAATTAATTATTTCAAAAAGGGCAAGCCGAGAACAAGTTTCTTTTAAGGAGACACTCAGGGATTATTATTTTTTAAGAGGGCATTATTTCTTTTAAGGTAATGCTTAGAGGGCATTGCTTCTGTTAAAGGCTCATTCAGATGTACGTTTTTCATGTATGATTTATATCCGTTTTTTTTTTCACAGATAGCACTCATACTTAGTATAGTATACAGGACTGTTCACAAGTCTAAATTTTTTTTTTTGTGGACCAAGCGATCAGCACAAAAACATGGAAACATGTCCGATATTGATCAGAGTGTGGGATCAATGTGTATTGGTCCATGAAATGGTTGGACTGCATTCGGATGCCATTAGAGTGCTATCTGTCTTTGACAGATGTTAAAAAAGAGAAGGTGGAGAAACTTTTTTTTTTCTCATAAGAGAAAAACAGAGGAAACTCAGACCAAAGTTGTGAAACTGATGAAACTCAGTTCACTTTTCTCGTATGTGAAAAAAATAGATGAATGAATGAGCCCTAAGGGACACTCAGGTGGAATTGTTGGTTTTAATGGCTCATTCAGACGGCTCATTAAACCAGTCTGAGTTTTATCAGAGTTAAAAAAATTAAAGTTTTTCAACCTCTCGTCAAACAGTTTGTGAAAATCGGATGGCACATGGACAAGTGCTGTACGATTTTTTTCAGGGACCCATGACTTGCATTGGTGAGATGGTGAGATCGATTGGATCAAAGTCGAAAATGTCTCTGTGATTTTTCTACAAAAAAAAACAATCATGGTTGCAAAGGTGCACAGGATGGGGCCCAGGATACATGTACCAGGATGGGGAACATATATACCAGGATGGGGAACATATATACCACGATGGGGAACATATGTACCAGGATGGGGAACATATGTACCAGGATGGGGAACATCTGTACCAGGATGGGGAACATCTGTACCAGGATGGGGGACATCTGTACCAGGATGGGGAACATCTGTACCAGGATGGGGAACATCTGTACCAGGATGGGGAACATATGTACCAAGATGGGGAACATATGTACCAGGATGGGGAACATATATACCAGGATGGGGAACATATATACCACGATGGGGAACATATGTACCAGGATGGGGAACATATGTACCAGGATGGGGAACATCTGTACCAGGATGGGGGACATCTGTACCAGGATGGGGAACATATGTACCAGGATGGGGAACATATGTACCAGGATGGGGAACATATGTACCAAGATGGGGAACATATGTACCAGGATGGGGAACATATGTACCAGGATGGGGAACATCTGTACCAGGATGGGGAACATCTGTGCCAGGATGGGGAACATCTGTGCCAGGATGGGGAACATCTGTGCCAGGATGGGGAACATCTGTGCCAGGATGGGGGACATATGTACCAGGATGGGGGACATCTGTACCAGGATGGGGGACATCTGTACCAGGATGGGGGACATATGTACCAGGATGGGGAACATATGTACCAGGATGGGGAACATATGTACCAGGATGGGGAACATTTGTACCAGGATGGGGAACATTTGTACCAGGATGGGGAACAATTGTACCAGGATGGGGAACATATGTACCAGGATGGGGAACATATGTACCAGGATAGAGGTCATATACACGAGGATGGGGAACATATATACCAGGATGGAGGTCATCTATAACAAGATGGAGGTCATATATACCAGGATGGGGGACATCTGTACCAGGATGGAGGTCATATATACCAGGATGGGGGACATATATACCAGGAAGGAGTGCATAATGGTGGACATTACTACATAATGGTGGAGGTGGGGCAGCTCATAAGTCCTTATAGGCTTTAAAATGCTACAAGGACCCATACATCTGACCAACATGTTGGGGGTAGTTTTGTGCGGGGGTGGGGCAGGTCCAAATTTTGCATTGGGTCCCATCGGACTCTTGTTACGCCATTACCTTGACCTATTATAGTTATGCCCCTAACGCTAACCTTCATCTGACCTGCTTACTGATGGTTTCCAGTAATAACATATTTACAAAACAAATTGAAAAAAATAACTACATTAAGAGCAAAAAAGGTAATAAAGGCATATCAAACAGGAACTAGAGCTTTACACCCACCTTGTCCAGAAATACAAGAACAGTATTTTCCTTTCTCTATTTCTTTCGTTAACGCTATACAACATACCAGCCTAATCTATAATCTACAGAAAACCACTTTAATGCACGCATGTAATAGCATTCTTAAAGCCCCGAACATTAATTATCACATGCTGGCCATAGCAGAGTTCATATTCTGGCAGGAAAATGAGCGTAATGGCTGCTGTTCGCCTAATGGAATTACTATGACAATAACAATGAATCACTCTATCGCTACAGATACTTTTAAAGACATTAATGGCCCCAAGGTCAAACATCTCCTGAGGAGCATCGGAAGATACATTTAATGATGAATATCTATTCTATACGTGCTCTGCGTGATCTGTTAAACATGGGCCATTAAACTATCCACTTCAATCCCATTACGCCATTGTCAAGCATGCATTTAGTTTAAGCATCGCCAATTAACGTGGCAGCGTTCCTTCTCTCTACGCCTGATATTTACTCATAAAATCCAAACTAACTCCTGGTAACCAAATTGGTATTTTTAGATACTATTTAATGCACACATCCGCTGCATGGTTCGTTTACATCGCCGGCTGCAAATTTGCCAATTCTTGCATCTGTCCATTTAACCAGTTCCTCCGCAGATTATTACATGATCTGTGGAATTCCCTGCAGTTCTTATGGTATGTATATATTATATAAAGATATATAGTGCTTTGCAACAGTTTTATGCTGAACATTTGGTGTGATTATCTTCAAAAAGCTTCAATTCTTCTTGGTAGGCTTGGGAGTTTTTGAAGGAACTCTATAGGAATGTTGTTCCAAACATCTTGGAGAACCGACCCCAGATCTTCTGTGGATGTCACTTGTCCGGATCCTTCTGTCTCCTCCTGTGATCCCAGACCAACTGGATGATGTGAGATCATGGTTCTGTGGGACCGGATCGTCACTTCCAGGACTCTTTGTTCTTTGATAGTTCCTATTGACATTGGGTGGAAGTTTGGGGTCGTCGTCCTCCTGCAGAATAAATTTGGAGCCAATCAGATGCCTCCCTAATGACATGATAGATAAGTATCTGCCTGTGTTCCTCAGCACTCTGTATTCCAAGTAATAGGCAACATTGAGGACTATAGATACAGTGGTTGGCAACGGAAACTTAGTGCAGCAGATGAAAGACAGATCAAGACTTATTGGCCTGTGAAATTGGAAGATGTCCAGCAGTGCCATCAGCTCAGAACTGACAGAATCCAGCTAGACCCATCCATTGTTCAGAGAAGTCTGGCCAGAAGCGTCTTCATGGAAGAATTCTGGCCACAAACCATAATTTGCACACGGAAACAAGGACAAGAGACTCAACTATGCACAAAAACCTAGGAACTGGGGTGCAGAAAAATGGCACCGGTCACCCTGGATTGAGGAGTCAAAATGTGAAATATTTGGCTTCTTGTGTTTTTCAACATTGGGGCAGGTGTAAATGGCCGTAGATTCTCTCGTCCGAGCAAATTGGGCCGATTATACAAATGTCGCTCTGGTCACACACTGATCAGAGCATCAGCATAGTGTGATCTGATTCTCTCGGATGAGAAGGTGGAGAGCAAAATTTCTCCATCTTCCCCATTCTGTGATTGCTGCAGAAGTTGTACTGCACTCAGCTGTCATCCGAGTGCAGTCCGATGATTTCCACTGACTCATTGACTTGCATTGACGAATGCGATCCGCATATCATATCAAACTCGGGCATGCTGCGATTTCTTTACTCGGACAGTGTCTATCCTAGGAAAAAGTCGGACATGTGCAAGACCCCATAGAATAACATTCCCATGTTTTGTTGAATTGTACTCGGACAGCAAATGCACCAAATCTCCAGCCCTGAACTTGCAGGACCCTTCACCGTGCTTCACTGCTCCTACAGACCCTCTCCATCCCGTCCTCACCACGCCTTTGCAAGGAGGCACACTGTGTAAAATAAAACTAAAATAATGAAGACAAAGCAAAATAAATAAACAAATAACAAATAACAAATAACATCACTGATGGTCAAAATCATAAATAGAAAAACAAACTGGGAAACTATTTTTTTTCTCGTTTTTTTTTTTTTTGTATTCTCCCCTGATATCACAAAACTACAAAATAAGAACTAGACCCAATGTATCACCAAATAAAAGATGCAAAAAATGCATAATTTAAAAACCACACGGACAAGGAAAAATGAAAAGTATCTGGTTACGAATATGGGGAGCATGGTCCAGTCTTGGACTGTGAAATGATCTGGTTCCTAAATATATTTCCAGGCTTAAGATATTGATAACCCACTTGAGTTTTATAAGTGTAGAACTGAGACAGAAAGGTAAGGGGAAGTCCAGAACATTTGCAATATACGTGGATGTGATGTTGAAGACCCCATTCACATGTAGCAGAAGAGATCTGACATCAGGTAGCAGCATGATGAGGTTCTCTTAAATCTGCAGCATGCTCCTTATGTCACAGACCAGCCATGGATTTTCTGGGCAGATTTCACCCTTTGCAATGCATATGAAAACTTACTGGGCAAAATCCAAATCAGCTCATTTTCATCAGCGTTTGGTCAGTTTTTACCGTCAGTTTCATCAGTGTTTGGTCAGTTTTTACCATCAGTTTCATCAGTGTTTGGTCAGTTTTTACCATTAGTTTAATCAGTGTTTGGTCAGTTTTTACCATCAGTTCCATCAGTGTTTGGTCAATTTTTACCGTCAGTTTCATCAGCGTTTGGTCAGTTTTTACCATCAGTTTCATCAGTGTTTGGTCAGTTTTTACCGTCAGTTTCATCAGTGTTTGGTCAGTTTTTACCGTCAGTTCCATCAGTGTTTGGTCAGTTTTTACCGTCAGTTCCATCAGTGTTTGGTCAGTCTTTACTGTCAGTTTCATCAGCGTTTGGTCAGTTTTTACCATCAGTTTCATCAGTGTTTGGTCAGTTTTTACGGTCAGTTTCATCAGTGTTTGGTCAGTTTTTACCGTCAGTTCCATCAGTGTTTGGTCAGTTTTTACCGTCAGTTCCATCAGTGTTTGGTCAGTCTTTACTGTCAGTTTCATCAGCGTTTGGTCAGTTTTTACCGGCAGTTTCATCAGTGTTTGGTCAGTTTTTACCGTCAGTTTCATCAGTGTTTGGTCAGTTTTTACCGTCAGTTTCATCAGTGTTTGCTCAGTTTTTACCATTAGTTTAATCAGTGTTTGGTCAGTTTTTACCATCAGTTCCATCAGTGTTTGGTCAATTTTTACCGTCAGTTTCATCAGCGTTTGGTCAGTTTTTACCATCAGTTTCATCAGTGTTTGGTCAGTTTTTACCATTAGTTTAATCAGTGTTTTTCATGTATGGATGGATAAATACTATCCTTAGCTTCTCCTATACATTACAATGTAAGACTTCATTCACACATCCAATTTTCATGCCTTTTTGCTATCAGTGTTTTTCACGGTTAACACACATACCGGTAATAGTCTATGGAGTACCAAATCGTCAATACAAGTCAATGGGTCAGTTAAAAAAAAAAAATCGGACTGCACTCTGATGACATCTGAGTGCGGCTGATGTTCACTCCCAGAATGGAGAAGGTGGAGAAACTTTTCTCAAGTACGAGAAAAACGGATGAGACTCCTACCAAACTCTGCTCAAATTCTGATCAGAATAATCAGCCTGTTTCTCTCATGGGTGGAAAAATCGGACGTGTGAATGAGGCCTTAATCACAGAGTGCTCTATGATCCGGTCTTTGTGATTTTGAATGACCCATAGTCTTGTATTGGAACTTTTCATCTGTGATGCCTGTAAAAAAAAAAATCAGACACGTCTCCGCGATTTTTGCATGGGCAACACGGCCCGTAAAAAAAAACATGGATGTGTGAACAGCCCCATCGATGGTAATAAAAAAAACGGACACTCGGATGGTCCACAGATGCAGAATTCAGATACAGATGAAAATCATCCCAATTTTTTGGATGAAAATCAGGTAATTTTTCCTGCGCTGGTCTGAACCCGGCCTAAGGCTTTGGTTTGTTTGCAATATGCAGTGCATCTATATATGTGAAGCACATTGATTTGCACGGACAGGGTCAAACTGGAACAATCGTTTATTGAGGAACTCTTTGTACTTTCTACAGTCACAAATTCTGTTTCATCTCGGAAACAAGGTGAAAAGTGACTTTTATGAAACAAGCGGTACCAGAAGCGCGGATATACTGTAAGTCTCGCACAGCTGTAAGGGATCAATGACACTTTTTTATTTTTTTTTTAACCAGTCATGGGAAATGTGCTGGGAGGCCATGGCCAAAAGGGGAAGGGGCGTAACAAAGACCCCAGCACCAGCTATTATTCTAGGCTAATCGCTTCTTATTTTTTTCTTCCCTGCCTCCTATGAGGTCACTATTATGGAAAGAGAGTAAATGACTTTTGTGTTTTGTGTTCCCAGTAATGAAATTACATAGATATTACACATCACAAGGCGACAATGGACGTTAGCACATGAGAAGCGGGAGGAAACCACACGGGTCGGGTCTTTGGAATCAGAATTAATGGGTTGGTCCATATGACAAGGATCCTTTTTTTTTTATATGCTGATCGCACCACTAAGTTGCACCATAAAGTGTTTTATTTCCCTGCATCTTCACAAGTGTCAGGCTATGTGCACACGATGCGGATTTGCTGCGGAATTTTCCGCGCAGAAACGCTGCCGATCCGCACTGTGATGTACAGTATAATGTTATTCAATGGCCCAAAAAAAAAAACATGTGCAGACGGTGCGGAAAAATCAGTGCGGAATTGCTGCGAATTTCAAAGAAGTGCATGTCACTTCTTTTGTGCGGATCTGCAGCGTTTCTGCACCCCTACATGTTAAAATTCCGCACAGGCAAAAACCGCTGAAAATCCGCACAAAATCCGCATCAATTCCGCATAAATTCCGCATCAATTCCGCATAAAAACCGCAGTAAATCCGCGGCTGTGGATTCTGCACCTCTTTTCCTACGTGTGCACATACCCTTAGAATGAATCATAGCACTGACCCCATAGCACTGACCTCCTTTCCGGCGACGCCAATTTTCATTTTTGCCCTTTCCCCCTTTTTCCAAGGACCTTTTTTTTTTATTTTTGCGTACATGCAAATGTAGGTTTTTGAACCATTTTTTTTTTTTTTTTTACCGGATGAGTTGTAGTTGTGAATGACACCATTCATTTTTCCATATTATGTACAGGAAAAAAAAAGAAAAAAATAGTAAAATACAACAATAAAAAATGCAATCCCAACATTGTTTCTTTATGGGTTTAATTAAAAAAAAAAAACTTGGAAACATGATTCTCAAGATCAGTGCGATTTATTACAAAACCAAACATATATTTTATTTAGTAAAAATGCAGAAATGTTTATGGGTTTGATTTTTACACCATTTATTGTGCGGTAAAAAAAATTGACTTGGAAACATGATTCTGCAAATCAGTATGATTCATGCCGAAACCAAACATACAGTATATATATTTTTTGTTTTAGTAAAAATGTAGAAATTTCTAAAAAAAAAAAAACTTAGTTTCTGTCGCCATTTTCCGAGACCTGCAACATTTTTAACATTTTTATTCCTTGATCTACATGCCTGTAGGAGAGTTTGATTTTTGGGGTACAAATTATGTTTTGATCACTTTTTATTGCCTTTTTTGGAGGAATGTAGTGGTGACCAAAAAAAAAGCAATTCTGTCACGTTGGGCTTTTTTTTTTTTGCTTTATGGCAAATACTTTATGCGTCATTTAATTTTATATTTTGATAGAGCGTAGAATAGATGTTAATTATGACTTTACTTTTACAGAGGGGAAAAAGGAGGTGATTAGAATTTTTATGTTTTTTTATTTTGTTATTTTTTTCATATTTTTTGTCTCTTTTTTTTTCTTATTGTACGTGCACAAGATGTCATTTTCATGCGACTCCGCTACTAAATTCTGCTTAAAATGCAGTAGCTAAACGCTCAAAAGATTGAATATCTGAATTTCTATGTAAAAAGATGACTTTTTTTTTAAAATGCCGCTGTCAGAGATTAACAGCGGCATTTAAGGTATTAAGCAGCAGTGATTGGAGCAAGCTCCAGTCGCTGCTGTTAGAGGCAGATGTCGGCTGTATCACACAGCCGACACCTGCCATATATGGAGCAGGCTCAGCTCCTGAGCCCGCTGCATACACCTGCACCCGAACTCTACCACATTGTACTTCCCGAAGGGGATAAATGGCCAATAACCCGCCCATATGATGCATCGATTTGCGCCATACTCCAGGGCAAGAGGTGATCTATGTATCTGTAACAATTGGATACCGTATGGTTGATCCGATTTTTATTTTTGTCGCGGCCATAGTCTTGAATAGGCAAATCTTATCCGACACACAAAAGAAACTAGTGCGTGCGATTTAGAAAAAAAAAAGTAAAAACTTGCTCATCTGATCAGCCCCATTGGATCACATTGGTCCGAGTGCTGACTGTTTTTTTCACCGACATTTCTCGGATCCGAAAATACGGTCCTGTGAACTTGCCCTTTCTGGAAAAAAAAAGCAAACCTTATTTTTTTCCTAATCCCATAAAACCCCTGTAACACTTGGCACTAGTGGAATCCCAGGCACCAACATACTGTATAATATCTCGTCTCTGTGTCGAAACACAGCAGCAGCGGCCAGAACGTGAAAAAAAACTGCAAGTATACACTGAGCCTTAAAGGGAATGTCCCATCATTACTGGGGGTCTCACCACTATTGCCCCCACCGATCATAAGAACAGGGGGGTCTCGCATTCACACTGCCGTCAGTCCCATAGACATGGACTAGCTCTCCATTCCAATGGCGGAACCCTGTTCCAGTGATTGTGGGGTCCTAGTGGTGGACCCCCAGCTAGCACACATTCATCACATATCACATACACGGGTAACCCCTTTATTAAGCCAATCGGACCCCTCTCCATTAATTGCAGGACGCCATTGTGCATTCCAAGAAATATACAGGGACACAAACTAAGAATCCAGGATCCGTCACCAGCAGCTGGTGGGACACACTAGAAACATATACGAACAAATGAAAGAATTTTCAGTGCAAAAAAAGAGTCAGTTATTCCAGAGTTTTTACAATTCCTCATAGTTTTCAAGATCTCTGCTTGCTGAAATGGAACAGTTGTTTCTTTTCTTACTTTCCGCGAATAAAAATAAACTGTCCTAAACATACAGGTATAAGACACATTACAAGGCACCCTGCGATCACTGCACTGTAAGGGCCTGTGCACACACTGCAGATTAGACCTGCTTCACACATCAGTTTTTAGCCGTCAGGCACAATCCGGCTATTTAAAAAAAAAACGGATCCGTTGCAAATTGTGAAAACCTGATGCAACGGATCCATTTTTCTGCTGGATACAACTTTATTTTTTACACCCAGGAATAGTTTGGACTTCCTGTTCCAGAGAGAGAGACACCGAATTACTTCTTATATTCTGGATAGATGGGGGCAGAGGATTACCTCTATTATTCTGGATGGAGGGGGCAGAGGATTACCTCTATTATTCTGGATGGAGGGGGCAGAGGATTACCTCTATTATTCTGGATCAATGAGGGCACGGGGTTACCTCTCTGACTCTGGATGGATGGGGGTACAGGATTATTTCTCTTATTCTGGATGGATGGGGGGCACGGAGTTATTTCCTTAATTCTGGATGGATGGGGATCATGGGATTACTTCTTTTATTCCGGATGGATGGGGGCAGAGGATTACCTCTATTCTGGATGGATGTGGGACACAGGATTACTTCTATTATTCCGGATGGATGAGGACAGAGGATTGCCTCTTTTATTCTAGATGGAGGGGGCACAGGATTACTTCTCTTATTCTAGAAGGATGAGGATAGAGGATTGCCTCTTTTATTCTAGATGGATGGGGGCACAGGATTACTTCTCTTATTCTGGATGGATGGGGGCAGAGGATTGCTTCTGTTATTCTAGATGGATGGGGGGAGAGGATTACGTCTATTATTCTGGATGGATGGGGGCACAGGATTACTTCTTTTATTCCGGATGGATGGGGACAAAGGATTACTTCTCTTATTCTAGATGGATGGGGACACAGGATTACTTCTATTATTCCGGATGGATGAGGACAGAGGATTGCCTCTTTTATTCTAGATGGAGGGGGCACAGGATTACTTCTCTTATTCTAGAAGGATGAGGATAGAGGATTGCCTCTTTTATTCTAGATGGATGGGGGCACAGGATTACTTCTCTTATTCTGGATGGATGGGGGCAGAGGATTGCTTCTGTTATTCTAGATGGATGGGGGGAGAGGATTACGTCTATTATTCTGGATGGATGGGGGCACAGGATTACTTCTTTTATTCCGGATGGATGGGGGCAAAGGATTACTTCTCTTATTCTAGATGGATGGGGGTACAGGATTACTTCTATTATTCCGGATGGATGGGGGCACAGGATTACTTCTCTTATTCTGGATGGATGGGGGCAGAGGATTACTTCTCTTATTCTAGATGGATGGGGGCACAGGATTACTTCTCTTATTCTAGATGGATGGGGGGAGAGGATTATGTCTATTATTCTGGATGGATGGGGGCACAGGATTACTTCTTTTATTCCGGATGGATGGGGGCAAAGGATTACTTCTCTTATTCTAGATGGATAGGGGCACAGGATTACTTATTTTATTCCGGATGGATGGGGGCAGAGGATTACCTCTATTCTGGATCGATGGGGGGCACAGGATTACCTCTCTTATTCTAGATGGATGGGGGTACAGGATTACTTCTATTATTCCGGATGGATGGGGGCAGAGGATTACTTCTCTTATTCTAGATGGATGGGGGCACAGGATTACTTCTTTTATTCTAGATGGATGGGGGCACAGGATTACTTCTTTTATTCCAGATGGATGGGGGCACAGGATTACTTCTCTTATTCTAGATGGATGGGGGCACACGATTACTTCTTTTATTCCAGATGGATGGGGGCACAGGATTACTTCTCTTATTCTAGATGGATGGGGGCACAGGATTACTTCTCTTATTCTAGATGGATGGGGGCACAGGATTACTTCTCATATTCTAGATGGATGGGGGCACAGGATTACTTCTTTTATTCCAGATGGATGGGGGCACAGGATTACTTCTCTTATTCTAGATGGATGGGGGCACAGGATTACTTCTATTATTCCGGATGGATGGGGCACAGGATTACTTCTCTTATTCTAGATGGATGGGGGCACAGGATTACTTCTATTGTTCTGGATGGATGGGGCACAGGATTACTTCTCCTATTCTAGATGGATGGGGGCACAGGATTACTTCTATTATTCTGGATGGATGGGGCACAGGATTACTTCTCTTATTCTAGATGGATGGGGGCACAGAATTACTTCTCTTATTCTAGATGGATGGGGGCACAGGATTACCTCTATTATTCCGGATGGATGGGGGCAGAGGATTACCTCTATTATTCTGGATGGATGGGGGCACAGGATTACTTCTTTTATTCCGGATGGATGGGGGCATAGGATTACCTCTATTCTGGATGGATGGGGGGCACAGGATTACTTCTCTTATTCTAGATGGATGGGGCACGGGATTACTTCTCTTATTCTAGATGGATGGGGGCACAGGATTACTTCTATTATTCTGGATGGATGGGGCACAGGATTACTTCTCTTATTCTAGATGGATGGGGGCACAGAATTACTTCTCTTATTCTAGATGGATGGGGGCACAGGATTACCTCTATTATTCCGGATGGATGGGGGCAGAGGATTACCTCTATTATTCTGGATGGATGGGGGCACAGGATTACTTCTTTTATTCCGGATGGATGGGGGCATAGGATTACCTCTATTCTGGATGGATGGGGGGCACAGGATTACTTCTCTTATTCTAGATGGATGGGGGCACAGGATTACTTCTATTATTCTAGATGGATGGGGGCACAGGATTACTTCTATTATTCTAGATGGATGGGGGCACGGGATTACTTCTCTTATTCTAGATGGATGGGGGCACAGGATTACTTCTATTATTCTAGATGGATGGGGGCACAGGTTACCTCTATTATTCTGGATGATGGGGCAGAGGATTGCTTCTGTTATTCCGGATGGATGGGGGCACAGGATTACTTCTCTTATTCTAGATGGATGGGGGCACAGGATTACTTCTCTTATTCTAGATGGATGGGGGCACAGGATTACTTCTTTTATTCCAGATGGATGGGGGCACAGGATTACTTCTCTTATTCTAGATGGATGGGGGCACAGGATTACTTCTATTATTCCGGATGGATCGGGCACAGGATTACTTCTCTTATTCTAGATGGATGGGGGCACAGGATTACTTCTATTGTTCTGGATGGATGGGGCACAGGATTACTTCTCCTATTCTAGATGGATGGGGGCACAGGATTACTTCTATTATTCTGGATGGATGGGGCACATGATTACTTCTCTTATTCTGGATGGATGGGGGCACAGGATTACCTCTATTATTCCGGATGGATGGGGGCAGAGGATTACCTCTATTATTCTGGATGGATGGGGGCACAGGATTACTTCTTTTATTCCGGATGGATGGGGGCATAGGATTACCTCTATTCTGGATGGATGGGGGGCACAGGATTACTTCTCTTATTCTAGATGGATGGGGCACGGGATTACTTCTCTTATTCTAGATGGATGGGGGCACAGGATTACTTCTCTTATTCTAGATGGATGGGGGCACAGGATTACTTCTATTATTCTGGATGGATGGGGCAGAGGATTACTTCTCTTATTCTGGATGGATGGGGGGCACAATATTACTTCTCTTATTCTAGATGGATGGGGGCACAGAATTACTTCTCTTATTCTAGATGGATGGGGGCACAGGATTACCTCTATTATTCCGGATGGATGGGGGCAGAGGATAACCTCTATTATTCTGGATGGATGGGGGCACAGGATTACTTCTTTTATTCCGCATGGATGGGGGCACAGGATTACTTCTCTTATTCTAGATGGATGGGGGCACAGGATTACCTCTTTTATTCCGGATAGATGGGGGCACAGGATTACCTCTATTCTGGATGGATGGGGGGCACAGGATTACTTCTCTTATTCTAGATGGATGGGGGCACGGGATTACTTCTCTTATTCTAGATGGATGGGGGCACAGGATTACTTCTATTATTCTAGATGGATGGGGGCACAAGATTACTTCTATTATTCTAGATGGATGGGGGCACAGGATTACTTCTTTTATTCCGGATGGATGGGGGCACAGGATTACCTCTATTATTCTGGATGATGAGGCACAGGATTGCTTCTGTTATTCTAGATGGATGGGGGCACAGGATTACCTCTATTATTCTGGATGGGGGTACAGGATTACTTCTCTTATTCTAGATGGATGGGGGAACAGGATTACTTCTATTATTCCGGATGGAGGGGGGCACAGGATTACTTCTCTTATTCTAGATGGATGGGTGCACAGGATTACTTCTCTTATTCTAGATGGATGGGGGCACAGGATTACTTCTATTATTCCAGGTGGAGGGGGGAACAGGATTACTTCTCTTATGCTAGATGGATGGGGGCACAGGATTACTTCTATTATTCTAGATGGATGAGGGTACAGGATTACTTCTATTATTCTAGATGGATGGGGGCACATGATTACTTCTCTTATTCTAGATGGATGGGGGCACATGATTACTTCTCTTATTCTAGATGGATGAGGGTACAGGATTACTTCTATTATTCCAGATGGAGGGGGGCACAGGATTACTTCTATTATTCTAGATGGATGGGGGCACATGATTACTTCTCTTATTCTAGATGGATGAGGGTACAGGATTACTTCTATTATTCTGGATGGATGGGGGCACAGGATTACTTCTCTTATTCTAGATGGATGGGGGCACAGGATTACTTCTATTATTCTATATGGAGGGGGCACAGGATTACTTCTCTTATTCTAGATGGATGGGGGCACATGATTACTTCTCTTATTCTAGATGGATGAGGGTACAGGATTACTTCTATTATTCCAGATGGAGGGGGGCAGAGGATTACTTCTATTATTCTGGATGGATGGGGCACAGGATTACTTCTCTTATTCTAGATGGATGGGGGCACAGGATTACTTCTATTATTCTAGATGGAGGGGGCACAGGATTACTTCTCTTATTCTAGATGGATGGGGGCACATGATTACTTCTCTTATTCTAGATGGATGGGGCACGGGATTACTTCTCTTATTCTAGATGGATGGGGGCACAGGATTACTTCTATTATTCTGGATGGATGGGGCACAGGATTACTTCTCTTATTCTAGATGGATGGGGGCACAGAATTACTTCTCTTATTCTAGATGGATGGGGGCACAGGATTACCTCTATTATTCCGAATGGATGGGGGCAGAGGATTACCTCTATTATTCTGGATGGATGGGGGCACAGGATTACTTCTTTTATTCCGGATGGATGGGGGCATAGGATTACCTCTATTCTGGATGGATGGGGGGCACAGGATTACTTCTCTTATTCTAGATGGATGGGGGCACAGGATTACTTCTATTATTCTAGATGGATGGGGGCACAGGATTACTTCTATTATTCTAGATGGATGGGGGCACGGGATTACTTCTCTTATTCTAGATGGATGGGGGCACAGGATTACTTCTATTATTCTAGATGGATGGGGGCACAGGTTACCTCTATTATTCTGGATGATGGGGCAGAGGATTGCTTCTGTTATTCCGGATGGATGGGGGCACAGGATTACTTCTCTTATTCTAGATAGATGGGGGCACAGGATTACTTCTCTTATTCTAGATGGATGGGGGCACAGGATTACTTCTTTTATTCCAGATGGATGGGGGCACAGGATTACTTCTCTTATTCTAGATGGATGGGGGCACAGGATTACTTCTATTATTCCGGATGGATCGGGCACAGGATTACTTCTCTTATTCTAGATGGATGGGGGCACAGGATTACTTCTATTGTTCTGGATGGATGGGGCACAGGATTACTTCTCCTATTCTAGATGGATGGGGGCACAGGATTACTTCTATTATTCTGGATGGATGGGGCACAGGATTACTTCTCTTATTCTGGATGGATGGGGGCACAGGATTACCTCTATTATTCCGGATGGATGGGGGCAGAGGATTACCTCTATTATTCTGGATGGATGGGGGCACAGGATTACTTCTTTTATTCCGGATGGATGGGGGCATAGGATTACCTCTATTCTGGATGGATGGGGGGCACAGGATTACTTCTCTTATTCTAGATGGATGGGGCACGGGATTACTTCTCTTATTCTAGATGGATGGGGGCACAGGATTACTTCTCTTATTCTAGATGGATGGGGGCACAGGATTACTTCTATTATTCTGGATGGATGGGGCAGAGGATTACTTCTCTTATTCTGGATGGATGGGGGGCACAAGATTACTTCTCTTATTCTAGATGGATGGGGGCACAGAATTACTTCTCTTATTCTAGATGGATGGGGGCACAGGATTACCTCTATTATTCCGGATGGATGGGGGCAGAGGATAACCTCTATTATTCTGGATGGATGGGGGCACAGGATTACTTCTTTTATTCCGCATGGATGGGGGCACAGGATTACTTCTCTTATTCTAGATGGATGGGGGCACAGGATTACCTCTTTTATTCCGGATAGATGGGGGCACAGGATTACCTCTATTCTGGATGGATGGGGGGCACAGGATTACTTCTCTTATTCTAGATGGATGGGGGCACGGGATTACTTCTCTTATTCTAGATGGATGGGGGCACAGGATTACTTCTATTATTCTAGATGGATGGGGGCACAAGATTACTTCTATTATTCTAGATGGATGGGGGCACAGGATTACTTCTTTTATTCCGGATGGATGGGGGCACAGGATTACCTCTATTATTCTGGATGATGAGGCACAGGATTGCTTCTGTTATTCTAGATGGATGGGGGCACAGGATTACCTCTATTATTCTGGATGGGGGTACAGGATTACTTCTCTTATTCTAGATGGATGGGGGAACAGGATTACTTCTATTATTCCGGATGGAGGGGGGCACAGGATTACTTCTCTTATTCTAGATGGATGGGGGCACAGGATTACTTCTCTTATTCTAGATGGATGGGGGCACAGGATTACTTCTATTATTCCAGGTGGAGGGGGGAACAGGATTACTTCTCTTATGCTAGATGGATGGGGGCACAGGATTACTTCTATTATTCTAGATGGATGAGGGTACAGGATTACTTCTATTATTCTAGATGGATGGGGGCACATGATTACTTCTCTTATTCTAGATGGATGGGGGCACATGATTACTTCTCTTATTCTAGATGGATGAGGGTACAGGATTACTTCTATTATTCCAGATGGAGGGGGGCACAGGATTACTTCTATTATTCTAGATGGATGGGGGCACATGATTACTTCTCTTATTCTAGATGGATGAGGGTACAGGATTACTTCTATTATTCTGGATGGATGGGGGCACAGGATTACTTCTATTATTCTAGATGGATGGGGGCACAGGATTACTTCTATTATTCTAGATGGAGGGGGCACAGGATTACTTCTCTTATTCTAGATGGATGGGGGCACATGATTACTTCTCTTATTCTAGATGGATGAGGGTACAGGATTACTTCTATTATTCCAGATGGAGGGGGGCAGAGGATTACTTCTATTATTCTAGATGGATGGGGGCACATGATTACTTCTCTTATTCTAGATGGATGAGGGTACAGGATTACTTCTATTATTCTGGATGGATGGGGGCACAGGATTACTTCTCTTATTCTAGATGGATGGGGGCACAGGATTACTTCTATTATTCTAGATGGATGGGGGAACAGGATTACGTCTATTATTCCGGATGGAGGGGGGCACAGGATTACTTCTCTTATTCTAGATGGATGGGGGCACAGGATTACTTCTATTATTCCGGATGGAGGGGGGCACAGGATTACTTCTCTTATTCTAGATGGATGGGGCACAGGATTACTTCTCTTATTCTAGATGGATGGGGCACAGGATTACTTCTCTTATTCTAGATGGATGGGGCACAGGATTACTTCTCTTATTCTGGATGGATGGGGGACAGGATTACTTCTCTTATTCTAGATGGATGGGGGCACAGGATTACTCCTTCTCTTCTGGATAGGTAGGGGTATGACATTATCTCTCTTAAAGGATCAAGCACCAGGCTTTTAAAGGGGTATTCTGGTAAAAATTCATTTTAATAGACAAGAGCTGCTAGTTTGTTGAGGATCACTGATATCCCACCAATTGCGGTAACTGGGGTCCTGAGTCTCCATTGTATGGAGGGGTGCATGCTCTCATCCCTCGGTCCCCATGGGACTCGGAGATATCTGAGTGCAGCGCTCACCGCATGCGCGACCCCCATTCTGGTGATTGGTTGAGGTTTCTGTTGTCAGACCCCCAGCGATCAGTTGTCACATAACCTGTGGGTAGTTTTTTTTTAACCCTTTAAGGGTTAGTACTGATTCAGTGAATTCCGGTGCCACCTCGGTGCCCCGCAGTATGCCCGGCAGTGACCTTCCAGATGCCAGTTCTCCTGACTCTGGTAGCGTCATGTGGAACAATGCGACATTCAGTGTTTCTAGAGGGATAAGTGCTGCTTCCTCGGCATTCCCACCAGAATGGCACAAAGCTTCTCAACGCCCCACAAAGAATTCAAGAATGGCCCGACCGGCCCCACATGGCACTGCTGTGAAAAGCCTTAATTGTGTGACGGACGCAGATGGAAAAATGAGAGGAATCTGAAATGTTTCTTAGCAAACAATAATCAGATGGTGTAAGAGCTGATTGTGCGGGATGGGAGCTCGTCAGCATGTCACTCGTGTCATTAATAGGTTTAGTAGATAATTATGGCATGGATGTTCAATGACTACATTTCTAGTGGCGCATTTGTAGACGGGTCGGCATTTTGCTTGTTCTTTGGGTGATCGGCGTTCTTGAACCCTAGGGCTACGTTCCCACAATGAGTTTTTTTACGTTGATTTTTTTTTTTTAAATGGAAGCAACCTGCTTTTCTTAATGGTGTCAGAAAATCTGCAGCATAAAAAACTAACCAAAAGCTGGGAACGTAGTATGAGGCTGAGGCTATGTGCACACGTCTTTCTCAGGTGGATTCCATGGCTCAATGGCTATGTGCACATGTCTTTTTCTGATGGATTCCATGGCTCAATGGCTATGTGCACATGTCTTTCTCAGGCAGATTCCATGGCTCAATGGCTATGTGCACATGTCTTTCTCAGGCGGATTCCATGGCTCAATGGCTATGTGCACATGTCTTTCTCAGGCGGATTCCATGGCTCAATGGCTATGTGTACATGTCTTTTTCAGGTGGATTCCGTGGCTCAATGGCTATGTGCACATGTCTTTTTCAGGTGGATTCCATGGCTCAATGGCTATGTGTACATGTCTTTTTCAGGTGGATTCCGTGGCTCAATGGCTATGTGCACATGTCTTTTTCAGGCGGATTCCATGGCTCAGTGGCTATGTGCACACGCCTTTTTCAGGTGGATTTCAAGGCTCAATGGCTATGTGCACATGTCTTTTTTCAGGTGGATTCCATGGCTCAATGGCTATGTGTACATGTCTTTTTCAGGTGGATTCCATGGCTCAATGGCTATGTGCACATGTCTTTCAGGTGGATTCCATGGCTCAATGGCTATATGCACGTCTTTTTCAGGCAAATTCCATGGCTCAATGGCTATGTGCACACGCCTTTTTCAGGTGGATTTCAAGGCTCAATGGCTATGTGTACATGTCTTTTTCAGGCGGATTCCATGGCTCAATGGCTATGTGCACACGCTTTTTTCAGGTGGATTCCATGGCTCAATGGCTATGTGTACACCTCTTTTTCAAGGGGATTCCATGGCTCAATGGCTATGTGTACATGTCTTTTTCAGCTGGATTCCATGGCTCAATGGCTATGTGCACATGTCTTTTTCAGGCGGATTCCATGGCTCAATGGCTATGTGCACACGCTTTTTTCAGGTGGATTCCATGGCTCAATGGCTATGTGCACACCTCTTTTTCAAGGGGATTCCATGGCTCAATGGCTATGTGCACATGTCTTTTTCAGGTGGATTCCATGGCTCAATGGCTATGTGCACATGTCTTTTTCAAGCGGATTCCATGGCTCTATGGCTATGTGCACATGTCTTTTTCAGGTGGATTCCATGGCTCAATGGCTATGTGCACATGTTTTTTTCAGGCGGATTCCATGGCTCAATGGCTATGTGTACATGTCTTTTTCAGGTGGATTCCATGGCTCAATGGCTATATGCACATGTCTTTTTCAGGTGGATTCCATGGCTCAATGGCTATGTGCACACGCCTTTTTCAGGTGGATTCCATGGCTCAATGGCTATGTGCACATGTCTTTTTCAGGGGGATTCCATGGCTCAATGGCTATGTGCACATATCTTTTTCAGGCGGATTCCATGGCTCAATGGCTATGTGCACACGCCTTTTTCAGGTGGATTCCATGGCTCAATGGCTATCTGCACATGTCTTTTTCAGGGGGATTCCATGGCTCAATGGCTATGTGCACACGTCTTTTTCAGGTGGATTTCAAGGCTCAATGGTTATGTGCACATGTCTTTTTCAGGGGGATTCCATGGCTCAATGGCTATGTGCACACACCTTTTTCAGGTGGATTTCAAGGCTCAATGGCTATGTGCACACGTTTTTTTCAGGTGGATTCCATGGCTCAATGGCTATGTGCACATGTCTTTTTCAAGCGGATTCCATGGCTCAATGGCTATGTGCACATGTCTTTTTCAGGTGGATTCCATGGCTCAATGGCTATGTGCACATAATAATAATATAATAATAATTTTTATTTATATAGCGCCAACATATTCCGCAGCGCTTTACAAATTATAGAGGGGACTTGTACAGACAATAGACATTACAGCATAACAGAAATACAATTCAAAACAGATACCAGGAGGAATGAGGGCCCTGCTCGCAAGCTTACAAACTATGGGGAAAAGGGGAGACACGAGAGGTGGATGGTAACAATTGCTTTAGTTATTCGGACCAGCTATAGTGTAAGGCTCGGGTGTTCATGTAAAGCTGCATGAACCAGTTAACTGCCTAAGTATGTAGCAGTACAGACACAGAGGGCTATTAACTGCATAAAGTGAATGAGAACATGATGCGAGGAACCTGATAGTTTTTTTTTTTTTTTTTATAAATAGGCCACACAGGGATAGTTAGGTTAATGCATTGAGGCGGTAGGCCAGTCTGAACAAATGAGTTTTTAGGGTACGCTTAAAACTGTGGGGATTGGGGATTAATCGTATTAACCTAGGTAGTGCATTCCAAAGAATCGGCGCAGCACGTGTAAAGTCTTGGAGACGGGAGTGGGAGGTTCTGATTATTGAGGATGCTAACCTGAGGTCATTAGTGGAGCGGAGGGCACGGGTAGGGTGGTAGACTGATACCAGGGAGGAGATGTAGGGTGGTGCTGAGCCATGGAGTGCTTTGTGGATAAGGGTAGTAGTTTTGTACTGGATTCTGGAGTGGATGGGTAGCCAGTGTAATGACTGGCACAAGGTAGAGGCATCGGTGTAACGGTTGGTGAGGAATATGATCCTGGCAGCAGCATTCAGGACAGATTGGAGCGGGGAAAGTTTGGTAAGAGGGAGGCCGATTAGTAGAGAGTTACAATAGTCCAGACGAGAATGAATAAGTGAAACAGTAAGAGTTTTTGCAGAGTCGAAAGTAAGAAAAGGGCGAATTCTAGAAATGTTTTTGAGATGCAGGTAAGAAGAGCGAGCCAGTGATCGGATGTGGGGGGTGAATGAAAGTTCAGAATCAAGTATGACCCCAAGGCAGCAGGCATGTTGCTTTGGAGTAATGGTGGAACCGCACACGGAGATGGCAATGTCAGGCAAAGGTAGGTTAGTAGAGGGAGAGAACACGAGGAGTTCAGTTTCAGATAGAGGGAGGACATGATGTTAGAGACAGCGGTAAGACAATCACTGGTGTTTTCTAAAAAGGTCGGTGTGATATCAGGAGCAGAAGTTTATAATTGGGTGTCGTCAGCATAGAGATGGTACTGGAAACCAAATCTACTGATTGTTTGTCCAATAGGGGCAGTGTACAAAGAGAAGAGTAGGGGGCCTAGGACTGATCCTTGAGGAACCCCAACAGTAAGGGGAAGGTGAGAGGAGGAGGAACCAGCAAAACATACAGTGAAGGATCGGTCAGAGAGATAGGAGGAGAACCAGGAGAGAACGGTGTCCTTGAGGCCGATGGAGCGGAGCATAGTGCGGAGGAGCTGATGATCCACAGTATCGAATGCTGCGGAGAGATCCAAGAGAATTAGCATGGAGTAGTGACCATTAGATTTAGCTGTTAGTAGGTCATTAGAGACTTTAGTGAGGGCAGTTTCAGTAGAGTGTAAAGAGCGGAAGCCAGATTGAAGAGGGTCGAGAAGAGAGTTATCTGAGAGATAGCGGGTAAGACGGGAGTGGACCAGGCGTTCGAGGAGTTTAGAGATGAAGGGAAGATTAGAGACAGGTCTATAATTAGCGGCACAGTTTTGATCGAGGGATGGCTTTTTAAGTAATGGATGTATGATGGCATGCTTAAATGAGGAGGGAAAAATACCGGAAGTGAGGGAAAGGTTGAATATTTTTGTTAGGTGAGAGGTGACAGCCGGGGAAAGGGACTGGAGGAGATGTGACGGAATGGGGTCACTGGTGCAAGTGGTCGGGCGAGAAGATGCAAGGAGCCTGCTTACTTCTTCTTCTGTAACTGCTTCAAAGTCAGAGAGTGAACTAGATGCAGTGGGGGAGGGAGGACAGTGCATGGTATGAAGAGATTGGGAGATGATTTCCTGTCGAATGTGGTCAATTTTTTCTTTGAAGTAATTGGCCAGATCGTCAGCACGGAGATCCGTGGTTGGGGACTGCTCTCTTGGGTTGAATAGGGACTGGAAGGTGTCAAAGAGACGTTTAGGGTTATTGGACAGGGAGGTGATGAGGGTGTTGAAGTAGGTTTGTTTGGAGATGTGAAGGGCAGAATTGTATGTCTTTAGCATGAACTTATAATGGATGAAATCTTTGGGTAGATTAGATTTTCTCCACAGACGTTCTGCGCACCTGGAGCACCGCTGCAGGAAACGTGTTTGCAGCGTGTGCCACGGTTGTTGCCGTCTGTGCCGAGTTGTTTTATGTATAGGAGGAGCAGCTTCATCCAGAGCACTTTGCAGGGTTTCATTGTAATGCTTCAGAGCAGAGTCAGGACATGAGATGGAGGAGATTGGGGCCAATGAGGACTGCAAGTTCTTCATAAGTTTCTGGGTGTTAATGGCCTGTATGTTTCTATAAGTGTGGAAAGTGGGGGTGACCTGAGTGGGATGGCAGTTCTTGATAGAGAATGAAAGAAGGTTGTGGTCAGAGAGCGGGAGAGGGGAGTTTGTGAAATCATCCATTGAGCAAAGCCGGGAGAAGACCAAGTCAATGGAGTTTCCATCTTCATGTGTTGGAGAGTTAAGGTACCGTCACACTAAGCGACGCTGCAGCGATACCAACAACGATCCGGATCGCTGCAGCGTCGCTGTTTGGTCGCTGGAGGGCTGTCACACAGACCGCTCTCCAGCGACCAACGATCCCGAGGTCCCCGGTAACCAGGGTAAACATCGGGTAACTAAGCGCAGGGCCGCGCTTAGTAACCCGATGTTTACCCTGGTTACCAGCGTAAAAAAACAAACAGTACATACTTACATTCAGCTGTCTGTCCCTTGCCGTCTGCTTCCTGCACTGACTGCTGGCCGTAAAGTGAAAGCACAGCACAGCCACAGCGGTAAGTCACCGCTGTGTGACTCACCGCTGTGCTGTGCTTTCACTTTCACTTTACGGCCAGCAGTCAGTGCAGGAAGCAGACGGCAAGGGACAGACTGCTGAATGTAAGTATGTACTGTTTGTTTTTTTACGATGGTAACCAGGGTAAACATCGGGTTACTAAGCGCGGCCCTGCGCTTAGTTACCCGATGTTTACCCTGGTTACCAGTGAAGACATCGCTGAATCGGTGTCACACACACCGATTCAGCAATGTCTGCGGGGAGTCCAGCGACGAAATAAAGTTCTGGACTTTCTTCCCCGACCAGCGACAGCACAGCAGGGGCCTGATCGCTGCTGCCTGTCACACTCGACGATATCGCTAGCGAGGACGCTGCAATGTCACGGATCGCTAGCGATATCGTCTAGTGTGACGGTACCTTTAGTATGCTGCGAGAGGCCGAAAGAGGAGGATAGCGATAAAAGGTGAGAAGCAGATGGGGAGAGGGGAGAGGCAATGGGGATGTTGAAATCACCCATGATAAGGGTGGGGGTGTCACAGGAGAGAAAGTGTGGAAGCCAGGTGGCAAAGTGATCAAGGAACTGATGAGAGGGGCCGGGAGGACGATACACCACCGCCACTCGCATGGAGAAGGGGACGTAGAGTCTGACCACATGGACCTCAAAGGAAGGGAAGACAAGTGAGGGTACTTGGGGAATAACTTGGAAGGTACATTTGGGTGAAAGGAGCAGACCAACACCTCCACCTGCTCTGTTGTCTGATCTTGGGGTATGAGAAAAGTGTAGTCCACCATATGAAAGAGCAGCAGCAGCGGTGGTGTCTGACTGCTGGATCCAGGTTTCAGTAAGAGCCAGGAGATTAAGAGAATTAGAAAGGAAGAAGTCATGAATGAAGGAGAGTTTATTACACACAGAGCGAGAATTCCAAAGGGCACAATTGAAAGAGACAGCAGGCATGCAGGGAATACTAATAAGGTTAGAGGGGTTTCTGAGTGTAGCAATTGGGAGGTTTGACTGGCTATAACATGGGGGGCCGGGGTTTGGAGATATGTCTCCAGCGACTAGGAGAAGGAGGATCGAAAGAGTGAGCAGATGGTTAAGTGATTTGTGAGAGCGTCTCTTGTGTTGGATGGTGGGACTGAATGGATCTGTGCTGTTAAGCAATGTGAATAGAGCATGAGTGCTATACATAGGAGAGGCAAGGACAGAGGGGCCGATATGGATGGAGTGTAGAGAGTTAATGCAAGGGCGGTGAATGTGAGTGAATGCGGCAGCCAGGATATAGATTATACAAATAAATATGGTGAGTTTCAAGTGAATACGGATTAGATTTAGATTGTCTTACCTGTCTCCTGCCCTGTCTAACTGCCATGTTATAACTGCCGAGTACTTAGAAAAAAAAGTACTTTGAATAAAAATACACGAATAACAGTGCACGAATGCACCCCCAAGCTAAGTCTACATTTATAGAAGGCTAGCCCTTAGATCTCTTTTTTTTTTTTTTTTGGGTTAAAGCTCGTTAGCAATCAATCTAACTCAGTTGAGACAACAGGACACAATAAATGTGGTGATCAGATAAACAAATGTCCAGGTCTACATGGATCATAAACCGCTTTGAAACAGTTATGTGATCTCTCTGAGTAAGGACATGCAAAAGTGAGTTAAATATCTATAAACACAAACAAATGCATAATAGGATGACTAACATATATAGATACATTCAGGATTCAATGCCGAAAATAGAATGACTCAGATACCATCCAAGCTGCTTGCTGTCAGGGACTGGAGCAATAGACATGCAGGATAGTTCCGCTCAGAGAATGAATGATATGTTTACCTGTATGAAGAGAGAAGAGATGCTTGATTATATTCTGCCATGTTATAACTGCCGAGTACTGTATGAAGAGAGAAGAGATGCTTGATTATATTCTGCCATGTTATAACTGCTGAGTACTTAGAAAAAAAAAAGTACTTTGAATAAAAATACACGAATAACAGTGCACGAATGCACCCCACGAATGCACATGTCTTTTTTAGCTGGATTCCATGGCTCAATGGCTATGTGCACATGTCTTTTTCAGGCGGATTCCATGGCTCAATGGCTATGTGCACACGCTTTTTTCAGGTGGATTTCAAGGCTCAATGGCTATGTGCACATGTCTTTTTCAGGCGGATTCCATGGCTCAATGGCTATGTGTACATGTCTTTTTCAGGTGGATTCCATGGCTCAATGGCTATGTGTACATGTCTTTTTCAGGTGGATTCCATGGCTCAATGGCTATGTGTACATGTCTTTTTCAGGTGGATTCCATGGCTCAATGGCTATGTGTACATGTCTTTTTCAGGTGGATTCCATGGCTCAATGGCTATGTGTACATGTCTTTTTCAGGTGGATTCCATGGCTCAATGGCTATGTGTACATGTCTTTTTCAGGTGGATTCCATGGCTCAATGGCTATGTGTACATGTCTTTTTCAGGCGGATTCCATGGCTCAATGGCTATGTGTACATGTCTTTTTCCCTCTCAATGGCTATGTGCATACAATGTGTTTTTCAGGTGAATTCCGCCGCAGAAACTGCCTTGTAGGAAAACACTCAAAAAATGAACATAAACAATCCTATGTAAAAACGGCCCGCTGTGCACATGTTCAGGTTTTTATACGTCTTTTACGGGTTTATAAAAACACCAAGCAGTGACCGGTCCATTCTACTGGGGTTTCCTGCTTCGAAGATGCTCCGTACTTTACAATACAAGTCAATGGGAAAGCTTAAAAGACGGCTGGAAAAAAAAAGATCGGACGTCTTTTGGAGAATTTTGCCATTGATTTTTGCTTAAAAAAAACAAACGTTGGCTGTTTCTTCATTATTCAATGGAGTGAAAAAACAACCCAGAAAATGGAAGTAAAAAAAGACATCACAAAAACCATCAAAAGAATCACAACAGAAAAACACTCAGGAAATGGCCAAAAAATGACATAAAAATTGGTTCAGGAAAATGAATGCCAAAGATTCCCGAAGAGTCTTCTGCCTGAAAAACTTTGTAGGTTCGCCTGAGTTTAGAAGACGTCGTGTGCACAAATCTGGAGCTGCAACTGTAACGGTCTACGGGATGCCAGAATCTGCCCCCCGTAAGGGTTCGTGCACACGGACAGATTTTCGGTCCTAGTGCAATCCATCAAAACATCATATTGCACCCGGACCAATGTTATTCTATGGGGTCGTGCACATGTGAGATTTATTCCTTGGATATAGTCTATCCGGGGGAAAAAAATGGCAGCATGCACGAGTTGGATCTCATATTTGGATCGCACTCGGTCATGCAAGTCAATGAGGGCGTGGGAAACATCGGACTGCAGTCGGATGTCATCTGAGTGCAGTCCGATTTTTCTGAACTGACACAATGGAGAAGATGGAAACATTTTTTTCTTCCATCTTCTCCTCATCCAAGAGAATCGGATCACAATATGATCAAACTGAGATCAGAGTGTGATTAGCTTAAAATAAACGCTCGCGCTTTGCCAATAGTTGTGCTAAGCCCCGTCCTTTCTATAGCCTCATTGACCGTCCTGTCCCAGGTTTGGGTTATGTCATTTTTTTTGGCCATCAATGTTCTAAACTTAAAGCATTTTCGCTATATTTTGCTTTGATTTCACTAAGATTGCATCATAAAAACCGTTGTGGCTGCAATGTATGAACAAAGGCTTTAATTTTACTGACCTGCAGAAAACGTAATGAAACCAATCACCGTTTATTGCCATTTATTTGTTGCATTACAAAAGAAAAGACGCCATAAAATAGTCTTTATTGAAAAGCAGGCCCTCTAATTAATTGGACCCCCCGCCGGGCCCCTGTTATTTTCATTCATCGCTTCTGATAAAGTAATGTGGAAGTGGAATTTATGAGCAGCAGTAAAAAAAGAAAAAGAGATGAAAATGTTGGAAAGAAAAAGGAACTAAACATAAAACAAGAATGTAATAAATAAGAAGCAGATGTATCATAGCTGATTGTATCATCTCATGTCAGTGGTTACAACCTTGATATGGATGGAGCGGGGGTCCGGGTATGCAGTAATATCGGTGTACAGGAGGCAGGTGACTGCTTGTATTGAGGCAAAGACATTAGGAAGGGTTTGGAGAGAGCCCACACAAGGAGTCGCCTGGGGTAGTAAGTCAACAGGTTAGATGCCATCTCCCTCTGATTTGTATCACAGTCAGTAAATGACGTGATGCGACATGTCCAAATATGCAGGAGCCAAAAGGACCAACCAGATTTGACTGCAAATCACAGAAAATCGGCAATAGATCGAAGTATAAAATGCTTGTTCAGCTTTCTGAATGAATGCACGTGCTGGGTGGCCACTTCACTCACTGACGGGTCTGCAGAGCCTGATCTTGGGATCGGTGGTACAATCCCTTTTAAATGCCCCATACACATTAGATCGTTTGTCCAATATCTATATATATCTCAACTCCCCCATATACATTAAAGCTTAGGCGGGAACAAAAGGATCAGATGTTGGAAATCCATCAGGTCTTTCCCGACATATTATGTTGGAGAGAATTGGGAGACCCCAATACACATTAGACAGTTGGCCGATATTGGCGGGCTCTGTTGACTTTAGGAAGGGTTTGAAGAGAGCCCACACAAGGAGTCGCCTGGCGTACTTGGACTAATAAGATCATGGCAGTACGTCAACAGGTTAGATGCCAACTCCCTCTGATGCCATTTGTATCACAGTCAGTAAATGACATGATGCGACATGTCCAAATATGCAGGAGCCAAAAGGACCAACCAGATTTGGCTGGAAATCACCGAAAATCAGCAATAGATCGAAGTATAAAATGCTGGCTCAGCTTTCTGAATGAATGCACATGCTGGGTGGCCACTTCACTCACTGACGGGTCTGCAGAGCCTGATCTCGGGATCGGTGGTACAATCCCTTTAAATGCCCCCATACACAATAGATCGTTTGTCCAATATCTATATATATCTCAACTCCCCCATATACATTAAAGCTTAGGCGGGAACAAAAGGATCAGATGTTGGAAATCCATCAGGTCTTTTCCGACATCTTATGTTGGGGAGAATTGAGAGACCCCAATACACATTAGGCCGGTTTCACAAGTCAGTGGCTCCGGTACGTGAGGTGACAGTTTTCTCACATACCGGAGACACTGACTCACGTAGACACATTGAAATCAATGTGTCTCTGCACATGTCAGCGTGTTTTCACGGACCGTGTGTCCGTTTGGACAACACGGAGACATGTCAGTGTTCGTGGGAGCGCACGGATTACACGGACCCATTAAAGTCAGTGGGTCTGTGTAAAACACGTACCGCACACGGACGTTGTCCGTGTGCAGTCCGTGTGCCGTGCAGGAGACAGCGCTACAGTAAGCGCTGTCCCCCCCACATGGTGCTGAAGCAGCCATTCATATGTTCTCTGCAGCAGCGTTTGCTGTAGAGAAGATATGAATAATCCTTTTTTTTTTGTTTCTCGTGTTTAAAATAAAGATCCATGTCCCCACCCCCCTCCCACCCCCTGTGCGCTCGCTGTTATTAAAATACTCACCCGGCTCCCTCCCTCGCTGGCGCTGCTTCCTGTCCTGGCCGCACCTTCTACTGTATGAGCAGTCACATGGGGCCGCCGATTACAGTCATGAATATGCGGCTCCACCTCCCATAGGGGTGGAGCCGCATATTCATTACTGTAAATGAGCGGCCCCACGTGACCGCTCATACAGGAGAAGGTGCGGCCAGGACAGGAAGCAGCACCAGCGAGGGAGGGAGCCGGGTGAGTATTTTAATAACAGCGGGGGAGCGCACAGGGGTTGGGGACATGGATCTTTATTTTAAACACGAGAAACAAAAAAAAAAAGGATTATTCATATCTTCTCTACAGCAAACGCTGCTGCAGAGAAGATATGAATGGCGGCTTCAGCACCAGATGCAGGGGACAGCGCTTATCTCTAGCGCTGTCTCTTGCACGGTGCGTGTGGTACCCAGTTGGCACACGGGCGGCACACGTGTGCCGCACGTGTGCCACACTGATGTGCCACAGAAACGCACGGGCACACGGACACGGATAATTCCGGTACCAATTTTTCCGGTACCGGAATTGTCTGGACGTGTGAGACTGGCCGATATTGGTGGGCTCTGTTGACTTTAGTCTTAGGTTTATGTTCACAAGAGAAATAATTATGGAGGTGAAGAACTCATCCCATGGCTGTGTGCAGCCCTACACTTAAACCAACCCTCAGGTCCGATTTCTCCGTGCGAATGCTAGCCATGGTGTTCACGGATCGCTCTCTCACCTGTGATAGTCTGCGGGGCCATTTACATGTCCGATTATCTTTCTCTAACCGAGTGATCAGCGGAAAATATCGGAGACATATCCAAGTTTGATCCGGGTCAAACTCGCCGATGCAATTTAATGGGTCCGTGAAAAAAATCAGACAACACTCGGATGACTCGTCTAAAATTTAGTTTGTTGCCCCAACCCTCTAACAAGATCGTACAAAAAAAATCATCCAATTTTCATCAGAAAAACAAACAAACATTTTTTTTTCATCTGTGTTGTCATCCGTGTAACATCTGCGCAGTTATTAAACTTTACAAGACCAAATGCAGATTCCTATGGTAAGGCTATGTTCACACGTTGCATTTTTGATGCTTTTTTTTTTCCCCGCAGGCAAAACCTACTTTCTTGGCGGCAAGAAACTTGCTAAAAAAAAAAATCAGGTTTTGCTTAGTTTTTGTTCAATGTTAAAAAAAAAACAGATCTAATTGAAATCAGTTTTTTTAAACGAACAAAAAATTTTTCTGCCATCGGATGATAACTGGACGTGTGAACATACCTAAAGGCTGTCGGCTGAGCTCGATGGACTTGTGCCTATCTCCAAACTAAAAAAAAACATGAAACTATGAAATTTTTTGTTTTTACACAAATCCTTAAAACGGGTCCGTTTAAAAAGAAAAAAGATGTTTTGGGGATTTGTATTTTTGTCCCCTTTTGAACGAACCCATCCTCACGAGAGGGGTCTGTAATGTTCTGGGCATGTGCAGTGCTGACAAACAGATCCATTAATTGACCAATAAAACGGGCGATTGTCCGTTCTGACTCGTTTACTGTAAACTTTACCGTAAAACAAAAGTATCTGTCAGTGGACAACAAACTTGTGCCGAAAACTTTTTTTCTCCATCGAAAAAACGGACGCGCGCAGGGGGATGTGGAATAAAAGGCGCTATAAAAATGTATAATAATAATAATAATAATAATAATAATAAAGATACATAAAAAGAAGGGGTCCTGTAACCGAATGTCTCTTTTCAATTTCTACATTCTCCAAGCGGATCATAAAATAGGAAATAAAAAACTGACATATGAACCTAGGCTTTCACCCTATTACCTGATCGATGGGGGGGGGTTGTCGGATGTCGGACCGCCATCGATATCATATTAATGCTGACATACCCTAAGGATGTAACTTCCCTTTATGTAAAGGCATCTTGTTTGGGGTACGATATTATTAGGGAGGTCTGAATAAAATTTGGGTTTTAATTTGATATATGGTATTCATATAGGGGGGTCTGAATACATAGTTAGGGGGTCTAATGTTTATATCAGGGGTCTGACTAGCTAGGTGGGATAATATTAATGTAGGGGGTCTGGATACATAGTTAGGGGGTCTTATATTTATATAGAGGTTCTGATATTATTATGGGGGTCTTATATTTATATAGGGGTCTTAGTTGATGGTTAGGGGGTCTAATATCAATATAGGGGTCTGAATACATACTTGGAGTTCTAATATTTATGCACGGAGTCTAAATAGTTAGGGAGCTAATATTAACGAAGGGGGTCTGAATACATAGTTAGGGGTCTTATATTTAAATAGGGGGTGTGAATACATAACTATGGGGTCTGATATTTACATCGGAGGTCTTATACTTATATTAGGAGTCTTCGTAAATACTTAAGAGGTCCAATATTAATATAGTGTTTACATACATATCTAGGGGTCTAATACTTACACAGGGGGTCTTATATTTATATAAGGAGCAAGAATAAATGTTAAGGGGTCTAATATATTTTAAGGAGTGTTATATTTTTATAGGGGATCTTAACACATAGGGGGTTAATATTTATATGGAGGATCTGAACACATAATTAGGGGGCCTGATATTAATACATGGGGTCTTATATTTATATTAGGAATCTTAATACGTAGTTAAGGGGTCCATTATTAATATAAAGGGTCTGAATACATACAGTAGCTAGGGTGTCTAATATATATAGGTGGTCTGAATACATGGGTAGGGGGTCCAATATTAATATAGAGAGTCAGAATACAGCTAGGTGGTCTGATAATAATAAAGTGGGTCTAATATTTATACAGGGGGTCTCAGTACATACTGATGGTGGTTCTGGCACTGCATTCATGCAATGACAGTGGATCTAGCATTGCATTAATGTACTGACAGAGTTTCTTGTGCTGCATTCATGTACTGATGGTGGTTCTAGCTTTGCATTCATTTACTGATGATGGCTCTGGTGCTGAATTCATGTACTGGTGGTGGTTCTGGCACCACACTCATGTATTGATGGTGGTTCTGGTTATGCATTCATGCAGTGATGGTGGTTCTGGTTATGCATTCTTGTACTAACAGTGTTAGTGTTTCTGATGCTATACTCATGTACTGACAGTGGATTTGGCGCCACACTCATGTACTGATGATGGTTCTGGTTATGCATTCATGTACTAGCAGTGGTTATGGCACTGTATTCCTGTACGCAGGGCCGGCTCCAGGTTTTCATGGGCCCTGGGCGAAAGAGTCCCAGTGGGCCCCTTTAACACATACCACAATTCATAATGCATGGATACGGCAGAGAAATCTAGGTATAGTACAATGCCAAAGATTTCCCTTACTTCTTACGTTACATGAGTGATATCTATTGTGCATTCTACATTAGCTCAGAAACCGGACAGTATAGTCCTCTATACAGAATTATGAGCCCCATATATTGCCCCATACAGTATAATGGCCCCATATAGTGCTCCATACAGTATAATTGGCACCACATAGTCCTCTATACAGAATAATGTGCCCCATATATTGCTCCAAACAGAATAATGAGCCCAATATTATGCTCCATACAGAATAATGAGCCTCATATAATGCTCCATACAATATAATGGGCACCACAGAGTGCTCCATACAGAATGAGCCGCATACTATATTGCTCCATTCGGAATTGACCCCATATAATGCTCCATACAGTATAGTGAGCCACATACAGTATATGATGGGCCCCATCTATTGCTCCATATACAATGGGCCTCATATAATGCTCCATACAGTATATGATTGGCCCCATACAGTATACTGAGTCCCATATATTGCTCCATACAGAATGGGCCCCATATAATGCTCCTTACAGAATGGGTCCCATATAATGCTCCAAAAATAATTGGCCCCATAAGATGCTCCATGTATAATGGTCCCCATGTAATGCTCCATATATAATTGGCCATATAAAATGCTCCATATATAATTAGTCCCATAAGATGATTCATATATTATTGGCTCCATATTGAATTGGCCCTATAAGATGTTCCATATTACTAGCATCATATGAGGCTCATTATTCTGTATGTAGCATAATATTGGGCTCATTATTCTGTTTGGAGCAATATATGGGGCTCATTATTCTGTATAGAGGACTATATGGTGCCAATTATACTGTATGGAGCACTATGTGGGGCCATTATACTGTATGGGGCAATATATGGGGCTCATTATTCTGTTTGGAGCAATATATGGGGCTCATTATTCTGTTTGGAGCAATATATGGGGCACATTATTCTGTATAGAGGACTATATGGTGCCAATTATACTGTATGGAGCACTATGTGGGGCCATTATACTGTATGGGGCAATATATGGGGCTCATTATTCTGTTTGGAGCAATATATGGGGCTCATTATTCTGTTTGGAGCAATATATGGGGCTCATTATTCTGTATAGAGGACTATACTGTTCGGTTTCTGAGCTAATGTAGAATGTACAATAGATATCACTCATGTAATGTAAGAAGTAAGTGAAATCTTTGGCATTGTACTATACCTAGATTTCTCTGCCATATCCATGCATTATGAATTGTGGTATGTGTTAAAGGGGCCCACCGGGACTCTTTCGCCCAGGGCCCACGAAAACCTGGAGCCGGCCCTGAGGCGGGGGGGTCCACTCGCGGGGGCCGACACCATAGCACGCCAGTGTCCCTGACGGCGAGTGGGCCCCCTGCCAGCTCAGGGCCCCGGCACTTGCCCAGGTGCGCCAGGTGCTGATGCCGACCATGCCTGTACGGACGACAATTCTGGTGCTGCATGCATGTACTGACGGTTCTGGCACTGCATTCATGTAGTGGCTGTGGTTCTGGTGCTATACTCATGTACTGACAGTGGTTCTGGTGCTGCTTTTATGTACTGATAATGGTTCTGGTGCTGCATTCATGTAGTGACAGTGGTATGGGCACCACACTCGTACTGATGATGGTTCCGGCTATGCATTCATGTACTAGAAGTGGCTGATTTTTTAGGATTTTTTTTTAGCAGAACCTCTCCAAATCCTCTAATCTTGGTTCTGATGCTGTAGCATTTGCTCAGATCCTGGTTCTTGTGCTGTATTTATGTAAGTACCCTTCTAAATTCTTTTTTGCAGCCCTTGGGATTGGATCAGTGTGGTAATGTGGCCCTCGGACCATATGTTCTGCACCCTTGCTGTATAGTTTCATAAATCGCCGCCATGCAGGCTACTCTGGCGCCACCACCGTCCATCACAGGAACTACACGCGATCCCCGCGTCCCAGCACTGCCGCCTCCAGTCATCGCTGCTCTAACGTTTTTTTCTCATTCGTAACCACGCCCTCTGTACGACGTCACTGCGCCCTCTACACCACGCCTCTTCCTGAACCCACCTCACGAACACGTCCCTCCTATTGGTCAGATTCCGGTAGTCCCGCCTTTCTAGCTTTCTGATTGGTCGTCCTTCTTGTCTGTCATTGGCTGTTCTGAGCCGCCCGGTCCCGCCCTAGATGTTAGTCGCGGAGGAGGAGGCGGCGAGAAAACAAAAACAATCGTTCGGCGCCGCCATCTTGGCCCGGGCTCCGTGCAGCTGAATGGGCAGCGATGAGAGGACTCGGCGTGACGAGGAGGAGGCGACTCGTAGGCCGGACACGCAGCGCGGACACTGAGCGGCCTCACCGGAGCCAGTGACTGAGGACAGGCCTAGAGCCGTGCGCCGAGAGGAGGAAACCTTCCACAGCCCGTGCTCCCGCTCCGGAGAGCAGAGTTTGCCTTCTCCCCGCCACCCCCGGGACATGGGGGCCCCGCTCTCCCGACTGCTGCTGCTCCTCACTCTGCCCTCCGGCTGGTGACCGCCCGCCCGCCTGTGCTCAGCGCGACCGTGTGGATCTATCCGCCGCCATGGGGGCCGCCACCAAGCTGGCCTTCGCCGTCATCCTCATCTCCTGCTCGTCCGGTAAGAGGAGACCCGGGGCCCGTGCGGGCGAAGCCTCTGTATACGGCGCGGTGTACTGTATATAACCCTCTGTATACAGCGCGGTGTACTGTATATAACCCTCTGTATACGGCGCGGTGTACAGGGGCATGTAATCCGGGGTATACTGTATATAACCCTCTGTATACAGCGCGGTGTACTGTATATAACCCTCTGTATACGGCGCGGTGTACTGTATATAACCCTCTGTATACGGCGCGGTGTACTGTATATAACCCTCTGTATACGGCGCGGTGTACTGTATATAACCCTCTGTATACTGTGTATAACCCTCTGTATACAGCGCGGTGTACAGGGGCATGTAATCCGGGGTATACTGTATATAACCCTCTGTATACTGTATATAACCCTCTGTATACAGCGCGGTGTACTGTATATAACCCTCTGTATACAGCGTGGTGTACAGGGGCATGTAATCCGGGGTATACTGTATATAACCCTCTGTATACAGCGCGGTGTACTGTATATAACCCTCTGTATACGGCGCGGTGTACTGTATATAACCCTCTGTATACGGCGCGGTGTACTGTATATAACCCTCTGTATACGGCGCGGTGTACTGTATATAACCCTCTGTATACGGCGCGGTGTACTGTATATAACCCTCTGTATACGGCGCGGTGTACTGTATATAACCCTCTGTATACGGCGCGGTGTACTGTATATAACCCTCTGTATACGGCGCGGTGTACAGGGGCATGTAATCCGGGGTGTACTGTATATAACCCTCTGTATACTGTGTATAACCCTCTGTATACAGCGCGGTGTACTGTATATAACCCTCTGTATACAGCGCGGTGTACAGGGGCATGTAATCCGGGGTATACTGTATATAACCCTCTGTATACTGTATATAACCCTCTGTATACAGCGCGGTGTACTGTATATAACCCTCTGTATACAGCGTGGTGTACTGTATATAACCCTCTGTATACGGCGCGGTGTACTGTATATAACCCTCTGTATACAGCGCGGTGTACTGTATATAACCCTCTGTATACGGCGCGGTGTACAGGGGCATGTAATCCGGGGTGTACTGTATATAACCCTCTGTATACTGTGTATAACCCTCTGTATACGGCGCGGTGTACTGTATATAACCCTCTGTATACAGCGCGGTGTACTGTATATAACCCTCTGTATACAGCGCAGTGTACTGTATATAACCATCTGTATACGGCGCGGGGTGCAGGGGCATGTAATCCGGGGTATACTGTATATAACCCTCTGTATACAGCGCAGTGTACAGGGGCATGTAATCCGGGGTGTACTGTATATAACCATCTGTATACTGTGTATAACCCTCTGTATACAGCGCAGTGTACTGTGTATAACCCTCTGTATACGGCGCGGTGTACAGGGGCATGTAATCCGGGGTGTACTGTATATAATCCTCTGTATACTGTGTATAACCCTCTGTATACAGCGCGGTGTACAGGGGCATGTAGTCCGGGGTATACTGTATATAACCATCTGTATACTGTGTATAACCCTCTGTATACAGCGCAGTGTACAGGGGCATGTAATCCGGGGTGTACTGTATATAACCCTCTGTATACTGTGTATAACCCTCTGTATACAGCGCAGTGTACTGTGTATAACCCTCTGTATACGGCGCAGTGTACTGTATATAACCCTCTGTATACGGCGCGGTGTACAGGGGCATGTAATCCGGGGTGTACTGTATATAATCCTCTGTATACAGCGCGGGGTCACCCTCTGTATACTGTATATAACCCTCTATACAGCGCGGGGTGCAGGGGGCATGTAATCCGGGGTGTACTGTGTATAACCATCTGTATACTGTGTATAACCCTCTGTATACAGCGCAGTGTACAGGGGCATGTAATCCGGGGTATACTGTATATAACCATCTGTATACGGCGCGGTGTACAGGGGCATGTAATCCGCGGTGTACTGTATATAACCCTCTGTATACAGCGCAGTGTACAGGGGCATGTAATCCGGGATATACTGTATATAACCATCTGTATACTGTGTATAACCCTCTGTATACGGCGCGGTGTACAGGGGCATGTAATCCGGGGTGTACTGTATATAATCCTCTGTATACAGCGCGGGGTCACCCTCTGTATACTGTATATAACCCTCTATACAGCGCGGGGTACAGGGGCATGTAATCAGCTGTGTACTGTATATAACCCTCTGTATACAGCGCAGTGTACAGGTGCATGTAATCCGGGGTGTACTGTATATAACTCTCTGTATACGGCGCGGTGTACTGTATATAACCCTCTGTATACGGCGCGGTGTACAGGGGCATGTAATCCGGGGTATACTGTATATAACCCTCTGTATACGGCGCGGTGTACTGTATATAACCCTCTGTATACAGCGCAGTGTACTGTATATAACCCTCTGTATACGGCGCGGGGTACAGGGGCATGTAATCCGGGGTATACTGTATATAACCCTCTGTATACGGCGCGGTGTACTGTATATAACCCTCTGTATACGGCGCAGTGTACTGTATATAACCCTCTGTATACGGCGCGGTGTACTGTATATAACCCTCTGTATATGGCGCGGTGTACTGTATATAACCCTCTGTATACGGCGCGGTGTACTGTATATAACCCTCTGTATACGGCGCGGGGTGCAGGGGCATGTAATCCGGGGTATACTGTATATAACCATCTGTATACTGTGTATAACCCTCTGTATACGGCGCGGGGTGCAGGGGCATGTAATCCGGGATATACTGTGTATAACCCTCTGTATACAGCGCAGTGTACAGGGGCATGTAATCCGGGGTATACTGTATATAACCATCTGTATACTGTGTATAACCCTCTGTATACGGCGCGGTGTACAGGGGCATGTAATCCGGGATATACTGTATATAACCCTCTGTATACAGCGCGGTGTACAGGGGCATGTAGTCCGGGGTATACTGTATATAACCATCTGTATACTGTGTATAACCCTCTGTATACGGCGCGGTGTACTGTATATAACCCTCTGTATACGGTGCAGGGGCATGTAATCCGGGGTGTACTGTATATAATCCTGTGTATACAGCGCGGGGTCACCCTCTGTATACTGTATATAACCCTCTATACAGCGCGGTGTACAGGGGCATGTAGTCCGGGGTATACTGTATATAACCATCTGTATACTGTGTATAACCCTCTGTATACAGCGCGGTGTACAGGGGCATGTAATCCGGGATATACTGTGTATAACCCTCTGTATACGGCGCGGTGTACAGGGGCATGTAATCCACGGTGTACTGTATATAATCCTCTGTATACAGCGCGGTGTACAGGGGCATGTAATCCGGGATATACTGTGTATAACCCTCTGTATACGGCGCGGTGTACAGGGGCATGTAATCCACGGTGTACTGTATATAATCCTCTGTATACGGCGCGGGGTGCAGGGGCATGTAATCCGGGATATACTGTATATAACCATCTGTATACTGTGTATAACCCTCTGTATACAGCGCGGTGTACAGGGGCATGTAGTCCGGGGTATACTGTATATAACCATCTGTATACTGTGTATAACCCTCTGTATACGGTGCAGTGTACAGGGCCATGTAGTCCGGGGTATACTGTATATAACCATCTGTATACTGTGTATAACCCTCTGTATACGGCGCGGTGTACTGTATATAACCCTCTGTATACGGCGCGGGGTGCAGGGGCATGTAATCCGGGGTGTACTGTATATAACCCTCTGTATACAGCGCGGGGTCACCCTCTGTATACTGTGTATAACCCTCTGTATACGGCGCGGGGTACAGGGGCATGTAATCCGGGATATACTGTATATAACCATCTGTATACTGTGTATAACCCTCTGTATACAGCGCGGTGTACTGTATATAACCCTCTGTATACGGCGCGGGGTGCAGGGGCATGTAATCCGGGGTGTACTGTATATAATCCTCTGTATACAGCGCGGGGTCACCCTCTGTATACTGTGTATAACCCTCTATACAGCGCGGGGTACAGGGGCATGTAATCCGCGGTGTACTGTGTATAACCCTCTGTATACGGTGCGGTGTACAGGGGCATCTAATCCTCTGTATACTGTATATAACCCTCTGTATACGGCATGGGGTGCAGGGGCATGTAATCCGCGGTGTACTGTGTATAACCCTCTGTATACTGTATATAACCCTCTGTATACAGCACGGTGTCACCCACTGTATACAGCGCGGGGTACAGGGGCATGTAATCCGCGGTGTATTGTATATAACCTCTGTATACGGCGCGGTGTACAGGGGCATGTAATCTGCGGTATACTGTATATAATCCTCTGTATACGGTGCAGGGGCATGTAATCCGCGGTGTATTGTATATAACCTTCTGTAAACAGCGCGGTGTACAGGGGCATGTAATCCGCTGTGTACTGTATATAACCCTCTGTATACAGAGCGGTGTACAGGGGCATGTAATCCGCTGTGTACTGTATATAACCCTCTGTATACAGAGCGGTGTACAGGGGTATGTAATCCGCGGTGTATTGTATACAGGTCCTTCTCAAAAAATTAGCATATAGTGTTAAATTTCATTATTTACCATAATGTAATGATTACAATTAAACTTTCATATATTATAGATTCATTATCCACCAACTGAAATTTGTCAGGTCTTTTATTGTTTTAATACTGATGATTTTGGCATACAACTCCTGATAACCCAAAAAACCTGTCTCAATAAATTAGCATATCAAGAAAAGGTTCTCTAAACGACCTATTACCCTAATCTTCTGAATCAACTAATTAACTCTAAACACATGCAAAAGATACCTGAGGCTTTTATAAACTCCCTGCCTGGTTCATTACTCAAAACCCCCATCATGGGTAAGACTAGCGACCTGACAGATGTCAAGAAGGCCATCATTGACACCCTCAAGCAAGAGGGTAAGACCCAGAAAGAAATTTCTCAACAAATAGGCTGTTCCCAGAGTGCTGTATCAAGGCACCTCAATGGTAAGTCTGTTGGAAGGAAACAATGTGGCAGAAAACGCTGTACAACGAGAAGAGGAGACCGGACCCTGAGGAAGATTGTGGAGAAGGACCGATTCCAGACCTTGGGGAACCTGAGGAAGCAGTGGACTGAGTCTGGTGTGGAAACATCCAGAGCCACCGTGCACAGGCGTGTGCAGGAAATGGGCTACAGGTGCCGCATTCCCCAGGTAAAGCCACTTTTGAACCATAAACAGCGGCAGAGGCGCCTGACCTGGGCTACAGAGAAGCAGCACTGGACTGGTGCTAAGTGGTCCCAAGTACTTTTTTCTGATGAAAGCAAATTTTGCATGTCATTCAGAAATCAAGGTGCCAGAGTCTGGGGAGAAGACTGGGGAGAAGGAAATGCCAAAATGCCTGAAGTCCAGTGTCAAGTACCCACAGTCAGTGATGGTGTGGGGTGCCATGTCAGCTGCTGGTGTTGGTCCACTGTGTTTCATCAAGGGCAGGGTCAATGCAGCTAGCTATCAGGAGATTTTGGAGCACTTCATGCTTCCATCGGCTGAAATGCTTTATGGAGATGAAGATTTCATTTTTCAGCACGACCTGGCACCTGCTCACAGTGCCAAAACCACTGGTAAATGGTTTACTGACCATGGTATTACTGTGCTCAATTGGCCTGCCAACTCTCCTGACCTGAACCCCATAGAGAATCTGTGGGATATTGTGAAGAGAAAGTTGAGAGACGCAAGACCCAACACTCTGGATGAGCTTAAGGCCGCTATTGAAGCATCCTGGGCCTCCATAACATCTCAGCAGTGTCACAGGCTGATTGCCTCCATGCCACGCCGCATTGAAGCAGTCA